>NC_090406.1:19559932-20184189 GCF_036365525.1 Heterodontus francisci
GCAAACATTAGGGATTTTATTGGTACAAACAGTCCGAGGAAATTGTCTTTGGCTTTCAGCATTAGAAAATAGTCGGAAGCTCCTCTTTTATATCTTTTTTTTTTAAAAAAAACACCACTGTTCTAACCGAGTGCTTTTTAAGCTGAGCTCTATCTGGATGTAATTCCACGAAAACCCAAATTCATTTTTTGGTCCTTTGTCAACGATTCTTTTGAAAGAAAACGGCTGCTGTGTCTTAAGCGTTGAGAAGTTAGAAGGTAATTGTGTGATAAAAAGAACTATTATGGGCGCACCTTCCTTGTTTGCTTTAGATTATTCTTTAATCTTTGTAACTTTTATTTCCGCTTATCGGCACTGCATCATGTCGGGTGGGAGCGATTCTGGGTTTACATACGAGAGCAAAAATAAAATCCTCTGTCTTTCTGCTCCAAGGTTTGAAATGACGCGTTGGAGCAATTTTTTAATGAACGAATGTGTTCCAGACTCAGATATATGGGTGGTTGGATAAGTTTTATCTTTTTCTCCGCTAAACTAATTTACTTTTCCATGAAAAAGTTACAAAAAAACCAATCAGCAGGGCGAGTTAGTATGTCAGTTAGGCTGTTTTAATTTGCGAAGTGTTTATTATTGTCCCTGGTTGTATTGCGCATCAGGGAAGCAATTCTGTGAAATCGTACGTTTAAAAGGTGAACTTTTGCTACTTCGTGTTTCTTTTTGCGTGTGAAACATCTTCGTGTGCGTTATGATCATTTCGACAGGCTTCCTGCGACCAGGACTAATCTGGCACGCTATGTCTTGTTTGTGGTGGGCGTACAAAGTTCTTGAGCAAATCATGCCCAGTGCGTTAGCTGAGGTATTGAAATATCAGAGGCTTTTACTTCGCTACGATCTGCACTGTAGGCTCCGATATCTTGGCGAGTTGGGAAATCTTGTGCAGGCGCTTATTCTACCAAGATTTGTGCAATTCCTAGTAACATGAGTTAACGTATTGAGTCGATGCAAGAGTAGAACATAGCAATTGCCATCACCACGTCTTCCATTAACCTGCCTTCCCCAAGGAGAATCCTGACTTTCTTTGTCCTTGGGCTGAAGTTCCCCAAAAGCACAAGACCGTAATGTATTCCCACAGCAGTATTGTCTAATTTGATCAAAAGCTCATTCCTAATAAAAAAAATAATTGAATTTGCATATGTAAATGACAGTCTGCTTGCTTTTTACTGCTACATTAGATTTTGGTACTCAAGTAAAATCAAGTTGATATTTTGAAGAGAACAGTTCACAATTTAATATCTTTAATATCATTGCTAATGTAATGCCCCAGTAAAAAGCTTAATTTTATAAAGTTGCATTATTTTTCTTGGACCTTATTAAATCTTAAACTCCAAATTTAATGGTGATATTTCTTTTCTTTCAAACTATTTCTGATTATTCCTGTTAATAGAAACAGCCCTTTAAATACATTCTGCAACATATAGTGAGACAATAGAACTAATCATTTTTCACAATACCCAATTGCAGCTGGCATCTTTTAGTTCAGGCTGAAGTTTTAATACTCCTTGAAGCACTTGTGTGAATTTCTTTCTTCACGATATGCAAACTCTCCTCCCCAAGCCTGCAAACTTGTACTTGTTGACATAATTCCTGTTTTAAAATTGAGTTTATTGTACAAAACTATATTTCATCAACATTTGAATAGCTGTGGGAGAAGAGCAGAGGAGTGGGTCTAATTGAATAGCTCTTTCAAAGAATAGAGACAGGGACAATAGATGGAATGGCCTCCTGTGCTGCAGGATTCTATGAATGCCTTTGATGTTGAACAGTTTAAAAAAAAGTTAGAGCGTGAAATGGTAACAAAAAATAAATAGAATATAATTTTACACTTTGTTTTGCAGTATCAATTATTATTTTCTTTATCTAGTAGTCATTTTTATGCTATTTGCAAGTTTCAACAACCAGTTCATTAACAAAATCATGCTGCATCAACCTTTTTCTGTTTATTTTCACCTACAAAGTTTTTAATTCAAAACTGAAATCTAGCTCGGAATTTCTGACCCTTGGCTGCTCTAAGAAGGCCGCTTAACATGTTTATTGTAAATAATGTGCAGTTTAAAGGCTCTTTGTGGGTTGTTCCCACCCTTCCCCTCTCCTTCAAAGCCAGTTTTACTTTCATAATTTTGCATATGCCTCTGCCTCGCATGTTGCCCCTTTAGTACAGATGTTTATCTAAAGTTCTTATTGTTTACACGCTCACTAACATCTATGTAATCTACGTAGCAGATTTAGACTGGTATTTTAATAAAACAAATAAGGGAAGATTCAGATTGTAGTTTGAACCAAAAATCCTAAAAAAAGATTGTGCTCAAACTGCAAGTATCCATACCACACAAAGCTATAGGGTAGATTAGAAATGCCTCATTTTAATACATCAACCACTTTTGCTGAGAGCTGCAACTATTGGTTGTGTGTGTGCAAATTTGCGTTGGGTATTTTAATAGCCTAGTTGTTATAAGATGGATAGAAACCTTTTATTCTAGTCTACTTTTTCACAAATTTATTAAGTGAGATTGAAATGGTCAATTGACTAGTTATATTGTAGAAGATTTAAAACTGTGACGTCAACTCTGGTGTTACAGTTTTTACACATAATGTAATAATTCAAGCATAATAGTGTTTATTCATGTAGTTTCTTTAACATAAAGCATCTCAAGGCTCTTTGCTGAGGCATTATAAAGCAAAATATGACACTGAGCCACATAAGGAGATAGGATAACTAAAAGTTTTCCCAATGAGGTAGGTTTTAAGGAGGGCCTTTAACAAAGAAAGCAAGGCAGAGAGGTTTAGGGAGGGAATTTTAGAGCTTGGGACTTAGGCAGTTGAAGACATGATCAACAATGGAGCAATTAAATTCAGAGATTCTCAAGAAGCTGAAATTAGAGAAGTGCAGATATCTTGGAGGGTTTTAGGGGTGGAGGAGATTATGGAGATCAGGAGGGATTTGAAGAAAATGATGAGAATTTTTAAATCACTGTGTTGCCTAAGCAGGAGTACAGGCGTGATGGGTGAATGTGATTTGGTGTGATTAAGGACGCTGGCTGCAGACTTTTGGATGACCTTAAGATTTATGGAGGGTAGAATGTGGGAGGCTCGGTAAGAATATATTAGAATAGTCAAATCTAGAGGTAATGAAGGCTTGGATGAGGGTTTCTGCATCAGACGAGCTGAGGTAAGGCCAGAAATACGAAAACATTTCTCCAGAAAATTAGCTAAGACATCTTCTTGCTTTTCTGAATCTTTTACATACATCTAAGGGCAACAGGGTTATGGTTTAACATGCCATCTTTCAGATAAAATATCCAATAATGTGGCAGTCCACTAATACTGCTGTGTAGTGTCAGCTTGATTGTGTGCTCCAGAACCTAGAATTGGGCTAAAACCTCATAACCTTACTCCAAATGAGAGTCCCACCTCTAAGCCAACCTAACACTTGTCTGGTGTAGGAAACTAAGAATATCAGTGGTGCAAGTGGGTTTTTTATTCTATATCTGGTTATACTATATCCGTGCTTGAAATAGTACTTCCCAGAGAGTGTAGAAGTTCCAACTTGGGTCTGTGTTAAAGGCCTGCTACCCAACCCGAACCTGACGACATGTGTTGGGTTCAGGTCGGGTCGCTATTCCGGGTCCGCCTTTCGTGCTCTGGTCGTGGCGGGCCGGTTGCGGATCGAACATGCACAGCAAGAAGTGTTATAAGTAAAAAACCTAACTGAGTTGGGAGTCTGGGACATCAAAGAGGGAAACTCTGAGTCTGCGCATTGAGCGTCTCTATGACTTCACGCTTATGCTGCAGCTTCCTGCAGATTGGGAGTCGCAAGGTAGGTAAAGGGAACATTCTGGTGGTTGGGTTGGGTCGGACGCCGGAAAAAAGTGGAGGGACTCAGGCTGGGTCGGGCTCGGGTCCGATGTGGTTCGGTCGGGTTTTTTTTTCATGACCTGAGCAGGCCTTTCGTCTGTGTGCCATGCTTAATGGGCTCTACAATAAATTAGAGCAAAACTGTAAAGTGCAGTTATCAGCAGGCCTGGCAGCATCTGTGGAGAGAGAAGCAGAGTTAACATTTCAGGTCTGTGATAAGATCACGGACCTGAAACGTTAACCCTGCTTTTCCTTCCACCGATGCTGCCAGACCTGCTGAGTATTTCCAGCATCCGCAGTATTTTACTTTGTCGCCTTCTGGATAAAAAACAAAAGCCTTAGAAAACTGACTGCTGCAAACCAGTGTGACATCTGTCAATGGCCTGCTGAGGTCTTGAGTATCAACTGCATTTTTGTGTGACCGGCATGCCCGTTGGCATCGACTGGTTATTTTGCTTTACACTGTATCTCCAACAACCATGCAAGAGATAAACCTTTCATTCTCTCTTTAGCTTAAATTTAAATCTAGGCCCCAGAGGTGAAATGAGGCAATCCTGAGACAGCAATTTCAGTACTGTTTTGAAACTTGTTAATTGAACTTGAATAAACCAGGAGTTTATGCACTGAGGTTTATGAACTCAAACAACAAGAACCTAAAATTGAATATAGATGCCCAACGAGCAGAGCCATATAAATTACAAGGATATCATAGATATTTGTTCAATGAAAAAAATCAACTTGGAAAACAGAGAAAATGTCCTAACATAACTTCTGTTTTACTGATCATTTTGAGAGGGGTGATGGGAGATTTGAAATATAGTGAATTTGATATCAATATCAGTAATATGATTGTGATCTTTAATGGTTTAGCTGTATTAATGTAACACATTAGCATCACAGCCTGTTCATAGTTGATGTTTCTAGTATCTCCACATTATCTAGATGCGGTAATATTGTCTAAACATAATTACCCTTGCTGTTGTCCAACCCTAGTTCCATTTAGAACTAAAATGCATTACATCTTGCATATACTATGGTCAGTCATTTGCTTCTTCAAAGAAAGAAGAGTTACCATCAAATTTAATGTTTTGCACTTTAGTTATGTATTCCTGTTAATTTTCTTTAAATTTATTTGGTGCTATTGTCGCATGACACATGTAGAGACACTGCCTTGGAAGAGTTATTAAACCTAATAATGTAAAAGAGCTGTATTAACCTTCATATTTGAAGCCAAAGTGCACATATTTGGCTGATGGACTACCAGGCCCATCTGAATTTCTTGATGCTGATTTTTTTGCTGATATTGTATCATTGAGAAAAACATTCTAAAACATTTCAAACTTTAAAAAGAAAATGAAAATGTATGTTTTAACAGGAAGAGACAGTGTGTTCTCTTGAAGGGAATGACTTCTGGCAAACAGTCCAGTGGTGGTTGCTGCCTTCCTGTACTTTGTCCAGTTGGCTGTTCTTTATGTGGGTGCCTATACAGTGAGTGTTAGTGGGTTATTCAACAATGGAAAACATTAAAGCTGAACTTGATCCTGTCCTCATACAGCAACCACATATGCACGTCACCAAATGGTGGTCAGAAGCAGGAACTATGGCTTTTTCTGTTGAAACACTGGGGGCATGGAGAACAGTTATAACATCCAGTTACCACCCAGATAAGCTTGGTTAACTCAAAGCAACAGAGATCCAACTTGGAACCATCCTTTTGGGTTTGATACTACATCTGTACCCAATGGGCCTCGAGGGACATCTGAATGTTTTAACTGGTTGATTTTTAAATAGCGATATTGATGACACTTTCTGATCTTAATGAGCATAATTTCCAAATTAATTTGTAAAACTACATTTTATTCTGAATAGAAATAAAATAATTTGTGGCAAATTTGTAATCAAGTTGATGTATTTGATTGGCACAACACATCCACTAAAGAATGTTAGCATAATTAACTGTTCACTTACCTGTCTTGGAAATTTTGTTTTTAAATGTTACTAGGGCAGTGTTTTTTTTTTTTCCCCTGAATTGTTTGGTGTTTTCTGCAGGAATTTCATTTAGAGATTGAATGTTGGTCAACGGGAGAATTAAGACTTAATTTGCATGCTAGCTATGATTTGATATCCAACAACCAGAATAAACTGAATAATTGTTTAATAAAAGACATGCAATCCCTTAATTAAGTTCCATTTTTATTGATACAAATGGAGAGTATAACTTCATACTTTTGTCTGAAGAAATGGAGAGTGTCACTTTACTGTAAACGCATTGACTGGTGTAGCTCTTAGTAAAGCAAATCAGAAGTTTCAAGTTTGATTTGGTACTTTTTAAGTGTGTACTTAATTAATTTCAGTCGGGCCAACAAGTGAGATGCTGGAATTGGCTTCTGTGTTGCTGTGCTGATAGGGTTTGGTTCCTCATTGCTGTCCATTGGTGTCTGCTGGAAAGATGAACAGGATGAAATTCAGTTGTGCCATCCTTCAAGGTGAAATATTTCCAGGCATACACTAGCTTCATACGTGGGAGAATGGTTATTTGGGCATGATATTGGGTGGTTGCTTGTAAATGTGAAATTTATGAGTCAGTATGTTTAGGACAAGAAAGAAGAAAATTGAGCCAGGAGTGGTAAGAGCAAATGTTTATAAACTTACACGGAAGTAGATAGTGTCATCTGCCCTATGGATGAGGTAGCCATTTATTTCTGGGGTACCATGTTCCATTTAGGGCACCAGACTTTTGGGAAAAGATATTGACCTTGGAAGGGGCACAGATTAATACCAGGACTTAGTTAGATTATGAGGACAGGTTGCATAAACTTGGTCTCTATTCCCTTAATTTTTGAAGATCTAGTGAAGTTTAAGTTTTTAGAGGGTGATCTAGTTGAGGTATTTAAAATGCTTGGGGGATTTGATGAGGTCGATGCAGAGAAACTATTTCTTCCCATGGGGATGCCCAGAAAACATGAGCATCATAAAATTAGAGTTAGGCCATTGAGGAATGAAATCAGGAATCACTTTTTCACTTCACTTATGTGAAAGTTTATAAACTTTTTCTGTTGTTGCTCCTGGCTCAATTTTCACATCAAGGCTGGTTGAAATCTCGAACTTGCTCCCTCAGAAGGCTGTGAATACTAGGTCAATTGAATCTTTCCAGCCTGAGATCAATAGACTTTTGTTAGGTTTAGGTATCAAGGGGTATCGAACAGCGGCTGGTAAATGGAGTTGGGGTACAGATCTGGCACAATCAGATTTAATGGTGGAAGGCTTGAGTGGCTGAGTGACTAACTCCTTTTCCTATTATGACTGCTGGAGAAACTGATTGGTCCCAGTAATGTTCCTTGTTTGACTCTGCAGAGTCAATATTATATCATTCGTAAACAATCATGTGATATGTTAGTTTCACATAACAGCATGATCCAAGAATTTTTTTAATACTGCATGATGAGGTTCATTTTAATAAATGCTTTAATTTTTAAAAATTTTAAAGCAACCCTGATGGGAAAACAGTGAAGAAACTGATCACTGAAAATTATCCAAGTAATGCAACAAAATGATTTTCTTGTGTCATAGGCCTAGGTACATCTTTAGTACCTACTACAGGCACAAGGTTCAGTCTTCCTTTTGAAATAGGACACTCCCAGTCATCCAAATGAAGTTAAATTACATGACATGGTGGCTGACACCATAGAACTTTCGAATATATCATAGGATCTGCTGCAGAGATTGTGCCTTCTGCATTTTTATTTTTGAATGATTGATAAATGTGAATTGCAGAATTGACTTAAAGGGATATGCCTTTAGATTGGATCTTAAGTAAATTAAAAAGTCTTGTGGAACATTTTATCTTTTATATATTGTTACAAGAGTTTCCATATATTTTCGTTAAAACTTGGAATCTATATTTTAAAACTAAGAGGCTGACCTTTTTTTAAAAAAGGAATTTCAACAAAAGGTTGACCAGGAGATGAGTTTTACTGGAAAGCATGTAAAACTAGGGGATTTGACTTCAGGGCTTTCTTCTTGTGACGAGACAGAATTTGATTACCATAGGATCAGCTTGGAAAAAGTTAACAGTTCCAAGTGAAACTGAAAAGATGCTGGCTTTTGGATTAACGGAGGCAGTTGGAATCTGCATTGGGACCTGCTAGGAGATCAGAAGGAAAAACAGACAGCTGTTATCTCTCTTTGAAGAATCTGCTCTTGAAAAGCAAAAGCCTGTATGAAGTTGTACTGTTGCCTCCTATATTTTGAAAACATCTTGAATGTTTACAGAAACCTTGCATCTTTAAACTTTGCATCGAATGTGAGTACTGAAACCTCTGCTGCACACCTGCTATATGCTGTATGTGAAGCCTACTGCAGTTGAATTTCTTTGTATACCCAAACAGATTGTTGATCAACCTCTCCTGGAAAGATTCCTAGTGGCAGACTTTGGGACACCTCGCCAAAACATAAGACTTGCTTCCAAATCTTTGCAGTCTGAGGTTCTTTTTATTCCTTCCATTCCTTTGTAACAACTGTAAACAAAAATCCCTTTTTTTTTCCCGGTTAGTTGGTTTTTGGGTGTATGTGCATGAGGGTTAGGATAATATGGGCTTTAATATTACAATTCGCATATAATTTTTTGGTTAAGACTTCGTTTATAATAAACGGATAATTTTATTGTTCAAGCAACCTGGTTGGTGTGTTTTATTGGGACAAAGAGAGTATCTGGCTGTTCGGTAAGTGGGAAAATTTATTGATATGTTGTGACCTGTGGAGAAATGGGACTGAATTAACAATGCACCCCTCCCACCATGGTGGTAACAATATTTGGGTAAATTAATAAACTGTTAATTGGATAGCATCTTGGAAGAGTACGTTGTCAGGAAGTGCACACCACACAGCCTACCTCATTCTTGCACTCCATTTATCTTCCAAGTCACTTCACCCATATATATCCCAAAGGATTTATTTACAATAAATAAAAACATAAACTGCTTATAATACTAGATTGTATCTCTGAGAAAAATGGGTTAATATTGGGTGGAACTCGGTCAGGGCTGTTCTGATAGAGTCCCACCTAAATTATTAACCTTTCCTTAATGTGTTTTCTGACCTGATTCAGTGTTGCACTGTTTTCTGTTTTTATTTGAGATTTCCAGAAATTGTGTTTTTAAAAGCTGATACGTAATACAGATGCTCCCTATCGCTTCCGTATGAGAATATTTTTTTCAGAAGTAAAATAAAATGGTGACTTTGGTGTTTTATTGATTTTAGAACACCCCAAATAAAATGTATAGAACAATTATGTCTGCCTTTGATAATTGTAGCAGTCTATACAGCAGTTTGAGCAATATCACATTTCCAGTAAGATCCTATAATTTGCTATGTTCATAATGGATGAATAGCTTGATAATTTTGAGTAGTGAAGAACCAGTACAAATATAGGACTTGTACTGCTGAAAGAGGAAAGGCCTGTATCAGTTGATTGCACTTCATTGGTTCCAAAGTGTATTTTCTAGAGTGTAAAACCCAGATATTGTAGCTCCCTGGAGCATGTGAAATGGATATCTCCATCTCTTCAGCTTGGCAGTATATAGCAGCGCACACTTTAAAAAACCCCTTCTAAGGTGGCTACAAACTAGATGCAATTTGAGTTGAGTGCTAGGTTATTTTTCTGGAGCCAGAAGGAAAGAAAATGCCTTAAAGAATCGTTGCTTAGCCCACCCAATGCCTGGACCAGCTCTGCCCATTTATACCTGAATATTGCCCCCTTTTTTTTTTTCAAATTTATGTAGCTTCTTGCCAGAAATGCCCATTTACAGGTCCGCTTGACAGTTGTATCAGGCAAGCCTTGGGATACAATTTCCTCCCTGATTCCCGGAGTTCAACTGCTGGTTGCCGGTTTTTCAGGTGAAAAATGGGCGGCCTGCAGTCAAGAATTGCTACCCTGTTCTTTTCCTGTAACTTCTCTCTCGGTACAATGACAGTTCCTGCCTTGCTCCTATAATCTCCAGGCCATTTAAAACCTAATCACTCCTTGGTTTACCTTTGCCCACCTTCTCATTGTTGCTCAATCTTATTGAGGCTTGAACTGCAGCCCTTGGATTTTCATCTATGTGTTGCAATAAGAAATTCCATGAATTTAAGTAGTTTTCATCTGATATGAATTTAATCTTACAGAGCTTAACATATTGGTTGACCAATACCACAGGTATTGCAGTATCTGGTGTAGCATGGAATATTAGAATGGAATTTTCATAGGGCTTGTTTAATGTTTCGCATCATTTCTTCCTAGTTAATATGGAGTAATATTGCAACATTAGACAGTTTTTCTTTATGGGGTGATAAAGTGACATGGTACTCATTTTGCCAGGATGACACTTTCTTTGTACATTTAAACAACAGAATTTTTGTGTGTAGTATTTTTTGCAACTTAACTAAGTGTTTACTAAATTGGGGAAGGGAATTGGTTTTTATATGCCATTTATATCAAAAAGTAATTTAACTTGAGTTTACTTTTGATAAACCATGTACGGTAAACTGCAAACTTTGTGCTAAAATTTGTTGTGCAATAACATGGTTTTATGGCAAAAACAGATTCCCAACACTTCAAAGCTAGGCATATTCTAACTTAAAAACATTACTGTATTGAATTTCATGATCGAGAATACAGTACTAAAGAATAATGGGCTGAATACTGCTGTGAGTGGCAGACAAAGAGCTGAAAGAGTGAGAGTCCACACTTGTAAAAAATTAATTTCAATGCTAGAGAGGTTGTTCATCAATGATTAAGACTTAACCCACTTTAAAAAGGTACGTTAACTAGAGTAGTCATGCCCTAACTCTTTGTGGCATGTTTAGTCTGTATCTATGACATTTGTACGAGGACCTCATGCCTATCACGAGGACATGTGACTTCCAGTAAGGGTTTTTAAACTAAGTCCTTCCAAAAAAAACAAAGTCCAGCATCCATGGAATCACTCCAGTCCTCCAAAGAAGTTCATTTCCACAATTTTGAAACACAAGTCCTTACAAAAATATAACAAAAGTACTTTCATAATGAGCTACACTAATTTTTTTTCATCTTGTGTTCAAAGCAACAGATGCAAGTGTTATAAAATGGAATAGTTTGTCAATTTTGTCATCCCCTGTCAGTCAATTCGACCAAAGTCAACACCACCAGTTGCAAAGTAAAGCTTTCATTAGTTTGTCTGAACACTGACCCAGATCCAACATAAGAATGTTTATTAACCATCTCACATGCCAGTCATCCTCTACTGTGGTGAGAGTGCTAACTGGGACTGATTTGGGCACTTTTGCATTGTGGCCAATAGGAATTTTTCAATATTGAGTATGAGGTGATGCATTTTGATAGAGTAAGGGCGTCACATACTCCTTACAAAATAAGAGTCCAAATGGGATATAGGAGAAAGGGATCTGGGGTACAGATACACCAATCACGAAAAGCAGCAACGCAAGTTAGTGTGTCCAGAAAACAAAATGCACTGGGGTTTATTGCTTCAGGGGTAGATTTGAAAAGCAGAGAAGTTATGTTAAACTTGTACAGAACCTTAGTTAGAAGCAGCATCCCACCATCTGGTTCACCAGCTGTCAAGATTTATGGTGGTCAAGAGTTGGTTTTGTTTTGGCCTGTTTTGAGTCAGGTTGGGGGTCAGCCTGCTAAAAGAGAAGACCAGTTCATCCTTTCTCCACCTCCCTGAGAATCCAGTGTGTAATAGTTGAAACCCCTGATGCCACATTTCTCTTGGAAAGCTTGTGCGACTAATCCACTGCCTGAAAAGAACTGCTCCGAAAAGATTCCAGTAACAGGTGTCTGCACATATTTGGGATGCTAGAAAAGGGACAACTGTTAGTATTCTATATCCTATCCTTTTCCTTCAAGAATTAACAAGTATTTGGCCAAAGTATTTTTTTGTCTTTTTTCTGTATCAAGATCTCTGCAGAGCAAACCTCTTTATTTTTTCTTTAACGGGTGTGTGTTGGGCTAAGTTAGGAAATTTTTATATTTCAATCTGTGTTAATGCTTTGCATCTTTACTGAATACTACTTTGTTTTATAATTTTGTCGTTTATTAAAGAAACCTGATTGGGTTTCATACTGAAGTAAAAATAGAGTATATAAATGGCCATATCAGTAACTGGGTAAACATTTAAATATATGTTGTGACCTCTGGAGAAAGACCGTGCACTCCTCCTGCCTCGGTCGTAACCAGCTCAATCGATTGATAATAATTGGACTCTTTCTAAAATGAGTTCAAAAAGTTCACACAGTATAATAGAAAGTTTGCTGAAGTGAGTTCAAATTTATTTCTTTTCCAGTTTTCTACCTTCCTGTTTGGAAGTTTGTATTATGGTTCCCAGCCTTGTGGTAGCCTAATGATACCTCACCCACATGGCTACTCGACAGAGTTTTGATAGATTATTTAAACATGGGGGCATCATAGCAGGGTCAAATCTTGTCCCCTTGCAACAACAGCGCTTTCATACCATGTTGGAGAACTGTATATTGATGAGGAGTGGGAATCCTAGCTGATTTCTCCCCTCCCTGCTGCTGAGGCCAGTTGTAACACCATCAGTGCCATTCTAGCTGAGATTGGATCTTTGGAATAATGAGAAAATCTGGGACTTTTCAACCATATATGGTACACTGTACCTTTTATGCAGTCATTGTGGGAACCTCAAACACGTGTAGCTGTAAAACTTATATAAATACTTAAAATATTCCCTGTCTGAAATCCTTCAGAACAACAGTGGATTCTATTGTGTAAAGAACTCAGATGTTTCAACAACATGATATGGTATCACGTAAATGCAAGCACAGAATGTCCATGGATTAAAGTCATAACTTTATTTTAAAGTCCTTGTGGGTAACTCATTCTCAATTTCATATGTGGGCTGTGAAAAGGTCAACCTTAGCTGAATTTCAGTGTGGAGAAAAATCAAATAACAGTGCCAATGATCTTAATGTTTTTGACAATTCTTTTGAAGTAGGAGTGGTAATTTTGGTTAGTTTCTTTTAATGTTAAATTTAGCAGAAATTATGGGTTGGTGCATTTTCAATATGTTACCTTTTACTGAGTGTGGATGAATATTTTTCCTAGGTTAAATGACAAAGGGAATACTGATTCTTTGCATTTTCCATCTCCTGGGGTACACTGTAATTCAATCAAATCTGTGTCATTTTCACATCCTGTTTGACTAAATGTAAATGAGGGTGTCACGATAGGATTGAAGATATCCTGTACACAAAGCATGTTATCCATTGCCTGGCACAAGAGCTTGCTTTCATCTAACAGCTTATCAAATTTCAGGATGACTCAAAACTTTTTCAAGTGTAGTCACTGTTATGTGAATAAGCACAGCAGCCAGATTTTACACAGCAGGATTCCACAAACACAGTTAGATGAATGACCATATAATATATTTTGGAGTGATATTGGTTAAGGAAAACATTGTTGACCAGGCCACTGGGAGAATTCCCGCTCTTAGTTGAATAATCCCAAGATATTTTTAACGTGCTCTTAAACAGGCTCTTCCAAAACACAATGTGGTCATACCATTTGGCCAGCTTTTGGGAAGAAAACGCATGAACAACTAACCGGGCACTTAACTTTCTTAAAGCAATATGTTATCCCTCTACTACTTCCTGTCATTGTATTTTGTTTCTGATATTGTCTATTCAGGCATTTTAATATAAAAAAAAAAGTGACCCTTTTGTGTTTTTTTTTAAACTGGACCTAAAAGTGAACAATCGGTTTCTGAAGATTACAGTAATATTTGACTCTGCCTGTTTTTAAATATTTTCTTCTAAGTTGTGTATAGAATCTTTTGTTTATGACTTCTGAAGAAATTTAGAAATGACCACCTTAAATTTGCCAAGTAAGATTACTGGATTTATCACCATTGGGACAGCTCTGGAATCACTGGGTCTGATAGTACTGGAATGGATTTTTAAAGTAAAACAGCATTTTGAATGGGCTCCTTGTTTTTCTTGGAATGTCAGAGTGGGTGATTTATGGACCAGGTCCTTTTTTAATAAGTGGGAGCAGGACCCTGTGATCAGGTGAGCATTGGGAAGGCATTTTGTGGTATAAGAATTGGAGCAGTTCTGGGGTTAGGGAGCACTGTAAGTGCAGTCTAGGGGTTTTTGAGTAATTGGAGGGAGTCCAGGAAACTGGGGTTTGGTGAAGTGTTCCTTGGGAGGACTTGAGGGTGCCCAAGTCTGGTAGTATTGCCGTTTGCTTTAAAACTGGAAATATTGAGGAGTCGGACAAAACAGCCTTGAGGGAGAATGGGACCTAAATTGCTAAATCATTGTTCCCCAAACACCCTCTGTTTGTCTTCTCTGCAGACCTGTCCACTGCCTTTTTTGTGCCCTTGGGTACCCTTACATCATAAGCTAGTTCCTGCCTTTAAAGCATTTAAGCATAAATTTTCTGCATCTTGCAGTGAACGGATGGAAAATTATTTGCCCAGTTTCCTGACATGCCAGAAGCTGAAAATTTACTGCACTTTTGTGAATTTGCCAACTAAGACAATTTTTAATAAGCATAGCTTTTTCTTCAACCATGAACTTCTATCATTTTTGTTTATGCAATTGCCAAGTTAAATAACAAATTACTTGAGCCTCAAAAATGATTTGAGATGTTTTAACTAAATATATGCAACCAAAAGAGGTGATTGACATAAAAAAAAATCTCATTATCAAAAAAGAAACCCAAATCACAGCTGTTGCTCACAGATGCTGCTTTTGAGTAGTTTATGACTTAAAAGCACAATTGCTAATTCATTTATATAAATTAATCACTTGCCTGAAATAAAAGTTTTGAGAATTTAATGTCCAGTTGCTTTGACGTTCCTCACAGCATAAAGGGACAAACTTGTCGACTCCTGTTGATGCATAAATTGCATGCTGGAAAATTGTGCAAACTGCTTGCTCAAAATGCACAGATGTGATTGAAATGTTTCAACTGTTGCAGAGGAAACCATTCAGCCCACTGTCTGTGATTGCCCTTTTGAAAGAGCTATCCAATTAGGCTCAATCCTCTGCTTTTTCCCCCATAGCCATGCAGATTTTTCCTTTTGCAGTATTTATCCAATATCTGGTCAAAGTCTGGCTGAGACCTTTTGGAAAAAACTTAAGTGTTTATTTAGGATCAAATCGAATGGATAAATGTAAGTGTTATTGTGAAATATTTTCTTATTGTTTAAAACTTCATTTTGTGAATTATACATTTAAGTTGCTGGCAGGAAAAAAATGATTTGACAAGCTATTGGTGAAAGTTGACCTGGCATAATTGAATAAGAAATGTTGATACAAAGCAAAAGAACACACACATGCATATTCAACCCACATCCTATTATAGTGACAGGTCAATGAAGAAAATCATATACTGTTATTTACATAACTTTTGGAAGGCTAGTTTTTCATCTTTGTCTTGAAAATTTCTGACAATGTAACGTAATTTCAATTACATACAGAAATCGATCCTTTGTGCAAATAAACTTTTGAATATCATACTGCTTCACATTTTAAATTTGAGAATTACTGCTGCTTTCAAGGAACCAAATCTGTTAGTGAAACAGATTTTCAGGACCCTATTTAGACTAGAGTAATGGAAAATTTTCAACAGGGAAACACATGAAAAATTACAGGAATAACAAAATCAGTCATTCTTGCTGATAAACTATGTTACCAATATCCGCCATCTCGGTTTAAGGAAAATCAATGTTTTTTTTTCTCTTCCCCCTCTCTTTTAGGTCATGGTGTGCCAAGCCTATTGCAGATAAGATCTGTTGTACCCTTTATTCTTTTCATCTGGTACCGTACACACTTTGAACTTGTGCAGAATGCAGCTGGACAGTGCCTAATGCTTAAAGTACATTGTGTCATGGACGGGCAGAATTACCAGCAGAACCATCAAACTGACACTGCAATGTATGGTCTGCCAAATATCCAAACCCAGTTCTTCTCTCACGGAACAGAGGTAAGTGTCCATTAATAAACGCTTGCTTTGGGCAGGTGCTGTGGGGTGGGTGCTAGAGGTTGGGCGGTCAGCCTCAACCTTGTTTCTGGTTGGCCTACATCTTTCTTTTCTTTTGGGCCTCCTTATCTCGAGAGACAATGGATACGCGCCTGGAGGTGGTCAGTGGTTTGTGAAGCAGCGCCTGGAGTGGCTATAAAGGCCAATTCTGGAGTGACAGGCTCTTCCACAGGTGCTGCAGAGAAATTTGTTTGTCGGGGCTGTTGCACAGTTGGCTCTCCCCTTGCGCCTCTGTCTTTTTTCCTGCCAACTACTAAGTCTCTTCGACTCGCCACATTTTAGCCTCGTCTTTATGGCTGCCCGCCAGCTCTGGAGAACGCTGGCAACTGACTCCCACGACTTACATCCTACATCCACAACATTAAAAACTACTTGGACTTTTACAATTTCACTTAAATAATGGTGAGGACAAGGTAGAATGAACTAGGCGTACTGGGTACAAAGAAGGCAAAAGAAGTTGATTCTCCGCGTCTCCCTCCCTCATCTTCAGTGACAGTATCCTTTTATAATCATTCATGAGATTTGGGTGCTGCTATCAAAGCCAACATTTATTGTCCATCCCTAATTGCCCTTGAGAAGCTTGGGGTGAGCTGCCTTCATGAACTTTTGCAGTCTGTAGTTTGCGGATTGTAGTTTTTTTTAATTGACGTTTTGATACAACTAAGTGGCTTGCTGGCTATTTCGGAGAGCAGTTAAGAGTCCGCACATCACTGGGTGCAGAGACACATGGGACAGATTGGATAAGGACGACCGTTTGCTTCCTTAAAGGACGTTAGTTGACCAAGTGCATTTTAACAACAGTCCAGTAGTTTCATTACTTATTCCTATTTAATTTAATTAGCTGGACCTAAATTCTCGACCTGCCATGATGGGATTTGAACTCTCATCTCTGGATTATTAGTCTAGTAACATAATCATTATGCTACTGTACCCATTCCTACCTGATGGTACATGCTGTCATGTGAAATGAGTTGTATATGGCAGTATTGTGCTGTTCAGTAATGGGTAAGATGGGAATTGCAAGCAAGCTACATACATTAACACAGGACCGAACTCAATTGGATTGTACAAGTCTGAGTTTCAAGTTTGTGATCGTGCTTTTTAATTCCTTGGAAATTTCTTATTTTCATCTTTAAAACAATAACATAATGGTAGAGATTTGAATTTCCCTCTGATTTACTGGTTTCAGAATTGCCCAAGTTCCATGCAGTAAAAGCATTCGCTAAGTGATAATCTGTGATGGAAGTAAATCCATGATACAATGTGTGTGGCAGGCAGAAGGAAATTACATTTCTAGTGAAACTAGAGTTATTCTTCACCTGCCAGAAATTAGAATTTTGATCTGCTAAGAGCAATGCAGCAGAGCGAGGCTGCTTTCAGCCATAGACTTAGACCCTATCCTAAAGCAACCAAAACTTGCATTTATGTAGTGCCTGTAACTTTAGTAAAACACTCAAAGGCACTTCACAGTATTATCAAACAAAATTTGTTAATGAACTGAATTTTGCGGCCATAGAATTTTACAGCATAAGTTCCTGCACTAGCTCTTTGAAAGAGTTATTCAATTATCCAATTACTGAGATGAGAAATTACTTCGCTCAAAGGATTGTGAATCTTTAGAATGCTGTACCCCAGAGGGTTGTGGATGCTCCATCGTTGAATACATTTAAGGCTGGGATAGTCAGTTCTCGGAATCAAAGGGTATGGCGAGCGGGCGGGAAGGTGGAGTTGAATCTTAAGATTGGCCATGATTGTTTTGAATGCTGGGAGCAAGCTCAATAGGCCATATGGTCTACTCCTCCTATTTCTTGTGTTATCCCACAACACTGCTCTTTCCCCATTACTCTGCAGAGTTTTTCTTTTCAAATACTTATCCAGTTTCTTTCTGAAAGTTACTAATGAGTCTGCTTCCACTGCCCTTTGAGGTAATGCATTCCAAATGCATTTGGGCGGCACAGTGGCGCAGTGGTTAGCACCACAGCCTCACAGCTCCAGCGACCCGGGTTCAATTCTGGGTACTGCCTGTGTGGAGTTTGCAAGTTCTCCCTGTGTCTGCGTGGGTTTTCTCCGGGTGCTCCGGTTTCATCCCACAAGCCAAAAGACTTGCAAGTTGGTAGGTAAATTGGCTATTATAAATTGCCACTAGTATAGGTAGGTGGTAGGGAAATATGGGGACAGGTGGGGATGTGGTAGGAATATAGGATTAATGTAGGATTAGTATAAATGGGTGGTTGATGGTCGGCACAGACTCAGTGGGCCGAAGGGCCTGTTTCAGTGCTGTATCTCTAAACTAAACTAAAATGGTAACAAAGCACTACATGAAATCAGTTCTCCTTATCTGCCCTGATTCTTTTGCTAATTATCTTAAATCTGTCCTCCAGTTATCGACCCTTCTGTACTGGAAACAGTTTCTCCATATATACTGCATCCAAACCCTTCATAATTTTAAGCACCTCTTAAATTTATCCTCTGATGAAAACAGTCCAAGCTTGCCTAATCTCTGCACATGACTGAAGTCTATCTTCCTTGGTGCCACTCCAGTAAATCTCCTTGGCATCTTCTCTAAGGCTTTGACAACCTTCCTAGAGTGTAGTGACCAGAATTGGGCACAATGCTCACGCCGAGATCTAACTAATGTTGCAAGTTTAGCATAACTTTCTTGCTTTTGTACTCTGTGTGCATCATTTATAAAGCCAATAATCCTGCATGCTTTTTGTAACAACGTTCTCAACTCATCCTGTTAGCATTAAAGATGGTATGCGAATCCCCAGATTGCTGTTCCTGTAATCCTTGTAAAATTGTACCATTTAGTTAATATTCCCTCTCTTTTACTTTGAGTTATAATAGGTTCTTTTTAATTGATACTTTAGTAATCAATCTGATTGGGAAACACTTTTTCATATTTGGTAGTTTTTTTTGTTTCCAAGATTTTGACGAGATTGGAAAATTGTATTTTTTTAAAATATCTGCCACTTTCCCCTTTATGACCATCACAAACTTTAATCATATTTTTAATCGTTTAACCCTTCTAGCAGTGCTCAATAATAGGCCAGTGTCTACTCATTGACTCCTCGCTGTATTATGGTAACTATATCTGATACAGGAGCCATCTTTAGTAAAGTCTGTAGCTGTGTATTTCACTGAAGGTTTCTGCTGCAATGTAAAACATCCCCATTTTACTGTTTTTCAGGCATAAACGTTAGTATGTTGTATGTCATTGTTTTAATTTTAGCCAACCCTCAAATGAGTTCTGCCTCATTTCTTGTGACCTTTATAAATTTTAGTGAATACTTGTTCATCAAGGTGAAGGATTCGAAAGTGTACAAAAAAAAGTAAGACTGATGCTGTGTGAATGCTATACACTGAGGAATTCTTCCCCTAAATTGTTAGATAAAATGTACCTGCATGCCTTGCTTACTGTAAAATAATACAAGACCAGAGGGCATCAATGGAAATTAAGGAAAAAATAAAGTTTAAACAAATAGCAAGTGCTTCTTTAGTGAATGAATTATAAAAGAATGGAGTTGTCGAGATATGAAAGATATCAAGGGATATGGGGATAGTGCAGGAAAATGGTATTGAGGTAGAAGATTGGCTGTGATTTAGCTGAATGGCAGAGCAGACTTGAGGGGCTGAAAGGCCTACTCCTGCTTCTATTTCCTATGTTTCTATGTCTATCAGGCAAGGTAACAAGGCAAAAACAGTGCGTTTTTTATTTACAGAGTATTTTTCTAAAAAAAACTTCAATAGACTTACTGGCTTTCTCTCATCCTTGAATCTTGTATTCGTATGAGCATTATTTCACTTTTGCTCCCAGTGTTGCTGTTCAGCACTCCTAGATCATGGATAGCATGGCCAAGTTGCCAACATGGTCCAAAGAATGCACCTTAGCCCTTGATATAAAAAAGACCTGCCGCTTGCAGCTTCACTGCTCATAAATTATTTTGTGCGCTCTTAGTCTTTCCAATGTGAATCCTCACTTTTGCCCTCTGCTGTCGCCATGACCTCTGACTAAGGTTGTCAATTTAATGTCAAGCTGCACTGAGTTATTGACAACTGTATCCTGTGACCGTTGCCCACTAGGACTCAGCTAGCCAGTGGGCAGAGGTTATGTGGATCCTGTCAGTTTGAATTATAGTTTAAACCCAAGACGTGAGGTGAACGAATGGGATTTTAACCTACTTGCCACTAGATTTCCACCTCACCTCACCTCAGATACGAATTTTTGTTTCATTTTGGTCTGGTTCCAAAAATAAGATGGGGATTGCACTGAGTAATCGTAAGTTTGAGTTTCAAAAATGCCTATGATTTTGTCTTGAGCCCATTGCTTACTATAATGCACTGAAAATTCCTCTACTCCATTTGCAGCTTTTGAATTAAGATACTTTGAGGACGACAGAGAAATTTTGTAGTATGAACATAACTTTTCTGAGCATGTTGTGCAACTGTGTATGTAAACTTATCAAGTTCAGGCCTGTGGAAAATCTCTCAACAATAAAACTGTATAGGAAAATATTGATATAATATGTTTGTATCGCATCAGGCATCAGTTTTGAAATTGATTCCCGGCTGATATTCTCCAACAAGTTAGTATTAATGTTGTGGAGGACTTCCTTCCCTATCCTACGATTCTACAATATCGTCGTCCATTCAGTGATTTTTTTTTTTCCCCCCATATTTCTAAGTTGGTCAGATGGCAGATTGAGTTCTGAAGCATGATGGGTTAACTATTGCAAATAGTGACCGCACTAATTGTTTAGTGATCTGAGAGGGGAGGGCAGGGAGAGTGCATTGCAATAGTCACAAAACAAATTGAAGTGCTGTGCAACTGCTCATACTTCAGTAGCAATGAGCTAAGTAAAGAGGTGAAATATTTCACTAGATAGGCAGTCGTAATCATTTGTGCAGTTAAGTGGGTTTAGCTACAGACATTCCAGAGCAGCTGGGTATTGCTTCTTCAAGCAACATTACTGTCCAGTCCATCGTAGCATTGGTTGTGAAGGCATATGTGTGTACTCTTTCAGTTGACATTTTTCCTGTTGGCTAGTTACTATTTGCATCAGTCTATATTAAAAGCAGTATGTCCATGTATGCACAGGAATGCAAGAACAGCAGTAGACCATTAGCCCCTTGAGCCAGTTCCATGACTCACAGTTCTTGGCTATCTGGATTGTAACTGTCCATCTGCCCTGATTCTCTCTACTTTATAGCTTTGGCAAAAATGTATCTATCTCTGATTTAAAATTATTAATGTAGGTGACACCAACTTCTTTTTGCGAGAGCTCCACACTTCTACCATCCTTTGCATGAAGGGGTGTTTCCTAACTTTGTGACAATGCAGATGTCATACTCCACATGTTACACTTTCTTCAATCGCAAAACAATACTCAAACAAAAGTTGATGACATGGTGTTGCTTGCTCCTGATGTGCAGTGGAAACTGAGAAACATTTTCCAATATGTAAAAATCTAACCAGTTAACTTTCTTCTAAACATCTGTTCAGTTAATGATTAGACTTTTCCCCTTTACACAAACAAAGGGGAGAGAAAGCCAATTCCATCTAATTGACTTGAGCATTGATTTCAAGGGTGGAGTCCAATTATAATGCGCACCCTTAAAGAGGGACACTGCTGCACTTTGGCAGTGAATAGTATGTTGCACACTACTTGGTATGCCCCTATCCTTGCAAAACTGTGCAACCTTTTGCTAGCAAAACCTGTCCACATGTTTGCTTCATGCCCCTTTATTAAACAAAGATATAAAAAGCTAATCGTTTCCTGCTGATTTCTACTAACGTCGGAGTGAGAATAGAAGCAGTTGACCTACGGAAAGCATAGACATGTGGCCTTAAAGGAAAATATCAAGCTATTTACATCTGAATAATACATTGTGTGTTACATGGAACAGTGCCCTTGTGCTTATCCTCTGACATGGAGCACTGCCATTTTAGATTTGTTAGTAATATATTAAAATTCTTTTTTGTGCTATTTGCAGATTAAATGTTTTCATTGTAAAAATCTATTCCAGAGTTCTGATTTGTTTAAAAATTCCCAGGCGCAAACAAAAAAACCTCTTCACTACCCACCTGCTTCACTGTCTTTCACTATATATTTTACAAACATAAATCAAATAAGGAGTGAAATAGTTACTGTAATTTGCACAGTAACTAAAGCATCATCCACTATAACACTATCTCATAGAAAAATGTGTCAAATGGTTAGAAAGAAAATAAGATGCTGAGAAATAAAATATAAAGTGGGGAGTAGTTTCAATATGAAGTGAATTGTCAATAGTTTCAAAGTGCACTACACCCTTAAGTAGGAAATGTAACTGCTTTGTTCTGAATGGATGCTGACTTTTCCCAACTTCACATCTGGCTCGAGTGCTATCAAAGAACAATGGTGGTTGACTTAGCTCAATCATAGCATTCTCCCCTTTTGAATCAAAAGGTTCAAGGCATACTCCAGGACTTGAGTGCATTGTGTAGGCTGTTATTTCAGCAGTGATGCACAGACAGGGGTGCTGTCTTTTGCATGAAATCTTAAATTTGAGATCCTGTCCTCAAGAGAACATAAAAGATCCCATGGTACTATTCGACGAAGACCCCAGGGAGTTCTGGTGTCCTGGCCAGCACTCTGTATTAAGCCAATGGCACTAAAACAGATTATCTGGTCATTTATCTCACTGCTATTTGTGGGACTTTGCTGTGTGCAAATGGAAGTAATGTTTCCCTAAGTTACAACAGTAACTACATTTCAAAAGAAAGTGTTTTTGGATATCCTAAGATCATGTAATTTTATTCTTTTGGATGTGTGACCGTCAGCAAATGGCAAGTCTTCATGAGAAGAGAAACAGAAACATCTATTAACAGCGAGGAGAGTTCTTTATGGGTTTTAGGTACCTCCTTTTGCATAATGTGGATAACACAAAACATTAAAGCCTGACTCTTCTATCTCATTTCAGGGGAAGGAGAAAGTAAAACAAAATAATGTCCTCTGACTCTCAAAGCTTGTTTTGTTTCCCACACATTATTATGCATTCTAATAGTCAAAAGAAAGCAGCTTTTCATTATGTTTTGGTACACTTTAGATTTTACATTTTCCAAGTTTTTGGCAGTTATGCCTTCAGCTGCCTGGGCCCAAGGCTCTTCACTTTTTTTTAATCTCAGACTGAGTTGAGTTCCTAGCTAATTGGTCAGAGGAGAAGTATTCTCGCAATAATCTTTTACAATTGTCAAATGGTTTCTTGTGATTAATTTGCATTTATAATATCGTTAATGTAGTAAAACATCCCAAGGTGCTTCACAGCAGCATTATTTTAAAAAAATTTGATTGAGTCACAAAAGGAGATATTAGGGCGAATGACCCAAAAGTTCGGTCAAGGAGCATCTTTTAAAAGAGAGAGAGAAGGGCAAATAGCTTCAGGAAAGGAATTCCATAGTTTAGGGCCTTGGCAGCTGAAGCATGCCTGCCAGTGGTAGAGCAGTGAAAATCTTTGCTCAAGAGGCCTGAATTGGAAGAGTACCGAGATCTCTGAGGGCTGGAGGAGGTTGCACAGAGAAGAGGGACCTCCTCCTTCACTATTTTATCATGTATGCCATGTTCTGAAACGTGTGTGTAACCACGTGCTAGCGTCATGATTTTGGCACTCCCATTTATGATATTTAATAGTTATGAAATAAAAATGCAAAATGTTGGAAGTACTCGGATTAGCTGCAGTATTTTGACTTTATAATAATGTGGTTACAAGTTTGTTAAAGCATCAGTAAATAATTGATCCCATCTGCAGAAAGAGAAATACCCTATGGTTCAAAGCCAGTGCAAAAGTTGCAGAACTAATTTTAAAGTAAAAATGGAAAATGTAATAGAAAGTTATATAAATTAAATAGTGGAATCAGCGACAGCAGCATACATAAACAGAACACTTTATCAATTTTTTTTCTTCTCTAGCCATATCAATATTTTTACTTCAGATGGGGATGAAAATATAATACTCTATTTCTGTAACATTGCTGTGGAGTTCTGGGGGTGAAAATCCTATTGATTTTTTTTTTTGACGAAACTGAGCACAATGTGATCCCTTTTTACATTGTTTGCTAAAATTAACCAAGAATTACTTTTTGTTGAGATTTTAAAATGGCTTATTTTAAGATTGGACGATAAGCTTGCTGACAGTGGACATTTGCATCTGGATTTCACCACTATCACTGTGGCACAGATTTAAAGGAAGCAGTCCACAGAAGGGTATCAGCCAGTGGAAGAGAAGAAGAAATTAAGAGTTAAACTTTGTTATAGGATGTTTAAATGCCTAATTGTGCTCCATCTTAAGTGTATCATGGAGAGCATACCTGTAGCATTTGATTTTAAAAGTAAAACTTTACATGATTTAACACTTTGCCATGAATCTAAACATTTTTATTTGGATATTTTCTACTTGTGTGTCCTGTTATGACATCACTTCCTGATCAAAAGTCATGCAATGAGTTGCCATCTGACCACTGCCAGCATTCCACCGTGAGCTCTGAGGAGGTGTGCAAAATGAATCATGGTGATTACATGCAGGTGTTTTTCTTTCACCCTTGGACTCTCCCCAGGGCAGCATTGACAAAATTAAGGCTTGCTATCAGACAATTGTGGATGACAAACCCTTTCTTACTGGCCTGCCTAGGACAGAATCCAGCATTTTGTCTTGTTTGTGAAAAATAGAATTATAACTGTATATTGTTTGTACATATGGGGTCAATTTTTAAAAATCCACGTAGGGCATTTCCAACACAGCTGCATAACTTTTGGTTATTCTCACAAATAAATCCCCACAATTTATGTTTTAAGCGGAGGCTCAAATTTCTAACTTGCTACTATTAAAAGGATCTTTTAACTTTGTGTGTATCTATTTCTAACTACATAATGACCCTTGTCCTTGTATTAATATATTTAGGTGATTTTTGTAAATTTCTACAACTGAAGTTATCATGTCTCCAGGGTTTGATTTTTCTCAAACATAAAAGATCAATCATGGCTGTTCCTTTTGTATTGCTGAAATAATACAGCTTGATTATTAAAGCAAAATCAACCATGATATTCAAATTATTTTGCATGTCAGTGTTTTGTGTTGATGTCCTTTACATTCGAGTGTTAGGCTCAGGACTTTCCATGTGCTTCAAATTTAATGTAATTCACAAACATTTGGCTTGTTGTATTTCCAATAATTGGCGATGATCTAGTACTTAATTGTTTAGATTTCTAAAGGAAGCTTTATAAGGGCTATAAATGATGTGAAAATTCTCAGTATTCTAAGACTTCCAGTGAAGCATCCTTGATTTCATCATCTTGTGAACAGCAGACATAATCCAAAAAGGGAAAAAAAATGGTTAATTCTGGCCCCATGGATTCAATAAAGATTAAGAACTTTTTTTATGCAGCGGGTGGTAATTAAACCCCTCGTAACTTGGGAGTGCTTCTCCTGGCCCCACAAAGAACAGTTTTAGATTTGCTTAGCAAAGACCTATTTTGTCTGCAGACCTGGTTCTGCCAAGTGGAAGAGTCTTGGCTTGGGGGTGGGTGCTTCTCCAATCAGACTGGTTCAGACTGCATGGTGGTACTGTTGACCCTTATTTGCATAAATCTCTGAACCTCTTTCCTGCTATAGCTTGCAAAATCTTGCACCTTTGATATTGGAAATAGCAGGGATTTGACTGGGTAAATACCTCCTATTATTAACTGACCACCTGCCTAGTTATCGCAAAGTGGGTAAGGTTAATATCGACCCCAGCAGCTGTGGCTGGTAGTAATCTGAATTTCTGATTATGTCCAAAGGTGGAATGTTTATAAGGCATGTCGAAGGCAACTGGAAGAGGGGTTGCTACAAGTTAATCTGCAATATTTGATCTTGAGGTAGCAGTACATTTTAAAACAACTAGATAAGTAGCAAACTTCTCTTATCTGCCTTCAGCACCATTGTTCGAAATGTGCTGGGAAAAGCAAAGTGCTTTCTGCTACCCCCAGTAGAAACCTCCTATCCTTGGCCAGAACAAAACAGCAGGTCACAATTAATAGATTTAACAGTAGTTGGTATCATGAGATTGAGGGGTAGATGTGATAGGATGACAGTTTTTGGATTTATAGTTATAAAGTTTGGTGTAGGTAAGGAGAATTAATCATTTATTGACACAATGGAATAATGTTACAGAAAGCGTTGAGCATTATGTTGCTCGCAGAAACTAGCCAATTCTTACCCAGACTGCGTTTATACTGTACATACTGATTTGAGTTTTGTTCTGTTTGAGTTGAGTGAGTGAATAAACTGTACTTCCAAAGTACATGTTGGTTCCAAGGCATGCACATATTCAGGACATTTAATGTCGTAACACCTGCACATATCATTCCAAAAGAAAGCACTGAATGTGAAAACTTGAAGGAAATTTTGAGCATTTGGGGTGAGGGATGCTAGAAAAAACACCACTTTTGATCTACTTTGCTGAGTTGCAGTGGTCAATGATTATCCAGTTTCCTGCAACACACCTGAACACCAGGAGACAGGTATACTGCTATCTGCAAACAAGAAAACCAAAACAAGAACCTTCCAATTGCCTAGGTTTGTTCTTCATTGAGGAAGCTTTCCTAAAAAGGGAATATAATTTCAGCCCAAAATAGCTTGGTGACTATGTATATTGTATCATTTCAGTGGAAAAAAACAAATCAGCCAAAATGTGTCTCAAAGTTTCAATTCCTCTGGGAGAAAATTAGAAGTACAACTGATGAACATTATTCTGCCACATAGTAATATAACACATCAGGATTTGACAGTGCTAGTATCATTCTTTAGAAAACAGTCATTCGTTGCTATGTAACTTTGTTTCAAAGGGGCTGAAGCTAGACAGTAAGATAATGCCATTAGCTACCATAGTGATTCACTGGCCTTCAGTAGCTCCTACCTTTACGATTTACAGGATTCCTCCTGCCAGACCATCAAATGTGATCATTTTTGAAATTCTGTGTCAATTCTCAATCTGTCTCACTGGCTTTATATTGCAATTGTAGCAGGTTGCTGCATCATTTCGGGGTAGGTACATTAAGAAATCCACTCATGCCTGGAGCTAACTTTGATCGGCATCTGTGACTTCCTACATGTGTGCACATGTATGATTATCTTCTTTTCTCATTTCTGCTTCTTTGCTTCCTCCCTGGAAGCATCTGCCTCCATTCAATGGTTTATCACTTGCAGATGCCCTGTTGGCCAATGTCTGCCTAGTACAGAATGACTTTCAATGAGGTGCTGAGATAATTGAGTTAGAGTGGCATGGTTTGTTTACAAAATCATGTTGGTCTTTTCTAAACTTTTGATTTATTTTGAAACATTATTTGTAATCTTAAAGGGAAATCTGGTTTTATTTTCATTAAAGGTTGACTTAAAATAAACTTAAGAACAAAGCCTGCATTTGCATCTCCCCATCCTGTCCAAGTTTTATGGCTTTCTGTGTTCTTGAGAACCGATTTTAAGAATCCAAGGTTCACCGTTAAATCTCAAAGCCTTTGTCCCTTATTATCTCTGTAATCTCCTCCAGATATATGTTCCTGCTGCAGCCTCCGAACCTGCGACACTAGACTACTACTTGCCATTGCCATCAGCCTCTCTTTCGACCAATTTTCTCCCCACTCTGTCTTGAACCTGTCAACCATGCCACTTTCCTCCCTACCTTTGAAGATTTTTCTCAAGTCTCTTCTGTTTGAAGCAGCTTTTTCCTCCTTTTGACTTTTTCTTGCCTCTGGATGTGGATGACGCTGGCAAGGCTGTATTTATAGTCTACTCCGATTTGAGTTTAAGACACATTGATGAGGAAAGATTAGAAGAAACTTTGCTTTTTATCTGATTTTTGCTAATATGTGTGATTTTCTATCTTCGCATTTGGGGACCTTAACATTTGTGAAAAGTAAGCCTTTATTTTTATTATCTGCCACAAGCTGAAATGCTGTCTTACAATTTTAAAAACTAGTTTCTGATACACACATTTAAAAAAAAAAGTCTTGTCAAAATGTCTCAAAATATTTCAAACAAAGAATTACTTTTGGAACTCACCAGTTATATAAGCAAATAGGGCAGCAATTCTGCGTCAGCAACTTGCCACAAAAGTCTATGCCAGCCCACTTTCCTTTAATTTCGGGTTCATGGCTGCATAAAATCATTGACTAGTACAGTGCAGAAGGAGGCTATTTGATTCATCAAGTCTGTGCCAGCTCTTTCAACAGTTGAGCTAGTCCCACTCCTGCTTTTCCCCAGATCCCTGCAATTTTTTTTCCTTCAAGTATTTATCCAACTCCCTTTTGAAGGCTACTATTGAATCTGTATCCACCACCCGAACAGGCAATGCATTCCTTTTTGTAACTACCAGTTGCACAAAAAGTTGTTTCTCATGGTGACTGACTGTTGTGCCAGTGACCTTAAATCTGTACTATATGGCTGTCAACCCATTTGAAATAGTTTCTCTTTATTTACCGTATCGAAACCCTTAATGATTTTGAAGACTTGTATCAAATCTCCTTTTAACCTTGTCTGCTCTAAGGAGAACAACCCCAGGTTCTGTAGATGATAGCGTAACCACAAGTTTTATCTAAAATACTTTTCAAAGTACAGAAGAAAAAGCAGCATCTGGTACCCTTAATGTACTATTACCTTGTGAGTTGAGGCAGTTTCATTGGAATGAGATAGAAACTCTTGGAAGACCCTTGTAATAAAAATGCATGTAATGTTAAAACTTCAGTGTAAACAAACTACTAAATGAGAATGGGCTATCATAGCTATGTGGTCATAACTAGAACAGACTGAAGACCCAGATCCATAGGTTGATTTCAGTGATGAAGATAAATATATGCAACAAATAGGGTATTACCTCAAGTTAAAAGAAAAGGTTGATTTTTGGTGGGGTAAGTAACTTAAAATTGAAATTCAGCTTTAAATTCACAATTGGCCCATCATATCTGTGTGAGATAGCAAGGAGAACAACACTTGTGTAATTACAGATGTGCCATTTCTATTAAAATAAATCCAGTCTGCAGGGAATCTAAAGATGCATCAAACTGAACCAGAAGATATGAAAGTTAATTCACAGCTGATTTGGCTACAGAACCCATAAGTAAAGTCACTCATGAGTTATCCAAGTAAAGTTAGAAACTGAGCTTGTTACATTTACATTAAGCTTTTAACTTTTATTATAATTCGTTCTTGGAACTTTTTTGCAATTTATTTTACCTTTTGGGGACTTTGTGGGAATTTGCATCAAAGTGGACGATTAATGTGAAAGCAGTACTGTTTTCATGTTGCAAGATCCCAAGTTGCCTCATGTCATCCTTTTAAATGGATTTTATTCAATCGTTTGTAGGGCCATTTTCGTGGCATAGGAAATGATTAAAAGTACAGTGCTTTGCACAATGTAACATTAAATGTCAAGAAGAGCAGCTTGTTTTGTTTTAATGCTTTTCCCCTTGGGGTAGAATTTGGATTTTTAACAGGCAATTAATGGATGTTAAAAAGGCTTAATAGTGCACATAAAATAGGTGGGCATCATTGTGTCAAATTTCTGCATATTTGGTACGCTATCTAAGTTTCCATTTGAGTTTCTAGTGCTTTCTTATTTTTGGAAACTACCCACACCCCCTGCCACACTTATCAAATGTTGGAATAGATGTTCCCTGTCTTGGAACTTTTAAAATTTCAACCCACTGCCTAGCTGCTATTAGGCTACAGAACAAAAATGTTCAGAATTTGCAGAAAATCTGAACCTCACTTGCTGAGACAGTGAAGATGGATATTGAGAAAAATGAAAACAATCACACAACAACAATATGGGCACGTGACTGAAACCGGTTTATACCAGAAGTGCATATTGCAAAATTGCATGCTGCCAGTCTGATATTCACAGACTGTGGATTGACTTTGTAATACCATTTAGTATCCATCATTCCATGATCCAAAACAGTACATTTCTACTTAATTTACTGTTTTAAAATACATAATTGAGAATATAGCTGGAATTTCTTCGTGCCAGTCGCTGACCACCATCTTTCTTCTTTCTACGTGTTCACAGCATTTTGCATTTATGTGGCATTTTTTGTGTAGAAGAATGACCCTCAGTGTGTGAGGAAAGTTATCTACCAGTCTGGAGTGGTTAGTGTAAGCATTGACTCAGGATTAGCATGCACCCTGAGCCAGAAGGTTATCCGTTCAAGTCATACTTCAGATCATGAGCACAAAATCCAGGTAGACATTCCAGTGCTGTACTGAAGGATTGCTATTTATCAGAAGTGCAGTCGAAGAGACTTGGCAGTTGGCAGGAAAAAAGAGAGGCGCAAGGGGAGAGCCAACTGTGTAATAGCCCCGACAAACAAATTTTTCTGCAGCACCTGTGGAAGAGCCCGTCACTCTAGAATTGGCCTTTATAGCCACTCCAGGCGCTGCTCCACACACCACTGACCCCCTCCAGGCGCTTACCCATTGTCTCTCGAGATAAGGAGGCCAAAGAGTAAGAGTCTTTTAGATGAGAAATTAAACTGACTCCTTGTCTTGCTTTGGCGAGCATAAAAGATTCCCCTGATACTATTTGAAGAGGAGCAAGGGAGTCTTCCTTGACCTGATCAACATTCATCCTTCAGTCAACATCACCAAAGCAAACTCCGATTATCTGTTTTTGGGATCTTTCCATGCATAAGTGGGCTGCTCCATTTGTTTGTATTACAGGTGAATAAACTTCAGAAGTGCTTCATTGACTGTGAAACGCTCAGACATCCTGAGGGTGTGAAAGATGCTATATAAAAGCAAGCTGTCTGTGATAATTGTAATCTGTTAATGTACTCAGTTGTAAATGTTAAAGTAAACCTATTCAATACAATGGTGCTGTAATTAATTTTCTAATTTATAAATTTGTTCTTGTGCGACAGAATCTTCAACCTCCTACATAATACAATAAATAGACTTTGAGTTTAAATGTGTTTTCCATGCATTACCAACTATTTAGCCACCCATATAATCTCTTGAAAACCTTCAGGTATATCTGCCGGTCAAGAGTGCTTACAGCAATATTTCTTTACTGACCTCTAATTTTTAAAATGCATATTCTGTTTTTGGTAGTTTAAGCACCTCACTTGAAAACAAAAATGTGTATGATAGGCTTATTGAATCTCTCTACTTTTTGTCTGAATCCTGCCTTTGTAAAATATGTATTAAAATAACTGATTTGCTCTGTCAGTCCAAGGTTTCATTTCTTAAAGAAATGGTTGTAGATTCTGATCATTTGTATGGAATAAAGCAACAGGACATGTAATACTTAGAATGGAAACAGTTAAAATACATCTTTATAATTCTTGACACTACATTTTGACATACTTGGTATCCCAAAAGGCAAACATGGTTCAGGTTAATTTCTGACCTCATTAGCATCGCATCAGCAAATAGTGGTTTCAGCTAACCAAACAATTATACTACAAAAATGTGTTGTTAGATACATTCTCTTGATTGGGGAAAAGAAAGGCATCCAAAGCTTGAGCTTCCTGGGTGACTAAAGATATTTAGTTTGAAATGAGGTAGAAAAGGGAGGCTGATGATAAATGTAAAAGTGATGGCCAATCTATTGTCGTACTGTCAAACAAAAGGGAACCAAAAAGTCGTCTTTAAATATATAAATAGTAAAATGGTAGTCAAAGGGTGGAGCCAATTAAGAGATATTCTTATGGAGGCTGAGGTACTAAATGAGTACTTTGCATCAGTGTTCACTAGAAAAGATGATGCTGCCAATTCTACAACAGTGAAGATAGTAATAATAGATAAGGATGAGATACTTTTAAAAAGGTTGGCAGTCTTCAAAGTAGAAAAGTCACCGTCTAGATGGGATGCCTCCTAGGCTACCAGGGTGGAAGTAAGGGTGGAATTGCAGAGGCTCTGGCCACAAACTTACAATCCTCCTTAGATATGGGGGTGATACTGGAGGTTTACAAATGTTACACTCTTGTTCAAAAAAATAAGTGGAGAGGGATAAACAAAACAAACACAGGCCAGTCAGCCGAACATACTGGTGGTGGGGAAACTTTGAGACAATGGGCCTGATTTTTAACTCATTGAGAACCCAGCTTGCACAGAGTTAAAATTGGACACAATGGTCCAGGACAAAATTAAGTAGCATTTGTAACTATATGGGCTAATAAATGAATTTTGGTATGGATTTGTTAAAGGCAAATCATGTTTGACTATCTTGATCGAGTTCTTTGAAGTAACAAGAGGGTTGATGAGGGTAGTGCAGTTCAAATTGTGCATATGAACTTTCAAAAGGCATTTAACAAATTGTCACTGTAGAGACCTGTCAGCAAAATGCAATCCCATGGGATTGAAGGGACAGCAGTAGCACAGATAGAACAGTGTAACCAGGGAGCGTGTATGCACAAATCTTTTAAGGTTGCAGGACAAGTTCAGAGGATTATATGGGATCCTTGGCTTTATACCATAGAGGAGGAATTCATGGAGTGTATATGGGATGGTTTTCTGGACCAATACGTTGAGCAACCAACTAGAGAACAGGCTATTCTAGACTGGGTATTGTGTAATGAGAGGGGAATAATTGACAATCTAGTGCGAGAGCCCTTGGGGATGAGCGACCATAATATGATAGAATTCTTCATCAAGATGGAGAGTGACATAGTTGATTCTGAGACTAGGGTCCTGAATCTTAATAAAGAAAACTACAAAGGTATGAGGCGCAAGTTGGCTATGATGGATAGGGAAATGTTACTTAAAGGGATGCCGGTGGATAGGCAATGGCAAACATTCAAAGAGCACATGGATGAACTGCAACGATTGTTGTTTCCTGTCTGGCGCAAAAGTAAAACGGGAAAAGTAGCCAAACCATTGGCTTACAAGGGAAATTAGAGATAGCATTAGATCCAAGGAAGAGCCATACAAATTTGCCAGAAAAAACAACAGACCTGAGGATTAGGAGCAGTTTAGAATTTAGCAAAGGAGGACCAAGGGATTGATTAAGAAGGGGGAAATAGAGTACAAGAGTAAGTTTGCGGGGAACATAAATACTGACTAAAAGTTTCTATAGGTATGTGAAGAGAAAAAGATTGGTGAAGACAATCAGAAACGGGGATTTATTATGGGTAACAAAGAAATGGCTGACCAACTAAATGCATACTTTGGTTCTGTCTTCGCAAAGGAGGACACAAATAACATACCAGAAATGTTAGGGAACACAGGGTTTAGTGAGAGAGAGGAATTGAATGAAATCAGTATGAGTAGAGAAATGGTGTTGGGGAAATTGATGGGATTGAAGGCTGATAAATCCCCAGGACCTGATAATCTACATCCCAAAGTACTTAAGGAAGTGGCCCTAGAAATAGTGGATGCATTGGTGGTCATCTTTCAAGATTCTATAGACTGGAACAGTTCCTGCAGATTGGAGGGTAGCTAATGTAACCCCACCATTTAAAAAGGGAGGTAGAGAGAAAACAGGGAATTATGGACAGTCAGCCTGATGTCGGTAGTGGGGAAAATTCCAAAGTCCATTATCAAAGATTTTATAGCAGAGCACTTGGAGAACAGTGGTAGAATCGGACAGAGTCAGCATGGATTTATGAAAGGGAAATCATGCTTGACAAATCTACTAGAATTCTTCGAGGATGTAAGTTAGTAGAGTTGATGAGGGGGAGCTGGTGGATGTGGTTTATTTGGACTTTCAGAAAGCTTTCGACAAAGTCCCACATAAGAGATTAGCATGTAAAATTAAAGTGCATGGGATTGAGGGTAGTGTATTGCGATGGATAGAAAATTGGTTGGCAGACAGGAAACAAAGAGTAGGGATAAACGGGTCTTTTTCAGAATGGCAGGCAATGACTAGTGGGGTATCACAGGGATCGGTGCTGGGACCCCAGCTATTCACATTTGCAAGCTGGAACGTCAGAACTGTGTGTCCTGGCCTGTTGGAAGACCTTACACAAATCAACGATTCTCGGAAGACTGCCATCATTAACAACGAGCTCAGTAGACTCAATGTAGACATTGCAGCACTTCAGGAGACTCGCCTCCCCGCGAGTGGATCTCTAGCAGAGCAAGACTACACCTTCTTCTGGCAGGGCAGGGATCCTGAAGAACCAAGACAGCATGGAGTGGGCTTCGCCATCAGAAACTCCTTGCTCAGCATGATAGAGCCTCCCTCAAATGGCTCGGAATGCATACTGTCCATCCGACTGCTCACCGCCTCTGGTCCAGTACACCTACTCAGCATCTATGCTCCAACACTCTGCTCCCCGCCTGAAGCTAAAGATCAGTTCTACGAGGAACTCCATAACATCATTAGCAGCATCCCCAACACTGAACACCTATTCCTGCTGTGGGACTTTAATGCCAGTGTTGGGGCCAACCATGACTCATGGCCCTCCTGCCTTGGGCGCTATGGCGTTGGAAGGATGAATGAGAACGGGCAGAGACTGCTTGAGTTGTGTATCTTATCATAACCTCTGCATCACCAACTCGTTCTTTCACACTAAACCCTGTCACCAGGTTTTATGGAGGCACCCAAGATCGCGTCGTTGGCACCAGCTAGATCTCATTGTCACAAGGCGAGCCGCCTTAAGCAGTGTTCAAATCACACGCAGCTTCCACAGTGCGGACTGCGACACCTACCACTCCCTGGTGTCCAGCAAGGTTAGACTCAGACCAAAGAATTTGCATCATTCCAAGCAGAAGGGCCACCCGTGCATCAAAACGAGCAGAATTTCTCACCCACAGCTGTTACAAAAATTTCTAAATTCACTTGTAACAGTCCTTCAAAACACTCCCACAGGGGATGCTGAGACCAAGTGGGCCCACATCAGAGACGCCATCTATGAGTCAGCTTTGACCACCTACGGCAAAAGTGCAAAGAGAAATGCAGACTGGTTTCAATCTCATAATGAAGAGCTGGAACCTGTCATAGCACTGTTGAACTACAAGAAAGCCCCCAGCGATTTCACATCCGCAGCACTTAAAGCAGCCAGAAGCACTGCACAAAGAACAGCCAGGCGCTGCGCAAACGACTACTGGCAACACCTATGCAGTCATATTCAGCTGGCCTCAGACACCGGAAACATCAGAGGAATGTATGATGGCATGAAGAGAGCTCTTGGGCCAAACATCAAGAAGATCGCCCCCCCTCAAATCTAAATCACGGGACATAATCACTGACCAACACAAACAAATGGACCGCTGGGTTGAGCACTACCTAGAACTGTACTCCAGGGAGAATGCGGTCACTGAGACTGCCCTCAATGCAGCCCAGCCTCTACCAGTCGTGGATGAGCTGGACATACAGCCAACCAAATCGGAACTCAGTGATGCCATTGATTCTCTAGCCAGCGGAAAAGCCCCTGGGAAGGACAGCATTATCCCTGAAATAATCAAGAGTGCCAAGCCTGCTATACTCTCAGCACTACATGAACTGCTATGCCTGTGCTGGGACGAGGGAGCAGTACCCCAGGACATGCGCGATGCCAATATCATCACCCTCTATAAAAACAAAGGTGACCGCGGTGACTGCAACAACTACCGTGGAATCTCCCTGCTCAGCATAGTGGGGAAAGTCTTTGCTCGTGTCACTCTGAACAGGCTCCAGAAGCTGGCCGAGCGCATCTACCCTGAGGCACAGTGTGGCTTTCGTGCAGAGAGATCGACCGTTGACATTCTGTTCTCCCTTCGTCAGATACAGGAGAAATGCCGTGAACAACAGATGCCCCTCTACATTGCTTTCATTGATCTCACCAAAGCGTTTGACCTCGTCAGCAGACATGGTCTCTTCAGACTACTAGAAAAGATTGGATGCCCACCAAAGCTACTAAGTATCATCACCTCATTCCATGACAATATGAAAGGCACAATTCAACGTGGTGGCTCCTCATCAGAGCCCTTTCCTATCCTGAGTGGCGTGAAACAGGGCTGTGTTCTCGCACCCACTCTTTTTGGGATTTTCTTCTCCCTGCTGCTTTCACATGCGTTCAAGTCCTCTGAAGAAGGAATTTTCCTCCACGCAAGATCAGGGGGCAGGTTGTTCAACCTTGCCCGTCTAAGAGCGAAGTCCAAAGTACGGAAAGTCCTCATCAGGGAACTGCTCTTTGCTGACGATGCTGCTTTAACATCTCACACTGAAGAGTGCCTGCAGAATCTCATCGACAGGTTTGTGGCTGCCTGCAATGAATTTGGCCTAACCATCAGCCTCAAGAAAACGAACATCATGGGGCAGGACGTCAGAAATGCTCCATCCATCAATATTGGCGACCACGCTCTGGAAGTGGTTCAAGAGTTCACCTACCTAGGCTCAACTATCACCAGTAACCTGTCTCTAGATGCAGAAATCAACAAGCGCATGGGAAAGGCTTCCACTGCTATGTCCAGACTGGCCAAGAGAGTGTGGGAAAATGGCGCACTGACACGGAACACAAAAGTCCGAGTGTATCAGGCCTGTGTCCTCAGTACCTTGCTCTATGGCAGCGAGGCCTGGACAACGTATGTCAGCCAAGAGCGACGTCTCAATTGATTCCATCTTCGCTGCCTCCGGAGAATACTTGGCATCAGGTGGCAGGACCGTATCTCCAACACAGAAGTCCTCGAGGCGGCCAACATCCCCAGCTTGTACACACTACTGAGTCAGCGGCGCTTGTGATGGCTTGGCTGTGTGAGCTGCATGGAAGATGGCAGGATCCCCAGAGACACATTGTACAGCGAGCTCACCACTGGTATCAGACCCACCGGCCGTCCATGTCTCCGCTTTAAAGACGTCTGCAAACGCGACATGAAATCCTGTGACATTGATCACAAGGCGTGGGAGTCAGTTGCCAGCGTTCGCCAGAGCTGGCGGGCAGCCATAAAGACGGGACTAAAATGTGGCGAGTCGAAGAGACTTAGTAGTTGGCAGGAAAAAAGACAGAGGCGCAAGGGGAGAGCCAACTGTGCAACAGCCCCGACAAACAAATTTCTCTGCAGCACCTGTGGAAGAGCCTGTCACTCTAGAATTGGCCTTTATAGCCACTCCAGGCGCTGCTTCACAAACCACTGACCACCTCCAGGCGCGTATCCATTGTCTCTCAAGATGAGGAGGCCAGAGATGAGATGGTAGCAAAAACAGGAAGGCAGATTATTATCTGAACGGCTATAAACTAAGAGAGGGGAATATGTAACGAGACCTGGGTGTTCTCGTACACCAGTTTCTGAAGGTAAGCATGCAGGCGCAACAGGCGGTAAAAAAGGCAAATGGTATGTTGGCCTTCATCGCGAAAGGATTCGAGTACAGGAGCAGGGATGTCTTGTTGCAATTATACAGGGCCTTGGTGAAGTCACACCTGGAATATTGTGTGCAGTTTTGGTCTCCTTATCTGAGGAAGGATGTTCTTGCTATGGAGGGAGTGCCGCAAAGGTTTACCAGACTGATTCCTGGGATGGCAGGACTAACGTATGAGGAGAGATTGATTCGGTTAGGATCATATTCGCTGGAGTTCAGATGAATGAGGGGGGATCTCATAGAAACCTATAAAATTCTCACAGGACTTGACAGGGTAGATGCAGGAAGGATGTTCCCGATGGTAGGGTAGTCCAGAACCAGGGGTCATAGTCTAAGGATATGGGGTAAACCTTTCAGGACTGAGAAGAGGAGAAATTTCTTCACCCAGAGAGTAGTGAACCTGTGGAATTCACTACCACAGAAAGCAGTTGAGGCCAAAACATTGTATGTTTTCAAGAAGGAGTTAGATATAGATTAGATTAGAGATACAGCACTGAAACAGGCCCTTCGGCCCACCGAGTCTGTGCCGACCATCAACCACCCATTTATACTAATCCTACACTAATCCCATATTCCTACCAAACATCCCCACCTGTCCCTATATTTCCCTACCACCTACCTATACTAGTGACAATTTATAATGGCCAATTTACCTATCAACCTGCAAGTCTTTTGGCTTGTGGGAGGAAACCGGAGCACCCGGAGAAAACCCACACAGACACAGGGAGAACTTGCAAACTCCACACAGGCAGTACCCAGAATTGAACCCGGGTCCCTGGAGCTGTGAGGCTGCAGTGCTAACCACTGCGCCACTGTGCCGCCCCTCTTGGGACGAAAGCGATCAAAGAATATGGGGGAAGCGGGAACAGGTTACTGAGTGGGATGATCAGCCATGACCATAATGAATGGTGGAGCAGGCTCGAAGGGCCAAATGGCCTACTATTTTCTATGTTTATTAATAGAGGCATAGAGCACAAAAGCAAGGAAGCTGTGCTAAATGTTTATAAACCTCTGTTTAGGCCTCTGCTGGAGTATTCTGTTCAATTCTGGGCACCGTATTTTAAGAACGATGTCAAAGCCTTGAGAGAATGCAGAAGAAATTTACTAAAATGGCACCAGAGACGAGGGACGTGGAGAAGCTGGGGTCGCGCTCCTTTTAGCTGTGAAAGTTAAGAGGAGGTCTGATCGAGGTGTTAAAAATCATGAATAGTTTTGTTGAAGTAAAAAAGGAGAAAGTGTTTCCAGTGGCTGTAGAGTCACTAACTGGAGGGCACAGGTTTTAATGCAACAAGTTGTGGTGATCTGGAATACACCGCCTGAAAGGGTAGTGGAAGCAGATTCAATAGTTTCTTACTAAAAAGAATTGAATAAATACATGAAGGGCTATGGTGAAAGAGTAGGGCATTGGATGAACTGAATAGCTGTGCTAAAGAACCAACAGACACAATGGGCCGAATTGTTCCATTCTGTATCATTCTATGATTGAGTCCTATAAACAAATGTTAGTGGGTTTTTTGCTGGTCTGTTGAGAGGAGTTATACCACTTTTATGCTGGATTTCAGTACTAAAGCCTGGCTCGGGTACAAAATCAAAAACCGACCCGACAACAGCCAACCTGAACCCAACCGGGGCCCCGAGTCCTTTAATTTTTTTTAATGCCCGACCTGACCCAAACCCAACACACACAGTTGGGTTTGGTCGGGTAGCCAGACTTCACTGCAGAGTGCGGAGTCCACACTGCACGTTTCCCGCCTTGACATCCTGAATCTTCATTTGAAGATTACTTCCCGAAGCAAGGCCGCACTGTCCACGTCCAGCCCGATCCGACCCAACCGGACACGTGTCGTCGGCTCTGGTCGGGTTCGGGTCGGGTAGCAATGCTTTATTCAGTACGAGTTGCATATGTTAGCAGAATGAATGAGGATAGAGAAAAGGACAAAAGTGCGTCAGTTACAGCCGTATCAAGGTGACATCCCAAAATGAGTGAGTACAGTTTGTGCCATAATTCAGATGTAATTTCTAACCAGGCTTAAGGTTGTTCCGTTGCTTTATTTCAACGTATGGCCTTTCTTGGCTTTCGTCATATAAACTTCTTGCAGTGTAACCTTATCCACTAAATTCAAGAAAAACCTTTCAACAAAAACCTATTAATCAGATATATCTGTTACATAATTCCTTTTCACTAATTTAATGATTTTTCCCAAAAGATTCAGTAGATAATTGAAGCATAGCAAGTTGAGGATTCCCTGTAGAGTCATAGTTATACAGCATAGAGACAGGCCCTTCGGCCCATTGTGTCTGTGCCGGCAACATGCTGTTTAGTTGACAGCCTAATATGCACTTGAACATCTTCCTCTTAATAGAAATTAAACTAGATGGCCTGTAATTTCTTAATCGAGACTGCATCCTAACTCGCATCAAGTTCCATTCACCCATCACCCTTGTGCACCCTGACCTACATTGGCTTCTAGTCCAGCAATGTCTAAAATTTAAAATTCTTATCCTTGTGTTCGAATCTCTCCATAGAATTGCTCCTCCCCATCTCTGTAACCTCCTCCAGCCATACAACCACCCGCCCCACCCCTTCCAGTTATGACCTGTATGTCCCTGATATTTATTGCCCTGCAATTGGTGGTGCCTTCAGCTGCTAGGCCCCAAGTTCTGGAATTACCTTCCTAAACCACTCTGCCTCTATCTCTACCTTTAAGGTGCTCCTTAAAATCTATCTCTTTGATCAAGCTTTTTATCACCTAATATCTGTTTATGTAGCTAAGGGTCAGATTTTGTTTGTTATCAGTCCTGTGAAACACCTTGGGACGCTTTATTTCATTGAAGGCACCATATAAATGCAAGCTGTTGTTGTCAGGACTGTAAAATTGGAAAATTACACTTAAGATCTCGGGGTACCTGTCTACAAAAGATGACTGATCTACTGTTCTGGAATTGCTGAAAGGCTCTTCCGTTTCCTCAAAACCGTTGGAAAGAAAGTAACAATTTTATACTGTTACCGTGTTCGTCAGTATTGTGTGTTGACAAGTGGATATCGGTGGACATACAGTTGCCAATATTGAGAATATAATTCTATCATGAGTTCCATTCTACTGTTTGTTTTGCACTATGTATTTTGTTTTGAATATTGACTGGAATGTTCTGTTATTAAGATAAATCTAAGTTGAACAAACTTTGATAACAGTAGCTAGTCGTCATCCTGTCAGTTTGAATTAGTATCACAATTTCAATTCTATAGGTTTACAGAGTAACAATGATAAGCCAAAATTCCATATTTAAATGATATTTAAAAGTTTAATATTAGTTATTTGATAATTTAGTTTCCAAACGTTAGCAGGTAACACTCAGTTTGCATCAGATTACTTCTGAAACTTTTCGAGTAAGTGTACTCCAGTGCTAGTGACATTAAACCTATTTGGAGATATACCTGAACAAAAACAATGCTGTACATCAATATTAAAAATTCATTAAAATAACATAAGTATGGGACTTTCAGTGGAAATTTAGCTTCTTCAGCAAAAAGACATTTTATTTACAGGCTGTATCTGTGCTACCTGACCTGAGTATTTCCAGCATTTTCTGTTTTTATTTCTGATTTCCAGCATCTGCAGTATTTTGTTTTTGTATTTGTTTTTAAGTATTTTTCAAAGACTGATTATCATAATTGTGGTTCATTATTAATGAAACAGAGCAATAGTATCAATGAATTTTTAAAATAAATATTTGCATTTATGTAGTCTTACTGTCATGTCTCCAAAAAAAATTTTACACTATGAGCCAGAATGCTAGCAGTTGAACTGTGATGTGTTATGATATTTCATTGTGCAATCTCAACTACGGCATTTGAGTTCAATCCTATATTTACTTAGTTATTTCTGTGACTTATGAATGCTTTTCTGGTAATTATTTTCATTTTTCTTTCAGAATCAGTTGCTGCATTCTAACGAAATATGGAACCATTTTTCGTATTCCTATTCAACATTTCCTGCCACAGTACCTCAAACTGATACCCGGTAATTATTCAGTTTTAATAATATGTTCGCCAGTAAAGCATTACTGCTATATGTGTGCTTGAATTATTTCTAAACTTGTATAGGATGTTAAACAAGCAGATGTCCATTCACTAAAATGAGGAAGCCGGTGACAGTCTCTGATCCACAACTGTTTTATTGGCAATTCATAGTTCAGTCCAAATACCTGTTCCCACTCTTCCCTCATGGACTAACTCTCTGTCCAGAGATAACTCCCCAACTGGGCAAAAACCCAGCCCTTAAATGCAAAACCATAATGAGCATCACGTGCTCTCTTAACACTGAAATGAGTCCTGTTTAATTAAAGGGACCAGCATTTTCAATATTGTCAAAGGAGTTTGTCAAGTTACTGCTTCTAAGTATGGAGAGTATTTTCTATTGACATGAATGGATACTGTATGTTGGGGAGATTATCCATGAAATGGTAAAATTAAACCTTTCTGGAAGTTGTAATTTGTAAGAAATTTGTGATATTTAGAAAGTTTTAGTACAATTTATGGTAGCAGTAGAATTATGAATTTATTTTTCATATTACAGTTCCTGTAAAATCCTAATTTTATATCGAAATTTAATGTTTTTACATTCTTTCCTTCAAGTTGATAAAGTAAATTTTGCAAGACTCTGCACCACTAGTGGAACCTCATAAAGAAGTGAGCACTGGACACCGAAATTGTGTGCCCAACATCATACATCCAGTTCATGGGTGACCCAGTTTTCTGACTGGTGAATCAGGCCAAAATAATGACGTCATACGAACATACAAATTAGGAGCAGGAGTAGGCCACTCGGCCCTTCGAGCCTGCTCCGCCGTTCAATACGTTCATGGCTGAACTGATTACTCCACATTTCCACCTACCCCTGATAACCTTCCACCCCCTTGCTTATCAAGGATCTATCTACCTCTGCCTTAAAGAATATACAGTTCCCATTAAGACCTTAGTGAAGAGACGAGCATTAGAAGGACCTGCTTCACTGGAGAGGCAGCAGTGTAGCTGTATCAACTACTGAGAACCTACAGCTATGATCACTCAGCTCTTTCTGTAACAATGGAAGTGACGCCAGCACTCCATCATTCAGGCAACCATGGGAAATCGCTAACATCAGCCATGATGCCATTTGGGCATGTATTTGCTTTGAATCCAGCTTGGCAGCACAGCAAAGAAGGGCCATGTCATTTTAAGGGTTGCTGGCTTTTTCTTGTATCCAGGTTACAATAAATAGCACCCATAATGCTTTGCAGTTAACTTCAGCTGAAACCGAATGCACAGATTATGTGACGATGTGTAAGACATCTTGCATGTCAACATAGGAATTGCTTAAAGTTGTCATGATGCCTTTATCCATCAGAATTCAGCCCTCCATGAGCTGTTCAAGAAAGAATATTATGTCAACAGTTGGCATTTGGGTGACGAGGCTTGCCCTCTTCTCCCATGGATAATGATTCCCCCACCCCCAAGCGTTACACAAACAACAAAAGAGGAGTGCTACGAGGCACATGCCTCTATTACATCTGTTATTGAGAGGACCATCATAGGATGTTTTTACTGCCTTGACAGATCAGGAAGGGCTCTGCAGTATGTTGAGCGCGTGTGCCCCATATAATTGTCAGCTACTGTGTCTTGTCCATGGAAGGTTTTTTACCTGCTACCTGCAGATAGAAGAAGAATCAGGATGACTGTCGCTCAGGGGATTCCTAAGTGACTGTTTCAAGAGGCATCAGAGTACAATTGATGCCTGAAGTCTTCTGTTTAATATTATATATCTTTGCCACCACTGCCTTAATTCCTCCTTCCCCATCTTCAAATAAAGAACTAATTCTTCAATGTATTACCCTTCCTAGAACATTAACACACGAGACCTACATGTTCATGCCAATAATAATCACCTAATTAAGTCAGCATGAAATAAGTACACCAATCTCCATGAATAACAAAGTAAAAGCTAAGTGTACTCATGAAGAATGCAACAATCTCCAATGTGAACACAAATCAACCTGTTCTTTCCTGGCACTGCTGGCAGTGTTTCTGAAGTTTACCCCATAGCTGCTAGGTATTGCCTCCTATGTGCCACTGTGAGGTGTGGGGTGGCGGGGAGGTGGGGAAGGCAGGGTGCCTCCAACAATTACCATTCCATTCAGCCCTTGAGCTGTCTCCACTGATCAGCAGGATGGCTGGTCTGATGGCAGTTATCGGATCCTGATTAGATCAGAGAGAGACGGACAGGAAAAGGCTTTCTCGGTAACCCATGCACCCCTTCCAAAACCATTCCTCTCCTGGCAGAGGTGAGAAACCAGATAAAAAAACACAAGCCAATTTGGGAAGCAAGAATCTGGGAAATTCCACTCCGACCCCATTAGGCAATTGAATTTCGTCCAGCAATTGCATCTAGTCCAGCAATCGTTCTGGCCCCGATGATGCCATGTAGTGCCTACTAATTGTGTGAGGTGATTTCCACCCCAGCCAGAAACTGGTGCAGTTCTCGCTTGATGGAATTCAGCAAATCAGAATCCACTGCCCGAGTCAGTAGCCTGTTCAAGATCGTAACCTATACCCTGACCCCCCAGGGTTTTGATGAAAGCAAAATGCTGCAGATTCTGGAAATCTGAAATAAAAACAGGAAGTGCTGGAAATACTCAGCAAGTCTAGCAGCATCTGTGGAGAGAGAAGCAAAGTTAACGTTTCAGGTCTGTGACCTTTCATCAGAACTGGCAAAGGTTAGAAAAGAATTAGGTTTTAAGCAAGTGAAGAGGAGGGGGGTGGGGGGAGAGAACAAAGCGGAAGGTGTTTGATAGGGCAGAAGAGATTAAATAACAAAGCTGTCCTGGGACAAAGGCAAAGCAAGTGTTAATACTTGTGGTGAAAAACAAAGCAATTAGTCCAGAGAGGAATAATGAGCAGCTCTGACTACATGAAAAGCAGGCACTTGGTTAACAAATAAAATATAAAAAAAGGCCAGTCATGCTCTGAAGTTATTGAACTCAGAGTTCAGTTCGCAAGGCTGTAGAGTGCCTAATCGAAAGATTAGGTGCTGCTCCTTGAGCTTGCATTGATGTTCACTGGAATATTGGAGCAGACCAAAGACAGAAATGTTGGCATGAGAGCTGTGGGGTGTGTTGAAATGACAAGCAACCGGAAGCTCGGGGTCATGCTTTCGGACTGAGTGGAGCTGTTCAGCAAAGCGGTCACCCAATCTGCGTTTGGTCTCCCTAATGTGGAGGAGATCACATTGTGAGCAGCAAATACAGTATTCTCAATTGAAAGAAGTACAAGTAAATTGCTGCTTCACCTGAAAGGAGTGTTTGGGGCCTTGGATAGTGAGGAGAAAGGAGGTAAAAGGGCATGTATTATACCTCCTGCGATTGCATGGAAAGGTGCTGTGGGAAGGGGACGAAGTGTCGGGGGTAATGGAGAAGTGGGCCAGGGTGTTGCAGAGGGAACGACCCCTTGGAATGCTGACAGGGGAGGGGTTGATGCGTTTGGTAGTGGCATCATGCTGGAGGTGGCAAAAATGGCGGAGGATGATCCTCTGGATGTGGAGGCTGGTGGGATGGAAAGTGAGGACAAGGGGAACCCTCTCGCATTTCTGGGAGGGAGGAGAAGGCGTGAGAGCAGAAGTGCTGGAAATGGGCCAGACACAATTGAGGGCCCTGTCAACCACAGTGGGGAGGGAATCCTTGGTTGAGGAAAAAGGAAGACATATCAGAGGTGCTGTTGTGGAAGGTTGCATCATCAGTGCAGATGCGTCGGAGACAGAGAAACTGGAAGAATGGAATGGAGTCCTTACAGGAGGCAGGGTGTGAAGAAGTATAGTTGAGGCAGCTGTGGGAGTCGGTGGGCTTATAATGAATATTAGTGGACACCCTGTCCCCCAAAGATGGAGACGGAGAAGTCGAGGAAGGGAAGGAAAGTGTCGGAAATCGACCGTGTAAAGGTGACAGAAGAGTGGAAATTTGAAGCAAAGTTGATGAAGTTTTCCAGTTCAGGGCGAGAGCAGGAAACTACCCTCATCAACCTTCTCCATTAAAAGTTAAGTGAATTAGGTGAAGGCTAGCAATCAAAGGATGTCTCCCAGTTGGTATTACCGTTAAACCAGAGAAAGGGATTTTAAGGTTATGCATTCTGGTAAATGCTGCCGGAGGTGACGGCACATACTATGAGATCCTGATAATTCACCATCCACCCAACCACCCCCCCCAAATCCCCCGGCAGAGTCTGTTGGAAAAGATTAGTTGTGCAGCTTTAATTTTTTGTGGGGGTGGGGGGGGGAATGAAGAGTGTGCTAGTGCCCAGTGCAGAAAGTAGCTATGTGTTTTGTTTTGTTTTTAGAGATACAGCACTGAAACAGGCCCTTCGGCCCACCGTCTGTGCCGACCATCAACCACCCATTTATACTAATCCTACACTAATCCCATATTCCTACCACATCCCCACCTATCCCTATATTTCCCTACCACCTACCTATACTAGTGGCAATTTATAATGGCCAATTTACCTACCAACCTGCAAGTCTTTTGGCTGTGGGAGGAAACCGGAGCACCCGGAGAAAACCCACGCAGACACAGGGAGAACTTGCAAACTCCACACAGGCATTACCCAGAATTGAACTCGGGTTGCTGGAGCTGTGAGGCTGTAGTGCTAACCACTGCGCCACTGTTACCTTCCCTTTGTTGCTCAAGTCATTGTTCATCTTGTGGCACTGGTGTGCATTTCTTGGGGTGAGAGGAGGCAACCAGTGCGTCCTCATGGCACAAGAACTTTTTTTGTAGAACTTTGTCTGATGGAGATCCAGTCCTCCTTCTCTCTCCTCTGCACAGTCTCATTAAGGAGGGTTTGGGGATTTTCTTTACAAAATTGTATGGCCTTTTTGTTCCTCTTGGTAATGGCCTGCCCCTTCTTTGGATATCTTTGGCAAATCCTCCAGTGGAAGAAAAATCCCAAATGAGCTATGTCATGCCATTACCTGACAGGGAACTCAGTTAGTCAGACAGTTTCATACTGTATCTGCGGCTCCTCCAGCCCCACTGCTCTCATCTTCAGCTCAACTTTAAAAGCTACACTCTAATTTCCAAGCACACCCAGCATAGGATTTACACTAGAGAGCTATAAATATTTAAATTATTTGACCCCACAAATTTAGGTGGATTCAGCTCTGCCAAACACCAACAGGTACAAATCTGGCACAATTTGCCACATGGAATTTTGGGGCCTTTTCTTTCCCTGAGTTCCCCTTTAATTCCTTTTGTGATTACCTTAAGGTTGTTCCTTCTTGTTACCAATTTACTAACCAATGGTAAGTAACAATTTATTTTAACTGTCACATCGCATTTTTTCCCCACTGAACAGAAGGGTTAAAATTCCCCCCATAATTGCTTAATGATTTCCTCTATTGTTTGTGGCTCCCACATTTAACAGCAGTGACTATATTTCAAAAGTATGTAAAATGATTTGGGATATCCTGAGAATATGATAACGTGCTATATAAATGCAGATATTTTATGTAATGGTTAACAATGCCATACCAACTTATATTTCTTTTAAAATATAAACATGAAGTGCTCCATCCAGTCAGCTGGCTAAAAATTGCCCAGACTTGCCTTATGATCAGTATCAGATTTCAGTGCCTTTCTGCTGGGGCACTTTGAATGGGATTTGAGGTATGTTCAAGAGGTCACCTTCCAATCATGTTACAACAGAGTTGTCCCTGACCCCTTCGAGAGAAAATATCAAACTTGCTAAAATTGAAGGCTTTCTAACAAGAAAAAATTATCAAGCATCTTAAATTTGAATTTAAGTAGCACTATCTCTACAATCAATTTACGTTGCTTTTAAGCAGCTTTTAAATTCCCTCATGACAAACTGCTACTGTAAATATCACATGTTACAGCTTGCAAGTTGTCTGCATAACCATGATAGTAATTTTTTGGAATCTGGGACTACAGTACGAATAAACTCCGACTAAATTTTATTCTACAAAACAGTTAGGAGCCATATGTTATCCATATTTCAGTTCCCATCTCTCCACTCGTGGTAGTGATGGATTTTTATCTGGATGGGTCAGGGCAAGTATATCAACATTGATGTGGCAGTGAAAGCAGTTACAAAAGAGCTTAGATCTCTTCTACTAGACTGATAACTTGGAGGTTGTTTTCAGAAGTTTTTTTTTCTCGAGACAATTAAAAAATGACACTTTCAGGGGCAGGGCATCAGAATGGGTCTTATTGTTATTATAGACTTTGTTTAGCTATTTGGCATGGAGGGGGGAAAAAAGAAAGACGTAGATTTATATAGTGCCTATCACAAGTTCAGGATGTCTTAAAGCACCTAACAGCCAATGAAGTGTAGTCACTGGTGTAATGTAGGCAGTGAAATAATCCTGGAGACTGGGTGCAAAGTTTTCTCAATGTATTCCCTTCTTAGCCTGATCCCCTAAGTTATGAGCTGAAGGAAGAAGTTATCCTGGCAGCCTCTTATTGACCCCAAAAACTAGCTCTTGGACATCCTATTAAAGGCTACTGCTTCGTAAGGGAAATTCCCCTCTTATTTGAAACTTAAAATACTATATTGGACCCTTGAAGATTTTCTGGCCTGATTATTGAAAGGTGATAGAGCACAGCCTCACATCTTCTTCAGTTGTAGATATCTTGATTAGTTCCCACAGATGAAATCCAATGTTATCTGGGGAAAAAATTGTGCACTGATGTGGAGAAATTGCTCAAGTCTTTCTTTGTATCTCTGATATTAGGAGAAATGTATGTCATTTGAACTTGGCTTGTCCTATCAGGAAACTATGGTGGCACCAGAATCCATCATAGCTTTGAAGATGGTGATAAATGCATATTTTTTTTAAATGGGAAAAGGATAAGGGAATAGGACTAATCAGATAGCTCTTTTAGGGCGCCAGCATAGGCATGATGAGTCAAATGGCTGCCTTTTGTGCTGTAAGGTTTTATTATTCTGATACATGTTTATGCTTTCCTATGCATTTTACCAGTTAATTGGTTGATTTTCTTTTAGTGCTAGCACTGAGCTCAGTTGATCATTATGGTGAAATGTAACCCACTATAGTTTGTAATCAGTAGATATTTGCACAACTTCAATGTTGAGCATAGAAACATAATCTTAGTTAAATTACATCTAATTTATGTAAAATGAGTGCAACAGGGACTCCCACTGATATACTTGCAGATTTTTTAGTAACAAACTTGTAACCTGAAGAGATGGTGGAGTGTTGGAATCCAGATTGTTAGTTTTAATGAGTATTATAGAAAATACAGATCAAAACACGGAAGCCTAATTGTATTATGGTACTATGCTTCCATTGAAAGTATTACATGGATTATTGTTTTAGAAATTTTACCAAGTGCTCTGAGCACCTATGGAACTATATGTTGAAGTTAACAACCTAAGTTATGTGTTAGTTAAGCAAGGGCAGTTACTTTTTATGGCAAATATCTTTTTCTGTATGTTATTTTGCTGTAGGCTATTAGTATAATAATTTACAAGGAAAAATAAAATAAGCACCAAATACCTGCAAAGTATATTCAGCTGTACAAATTTCAAATCCTGCAAAACTGCATGGGCACTAATTGAGAAGGAATATATCTGTGTGCATACATGTATGTTTTAATACACATCTGTCAAACATTGTATAAAGCAGCCAATTCACAGCTGAACATCCTTAATATATATAGAAAGAGAAAGAAAGCCAGTCATTTCTTAATTTGTGATCTTGGAAAAATACAGCCTCGACATAGGGAAAAGCACCAAACAAATACCAATCTAGAAAAGCAACTAAAGGCAACACTAATTAACTAATTAACTGCTAATTGGACTCATATCTGCCTGTTTAAGAGCCCTTACCCACAGGGAGGCATTAGATTAGATTAGATTAGAGATACAGCACTGAAACAGGCCCTTCGGCCCACCGAGTCTGTGCCGAACATCAACCACCCATTTATACTAATCCTACACTAATCCCATATTCCTACCAAACATCCCCACCTGTCCCTATATTTCCCTACCACCTACCTATACTAGTGACAATTTATAATGGCCAATTTACCTATCAACCTGCAAGTCTTTTGGCTTGTGGGAGGAAACCGGAGCACCCGGAGAAAACCCACGCAGACACAGGGAGAACTTGCAAACTCCACACAGGCAGTACCCGGCCATGATCGTATTGAATGGCGGGGCAGGCTCGATGGGCTGAATGGCCTACTGCTGCTCCTATGTTCCGATCACTAACTTAAAGGGACCATCCAGGTTAACTTGCAAACATTACTAATATGCTCCAGAACCCAAACTATTCATCTGCAATACCATCGGCAATCAGCTGGTCTTTATAGTGTCTCAATTACGCTTCTGTTTGGGCACTGGAAATTCCAGGCCATACTGTGAAAGTGACATGCCAGCTAATCACTCAACCAGAAGTGTATATTTTTGAATTCCTGAGCTGCCTGCCACACAAACTCACTGAACATGGTTTAATATCATTGGTTCTTCATTACTTTTAATTTTTTCTCCCCTTTTTCAGTTATTTTTGTACATCTCCTGCATCGTATAATCTTCTTGATCGAAGGAGATCAAACGATTTGTTTCCAGCCCTCAGACCACATGGGCCAGAAATTCCTTGGAGATGCTCCCACTGCACCTGCACAGTAACGTTGGCAGAGCAGGAGCAGCTCTGAGGAATCACCTAACTGTAATTTCTGAGTAGGTTAATAGAAGGGGTTGATTTGCTCTCTGATTTTTCATCTATTCCTATGATGAAGTTGGCCTTAACCCAGATGACCTAGCTGGGATTCAGAGGTGTGGTAGATCTGACTCGCAATTTAGTACATCAAAGTGCTGCAACACCAGGCTCTGTGGTTTTGTTGATTCTCATCCAGATCATTAGATAAAGTGCTAGATGGAAACAATTTACTCAATTTCTGGTGAAGGAAGAAATTATACTGTCCAACTTGTCTCTTTGCTTTCTCACTTTACACCACTTCTTACTGTCAATGAATAGCGTTGATGGTCCTGGAGTCCACAGCCTTGTCTGTCCTGCCAAAAACTAATGTCGGGCAATCTGCAAGGGATGAGAATGCAGAAAAACGACTCAAGCAAAAAATGTGTACTGATTTTCTTTATGTCTAATTCCAACTATAGAACATAGCGCAAGTTCATACAGAAAGTCTTATTCTCATTTTCATAGAATAATGACTATTGTAATTTTACCACATTGTTTTCATTTAGTATTTCCACGCAGATAAAATTAACGTCATGTTGGCTAATCAATTTATGCAGTGCATTTCTAGAACATCTTTTGCTGTAGAAGGGTAGACGAATGTCACAGCATTCCCGGCAGCTGTCCTTTTCGTTGAATAATGTTTTTTTTTCCATAAAGCTCAGTAGTATTAGAGAGAGACATGAATACAGTAATTACACATCCATTTCTGAGAAGCACTCTTAGCCATGATTGATTTTACATTGTCATGATATTCTGTAGCAATGCAATGTGACCAGACTCCTGATATTTTGAAGTGATTTTTCCGGTAGAGAAATAAAAATTAAATATCAGCATCTTATGTAAGTGAGACAGTAGAAGCAACTATGCCAATAATTTACTTACTTTTGAATAATAATTATTGATTGTATATGCTGTACTTAAAATAATTCTTATCAGTATATTACTCAAATGGCATCCTGTAGCCATTTTTAAAAGCATATTCTTAAATTGAAATTATATTTAATATTTAAATGAGCCCATTAGAACAGAAGCAGCTTTGTCATTGTACCTTCTTGGTGTCTGTACAATAGGGGTTTATACTATGTAGATTAGCAGTGATCGATTTGCATTTATTTTAAGTACTGCTTGTGCTAGGCAGTGATGGATATATTTGAACCTATGACAGTGAGGTGTTGTATAAAATATTTGTTTAATGTTACTCGAGGAAATGTTGTAGGCAGGATTAGTTCCTGTGATAAAGCTTAATCAGATGGACTATAGTGAACCTGAGAAAGTAGAAACCTGAAATGGCCTTTTACTTGAGTTGTCATATCCTGTTATTTAGACCATGTATAGGGTTCATCTCTTTCTCCATCCCTCCACTACCTTTGTGCTGACAAAGACTTGTCAACCCTCCGCCTAAATGTTGTGAAGATCAGAGCCATCATCTTTGGCCCTCACCACAAACTCAATTCCTATGCCACTTTCTCCACCTCCTTCTAGGTCTCGGGTTGAACCAGACTATTAGAAAATCAGTGTCGTGTTCAATCCACGACTGAATCTCCAACACTATATCCTCCATCTCAAAGACTATCTAACTCGATCCCAATCCTCCCTTCATCCATTGTTGCAATTCTATATTCATCATCTTCACCATCAGATTCATTTACCCCCAATACGTTTTTGACTAGTTTTCCAATCCTGCATAAACTCCAGCTCATCCAAAACTCTGTTGTTCACACAATTTCTCCATGCCCATCACACCTGTTCTCCCTGATCTACACTGGCCCTCAGTTCCCCTAGCCTCAGGTTAAAACTTTTTGTCCTGATGTTTTAATCCTTCTGTGACCTCTCCTCTCCCTATTTCTATAACCTTCTGCAGCACTACAACATGCCCCACCATCAAATTTTCCACTCCTCTGACGAGAATCTTTGCACTTCTCCCCATCTCCATTTGCCCTGCTGTTGGCAGCTGTGCCTGGAGTGCCTGGGTCCCACTCCCTGGAATTCCCTCCATAAACAACTCTGCCTCTTCATCTTATTATCACATTGTTGTTTGTGGGAGCTTGCTGTGCACACATTGGTTGCCTCATTTCCTACATTACAACAGTGACTACACTTCAAAAGTATGCCATTGGCTGTAAAGCGCTTTGAGATGTTCAGTGGTCATGAAAGGCACTATATAAATGCAAGTCCAGCTTCTGCTTTCCTCCTTTAAGACCCTCTTTAAATCTGCATTTGCCCAAGCTTTTTGCCACCCCTCTTAATTGCCTTGGTCTTGGCATCTGTTTTCCACACTGCATGAAGTTCCCTTTCTACAATAAAGGCATTAAATAAATGGAAGTTGGTGTAAATGTTGTACTATTTTCTTTAGCAACAAGCCCAAACCTGTGGAAAGTTCATAGACCAGCACATATTGGAACTGTGCAGTGTTGTGAGAAAAAGTCTTTGTTAAAACTGTTTATAGTTCATTGCTGCCCATATATGATGTGTTAGCTTTGTCCTTACATGCTTCGCAAGCTCAGAAACATACCACATCCTCCACCAACTTGGCTTTTCCATGAATAGCGTTATAGTTTGTGACCTTTCAGAGTGAGGTTGCCATACTAATGCCAGTGTAATGAATTTGAGGTAGTTTTCTGTTGTTGTCGTTTGTCAAGCAGGAATGCAATGATAGTGTCATTACATGTTAATAGAAAATCATTTTTCTGTAGGAAGTAGTGTAAAGTAGCTGTAGCTGGTCTCAGTTGAAAAAATACTCTATTTGTCAATGTTTGTAACAAAATTTAAAATTTAAACATGTAATGTGACTGAACAGGTCACCAAAACTTGCATTTTGCCACATGTGTTGTAAACGACACTGCACCATTTGTAGTGATATTACATTGTTGTTTTCAGTTTTAAAACAAATGTAGCTGCAGGGTGAACATTTATTGCATTTTTTAAAAATAATAATTTTGTTTTATCATTGCAGGCAGTTTTTTAGTTCACCAAATGAAACATTTTCAGATACTTTATCCATCACTGGTCAAAATTATGAGGAGCCAAGTTTGGAATCAATATTCCAGCATAGAAATGGCGAACATTTCCAGGTCTGTAATCCTTTCCACATATATCTGTATTTATCTCAAATGGATTCAGAGGATGGTGGATATTTGGCAAAAGTTGCGGTTATGCATTTTAATATTTTGAATTATTTAAATATGCCACAAAAGTGAACTGCCTGTAGTTTAAAATATATTGAAGAATTTATCATCTTGTATAAGATCAGAAAATGCTGGAAATACTCAGCAGGTCAGGCAGCAGCTGTAAGGAGAGAAACAGAGTTGATGTTTCAGGTTGATGGCCTTTCATCAGAAGTTCTGCATAATTCAATTTCATATTTGCTGCCACAATAGGATAATATTGCAATCACTGAGAGTAGATTTACTGCATGCTAAATTTGCTGTTTCCTGCAAATGGGAAGGTTCCAGTATGATGGTGTAGCAGTTATGGTAGTGGACAAGGAACCTAGATGTCATGAGTTCATATTCTACCATGACAAGTTGTGAAATTGAAGTCATTAAATGTGATAATTTGTTGGCTAGAACTAGAAAATAACTTTGAAAGCTTCTAGTTTGTTATAAAGACCCAACTGGTTCACTAATTAATTACTATAAAGAAAGGAATCTGCGATCCCTACCCCTGGTTTACCTAAATTTGACACCAATCCCACACTACATGGCTAACTCTTAATGGCCTTTGAAGTGTTAACATAAGGCATTCAGTTATAAACAATCGCCGCTAAGTTCAAAACTAAGGATGACATTGGATGGACCTATCAGCAATAACCCAGGGACGGAATTTTTCCTTTGTCAGACAGGAGCCATCTACTGACTGCAAAGTCGGTGGCGATCCTGCCCCTGCTGGGCTTGGGGATCCAGTCTGGATTTTATGGTCCCCAGGCCTTTAATTGGTCTTAAGTGGGACTTCCACCTCATTGAGGCAGAAAGTCCTGCTTAATGGAGTTGCCAGCCAATCAGCGGGCTGGCAGCTCTTAGGCCCAACACGCCACCGGGAGCGGTGGCCACTGCTGGGATTGCAACCCAGCTTCAGCAGGAAGAGAAAGGATCGGCCTGGATAGAATGTGAATTTTTGGGGCCTCGCTGTGGGTGATCGGTCAGGCCCCGGCGAGACGGGGGGCGGAGGGTGGGGGGGGGTGTGTGGTGAGGGGCGTGTTAGGCTTTGGGGGTGGTTGGGGCATCGGGGGCAGCCCTCCGTCGGGCACAGGTGTTAATTGGCCACTTAAGGGCCTTGATTGGCCTGGGGTGGGTGGGCCCTTTCCCACCGCCACTGCCCGCGTAAAATGGTAGTGGAGGCAGGAGCAGGTTGGAAAGGGCTCCCCAAGCCTCCCACTCCATTCCCCCATCCCCCCAACGCCACCAGCCCACTGTTTGGGGGTGGGGGGGCGTAAAATTCCAGCCTAGGTGTCTGCCACTAAATGAGCTGGCTGAATCCTGAAGGACATCTTTGGCCTGCATCATCGGCCGTAGGGCCTGTTACTGTGCTGTATAACTCTATGACTCTGTGACTCTATGAGTTAACTATTCTCTAACTATATTTGTATCAGTAAATTGTAATCGAGTCCATTTTCATAATAAAGGAGTTGATTAGATGTGTTCTGAATTTTGATGTGTTCATATTCTTCTGAATGTTAGTACAAAAATCTGTTTCAGGGTGAATTTAAATATTTAAATAACTGCAAGGTAAGAATTCTTGGTCACATGACAGTACCAACTGAAACAGTACTATGTTGACTTTTCCAGCAGTTGTTCAGTTACTGTTGTTGGTCTTTCCTGCTCGGTTTTATTGTGGTACATTTATAGCGACTGTTCTTGGTTCTTGCTGCTTCGTAACCTTGCACAAGTCCAGGGCACAACCCCAAGGCACATGGAAGAATTAGACCTTACTAGAGCTAAAAGAAATAAAAGTAATATTAAGTACTTGAAGTGCACAGCTAAATGATCGAGAAAATCAGTTTTTTAGTCCTGAAGGAGTGTTACACAAAACATGTAACTCCCCAAATGCTGACCACCTAATGTGCATTTCAAGTACTTTCAGCTTTTTAGTCACAGTTAAATGCTTGCCTCAGGAACAGATTGTCCTCAGTAAAGTGAGGCTGGGATTTGGGTAAATAGGGAATAAGGAATTTAATCCAGTTTTTGCAAGTTAATAGAAGTGAGCTGTCTTTTTTTTCTATTGGTGGTGTAAACTTGTGCAAATTTCAGATTCTTATTTCTTATAATTTGAACTTTGGCTTCAAAGAGATAAACCATTTAAGTAACAAAGTGATTCCTGACAACGCAGCGGCGCGCTGATGTCATCAGAGTGCACCAAACTGTGCACATGCACAGTTGCATCTTGCCAGGACTAAGTGGCGCATGCGCGGGATTATGTCATTGCGTATCCACGCCTGGTTCATTTTCGCGCATGCGCGATACAGCATCATCGGGTATCCAGCCTCCCACTCGGCTGGAGGAAGCGGCTGAATGGGAGACTTTGAGGCTGGAGCTCGATCCCCATCACTCGCTTCCGCCCCACTCGCCGCTCTCCTCTTTCTCATCTCCCCCCCCCCCCCCCACCTCACCAGCAACTCGCTCCAGGCCTCAACGCTTCCTCCTCTCAGCTGCTCACTCCAGACCTCGCTGCTCCCCCCCCCCCACCCCAAGCTTCCCTGGCTGATTGTTCCTCGCTTCGCGCCACCTTGCTGTCCGGCCGCTCGCTCCTGCTGCCCTGCACCCCCACCCCGCCCTCCAGCCACAAGCACTAGGCCATGCCGCTTCCCTCCTTTTGGCTACTCGCTCTGATGTTGCCCCTTGTGGCCTGCTTTGCTTCTTCGGGCAGAGCCTGGTAACTGATCAAACGTGGGAGCGAGTGGGCGAGATGAGGGAAGCGGTGCGGCCTATAACTAGCGGCTGGGGGGGGTGTAGTTAGCGGGGAGCGACCGACCCACTGGAGAACGGGATGGCGCGAGCAGGGAACAATCGGCCAGGGAAGTGGGGGGGGGAGCAATTAGGGAAGGAGCGAGTGGTTGAGGTGGTGGGGGGGTGGTGAAGCTGCCAGTCGGGAGGAAGGGGAGAAAGCGAGTTGTTGAGGGTGGAGAGCGGCCAGTGGGGCAGGAGCTAGTAGCTGCTTTCAGGTGAAATCAGTCCTGGTCAGTCATATAAAAGAGTCACAATAACGAATTGGCAGCACATTTTATACTCTGCCCAATTTTCTTTTCCATCGATCGGGGTGCCAATTCACTACTTTCCAATGGAAATTCAATCATAAAAGGCGGCGTTTGCTGACAGCGCAACCATTAGGCGGCGCAGTACTTGCACATGTGCAAATGCAGGCTCTTCAACTGGAACATCAGTGGCTGCAACGTTCAGGCAGCTGCCAGGATTAAAGATGGCGCTGCTCAATTTATCACGTTTATGGCTAGATCGTTCTAGCAAACTAACCTTACATTAAGTTGGATGGAAGCCCAGTAATATGCTATGTAGTTATCGGATACTAACTGTAATCCTCAGATCCATTTAACATTCCAGTAATCCTATTAAATACAAAAGGAATTTTATGATGACCGCAATTGTTGACAACGCGATCGGTAGGTGGCGCTGTTTTGGCACATGCGCAAATACAGCATGTGCCATGAAAACGTCACAGCTTGCGACTGTAGCAGCTGCCAGGACTAAAGATGGCGCTGCTCAAAGAATCACAGAGATGAAACCTGACAAACACGTGGCAGAATACAATGGCCGGAGTGAGAGAGTGGAGTGGGCCGGGGAGAGCAGCGCGGGGGCCGGGGAGAGCAGCACGGGGGCCGGGGACAGCAGCGCGGGGGCCGGGGAGAGCAGCGCGGGGAGACCAGCGGTAGCGGTGCCGGGGGGGCGAGAGGGAGGAGAAAGAGGGAGAGGGAGGAGAAAGAGGGAGGGGGGGAGAAAGAGGGAGGGGGGGAGAAAGAGGGGTAAGGAAGGGGGAGAAAGAGGGAGAGGGAGGGGTAAGGAAGGGGGAGGGGGAGAAAGGGGGAGGGGGAGAGAAGGAGGGGGAGAGGGAGAGGGGAGAGAAAGAGGGAGAGGGAGGAGTAAGGAAGGGGGGAGGGAGAGAGCTGGGGGAGAGGGAGGAAGGGGAGAGAGTGGGGGGGGGGAGCAGCGGAACGGAAGAGGAGCGCCTTTTTCTGTGCATGCGCCATAAACACAACAGCAAAAGACTTACTGGCCAGTCCCTGGACCCGGTGACACCAAGGTCTTCGCACGCTCGCTCCCCGCGGCTCTCTACGGCCTCTTGCTTCCGGCCCTCTCCATTCAGCCGTTCCCTCCAGCTGCGAATGCCCAATCCAGTTGCTTTCTCCCCTACCCAGTTGCTTTCTCTACTTCTCCACAGTACTTCAGGCATTGCAACTGTTTGGTCCCTGCATTTTGCATGCTCCCTCTCCCCACCCCTCCCCCTCTTCACCCACCCCTCCCTCTACCCCCCCACCATAGTTGAATATCTGAAGTACAGTTGCAAAACTGCAAAGCATGCAAAACAAAACCTCAACAATTCTGGGTTTAATTATTGAAAAGTTTTATTAAGTTCATTAAGTATCCGAGGAACTGCTGTGCATGGATACATGAGTGTTGTGTCCAGCATTCCCGTTAGACAGACAGGCCGAGTCTCTGCTATGCACAGCTAAAGAGATTGTTCCTGGAGAGCCTTGTGGTGAATAAACGCTTGGCTCTCTATTCCACTACTGTATTGTCCATGTGAAGAAGGCAAAGTCACAAGAGTCTGAGCTCAGTCTATTCTTGGTGAATGTTCCCCAAGCGCATCCCAATGTGCATTCCCAATTCATCCATAAACGCAATGTTCCTTTCCACATCGTGATGAGCTCCGCAGCATGATCCAGTTGCCTTCGTTGCTTGAATGCTGACCTTAAGTCTCAAGGATTGTTTTCTCGACGGCATGTTTTACATGAAAAGAAATAAAGCAAATCAGAGTCAGAGCTTGCCTCCCTCCATCCACTGAAATTACTGTTGTGCACACCTTTTTAAGTTCTGCAGTGAAGGCACCAATTGATAACGTCGCCAATGAAGCACTTATTACCCACCTCAGCTGCAGGAATCAGCACATCCTTGCGTCCTCTCCCGCACTGCCTCCTTTGCTTGAATGCCGTCCTTAAGTGTCAAGGATTGTTTTCTCAAGGGCACGTTTTACATGAAAGAAAATAAGGAAAGAACATCAGTGTCAGAGCTTCCCTCCCTCCAATGAAATTACTGTTGAGCATGCTTTGTGTTCTGCGGTAAAGGCATGTACTGATAACACCGCCAATGAATCACTTAGTACCCACCTCAACTGTAGGAGGCAGGATGATGTTACTGCCCCTATCTCGTGATGGTTCAATGCTGCTCTCAGGGAAAACATGAATGATGTGAGGGTGCTGGAAAAGAAGCACATTTCTTTTGGGCTATGAACATAAAGCTGGCCATTTAGCCCAGCAGTTCCCTGCCAGTGGTTATGTTATTCGTGCGTCTTTCCATCCATTCCCATTTAATCCTGCCTACTACTATCACCAGTTGTGTTCACAGCAAGAGCATTCACATTTCTGCTACCACTGGACACGGCATGCTTGTTTCCTTTAGTGCGCAGTCTCTTCTTGCTGAATGTTCCCCAAGTGCTTGACCCCTTTGGACGCCCTCTCTGCTTGACAGGCAGCAACTGGCAATTGCGGAGTCTCACAAGGCTCTGCATGGTTGTTTCAACGTCGGATGGGGAAACAGGTGGCTGTGTGTCCATGAGCACTGCCCTGATGGGTGTAGGAGCAGGTAACTGTGTGCCCATGAGCACTGCCCTGATGGGTGTAGGAGCAGGTAACTGTGTGCCCATGAGCACTGCCCTGATGGGTGTAGGAGCAGGTAACTGTGTGTCCATGTGCACTGCCCTGATGGGTGTAGGAGCAGGTGACTGTGTAACTGAGCAGCAAGGAGAGGGTACCGCAGGTAGGGGAAGTGGCGATTTGAACAGGCAGGCATATGTATGGTCCATCAGATCATTAGGCCAGGGGGTGAGACGCTCAGGATCCAGGGTTTGTGACACGTGACTGATGTCCAGCGTGCGGCCACCTCCATCCGAAGGTGCTTCCGGGCAATTGTTGGGCATAGTAAATGGCTCCATCTCATCAGCCTGTCCTTGCTGCCAGCGGAGAGTCTGTTGCCGCAGCCAGTCCAATCTCCTCATGAATGCTGCCATTCCACTCTGCAGAACGGCCTGTTGTAGCTGGTACAATTGATCTGAAAGCAAGCGGTATTTTTCATTGTGGCTGAGGGGCCTTGGCTGTTCCTCTGTAATCACAATGGCAGCAGCCATGCCTGTCGTCGTTGGTGTCTGAGATGCACGCCACCGACAATTGGGGGCGAGCCTGTCCAAAGGCAGACCCAGATGCCTCTGCACAACAACAGCATGTTTGCAGGGCAACAAAGTCTGAATGGAGAAGATGCAGCTGCAGGTAGCCTGGCCATCATGTATCTGCAGTGTGTACTGTTTGGCGCCAGAAATCACAGTCACTGTGCCTTCATCCTGCTACATGCGGTGGCCCAGACAATGGAAATGTTTTCAGAGCAACTCACAACAGGGACTGGAGAACATGCGGTGGCCCAGACAATGGAAATGTTTTCAGAGCAACTTACAACAGGGACTGGAGAACATGCGGTGGCCCAGACAATGGAAATGTTTTCAGAGCAACTTACAAAGGCAGAGCAACTTACCTTGGAACAATCTCCTGTGTCAAATAAAAATGAAGCAAGTCTCCAAAACGAATAAATAATTCAGATAAAATGCGAGAAAATGCCCGACGAAACCTCCCCTCCTTCCACTTTCAAAAAGTCGCGCCGAAGCTTTGACGCATGCGCAGAGGCCAAACTGGCGCGTCGGCGAGGAAGACGAAATAACGCGATGACGTCATCTGCGCATGCGCACAACGGTCCTGGCAGGTCGGACCGCAGCGCATGCGCAGGGGGCATGAGACCGTCTGTGCATGTGCGCACCGCGGCGCATCCTGATGACGTGTCCGATGAAGTAGCGTTGTCATGAATTACTTTGTATATAAAACCAAGAACCCTATTTGTTAATGGCCTTTCCCACCTGCAACTCAGCTTTTAAACATCTTTATATCTGAACCTCGAGCTCTCTCTGTTCCTCTACTCCATTGAGAATTTTGCTGTTTCCTGTACTTTTTCTTAAAACACATCATCTCATATTGAGCTTTATTTCGATTTGATTCCTGTTACACTGCATCTCAACTTGTTTTTGCTGATCTATATTTCTTTCATAGTTTGCTACACCCCCTAATTTGATATATTGATTTAAGTCCTTCTGTACCCAATTTCAAAATTATTTTATTTGTGTGTGTAGGGGTCTATATATTAAAAAAAGAGTCAAGGGTCCAAAACAAATTGTGAGACACAACAAATGTGAATTAATTAAAGTAAGTCAGTACAGATTTGTTAAGGGCAAATCGTGTTTAACTAATTTGAGTTTTTTGATGAAGTAACAGAGAGGGTTGATGGTAATGCGGATGATATGGTGTACATGGGGCTTCCAAAAGGCATTTGATGAACTGCTAACTAACAAGCTTGTCAGCAAAATTGAAGGCTTTGAAATAAAAGGGACAGTGACAGCATGGATACGACGTTGGCTAAGTGACTGGAAAGAGAGTAGTGGTGAACGGTTGTGAATTGGACTGGAGGAAGGGATAGAGAGGGGGTGTTTACTAGCTCCACTTATTTTCTTGATTTACATTAATGACCTTGGGTGTGCAGGGCACAAATTCAAAATTTGCACATTACTACAAAACGTGGAAGTATTGTGAACTGTGAGGAGGATAGTGATAAACGTCAAGAGGACAGAGGTTGCTGGAATGGGTGAAAATGTGGCAAATAAAATTTAATGCAGAGAATTCTGCAGTGATACATTTTGGTAGGAAGAACGAGGAAAGGCAATATAAAATAAAGGATACAATTCTAAAGGGGGTGCAGGAGTAGAGGGACTTGGGGATATTTGTGCACAAATCATTGAAGATGGCAGGACAGGTTGAGAAAGCAGTTAATGAGGCTTATGGGATCTTGGGCTTTATAAATAGAGTCATAGAGTACAAAAGCAAGGAAGTTATGGTGAACTAAAGCCTGGCTACCTGACCCGAACCCAACCAAACCCGACTACATGTTTCAGGGTGGTGTCTGTATTCTGTGTCCAGCATTCAGGGTCAGGTCGGGCTGGACTGTATTGTTTTGTTTCGTATTGTTTTCATTTTAATCTACGATTTTTTTCTGTTTCAATAATATGTTGGTTATTTTCAGGTCGGGCATTTAAAAAAATTATGGGACTCGGGCCTGGTTGGTTTCAGGTTGGCTGTTGTCAGGTCGGGCCTGGGTCGGGTTTTAATTTTATACCCAAGCCAGGCTTTATGATTAATGTTTATAAAACACTAGTTCAGCCTCAACTGGAGTATTGTGTCCTTTTCTGGGCACCACGCTTAAGGCAGGGTGTGAAGGCATTGGTGAGGGTTCAGAAAAGATTTACAAGAGTTGTTCCGAGGATGAGAGATTTCAGTTACATGGATAGATTGGCGAAGAGAAGAGAAGGTTGAGAGGAAATTTGATAGTGGTATTCAAAATCATGAGAGGTCTGGACTGAGTAGATCGAGAGAAACTGTTCCCATTGGCAGAAGGGTCGAGAACTAGAGGACACCAAGATAAGCTGACTGGCAAAAGAACCAGAGGCGACATGAGAAAAGCTTTTTTATGCAGCGAATGGTTAGGATCTGGAATGCGTTGCATGAGAGTGTGGTGAACGCAGATTCAATCATGGCTTTCAAAAGGGAATTGAAGAAGCACCTGTAGAGAGAACATTTGCAGGGCTACGGTGAAAAGGCAGGAGAGTGGGACTATCTGAGTCGCTCTTATAGAGAGCCAACATGGATGCGAATTGCTGAGTGCCTCCTCCTGTGATGTAACCATTCTATGATTCTGTTCTACATCTTGCCAATCCAACAGTCATAATTCTGCTCCTTTTTGGTTGCTTTTTGTCATTCAGTTTTCTATGTCAATTATTTCTGCATTAGGCAAAGTCAAATTCCCACTAAAATATCGCACACTGATTGCAAGTTTAGAAGCATTATTTTCTGTGATTCATCTATTTTCGAAGACTTGATTATACAAATTCTGTTAAAGAAGAAATGTATTGATTCTGAAAGTATTAATGAAGTGCTGAAAGGTGTCATATATTTTGGCTGTGGTTAACTTGCTGTCACAGTAGACAAATAGATCGGAACAATGACTTTGATTCTTGAATGTTGAATTGTTATGCTGGAAAAAAAATCAATGCACTTAGTGTTATCTAGATCTTGCATTTAGAGGAAATGATGAACAGTTTATTACAATTTTTTTTGTTAAATTGATAAAAACTAGAATTTGGGTACTGGAAAACCCAAATGTTGAATATGTGCAACATATTTGATTATTTGGGTGAAAGTACAAGGCATAACCCTCTGTCTTATAAAGCATATCTGCTACTAACTGGTCAATATGACCTAGTTATTCATTTCATGTAAAAACATGTACATCAAAGAATTTTTAAGTGTGATAATTTCGAATGTAAGCAAAAGTAAAAATATGCATCTTTATAGATTTTTGTTTCCTCCTCATTCCCTAATATCCTGTGTCAATCCAATCTCTAGTAAGGGAAGTCCTTTTAAAGCTGTGTGAGGTGATTGCTGACTGTTTTATTGTTAAGGTTTCCAACCTTTGAAAGAAATGCCTCATTTTGCACTACAGGAATGATAGCATAGTGGTAATGTTATTGGACTAGTAATCCAGAGGCCTGGACTATTTCTGTAGTGACGTGAGTCAGATCTCACCACAGTACCTGAGGGAATTTACATTCAACAAATTAAATAAATATGGAATAAAAAAAAAAGTCTCATTAATGATTATCAAACTACTGGATACACTAATGTCCTTTAAATCTCTCTCTAAATCGTGCTATGAGCCATCATCAGCAGCAGAATTGTATTCCATCTTAATCTGTAACCTCATGGCCAGGTATATCCTTCACTTTACCATTACCATGTAGCCAAGGGACCAACCCTACTTCAGTGAGGCTTGCATACCAGGAGCCGCACTGGGCATACCTAAAAATGATGTGCCAACCTGGTGGAGCTACAACACAGGAGTACATGAACGCTAAACAGTGGAAGCAGCAAGCTATAGATAAAACTTAAGTAATCCTGCAACTAATGGATTAGATCAAAGCTCCGCAGTCTTGCCAAATCCAGTCATGAATTAAGCAACTAATGGAGGAAGGAGGCTCCAATAACATCCCCATCCTCAATGATGGCGGAGCCCAGCATGTGTGCAAAGCAAAAGGCTGAAGTGTTTTCAGCCATCTTCAACCAGAAATGTTAAGTGGATGATCTATCTTGTCCTCTTCTGAGATCCCCAGCATCACAGACGCCAGTCTTTGGCCAATTCAATTCACTCCAAATGATATCACGAAACGGCTGAGTGCACTGGTTACAGCAAAGGCAGAGGGCCCTGACGGCATCTAAGCTGTAATGCTGAAAGCTTGTGCTCCAGAACTAGTCATGCCCCTAGCCAAGCTGTTCCAATGCAGCGACAACTTTGGCATTGACTGAACAACATGGAAAATTGCCCAGGTATGTCCTGTCCACAAAAAAAGAACAAATCCAATCCGGCCAATTACTGCCATCAGTCTACTCCACAATTATCAGCAAAGTGATGGAAGGCATTGACAGTGCTATCAAGTGGCTCTTAACTCATCAATAGCCTGCTCACTGATGCTCAGTTTGGGTTTCGCAGACTACTCTGCTCCAGACCTCATTATAGCTTTGGTTTAAACATGGACAAAAGAGTTGAATTCTAGAAGTTAACTGAGAGTGACTGCCCTTGACATCAAGACAGCATTTGACCAAGTGTGGCATCAAGGAGTCCCAACAAAATTGAAGTCAGTTGTTAAATTGATGTCAGTGGTAAAATTCACCACTTGCCGAACCATCTGTCATAAGCTGACTCTGGAAAATGTGCATTAGTGTGCTACCTGATGCATTTGCTCGTGGCTGACTGAGATACCCACAAGATGTGCCGTGGTAGCGTGGAAGGATCTAAAAGTATTTAAAAGTTGAGAGTAGTGGTTGTACCAACATGATATGGACTGCAATAGTTCAAGAAGGTGGCTCACTACCACCTTCTCAAGGGCAGTTAAAGATGAGCAATAAATGCTTGCCTTGCCAGCGATACCCACGTTCCATGAACAAATAATTTAAAAAAATTCTCCTTCCTGGGTGGCCTTACGAATACTGGGAATTCTGATACAGAAATCCCTTGTTATACTGCTATCATGAAATATATCAGCGCGCTTACATGTTATGGCATTGGAATAGAACTGAAATGTAGGTGCCTAAAGTTTTCTTGATCAGGTTAATAAAATACAGACTAAGTTTGTTGTATAGCAGCTCAGTACCAATGTTTCTACTTTTTGGTTGAAACTGTTGCAATGAGGATACTGAATAGAGTGATATATTTTTATTAATTTCTTTTGAAATTTTTGCATGTCCCCAGTGGCTCAGCAGGAAGTGCACCAACCAATTTCGCATTATGCCATATAAAATAGTTGGGTCCCAAGTTCACTCTCTGCTGCGTGCTGAGTTGGTTGATCTGAGCTGGGGCAGAAATGGGGTACTCCAACTGGCCTTGCATTTATGGAGGGGGGGAAAATAAGCCAGGGTTCTCACTCCTGATCCCTATCCAGTGACCCTTGGACATATATGTGGCTATTAGGTGGTGAGGATCTGACTCAGCACTGTGTTTGAAAGCACATGGACATATGAAGAATACCCACTTGAGTGATATACTGGAGGGTTGCTGGCACTCATGGAAGTCTTACTCAGAATAGCTCGAAATTTCCAGGAGAGGAAAAAAGAGAAACAACATGAACATTTATATACAAATTGAAAATACAGTGAATAATGTTGAAATAGTTATGGAAAGCAGGGCATTCTCTGTCCTGACCATCATCACCCCTGAATCAGCAGCACCATAGAAATCTAGAAAATAGGAGCAGGAGTAGGCCATTTGCCCCTTCGAGCATGCTCCGCCACTTATTATGTTCATGGCTGTTCATCCAACTCAGTAACCTGTTCCCGCTTCCCCCCCCTCCCTCCATATCCTTTGATCCCTTTCACCCCAAGAGCTATATCTAACTCCTTCTTGAAAACATACAATGTTTTGGCCTCAACTGCTTTCTGTGGTAGTGAATTCCACAGGCTCACCCACTCTCTGGGTGAAGTAATTTCTCCTCATCTCAGTCCTGAAAGGTTTACCCCGTTTCCTTAGATTATGACCCCTGGTTCTGGACTCCCCCGCCATCGGGATCATCCTTCCTGCATCTACCCTATCAAGTCCTGTTAGAATTTTATAGGTTTCTATGAGATCCCCCCTCACTCTTCTGAACTCCAGCGAAAGTAATCCTAACCGACTCAATCTCTCCTCATACGTCAGTCTTGCCATCCCAGGAATCAGTCTGGTACCCTTCGCTGCACTCCCTCTATAGCAAGAACATCCTTCCTCAGATAAGGAGACCAAAATTGCACACAATATTCTAGGTGTGGCCTCACCGAGGCCCTGTATAATTGCAGGAAGACATCCCTGCTCCTGTACTCGAATCCTCTCTCCAACATACTATTTGCCCCTTTTACCGCCTGTTGCACCTGCACTCTTACCTTCAGCGACTGGTGTACGAGAACACCCAGGTCTCGTTGCATATTCCCCTCTCTTAGTTTATAGCCGTTCAGATAATCTGCCTTCCTGTTTTTTCTACCAAAGTGGATAGCCTCACATTTATCCACATTATACTGCATCTGCCATGCATTTGCCCACTCACTCAACTTGTCCAAATCACCCTGAAGCCTCTCTGCATCCTCATCACAACTCACTCTCCCACCCAGTTTTGTGTCATCTGCAAATTTGGAGATATTACACTTAGTTCCCTTATCTAAATTATTAATATATATAATGAATAGCTGAGGTCCTAGCACCGATCCCTGTGGTACCCCACTAGTCACTGCCTGCTGTTCGGAAAAAGACCCGTTTGTTCCTACTCTTTGTTTCCTGTCTGCCAACCAATTTTCTATCCATCACAATACACTATCCCTAATCCCATACACTTTAATTTTACACGCTAACCTTTTATGTGGGACTTTGTCGAAAGCCTTCTGAAAGCCCAAATAAACCACATTCAATGGCTCCCTTTCATCAACTCTGCTAGTTACATCCCCGAAGAATTCTAGTACATTGCACTGGAGAGACTGAAAAGGCTAGGGTTGTTTTTCTTGGGGCAGAGAAGGCTGAGGGGGGACATGATTGAGGTGTACAAGATTATGAGGGGCATTGATAGGTTAGATAGGAGGAAATTTTTTCCCTTAGCAGAGGGGTCAAGAACCAGGGGGCATAGATTTAGGGTAAGGGGCAGGGGATTTAGGGGAGATTTGAGGAAACATTTTTTCACCCAGAGGGTGGTTGGAATCTGGAACGCACTGCCTGAAGAGGTGGTGGAGGCAGGGACCCTCACACCATTTAAGAAGTATTTAGATGACCACTTGAAACGCCATAGCATACAGGGCTATGGGCCAAGTGCAGGAATATGGGATTAGAATAGTTGGGTGCTGTATGGCCGGCACAGACACGATGGGCCGAAGAGCCTATTTCTGTGCTGTATGACTCTATTTGTCAAGCATGATTTCCCTTTTGTAAATCCATGCTGACTCTGTCCGATTCTACCACTGTTCTCTAAGTGCTCTGCTATAAAATCTTTGATAATGGACTCTAGAATTTTCCCCACTACTGACGTCAGGCTGACTGGTCTATAATTCCCTGCTTTCTCTCTACCTCCCTTTTTAAATAATGAGGTTACATTAGCTACCTTCCAATCTGTAGGAACTGTTCCAGAGTCTATAGAATCTTGAAAGATGACCACCAATGCATCCACTATTTCTAGGGCCACTTCCTTAAGTACTCTGGGATGTAGATTATCAGGCCCTGGGGATTTATCAGCATTCAATCCCATCAATTTCCCTAACGCCATTTACCAACTAATACTGATTTCCTTCAGTTCCTCCCTCTCACTAAGCCCTGTGTTGCCCAGCATTTCTGGTATGTTATTTGTGTCCTCCTTTGTGAAGACAGAACCGAAGTTTGCATTCAGTTGATCAGCCATTTCTTTGTTCCCCATAATAAATTCCCTGTTTCTCACTATAAGGGACCTACATTTGTCTTCACCAATCTTTTTCTCTTCACATACCTATAGAAACTTTTACAGTCAGTTATTATGATTCCCGCAAGCTTAATTTCGTACTGTATTTTCCCCTTCTTAATCGATCCCATGGTCCTCCTTTGCTGAATTCTAAACTGCTCCCAATCCTCTGGTCTGTTGTTTTTTTCTGGTGAATTTGTATGGATCTTCCTTGCTTCTAATGCTATCTCTAATTTCCCTTGCAAGCCAGGGTTTGGCTATCTTTCCCGTTTTACCTCTGCGCCAGACAGGAATAAATAATTGTTGCAGTTCATCCTTGCACTCCTTGAATGTTTGCCATTGCCTATCCACCGTCATCCCTTTAAGTAAAGTTTCCCAATCCATCATAGCCAACTCGTGCCTCATACCTTCGTAGTTTCCTTTATTAAGATTCAGGATCCTAGTCTCAAAATCAACTATGTCACTCCCCATCTTAATGAAGAATTCTATCATATTATGGTTGCTCATCCCCAAGGGGTCTCGCAGAACTAGATTGTCAGTTATTCCTCTGTCATTACACAATACCCAGTCTAGGATGGTCTGTTCTCTAGTTGCTTCCTCAATGTATTGGTCCAGAAAACCATCTGGTATACACTCCATGAATTCCTCCTCTACCAAGCAGACTGCTGGATGTAGGACCTTATTTTGGACTAATTGGCTGCTGCCTACAAGACAAGTGATTACGCTTAAAAGTAATTCATTGCTTGCGAAGATCTGTAGCACATTCTGTCTTTTTTAGTACAAGAATTTGGGTAAATATGTACATAGATAAATAACTGGCTGTTGTCTATGTGTACCTTTAATTTATCAATGATAAGCAGACCCATTGGAAGGTTTGTGATGCAGCTTGAATCAGACGAGCTGCACCAACGCAGCTTAGCTGCTATAACTGATCATTTTGGGCTGTGAGCTTGTTTTTTTTTGTGGATTTCTGTGCATATTTGTGCATCCCTACGCAATTGCAGTCAGAAAAACTAAGCATGGTGCTGCTTTACCAACTCTATGATGGAGGAGGAGGATGTGCAGTATCATGTGCAGCAACAATAGAGGACTCGTGGAGAAACAGGAGCTGTATGAGAGCCACAGAGGAGACGGCAAGTGAAGGGCCTGCATGCAAGAGGCCTTGCCCACCTCATAGGGTAGGCAGGCCATGGGTCACCTTTCACTGCTGGTACCTCAGCACGTTGACATTGTGCAGGCAGGTAGTCGCTGAACTCAGCAACCTCCTAACAAAGCCCAGTTTTCTGCTGTGCCCAGAGGGCCATGCCGTGGCAGTAAAAGTAACTACTGCTCTCAACTTTAATACCGTTTAGATTTTTCCACGCTGCCACAGCACATCTTGTGGGTATCTCAGTCAACCATGAACAAGTGCGTCAGGCAGCACAAATGCACTATTTTCCAGGGTCAGCTTATAAATTCTACTTGTGACAGATGTAAACAACAATAACAACTTGTAATTATGCTGCGCCTTTAACATGGTAAAATGTCCCGAGGCGCACTACAGGACCATTATCAAAAAAGACACTGAGGCACTTAAGGAGCTGCTAGGGCAGGTAATTAAAAGCTCAGTCAAAGGGGTTGGTTTTAAGGAGCACCTTAAAGGAAGAAAGAGAGGCAGAGGGCTTTAGGGAGGGAATTCCAGAGCTTAGGGCTCGACAGCTGAAGGTACTGCTGCCAATGGTGGAGTGAATAAAATTGGAAATGCTTGAGGTGAGAATCGGAGGAGTGCAGATAACTCGGAGGGCAGTAGGGCTGGAGGAAATTATAGCGATATAGCGGGACAAAATCAAAGCATTGCTTAGCTGGGAGCCAGTGTAGGTCAGCAAGCCCAAGAGAGTTGGATGAACTGGACTTGGTGTGAGTTTGAGCACAAGCAGCAGAGTATTGAATGACCTCAAGTTTACAGTGTTAGAAAATGGGAGGCTGGCCAACAAGTGCTATGGAATAGTCAGGTCTAGAAGTAACAGAGCAGTCAAAACGAGAGAGCATTCAGCTTTTGATGGCATTGGCAAAGCTCCAGACCAGCCAGGAGTTTTTATTAACCAGAGGGGTTTCAATCAGTAAATTTGCACCTTGTATATGATCACAAGAAGAGATTCATGCAAGTCTGTGCCTGCTACCCAGCAAGCTGCCATTACGCTTTTATTTTAAGGCACTTCAATATCCACACCCCCCCCACTCTTCCAATCTTAGAGGATGATTTCTTGGTGACCAGGGCTACCATTTTCTAATGTGGCTGAAGACATCCCTTTGAAACCCCACCACTTAGATATAATAGGCATGTCACCACAACGTATGTCATTGAGCAGACCATCAGATCCTCAAGCCAAGATATAGATGCCTTAATAGGTCCAAGGGCTTTCTGCAGTATTTCAAAGTTAAGAGTTTGGTGAATCATTGTGATATGTGTCCATCACAACCTGGAGCTGCAGGAGTAAGAGTGGCAACATGAGTCCTGATCTGACGAGGAAGAAGAGCATGAAAACCATACTGAAGGACATGAAGAACAGCCTGAGGAACATCTAGTGGCTCGAGATACAAGTGACGCACTAATAGCTCAGTGCTTCACCTAAGCACATCCTTCTCATCCCAGTTTTACTGGGACCAAACCCCGTTGCTATAAAAGCCCTGCCAACCATAGTCACTAATTCCTTAATCCTAAATTTTATAACCTTTTCACATCAAGGACATAGTGACAAAGCAGACTCATAACTTGCTGTGCAAATACAGTACAGATCAAAATGTCGAAAGTTAAGGAAGTTTTAATGTGTGTACACCAAAATAAAGTACGATCGAATAATGAAACATCCAAGTGCTCTTTTTATCAGCTTTGATGGCTTGACTAATTCTACGAAGTGCAACCCAAGTGGCTTGAGCTAGTGATAAGCTGATGTTGATCATGGACTCTTGAGATGCTTGAGCCAGTGAGGGCCCAACTACAAACTGCTGCTCAACTTCTGCTGGGGCAGTCTGGCCCTGCTGGCATTCAGGCACAATATTGGGTATTAGTTAAGGGATATTGAAGGAGTAAACATACTGGCATTCTGAGTGAGGGTCGCAATAACCAGTTTGCCCAGTTCCAACCTCCCTCCCATGAAACTGTGGCTCATCGCTGCGACTGCTTCATGGGAGGACTGACTGCAGAATGTGAATAACACTTTTAAAATCCCCAATTTATTGAGTTTACCAGTTTCACCAAGGTGAAACAGACATTGGAGCTATAAATACATCTGTATGACGGCCATCTGAGTTTGCACCCAAGTAGAAAGGATGGTGACATAGACTCCTGTTGTGAGGGCCTGGCTACCATGTCCCTAGAGCTGGCCACATTGTTGAGGGTAGATTGCAGAGTGGAAATGTGGTCTGACATTACCCCACAGACACTGGAAGTGGACATCTCCATCCTTGCCACTAAAGTGGTCAAAATGTTTGGCAGGCCTGCCAAAACCTCTTGGCTGGTGTGCCTCAAGTATTTTCTTTTTTATGGTTGGGCCTCAGAGTTTCATATCTTTATCCTGTTTATCAGAGCTAGGGGAGGATGATAGCCTTTGTTGTATTGCTTTCTGGGCTGTCCCTGCCACCCTTGTCTGTTCCTGCTAACATGCTATGTGACTCACTAGCAGCATGCTCCTCGAATTCGCTATTAACCCCGCGTGGAATACCAGTCTCTGCACAGGTACCTGGGGAGAGATGTAGCACATGACGAGGTAGTGATTGTTCTTGGTGATGCGAAAGACTAATGAGAGGGAAGAAGCAAGAGAAAAGAGTTAAGATGGCAATGAGAAGCTAGATAGGAGTGAGTGAAAGGCTTGACCATGCTGGCAGAGGTCTAGAAGTTGGCTGAAAGTTCAGTTGCTTGTGGTAAATGAAGGGAGTACAAGTGAAAAAGTGTCACCCCGCTCAGAGAAGCCACCAACCTCGCTGTCTCAAACATTGGCCCTAATCTCCAATGCTTCTTACTCTGCCTGGGTAAGAATTACAAAGTGCCGTGGTCTTGCAGTGGTACCGTCCCTTTTCCTATTATTGTGCACTCTCTTCTGCAAAAGGGGAAGGAGAGAGTTCTGAGTGGCTAGTGAAGGTTGGTGATGCTTTGGGACGTAGGGAATAATGAGAGGGGTTAAAAGGAAGATTGCATGAGAGTGAAAAAGTCATAAGACTACATTAAGTGGCTTGAGTGTGAATTGAGCAGGAGTGGTGAGAGGAGATTCAGGTTGAGTAATTGAGACCAGATGAGAAGACAATGACATGAGTGGCAGCAATGAAGCAGGAGATATGTATGTTAAGAGTAAGGATGAAGATTGTCCCCTTGTGATTGGTGGTGGAAGTGATGCAGAGCTGGGGATTGGTGTGAATGGTGGAGGAAGGAGATAGGGGCTTTGTTCAGATGCATTACAAGAGGTTAGGAAAAGAAGAGCTGAACTTACCTTTCCTGACTTCGTGAGATCATTGAATCTTTTCTGGCATTAAATCCACTTCCTTTGGTGATCCTCCTGCTGTTAACTTCTTCTACCACCTCCAGCCATGCTTTCTTGGTGAGAATGTTGGGCGGCTTCTTACTACTTCTTCAGAATAGGATATCTCTGCTGGCCCTTAAAGCTGGCAACAGCACCTCCAGAGAAGCATCGGAGAACTTGGGTTCACCTTCCCTCTGTCACCAGTCATTCTGAAACTTTTGCAGCTTCCATGCAGCAATGTCCCCTGGTATTTGGATACAATGAATGCAACCCACCTTTAAGAGGTGCCTTCAGGCTTTAAATGTTACTGGACTCCCACTGGAAATTGCATTTTGTGGGGTAAATAGCCTGCATCTAACGCTTTGGGTTAGCCAATCCTCCAATCGTAATACTGCTTATGATTCCATGTTTCTGCATTAAGAGTTTGGCGTATGTTAGTATGCAACCTTCCATATGTGTTATGTGTTCTTTCCCATCGAAGTCAATAGAATTAATTATTGAGAGAGATGCAGATGATCAGGTATTGCCTGTTTTACCATTGCCAAAGTTGAAATTATTTATGGTGACTTTTACTATGGGCACCAGCTGCCCATAAGTAACTTGTCCATGAGTCCAACGCCATTGTATGTTTGGACTTTTTTTCTTCTGCAATAAATATCTCAAATGTAAATTGAAATTCTTTGTTTCAGCTGTGAATTTATTCAGGTTGGCTTCGATTATTTATAGTCTATTCCTAACTTGAAGTTTCTTAATTTGATTTATCTGTTGATTTGAATTGACATTGTGGAAAAAATACTTCTTGTTCTGCTTTATTTCTTGCATTACAACAGTGACTACACTTCAAAACGTAATTCATTGGCTGTAAAGTGCTTTGAGATGTCCGGTGGTCGTGAAAAGCGCTCTATAAATGCAAGTCTTGCTTTTCTTCTTTTAAGTAACCTAATTGAAACTACTTGATGATTATTCTATTTTTTTAAGTGAGGCATGCTTTGAATGAGCAATAAAATACTGTCACCAGATTAGTTATTGTTAGATATTGGCAAAATGACTAGCAGTTTTTCAGTTATTTAAAGATAGCAAGAAAATTGGTATGCTTTCAAATACTTATTCAGACATTTTTTATTTGAGAATTTTGCGCTTGTAATTACCCATACCAATTTGTTTACAGTGTTGCGGTGGTTAAACTGGGCAGCTTACAGTAACTTGCAGATGACTGACGGTAATTTTGCTTACCAAATGAGCATCATTTCCTGTAAAACACAGTCTTCCTCAAAGGAAGTTTTAAGCCAGTCTGATGACTAACCTTCGGTCAGATATGCAAATAAGGGTAACAGTAAATGGAAGGAGGAGCTTTCAGCACGCTTATTCTTTGTCCTTTTTGTTACTATGAAGAAGTTTCTTTTCATGGGTAGTGTCTTTTAGCACTGTTGTGCGTCTAAAGATTTCTGAGCACAGCTTGGAATGGATCTCGTGCCCAAAATGCATTTGTATAATAAAATAGAATCTGCCTGGAGGCTTTTCAACAAGGTAACATTCACGTTTTTACGTACAGTGTTTATGGGATACTCCTTTGGGTTTCGTTTTGCTGAAACACAATAATCTGTATGGTGCGCTTATACAGCTTTTTCAACTGGAGCATCGTAAATGAAGCGTTTTTTAAAAAACAAACCTATGGTGTTAGAAGTAGTTATCAAGAGAATACTTGTTCCTTTTTTAATGCATTTTGAAACAATAGTCATTTTTTTGAAGCTCCAGTTGAATATGAACAGTATCTGCTATCTATATCAAAATGCAGTTTATGCATGCTGAACATACAGCTTCTGCAAAGTATCTTGCAGCAGCGAAGAATTTCAAAGTCTACACGATGTATAATCATGATGTTGAATATTACATTCTTAAAAGTTTGGTACTGTTTGAATAAATGTAGAAATTCTCATCTTAAAATATTTTAGCATAATATAGAAAACTGCTGGAGTCCTTATGTTGACAATGTTTTCGAAAGGGTTTTTAACTTCTGTACTCAAGAATGAACTGACATGGCTGAATTTGACAAACTAAGTACTTAGTTCTTAGTTATCGGTCTCAGAAAAAATTGGATAATGTGTAGCATCATTTTCAGCTTAACTCTCTTACATACAGTAATATCTTGTGTACTCCAATACGTTCCAGATTAGGCTGGGTGCTTTTGGACAGTCAGAGGTGAAGGCTCCCTTCCCTATGGGAGGATAACAAACTGCATGACTCTTAAGTTCTTATTTGTGGCCAGTTCTGAAGCAACTTCACTAGAAGTCCTACTATTGGTGACATGGTGGGGAGGAGGGCCCTTACAATTTTGAAATTCTCAATGTGACACAGGTTACATATCTAACCCGGGTAAAAGTGCGACAGTTTATAGAATTTATCCAATTTGCATTCCCTAACAGAAAGGTAGCGAAATTGAAAGCCTGCATTTAAACAGTTTTGAGGTACTGCCAAAGCAAGTAAAATGAGGAATTCTTGCTCCCTTGTATTATTGCTGCAGTGCTTCATAAATTAATGAACACAATTAAAATATTTAATTGTATTATCTACAGGTCACGATTGTTTGCCTGTGCCCCCTCTGATTTTTTTAAAAGCATGGTTGGGTCAGCACCAATGGAATCTTACTCGAAGGTGCATTCTGATGCATCACTGCTGCCCAATCCCTGAACAGGAGAATCTCGCAGCCTATAAAGCAATCAACCATGTATGAGAAGGTGCTAGTGAATTAAATTTTCATGAGGGAAATACAGCCTCTGCTCTATTTTGTGCCAGTTGCCTGCTGGGACCAGGGGTTAAGCACCAGTTTTTCAGCAGCTCCATGGTTGCCTTTTCCTCCTGTTGGTGGCTTGCCCCATAGGTCCGCCACAGCAAGCCTCCACTCCCAAACTGACTCAGCTCCTCATTAGAGTTAGCTTCCCAATTCTTTATCGTCTTGGACTGGAAATTCAACCATGGTCATGGGATTTCTCAGTGGCAGGCAAAAGTCCTGCCCCACTGTTAGTGGCCCCATTTGGAAACTCCAGTCTAACAGATATAATTGCTAAATCAGGACTGCAAGATTGCCCTATGCAACAAACATCAGCATCCACAAATATTTTTCTATTCTAAACTTTAAAACTAAAAATTTTGATGCTTGCAGCTTTAATTTGCAGGCCACTTTCTCACATAATTATATTTTGAGAACATACTTGTTCATCTGATAACTCATTTGCAATATCAATCTCATGCCAAGACATTAAAGCCGCCTAACCATCCAGCATAGATTGACCAAGATGATACTAAGAATGATAGGAAGGGGAAACAAAATATTTTTTCCATTGGAACTGAGAATTTTTAAAATTCTGAAGGTTAGTTGATTTGGGGAAAACTATTTCCTCTGGTTTGGGAGACATTGACAATAAGTCACTAATTTAAAATTATCATTAACAAATTTAGAAGAGAAATTTCTTTACACAGAAAGTTGTATGACCTTAAAATGCTTTGCTACTGGGATTTAAAGGAAAAGAAGATACGTCTATGGTAATACAGCAGTGGGATTAGTTTGTATTGCTCTAGCAAAGAGCTGGTGCCACAGACATGTTGGGCCAAATGGTATTTTTCTATGTTTTAAACTTGCATTGTTCTATTCTGTTGCCTTCTGCTTTGAGATGAGGGAAGCACATCTGAGTCCTGTGCTTATCCGTGGACTATCATAAATACCAGTGATGGCAAAAGTAAAAGTAGCAGTGGCACAAGTGATGAAAGCCTGCTGGCTGCTTCACACACAGTAGTTGAAGCACTTCCAGCAGCGCTCACCCGCTCAGAAATTTCCCAGTGATCGGGAAAATTGTTGGAATCAATAAGACATATTTAAAAAACCTTTTCCAAAACAGTTGATTATGCTGTGTCAAGCAATAAACTTATTTTTGTTTGAACAGCTTCCCCAATTGGAAGGAGGTTGAATAAAGGTAAAAGATATTGAAATCATTTCATTATCTATGTTGAAAAAAGTGAGTTACTTGTACTGGTGACAGCAATGTTCATTCATATCTGCCCTTCCCCGCCCCAGTTTTAAAACCATCCTGAATTCCAAACAGGGTGGTTTGAACAGCGGGAGGAAGAAATCCATATGTTACAGAGCTATTTTTTTTCATACACTCTAAAAGTTCCATAAATGTGAATTGGCAAATAGTGTAGCTGAAGTAAGAGATATTCAGTGTCTGCAATGCGTTCATTTTTCATAAGTTAACAGGATGTGTAGTTTTAAATTCTAGTGAGGCTTATATTTGTAGAATTACGGTAGTGGTACAGGCACATCTACATATAAAAAAGGTTGCACAATGCACTTGTCCTGCCTACATATTGGGAAATATTTACTGGCAATCATATGCAATCACGTGATTAATCAGTAAGACAGGGTTCGGAAGATAAGAGTTCAGATTTGTTGGTTTTATTTTTACATATTTACACACTTACTCCAGGAATAATTCAGTTTATTTTGCAATGCATTTAAAGTGGCATTGGATCTTTTTAATTGTTTATAGCTTGTTCAATTTTAAATGGAATGGATAAAAAAAAGCCCAAGTCCATAATGCCCTTTCTAATGAATAGAGAAGGCTGACCATTTGAAAAGGATAGATAACTCATGAGACGCAATAACTTTCCATATACAGTAAGATTATTTTCTACTGGTTCTGTTGCCCCCTCCCCCATCCTTCGCCAGCAGCACATGCTGTTCTTCAACCGCCAGGGAAACATTCACCCCAGAGCCACAATGCAGTGAAGAATTTATTTTACTGTGGTCTTTTGGGAGCTTGTTATGCAATATGAATATGTGTAATTTTGTGCAATAAGCTGAAAATGCTTCTGATTTTTACATTCTAGCATCCAGCCATACAGGATAAATTTGAAAAAACAAGCACCTTATTTAATCATTTTCTTTCCATATATAAAGTGCTGATGAAAGAACTAGACCCAAAAATACTTTAGAATGTCATTTTATAGTCAATTTGTAAACAAAAATTTGAATATGTGGTATTGTATAGATATATTTGTTTGCTTTGGCTGCCATTCCTGTGCAATCTATCTGATTTTGGCTGGATTTAAGAATAGCAGTGCAATGCAAAAACAATTGTACTCTGTTTAAGCTTTGGTTTTCTAGCCTAAAATTCCCCCAACTGCTGGAGAAAATCTGTATAGCTGAAATATGAAAAGCACATTTCTGGCCTGTCCGCATAAGTTGATTGCTTAACCTTAGCCAGAAAAGTAGCAACCTAGGGTGTTTATGCCATTGGCAGTAGATGCTAATGTACGTTCTGAGCAGTATTCTGCTTTTTGTCCCAACTTTAGGATAGGAAAAGAATGCCTCTTTGAGTTGTTGGAACATTCTTAGAACACCTCAAGTGTGTTGTGTTCTACTAGAGGCGTTAGCACAACCAATGCCTGGATAATCAGGAAAGTCATGCCTGACTTGTATCATGAGCTGGCCTATCAGTTTTTATGTAAGCAGCCTACTACTTGGTTTCTTTTGAATTCATTCTCTCCAACTCATTTTAATGTTCCACTGCCTGCTCCTCCCAAGGGCTTGTGTGACCTTGAGACTTGTCCAGCTTCCCCATCTTCCTGCAGTATTCCCTGGTGTGTCTATGTGGCAGTTCCAATGCTATAGGAAGTGAGGGAAAATAAATCTATTGTAAAGGGAGCAAAGAAAGAAGGGAAAGGGGAAAAGAGAATTTGAAAAGTAAGACGAGTGAAAAAGAGTTATGTGGAAGGCAAGAAAACAAAGGTGGAGTGGGAAGAACGAACTAATTAAATGCTTTTTAAATGTAGCCACTCTTGTAGGGAAGTATAGCAATCAATTTGTGCACAGCAAGGTCCCAGAAATGGCCAACACCTAAAAAATCAAACCGATCTGGTGACTTTTATTGAATAAATGTTGGCCAGGATACCGGGGAAAATTCTGTTATCGACATTGTGTCAAGGGACCTTTTGCGTCCAGTTGAGGGGGCAGTTGAAACCTCAATTTAATGAGATAAGCAGAAACTAGAAGAGCGAGAAAAACAAATTTAAGAATTGAGTAAGAAACAGAAGTGAAGGAGAAAAAGAAATCAGAAATTAAAGATGAAATAAAGAAAGACAGAAGGGAGAGTGAGAGAAACAGATGTGGAGAAGCCGAACGATAGAGAAACCAAAGTGCAGCAAGAGAGAAACTACTTTCTAATGGAAGGACTGAGTGTAAACAATGAAAAACATTATGAAAGTGTGGTAGAATGGTTCCTGTAAACCATACATAAAACTTGAAAAGTGAAATATTTATTTTCCTATTTAGTTTAGAAATCTATAGGGATCTCTAACCACTGTGATCCTAAAGATTTCATAACTGCTAAATTTGGCTGATGTTTGCATGAAATGCATTTGTGTTTTATTGTGTACTTCTTGACCTATCATTTGACATTTTTGTGGTGTAAAATAATGAGATCAGCAACCAGGAAAGAAAAAACAAACTTCTGCGCAGTTAACATTTAGGGAGCTCAGTGCATTTCAATACACATTATTTTGAAAGAAGTTCTGGATTATCAAGTATTATCCACTTGCTTTTTCTTGGCTAACTCTGAAATAAAGTTTGCAGGCTGCTAAGGAAGAAGATCTGCAGCTGGTAGTGTGGAGGCTACATATTTAGATACAGGTCTCTTAGCAGTTACTACTCCTAATTGTGCAATTTATAATAAATGAATCAAGAATTGTTGTTTGCAGTTAGAACGTTAAGACACGGCAAACTATGCAAGGCCAGCAAAATATACTGAACAAGTCAAAATGCAACTAAGCAGGAAATTTGAGGTTTTTTCAGGAATTAGGGAGGGGGTTTATTCTACCTGAATGGAAAATTTGTATACCAATTTATTATAAACCTGCGCATCATGCAAGTAAATTATTACAAAATACCTTTCATCAATTTGCTTGTGATTTTTCTTTTTGACTGTTCTAATTTGAAAAAAATTACGAAAATTGAGAAATTTGAGATTTGAAGCCAAAGTCTTAATATGGTGTATATTCTTGCCTGTCAGCTGAATATTTCGAAAGTAGATAACTGAGTATTTTAACTAATTGCTTTCCCATAGCAGTGTTCATAGCAAGTCAGAAAGTAATCTGTTTATAACATGAGCCTGCTTGTAGCAGAACCTGCAATGCTTCTGCACCAGAGTTTCTGACCACCTTCTGTCTTCAGGCTGCTTTGCTCTGCTCCTCTGTTATATTATTACTATGGGTACAAAGATTCTACGATAATGTACAAGGATGATATTGAGCTGCAAGAAACACAAGCAGTGCTACCAGTAGTCCCAAACTGGTACAGAAGATGTTACAAGCTCACAGGACAACAGTCTTGTTTGTACTGTGTCATGATTGAACTGCCTCTGATGACCGCCTGCAGTGAGTGCCTCATGGTAGAGGTCACGTGACTACAGAAAGCCAGGATGCACATTTGCACAGTATTGCATTCCCACTTTTCATACAAAAACCCCCCAAAATTTTGCATGCATTATCATTAACACTATGAGTTGCACAAGTTACCCACAATGCACACAACTGTTGTCAGGATTTTCCTTCTCCGGGGTGTGTCATTCTCGTGTCACTTCTTGTCGCAGTAACTGTTGTTCCATTTCCGTCGTTGGGGTGCTGTGGACTTGAGAGACTGATGGTTGGCCGTGGTCTGTACAGAAGGCGAGTTCAGATCTTCCTGAACGGCAGCCTGCAGTGAAGAAACAGCTTCTCCATTTGCACGTGTGTGCCTGCGGTTGCGATGGTATATCTGGTCAGTCACTTCCACCGCGTATAATCGAGGTGACAACTTATCCACGCAAGTCCCAAGTTGCCCCTTGGGCTGACTCTTGTTGAGGATGTTGAAGGTTTGTACCCTGACTGGCTCTCCAATGCTCAATTCTGTCAATGGTTTGGCAGTTTTGTCAAAATGAAATTTGGCTTTCTGTCGTTTCACCTTGATTTTGTCACTCATGCCTGTTACTACTTTTGGCTTCAGTAGCTTTTTTGCTATTTGAAGAGTAGTTTGGGTGCGGCGTGAAGTTAATCTTTCTGATGAAAAGTCATAGACTTGAAACATTAACTTTGTTTCTCGCTCCACAGATGCTGCCTGACCTGCTGAGTATTTCCAGCACTTTGTTTTTATTTCAGATTTCCGGCTTCTGCAGGAAAGCCTTAGATTATAGGACGATATAGATGGGTTGCTAAGATGAGCGGAGCAGTGGCAAATGGAATTTAATCCTGAGAAGTGTGAGGTGATGCATTTTGGGAGGACTAACAAGGCAAGGGAATATACAATGGATGGTGGGACCCTAAAAAGTACAGAGGGTCAGAGGTGTACTTGTCCATAGATCACTGAAGGCAGCAGCACAAGAAGATAAGGCATAAGGGATACTTGCCTTTATTAGCCGAGGCATAGAATATAAGGGCAGGGAGGTTATGATGGATCTGTATAAAACGCTAGTTAGGTCACAGCTGGAGTACTGTGTACAGTTCTGGTCACCGAACTATAGGGAGGATGTGATTGCTCTGGAGAAGGTGCAGAGGAGATTCACCAGGATGTTGTCTGCGCTGGAGCATTTCAGCTATGAAGAGTGACTGGATAGGCTAGGATTGTTTTCCTTAGAGCAGAGAAGGCTGAGGGGGGACCTGATTGAGGTATACAAAATTATGAGGGGCATTGATAGGTTAGATAGGAAGAAAGTTTTTTGCTTAGTGGAGGGATCAATAACCAGGGGGCATAAATTTAAGGTAAGGGGCAGGAGGTTTAGAGGGGATTTGAGGAAAAATTTTGTCACCCAAAGGGTGGTTGGAATCTGGAACACACTACCTAAAGGGGTGGTAGAGGCAGGAACCCTCATAACATTTAAGAAGTATTTAGATGAGCACTTGAACTGCCATAACATACAAGGCTACGGGCCAAGTGCTGGAAAATGGCATTAGAATAGATTGGTGCTTGACGGCCGGCACAGACACGATGGGCTGAAGGGCCTGTTTCTCTGCCGTGTAACTCTACGACTCTATTAGTGTTGGTATTGAACTACTTTCCATGCCTTCAGTAGGTGTGTTTCTCCACTCGAGGATTGCCTTGTATACATCTGTGCTGGATTTGCTCACTTTCTTTATGATTTCTTTGGCAATTTTCACTGCTGCCTCAGCTTTTCCATTTGACCGACGATAGTGTGGAGATGATATATGGTGTTGAATTTCCCAATCCTGTACGAAGTGGCTGAATTCTTCACTCGTGAACTGAGGGCCATTGTCGCTCATCATAATGTCTGGAATGCCTTAACGACCGAAGTGTGCTTTCAGGCATTCTCCAATCTCACCATTGAAGTCAGCTGGTCTACCTCCCAGTAGTCAGATTAGTAGTCTATAGTGACAAGATAATCAGTACTTGCGAGAGTGAAGAGGTCTACTCCCAGCTTCGTCCATGGTTTGTCTGGGATGTCGTGACATCAGCGGCTCTTTAGCTTGGTACTTATTACACACACTGCACTGGCTGATGTGGTCCTTGATTTCGTTGCTCATATTTGGCCAGGAGAGCACTTCTCTTGCCTTCTTCAGACTCAACTCAATTTCTTGCATGGATGCGCTTTAGCATCTCTCCTCTCAACTCCATAGGGATAATGACACTATTTCCTTTGTACAAGATACTGTCTTGGGCTGCCAATTCATCTTTGTATGCCCAGTATGCTCTTGTGACTACAGCAGTGTCCTCTCCTAGATGCTTTCTGGCCGTCCTTTCATCACTACTTCTTGAAACACTTGGAGAGTTGCATCTCGAGTAGTTGGCTTGATTTGAGCAAGGCACTTGTCTGTCAAATTCAATGTCTTTGCTGGGTTGATGACTTCCAGAGCATGTCGAGCTGCAGCTTCACGTTCAATCTGGAAGATTTCACACTGTGTCGTAGCATCCTCTACTTTATAGGGAGTGCTGCTCTCCACGGCATGTCAGCGATGTACATCTGTTTCCCTTGTTTGTATGTCACATCCAGGTGATATCTCTAACCGGAGTAGCATTCTTTGCAGAAGCTTTGGAGCAGATAGCAGCTTGAGAGAAAATGCTTTGGGGTGGCTTGTGGTTGGACTCAACTATCACTTTGTCTCTTCCAAGTAGATATTGATGAAAATGTCCGCAAACAAAGACAATGGCCAGGCACACTCTGGATCTGGGTGTAGCGTCATTCTGTTTGCGCTAACGCCCTGGTAGAAAATGCAACCGGCTGTTCTTGCTGCATTAGAGTTGCTCCGAGTCCTGTCTCGCTGGCGTCACACTGCAGGGTGACTTCATCATTTACGTCATAGTGTTTCAGCACTGTGCTGCCGTCACTAGTTGCTTGATTTTAGGGAACGCTGCTGCTTGTTCTGTGCCCCAATATCACTGCATGTCCTTGGCAGTGAGTCGGCATAATGGTTCACACTCCGACAAATTGGGCAAGAATTTTGATAAATAGTTGACGAATCCAACAAATCGCTGCACTACTTTAACTTCTGTCGGTCGCTGCATCATTGCTACCATTCTCACCTTTTCAGGATCTGGGTGAAGACTTTTTGCTGTCAGTACATGACCTATGTACTTGACTTCAGGCATCTTTAATTGCAATTTTTTCTTGTTAAGCTTCAGGTTCATCTGGTGAGCTCTGTCTAGCAGTTGCTATCTCATGCTGTCTGCATTGATACTCCTCTGGAGCCGTGGAAATGCCAAACAGTATGCATAACCATCTGTATCTCCCAAACAGCATCCAGAATGTAGTTAGAAAGCTGCTGCTTTCATCCAGCTTTACTTGCCAGTAGCCATCCTTCGCACGGAGGGTAGTGAAGATTTTTACATTTGCAAGTTGTGGCAAAATTCCTTCAGTGGTTGGCATGGGGTAGTGAGATTGCTTTAAGAGCTTTATTTAGATCCTTTGGGTCGGTGCATACTCTCAGCTTTCCAGGTTGTTTCACTGCTACCATGCTGCTAATCCATTCTGTAGGAGTTGTCACTTTTTCTCGATTACTCCCTTATTTTCCAGTTCTTCTATCTTGTCTTTCAGGCTGACCTTGAGGGCAGCTGGAACTTTCCTCAGCAGATGCTGAATTGGTCTTACCCTCTCATCTACATCGAGATGATATTCTCCAGGAAGACATCCTAAACCTGTAAACACATTGTTGTACTCCTCTAGGATCTCGTCTGCGGTCAATGATTTAGTATGCTGCGACACGTTGCAGATCTCTTTGCATGTTGGGGGTTACCAGTCCATGCTTTAGACTTGCTCTGGCTGAGATGCTTGCCGTCGATGATCTGGAATTCCAGATCTTCATTCTTGTCATTGCATTGGGCTATCAGGGTAATTTGCCTTCTCGGCACTAGTATGGTGCCATCATACAGCCTCAGCCTTACTTTTGAGGGCTTCATTTTTGGATCACCTTGTTGAGCCACTTCACACAGGTCTGTGAAGGTCATGATGTTGCATGATGCACCAGTGTCTATCTGACACTTTATGTTGACAATAGTCTCCTGCAGTCATCATTCCAACAGTCACAAACCATTTATCGCCTATCGACCTGACTGAACCAACCTGTTGTTTGGTGTATAGTGCTTCATCAGACTCTTCGGCTGATATCTCTCTAGTGGCCATCTGTACCTGCTTGTTGTGCTTCCTTCTAGCCAAACACGTGTGCAAAATGATTCGGCTTGTTGCAATGAGAACGCTGCTTTCCCCATGCTGGACATGCTTTCCTTTCCTTTGTGTGATGTCCTCCCCAGTATTGTCATTCTGCCCTTTGTCTGTGATCTTTCTGCCCTTTTGGCTGAGAATGTCTATCAGCATAATGCAAGACCTGGTCTGTTCTGCTGTGAATATGCTCTAGCTGCTGACTTACGACCTCAGCGCTTCTGCACACGTCGATCGCTTTCCTGAGAGTAAGTTTATCCTCTCTTAGTAGATGGGCACTTACTGCGGAATCTCTCACGCCTAATACAATTCTGTCTTGATTTAGATCATCTTTTAGTTGTGCAAGTTCACAGGATTCTATGGGCTGTGTTAATGAAGTCACACATTGATCAATGGCCTTTTTTTCACCTAATTTTGAACACATACCATTCATAAGTTAAGTTCACTTAGGGTTCAAAGCGTGTCTTCAAGGCTTTCAAAATTTCTGATGTCTATTTTTTGTTCAGAGAGATTTAGGGTGGAATATATTTTGTAACAGTCTCTCCCCAGCAGTGATAAAAGTGTAGCTACTCGCAGCTGCTCTGGTTTTCCCCCAAAAGGGCAGAATGACAATACTGGGGAGGACATCACACAAAGGAAAAGAAAGCATGTCCAGCATGGGGAAAGCAGCGTTCTCACTGCAACAAGCCGAATCAGTTTGCGCACATGTTTGGCTAGAAGGAAGCACAACAAGCAGGTACAGATGGCCACTAGAGAGAGATCAGCCGAAGATTCTGATGAAGCACTATACACCAAACAACAGGTTGGTTCAGTCAGGTCATTAGGTGATAAATGGTTTGTGACTGTTGGAATGATGACTGCAGGAGAATCTGTCGCAATTTCATAATTTTGCTGTTATGAACAGAAAAACTGCCAGTTCTGCTTCATATCACCTGTCATTTTGACTGGTGCTGGGAGAGGAAAATTTGCAGCCATTGTGTCTTACTCTGCTTTCAGCTATGGCCTGCTTCTTTGTTCCTTTTCTGTGGCTTTTAGCAGCTCTGAACATTCCTGTGTTCCTCTTTTAGTAGCTGTCCTGCTATACAGCTCTTCAACACTGAATCTCAGCTCTACTCTGACACCCATGTTACGAGCTCACAGGACAACAGTCTTGCTTGTACTGTGTCTTTATTGAACTGCCTCTGAAGGCAACCTGCAGTGAGTGCCTCATGGTAGAGATCACATGACTATGGCATGCCAGGAGGCACATTAGTACAGTATTGCATTTCTATCTCAAACAGAAGATGAACCCCACAGTGCAAGTATATCTTCTGGCCATAGTTAAAATATTGACATCACATTCTTAAGTAAAACAAAATATTAGTATTTAAAATATAGGGCTGAATTTTCTCAGCCCTCTAGGATGGACCAGGAGGTGGGAGAGGGTGTAAAGTGGCGAGCAAAGATGGAGGGTGGAGTGCCTTCCTGACGCCGTGCAATGAATTGCTTGAAGTGCATAGAATTATGTCAGGCTTCTGGAAACAGCCATGCAGGGTTGCTTTCAGGGCCACTGCCACAGCCATTAAATTCAGCCCATAGTTTCAGAATTGATATAAATAGAAGATAAAGGACACATTCAAAAATTAAAAATGTTGTTTGTCAAAGTCCTAAGCATCCTGATAAAGTTGCACTGCTATTTTGAAATAAAGAAGTGTGTGTTGGATACCTGGCCTCATGGTGGCTGCTTCGAATTGTGCTCAGTGGGGAGAGGGAGTGGAAAGGGTGAAGGCATCAGAGCATAACAAAAGTCTAAAAACATCTGTCTAATTTCCTCATTTCAGCTTTCTATCATGACTTCCAGTAGGCTGGAGTCCAAAGGACGTCATAGTCCTCCCTACCACAAACACTCGCCTCTCTCCACTCTGGAAATTTTTATTCTACCCTTCTGCACTAATTATAAAAACCATTTTTCACATCTATCAAAAATGAAATATCTCAAATGATTAATGTGATAAAAATGTGGCATTATTATGGTAAGCTCTACTGAAACCTCTATATCATTTTAAATTCACTGTTTTCTGTGTTATTCCCACACTTCTGACTCTACATATCATAAACTGAGTTTTAGAATTGGTAGGGGAATCAAACACACACTAGATTAAGATGAAGGGTCACAGACATGAAAGGTTAATTCTGTTTCTCTCTCCACGGCAGACCTAATGAGTATTTCCAGCATTTTCTGTTTTTACACCAGATTGACATTTAATCTAACTTGCATCAAAGGTACTAAGGTGCAGAGAGGTGAGCGGTTGAGATAGAAATAGTCTAAGCTGTGCTGCTTGTTCTACATTTTTTACTAAAATTTTCAAAAAAATCTCTAAAGTGGTAAGTCTAAGTTCATTATTGGAGGATTCTCCTATGTAGGGTAAAACCAGCATCACAGCTTGGACAATTCCTGCCCAATTACTCACTCTTTTCCACAACATTAGCATTTAAATAGTTAATAGTTTTCCTGATAAAGGTGTAAGACTCATTTGTTTTATTTTGCTTCCCGTCAGCTCATGCCTAACTTACTTGAAATTGGCATTGAATACATATTTATATTAAATAAATATATTGTTAGTGAATGGTTGCTTAGAAATGCTTAGATCCAGACGCACACAATGACAGATATTATAGCAAAATCCTTTACCTAGCTCAAATGTTAAGATGATCCTTTCTCAAAAAGAATTTGTGCCTTTCAGACATAGAATCTTTTTAGAAATGATTTCCTCATGTCACAAGATGACTGGCGAATACATGCCTTATAGTCAGCCTCGCAGATTTTCTTGTCATGTGTGCTCACCCACCCCAAGCTAAATCCTCAGTTACCTATTAATGTAGAGCCAGTTAGCACGAACAAACTCATCAGTTAAATAAACTATAATCATGAGGCTGACTCTGACTCATTTATATAGAAAATAGAAGAGCACAAAAAAGAAAAAAAAAGACTTAGATTTATGAAGTGCCTTTCATGGTCAGCGGACGTCTCAAAGTGCTTTACAACCAGTGAAGTATTTTTGAAGTGTAGCCACAAGGCTACATCATTGACAGCACTTTGCAGCTTGGGAGGTGTGGGGGTGGGGGGTGAAATATGTTAATAAGTGTCACATCCTTATCTAAGGAATGTTACGACCGAGGCAGGAGGAGTGCACTTTCTTTTCTAGTTCCACTTCTCCACAGGTCACAACTTCTATTTAAATATTAACCGGGTTACTGATACAGCCAATCATATTCTCTTTTTTTTTAAATCCCAGAACAAAACACATCAACCAGGTTTTCTATTATAAAACAAGACTTAACCAGTAACGAAGCAAAGCATTAATGCACAGATTAAAATATGAAAGTCCCCTTTTTAAAAATTATCCAAATACGCTCTCACGCACACACTGGAAAAAAGTACAGAAATTCACTCTGCTGAGGTCTGTTACAACAAAAAAGACAAACAAAACTTTGGCCAAGTACTTGTTAATTCTTGACGAAAAAAGAAGGTATGGAAGGAAGTCAGTTGTCCGTTTTTTGGTCTGGCTTCCGGGTGTATGGAAACGGGTCACTGGGTTCATTTAAGAAGCAGCCCGTTCTGGAATGTTGAGAATTATTCTTGTAGGCTTTCTAGGAGAAATGTTGCATCAAGGTTTTTCTGCCGGAATACACTTGAATCGCAGGATTTCTTTCCAGCTGTTCAGGAGTTATATGAAACAGGGACTCATTTCCCCACACTGGATCTTGGCAGGATCTCTTCAGAGGTAGAGAAGGAGGTGAGCTGGATGGTCTCTTTTTGCCTGGCAGGAAAACACCAACTGCCTCAAACAGTTCATCACCACAACTAACTGAAAACAATGTTCAAATCCCAAAGAGTGAGTCAACCTCCTGACCTCCATAAAACTTAGCATGTGGCTTCTCTATAATCATTTTCTTCTCAAGTCACCAAGGTTTCTGCTGTTTTCTGAGACCAAATCACAGCCTCCAGCACAGGTGGCTTTCCAGCAACATCTTGTCCTGTTGGTGAGCTTGGTTAAAAAAAAAACCCATGGAATCTTTTCAGTTTTAACACGAGTTCTCAAAAAATAAAAATAATAAAGATAATGGAAGATTCCAGAACAGGAAGGATATACTTTCCATAGAAGGAGTGCAGCGGAGGTTCACCAGACTGCTCCCTGGATGGCAAGATTGTCTTAGGAGAGATTACAGAAACTGAACCTGTATTCTCGAGAGTTTCGAAGAATGAGAGGTGATCTCATTGAAGTTTACAAAATTCTGACCGCGTTTGACAGGGTAGATGTGGATAGGATGTTTCCTCTGGCTGGTGATTCTAGAGCCATGGACACAGGCTCAGAATAAGGGACAGGCCATTTAAGACTGAGTTGCGGAGGAATTTCTTTACTCAGAGAGTGGTGAATCTTTGGAATTCTCTACCCCAGAGGGCTGTGGAAGCTCAATCATTGAGCATGTTCAAGACAGAAATCGATAGATTTCTGGATATTAATGATACCAAGGGATATTGGGGATGGTGGGGAAAAATGGCATCGAGGTAGATGATCAGCCATGATCTGTTTGAATGGTGGAACATGTTCGGGCTGAATGGCCTACTCCTGCTCCTATTACCTATGCTCCTATGTCCTATATTTCAATGTTCCTATCCTGCTTCATCTTATGGATTTGTTTCTATATTACTAAAGAGAAAAATTGGCAAAATACTGCACATACTGAAAATACACAGCAATTCAGTCAGCATCTGTGGAAAGGAAAGCAAGTTACTGGTTCAGTTGTGACCCTTTCTTCCAAAATGGGATTTGCTCCTATTGAATGCACTTTTAAGTAGAGTAGCCCAAATTTGTTAACAATGTTTGAAGCCCACAATTTGATCAGAGTAAAGCAAATTCAGAGTGAGACATAAAGTACTGTTACTGGGAAAGAACAAGATGGATCAGTATCTCGATTAATAAGCTACATTTGTTCAATACCTTCTCAATACAGATGCTTTGTCTAATTTAAAAATAGCACAGTAGTTCTGTAAAACATAGAATGAAATAAAGAAATGATGAAACTAAAGCAGCGATTCTTTTTTGGAGTGCTTCAGCTATTTAATATGTAAAGATTTATGTTTTGACATTAACTTTGTTGGATGTGAGCTTTCTGCTGCATGTGGAAGTTTCTTGACAGGGAAGTTCACCCTGTTACTGTATTTGACAAACAGGAAAAGATCTAAATAGTGTCTGTCCATTTGTATGCAGTTGATTGGTCAATAACTGGCATATCCTCTAAAATCCTCAGAGCAGTCAAAACATTTCCAAAAACTGTTCCAGTGCTTGCTTTAGCAATGTCATCAGTCGGGCAAAACATTCCATGATATATGATAAAGAAACAATTGTGATTATTGGAACTTAGCAGAAATGAAAAATAAAGACTGATTTTTATTTAAAGCTAATTCTAGTTGCTGTGAATCTTGAACTTTATTTTGTACTCATCACTGAGACAGGAAGTAAATTAAGAATATTGAGTGCTGCCTCTGTAATCTGTTGAAAACATTTCAGATTTCATCAAACCATAGTGAAATTGTGCCAAATTTTAATGTCTGCACTGACTCATTAGAAACAATTTAAAAACTCTCTTGCAGGAAAAATGTGAGGCTCTGAATTGATTTATACAGGCCCTGCAATTAAAGTGTTAGCCTTTCTTTCGAACATCCACCTTAATTAAGTTTTTTTTTTAAACAAATTACTTCTGTCACAATTTGTAGCTTCGGTGCATGGCTGGAAATGTTTTTAAAAACTAATTCAAAAAGCTTTAGTGCAGCACAAAGGGGCAGCGATAGCACTGTGGAGAGAGAAGCAGAGTTAACGTTTCAGGTCAGTGACTCTGCTAACTCTGCTTCTCTCTCCACAGATGCTGCCAGACCTGCTGAGTACTTCCAGCATTTCTTGTTTTTATTTCATCACAGTACATGCCAGCCTACGCAGCAACTTAGTGCAGAGAGAACTTTGACAGAAGACTGGGAGCACCGTTGCCCAGGGATGGTGTTATGCCTTTGCAGAGGAAATAAGGTCAAAGAAGTAAAAAAAAAATCTAACTAGAAACAGTTAACCCTTCTTCTCTACTGTCATTTTCAGTACTGGATATAGTTGTTTGAATTTCACATGATGAATTGCATACACATTTTGAAAGCTTAAAGTTTAATTAATATTAAGTCTTGGCTCTCGAGGTTGTTGTTTTTTGTATGCATATTTTTCCCTTTTGAAACCTGTTTCTGCCTTAGGCAGGAGAGAAACTGATCTGGTATACAGATGATCCCCGCTTCATATTACTGCTGCATGAGAAGATTCATTTTTATATGACAGGGTGGTCTATATAGTTTTCCGTCTCCTTGGTGGAGAAGGCAAGGGTGGGTTCCCACCTCAGTTGCTACAAAAGAACCTTTCTTGCTTAAAAATTGCAGCTGCTTTAGATTAATTTTATCTGTAAATCTTTTTCTCGTCATAATATTCCCTTCCGTTCATCCAGCTGCGTTTTCTATGAGTGGACTGCTGAAGGGTCCAAGTAGAAGTATGTAGAGTTAGGAAATATTGCTGTCTGGGAAAAGAATAAGTATTTTTGAATCCAAGGAGTACTGTATACGAAGCACATGGATTGCAGCAATAAAATACTTTTTCCAGAGTTAATATTAACACGAATTTCTTCCCCCCACCCCCGCACTCACATCAGAAGGGAAAGGGTTTTTGGGGGGCATTTTTAAAAAAAATTATCATACAATGTTCCCCATACCCATTCTGTATGCGTCTGTCACCATTTTTACGGCAGCAGGTTGCGTGATAGTGCAATTGGGAGCCTGATTTATGTTGAACATGGGCCTGTTGGGTTTCTCAGGGCTTGGGAAACCTGGCGGCTCAATGTAGGCTGGGGCAGCCGGATCAAGCAGTTTTTTTTGTAGTACTGCTTGTTGCCCAGGAGGAGCAGGAGAGTTCCTCCCGGCCCCTCGAACAAACGTTCCGTTGATTGCAGTTTCTCCTTGCTGCAGTGATCAGCCAGGATTTTGGATGCCCAACGTCTGACTTACATAAGTGTATTCAGTGTTGTCAAGCAGCTGTGTAACAAACCATTAATGAACAGGGTTATTTAAAAGAGTAGCAAAGGTTATACAGGCAATTCATTATATCATGGTAAATCAACATGAATGGATACTGAGCAGTAGCTGTAGCAGCAATCAGACTGAGATTCTAAATGGTGATATTACTTTAAGACTAATTCCTTAGGTAGTTGACATTACCAACTTTGAATAACCAGTCTGTTAATTAGTTCAATTAGTACATGTGATTAACAGTGCTCAGAGCTTACACACCCTTCTCCCCATGAGCTTTATGGTTGAATCAATCTCCTTCCCTGGGACGCAGGTGTTAGCTTCTGGAGTGTTGTAATTTTGTTATTCCACTAAGAAGGAAAATATTACATTCCTGAACCTGTGGAGAGAACATTATATTTTAATAGTAAAATACTTGGCTTTAAACTGTTTTTTACAAACAACATTGTACAAAATAATTTTGTGTTCAACCTTCGCCAACGGGGCTAGGTTATAGATAATATCCTATAAACACAATTGTGTTACCTATAAAGAAGCGTAAAATTGTATCACCAAAATCAGGTGCCTTTTAACAAGTCCTTTTCAAGCATTCAGCAAGAAGTGTTATACCATTCACCTTATTTTCATTTTTTTTTGTATTTTGCAGGATTTCAATTGTATGGATGATAATTCCCTTTTCTCCTCACCTGATCCATCACTGTCTGATATTGCCGATACTGAGGATTGTAATCTGGATGTTCTTACTCCAAGCATTTGGTCTTCAGGCAGAATAGAACCCAACATAGAGGTCAGTGCTGAAAAGATATGATTGGCTGTATTTCATATTTTTTGATAGCAGTGATGGGCTTTTAACATTGAAAATTCAAAACAGACCAAACTCTTGATCATTTTGACACTTTGGGCTGGATTTTGTGTTAGAGGTAGGGCTCCCGGTACCAGGCCGAAAAGGCAGGGGAAAGCCCACTTCTGCCTTTTCATGCAGGATCCCCGGAGCAATCCTCCCGTCTTTTAGAACTAAGTTTCAAGAGCCGGGATTCCACCTTCAAGAGCTGCCAGCCAATCAGAGGGCTCTCTCTCTCTCCCCCCCCTATCTCTCTCTCTCTCCTCCCATCTCTCTCTCTCTCTCCCCCTATCTCTCTCTTCCCCCCCCCATCTCTCTCTCCCCCATCTCTCTCTTCCATCTGTATCTCTCTCTCTCCCCCCCATCTCTCTCTCTCCCCCCATCTCTCTTTCTCCCCCCATCTCTCTTTCTCCCCCCATCTCTCTTTCTCCCCCCATCTCTCTCTCTCCCCCCATCTCTCTCTCTCCCCCCCATCTCTCTCTCTCCCCCCTATCTCTCTCTCCCCCCTATCTCTCTCTCCCCCCCCCATCTCTCTCTCCCCCGCCATCTCTCTCTCCCCCCCCCCCATCTCTCTCTCCCCCCCCATCTCTCTCTCTCCCCCCCATCTCACTCTCCCCCCACCCCCCATCTCTCTCTCCCCCCCAATCTCTCTCTCCCCCTCCAATCTCTCTCTCCCCCCCCCAATCTCTCTCTCCCCCCCCAATCTCTCTCTTCCCCCCCCCATCTCCCCCCCCATCTCTCTCTCCCCCCCCATCTCTCTCTCCCCCCCCCATCTCTCTCTCCCCCCCCCATCTCTCTCTCCCCCCCCATCTCTCTCCCCCCCCATCTCTCTCTCCCCCCCCATCTCTCTCTCCCCCCCCATCTCTCTCCCCCCCCATCTCTCTCTCCCTCCCCCCATCTCTCTCTCCCCCCCCATCTCTCTCTCCCCCCCCATCTCTCTCTCCCCCCCATCTCTCTCTCCCCCCCCCATCTCTCTCTCCCCCCCCCATCTCTCTCTCCCCCCCCCCATCTCTCTCTCCCCCCCCCATCTCTCTCTCCCCCCCCCATCTCTCTCTCCCCCCCCCATCTCTCTCTCCCCCCCCCATCTCTCTCTCCCCCCCCCATCTCTCTCTCCCCCCCCCATCTCTCTCTCCCCCCCCCATCTCTCTCTCCCCCCCCATCTCTCTCTCCCCCCCCATCTCTCTCTCCCCCCCCCCATCTCTCTCTCCCCCCCCCCATCTCTCTCTCCCCCCCCCCATCTCTCTCTCCCCCCCCCCCCATCTCTCTCTCTCCCCCCCCCACCTCTCTCTCCCCCCCCCATCTCTCTCTCCCCCCCCCATCTCTCTCTCCCCCCCCCATCTCTCTCTCCCCCCCCATCTCTCTCTCCCCACCCCCCATCTCTCTCTCCCCCCCCCCATCTCTCTCCCCCCCCCATCTCTCTCTCCCCCCCCCATCTCTCTCCCCCACCCCCCATCTCTCTCTCCCCCCTATCTCTCTCTCCCCCCCATCTCTCTCTCCCCCCCCCATCTCTCTCTCTCCACCCCCCCATCTCTCTCTCTCTCCACCCCCCCCATCTCTCTCTCTCCCCCCCCATCTCTCTCTCCCCCCCCCCATCTCTCTCTCTCCCCCCCCATCTCTCTCTCTCCCCCCCCCATCTCTCTCTCTCCCCCCCCCATCTCTCTCTCTCCCCCCCATCTCTCTCTCTCCCCCCCCATCTCTCTCTCTCCCCCCCCCCATCTCTCTCTCTCCTCCCCCCCATCTCTCTCTCTCCTCCCCCCCCATCTCTCTCTCTCCTCCCCCCCCCCATCTCTCTCTCCCCCCCCATCTCTCTCTCTTCCCCCCCCAATCTCTCTCTCTCCTCCCCCCATCTCTCTCTCTTCCCCCCCCATCTCTCTCTCTTCCCCCCCCATCACTCTCTCTTCCCCCCCCATCTCTCTCTCTTCCCCCCCCATCTCTCTCTCTTCCCCCCCATCTCTCTCTCTTCCCCCCCATCTCTCTCTCTCCCCCCCCATCTCTCTCTCTCCCCCATCTCTCTCTCCCCCCATCTCTCTCTCTCCCCCCCATCTCTCTCTCTTCCCCCCCCATCTCTCTCTCTTCCCCCCCCCATCTCTCTCTCTCCCCCCCCCCATCTCTCTCTCCCCCCCATCTCTCTCTCCCCCCCATCTCTCTCTCCCCCCCATCTCTCTCTCCCCCCATCTCTCTCTCCCCCCCATCTCTCTCTCCCCCCCCATCTCTCTCTCCCCCCCCCATCTCTCTCTCCCCCCCATCTCTCTCTCTCCCCCCCATCTCTCTCTCCCCCCCCATCTCTCTCTCCCCCCCCATCTCTCTCTCCCCCCCCCATCTCTCTCTCCCCCCCCATCTCTCTCTCCCCCCCCCATCTCTCTCTCCCCCCCCATCTCTCCCTCCCCCCCCCATCTCTCCCTCCCCCCCCATCTCTCTCTCCCCCCCATCTCTCTTCCCCCCATCTCTTCCCCCCCATCTCTCTGTTCCCCCCCATCTCTCTGTTCCCCCCCCCCATCTCTCTGTTCCCCCCATCTCTCTGTTCCCCCCATCTCTCTCTCTCCCCCCATCTCTCTCTCTCCCCCCCCATCTCTCTCTCCCCCCCCATCTCTCTCTACCCCCCCATCTCTGTCTTCCCCCCCCCATCTCTCTCTTCCCCCCCCCATCTCTCTCTTCCCCCCCCCATCTCTTCTTCCCCCCCCCCATCTCTATCTTCCCCCCCCCATCTCTCTCTCTCCCCCCCATCTCTCTCTCTCCCCCCCATCTCTCTCTCTCCCCCCCATCTCTCTCTCTCCCCCCCATCTCTCTCTCTCCCCCCCATCTCTCTCTCTCCCCCCCCATCTCTCTCTCTCCCCCCCCATCTCTCTCTCTCCCCCCCCATCTCTCTCTCTCCCCCCATCTCTCTCTCTCCCCCCATCTCTCTCTCTCCCCCCATCTCTCTCTCCCCCCCCATCTCTCTCTCCCCCCCCATCTCTCTCTCCCCCCCCATCTCTCTCTCCCCCCCCATCTCTCTCTCCCCCCCCATCTCTCTCTCTCCCCCCATCTCTCTCTTCCCCCCCATCTCTCTCTTCCCCCCCCCCATCTCTCTCTTCCCCCCCCCATCTCTCTCTTCCCCCCCCCCATCTCTCTCTTCCCCCCCCCATCTCTCTCTTCCCCCCCATCTCTCTCTTCCCCCCCCATCTCTCTCTTCCCCCCCCATCTCTCTCTTCCCCCCCCATCTCTCTCTTCCCCCCCCATCTCTCTCTTCCCCCCCCATCTCTCTCTTCCCCCCCCATCTCTCTCTTTCCCCCCCCATCTCTCTCTTTCCCCCCCCATCTCTCTCTTTCCCCCCCCATCTCTCTCTCTCCCCCCCATCTCTCTCTCTCCCCCCCATCTCTCTCTCCTCCCCCCCCATCTCTCTCTCCTCCCCCCCCATCTCTCTCTCCTCCCCCCCATCTCTCTCTCCTCCCCCCCATCTCTCTCTCCTCCCCCCCATCTCTCTCTTCCCCCCCCCCATCTCTCTCTTCCCCCCCCATCTCTCTCTTTTCCCCCCCCCCATCTCTCTCTTCCCCCCCCCATCTCTCTCTTCCCCCCCCCATCTCTCTCTTCCCCCCCCATCTCTCTCTTCCCCCCCATCTCTCTCTTCCCCCCCAATCTCTCTCTTCCCCCCCCGTCTCTCTCTTCCCCCCCCCCATCTCTCTCTTCCCCCCCCATCTCTCTCTTCCCCCCCCCATCTCTCTCTTCCCCCCCATCTCTCTCTTCCCCCCCCCCATCTCTCTCTTCCCCCCCCATCTCTCTCTTCCCCCCCCCATCTCTCTCTTCCCCCCCATCTCTCTCTTCCCCCCCATCTCTCTCTCTCCCCCCCATCTCTCTCTTCCCCCCCCCATCTCTCTCTTTCCCCCCCCATCTCTCTCTTTCCCCCCCCATCTCTCTCTCTCCCCCCCATCTCTCTCTCTCCCCCCCATCTCTCTCTCCTCCCCCCCCATCTCTCTCTCCTCCCCCCCCATCTCTCTCTCCTCCCCCCCATCTCTCTCTCCTCCCCCCCATCTCTCTCTCCTCCCCCCCATCTCTCTCTTCCCCCCCCCCATCTCTCTCTTCCCCCCCCATCTCTCTCTTCCCCCCCCATCTCTCTCTTCCCCCCCCATCTCTCTCTTCCCCCCCCATCTCTCTCTTCCCCCCCCATCTCTCTCTTCCCCCCCATCTCTCTCTTCCCCCCCAATCTCTCTCTTCCCCCCCCATCTCTCTCTTCCCCCCCCCATCTCTCTCTTCCCCCCCCCCATCTCTCTCTTCCCCCCCCCATCTCTCTCTTCCCCCCCATCTCTCTCTTCCCCCCCATCTCTCTCTCTCCCCCCATCTCTCTCTTCCCCCCCCCATCTCTCTCTTCCCCCCCCCATCTCTCTCTCCCCCCCACCTCTCTCTCTCCCCCCACCTCTCTCTCCCCCCCATCTCTCCCTCTCCCCCCCATCTCTCTCTCTCTCCCCCCTATCTCTCTCTCTCTCCCCCCTATCTCTCTCTCTCTCCCCCCTATCTCTCTCTCTCTCCCCCCCATCTCTCTCTCTCCCCCCCATCTCTCTCTTCCCCCCCCCCATCTCTCTCTTTCCCCCCCCCCATCTCTCTCCCCCCCCATCTCTCTCCCCCCCCATCTCTCTCCCCCCCCATCTCTCTCCCCCCCCATCTCTCTCCCCCCCCATCTCTCTCCCCCCCATCTCTCTTCCCCCCATCTCTCTCTCCCCCCCATCTCTCTCTCCCCCCCATCTCTCTCTCCCCCCCATCTCTCTCTCCCCCCCATCTCTCTCTCCCCCCCATCTCTCTCTCCCCCCCCCATCTCTCTCTCCCCCCCATCTCTCTCTCCCCCCCATCTCTCTCTCCCCCCCCATCTCTGTCCCCCCCCATCTCTCTGTCCCCCCCCCCATCTCTCTGTCCCCCCCCCCCATCTCTCTGTCCCCCCCCCCCATCTCTCTGTCCCCCCCCCATCTCTCTGTCCCCCCCCCCCCATCTCTCTGTCCCCCCCCCATCTCTCTGTCCCCCCCCCATCTCTCTGTCCCCCCCCCCATCTCTCTGTCCCCCCCCCCCCATCTCTCTGTCCCCCCCCCCATCTCTCTGTCCCCCCCCATCTCACTGTCCCCCCCCCATCTCTCTGTCCCCCCCCATCTCTCTGTCCCCCCCCATCTCTCTGTCCCCCCCCATCTCTCTGTCCCCCCCATCTCTCTGCCCCCCCCCCATCTCTCTGTCCCCCCCATCTCTCTGTCCCCCCCCCATCTCTCTGTCCCCCCCCATCTCTCTGTCCCCCCCCCATCTCTCTGTCCCCCCCCCATCTCTCTGTCCCCCCCCCATCTCTCTGTCCCCCCCCATCTCTCTGTCCCCCCCCATCTCTCTGTCCCCCCCCATCTCTCTGTCCCCCCCCCCATCTCTCTGTCCCCCCCCCCATCTCTCTGTCCCCCCCCCATCTCTCTGTCCCCTCCCCATCTCTCTGTCCCCCCCATCTCTCTGTCTCCCCCCCCCATCTCTCTGCCCCCCCCATCTCTCTGTCCCCCCCATCTCGCTGTCCCCCCCCATCTCGCTGTCCCCCCCCATCTCGCTGTCCCCCCCCATCTCGCTGTCCCCCTCCCATCTCTCTGTCCCCCTCCCATCTCTCTGTCCCCCTCCCATCTCTCTGACCCCCCCCATCTCTCTGTCCCCCCCCATCTCTCTGTCCCCCCCCATCTCTCTGTCCCCCCCCCATCTCTCTGTCCCCCCCATCTCTCTGTCCCCCCCCAATCTCTCTGTCCCCCCCTCATCTCTCTGTCCCCCCCCATCTCTCTCTCCCCCCCCCACCTCTCCCCTCCCCCCTCTCTTTCCCCCCCCTCTCTCCCCCCCCCCCATCTCTCTCTCCCCCCTCCTATCTCTCTCTTCCCCCCCCCACCTCTCTCTTCTCCCCCCCCCATCTCTCTCTCCCCCCCCATCTCTCTCTATCCCTCCTATCTCTCTCTCTCACCATCTCTCTCTCTCTCCCCCCCCACTCTCTCTCTCCCCCCCCCATCTCTTTCTCTCTCCCCCTATTTCTCTCGCTCTCACTCTCCCTCTTCCAGACAGTTGCAGAGAGCAGAGTGCTCAGCAGATGGTTGATCAATTTTTTTAAAATCTGAAGTTGGTTTCACAGCTGATAGATCCTGGTATTGGGAACTGCAGTTTCTGAACTTCGGACAGATTCTGAATTTTTTAAAAGGCTGTTGGAAAACCATGAATCTGTCCGAAGTTCAGAAACAGCTGTTCTCGATGTCAGAATCTGTCAGCTGTGAAACCGACTTACGATCTTTTCTAAAAAGCCAGCCTGGCAATGCGGAATTTCTCATCTCCAGTCGTGGACCCCTGGGAAGGATGAGAAAAGGCCATGGGTACAGTATACAGCCACGGGCCGGATCATGGCCATGGGCCGTTTGTTGGACAGCCCTGTGCTGAGTCTTTTCTATCCCCATGTACCCACTTTTCTCCCTCCCTCAGTTATACTAGCACTCTTCTTCACTGTCTCCCAATTCATATTACCAATCTTTTCTCTTATGTAAATATTGGAACATAGGAACATTGGTTTCTCCCTCCCTCCTTTCTTAAATAATGTAGTGACATTTGCAAGTTTCCAATCCAAAGTCACAATACTAGAATCTAGAGAGCTTCAGTAATTGCGAAGCACTGCAATTTTCCTACCTGTTTCTTTTAAGACTCGAAGGTGGAAACCATCATGTCCTTAAGATCAATCAACAAAAAGACTGGGGAGCAAATTTCCTCACCATGCTTTTGCTGGAGGAGGTATATGACCCAGCTGTGTCAGAAAGGGAGAGAATTACAGGATATTGTGCCCCTTAAAGAAAGTCATATTGGGTGTAAATTATATTCCTCATCTCAGAGTCTTCTACAAATATGGATAAGCTCTTTTATTTGAAGGAAAATCTCCCTGCTCTTGCAAAATCTCAGTTTTCTCAGAGCTGCAGGTCAGCCTTTCTTACCTGCAGGGGTTAACAATGTGTAGGAAATATAGCAGGGTAGGTACTGTATGCTGAAAGTACTTTCCCTCACTGATGCTGTTTCCTTTAAATGGCTTGCAGAGAAAGGAAATACTCTTAACCTGATAATGAATTGAAAAAGATTTAGTTTGTAGAAATAACAGGACGTTATGTCAACTCGTGTTTCTTGTCTGATTATTTTAATGTAGTCAACTGTAAAACACTGACGTACTGGACAAAATTGAAGTGCGTTCCGATGTCTTGAATGGAGGCTCGATGTAAGCCATCCATCCATGCTTGATTGCATGGTTCTTTAGTGTCCAAAATTTTGTTATGGCACTTGATCCTTGTGTTTTTAATTGCTGGGCATCGTCCAGATATGTAGGTCTGTGTTTCGTTTGGCCCTAGACATTATTTGCAAGTTTTAAATGCATTTGTGTGGCCATAAGTAAGGGTGCATCAAGTGGCGTAATGGTTGCATTTCAACAGCAGTCCTTCTTGATTTCAGTCCCTGTTCCCTAGCTACCGACTTCATCCCTCTCCCTGGCAGCAGTCCAAGACTAAACCACTCTGTTCACAACCTTGGTGTCATATTTGACCCCGAGATGAGCTTCCAACTACATATCATGCCAACACTAAGACTGGCTATTTCCACCTCAAATGTTGCCTGACTTCACCCCTGTCTCAGCTCATCTGCTGCTGAAGCCTTCATCCATGCCTTTGTTACCTCTAAGCTTGACTATTCCAATGCACTCTTGGCTGGTCTCCCACATTCTATCCTCCATCAAGTTGAGATCATCCAAAACTCTGCTGCCTGTGTCTTAACTCGCACCAAGACCCTTTCACCTATCAACCTGTGCCCGCTGATCTACATTGGCTCCCGGTCAAGCAATGTCTTGATTTTAAAATTCTCATCCTTGTTTTTGAATCACTCCATGCCCTTGTCCCTCCTGGTCTGTCTAATCTCCTGCAGGCCCACAATCCTCCAAGACAGAGTATAAATCCAGAAATAATGGGGGGTTGTAAGAAATGTACTGCAATAATCATAGGCGACTTTAATCTTATAGTTTGGACAAATCAAATCGGCAAAGGTAGCCTTGAGGGCAAGTTTATTGTATTTGGGAAAGTTTCCTGGAAAAATACATAGTGGAACAGGCTATTTTAGATCTGGTAATGTACAATGAGAGGCGATCAATTAATAGAAGGATTCTGTCAGGAACATGCTAGAATTTTACATTCTGTTTGAGGATAAGAAACTTGGGTCAAAAACTAGTGTCTTAACCTTAAATCAAGGCAATTAGTAAGTTATGAAGACAGTTAGCTAAAGTGCACTGGAAAAATAGATTAAAAGGTAAGACGGTAGATAAGCAATGGCAGAGATTTAAGGAGATAGTTCATAATTCTCAACAGATATATTCCATTGAGAAAGAAAGATTCTACGAGAAGGAAGAACCATCCATGGCTAACTAAGGAAATGAAGGATGGTATCAAATTGAAAGAAAAGGCATACACTGTTGTGAAGATTAGTAAGAGGCCAGAAGATGGGAAAATTTTAGAAACCGCCAAAGGATGGCTGAAAAAAATTGAGGGAGAAAATAGATTGAGAGTAAACTAGCAAAAAATGTTTAAAAAGAGCTTCTACAAGCATGTAAAAAGGAAGATAGTATCTAAAATAAGCATTGTTCCCTTTGAGGATGAGACTGGGAAATTCATAATGAGAAACAAGGAAATGGCAGAGACTTTGAACAAATATTTGGTATCTGTCTCATGGTCGAAGACAATAAAAGCATCCTAATAATAGTAGAAAATCGGGAGGAAGGAACTTAAAGTAATCATTGTCATGAGAGATAAAGTACGAGGCAAACTTATCGTACTAAAGGCTAACAAGTCCCCTTGACCTGATGGCCTGCATTCATGGGTCTTAAAAGAAGTGGCTGCAGAGATGGTGGATGCATTGCAGTCTTCCAAAATTCCCTAGATTCTGGAGAGGTTCCAGCGGATTAGAAAACCGCAAATGTAACACCGCTGTTCAAGAAAGGAACGAGACAGAAAGCAAGAAACTATAGACCAGTTAACCAAACCTGTGTCATTGGGAAAATGCTGGAATCCATTATTAAGAAAGTATGAGCAGGATATTTATAAAATCAGAATACAAACAAGCAGAGTCAACATGGTTTTATGAAAGGGAAATTGTGTTTGACAAATTTGTTAGAGGTCTTTGAACTTGTAATGAGCAGGGTGGATAAAGGGGAACCAGTAGATGTAGTGTATTTGGATTTCCAAAAGGCATTCAGTAAGGTGCCACATAAAAGATTACTGCACAAGATAAGAGCTCATGGTGATGGGGGCAATATATTAGCATAGATAGAGAATTGGCTAACTAACAGATAAAAGAATCGGGATAAATGGGTCATTGTCAGGTAACTCCTGGGGTGCCACAGGGATCAGTGCAGGGTCTCAACTATTGACACTTCTTTTGTGACTTGGGTGAAAGGACCAAGCATATTGTAGCCAAATTTGCTGACAATACAAAGGTAGGTAGGAAAGCAAATTGTGAGGAGGGCACAAAGTGTCCGCAAAGAGATATAGATCGATTGTGTGAATGGGCAAAAGTTTGGCAGAAGTAATATAATGTGAGGTTATCCGCTTTTTATTTAAATGGTGATAGACTACAGAGTGCTGTGGGACAGAGGGATCTGGGCGTCCTATATGGGACACAAAAAGTTAGCATGCAGGTACAGTAAATAGTTAGGAAGGCAAATGGAATATTGGCATTTATTGCAAGAGGAATGGAGTATTAAGATAGGGAGTCTTGCTTTAACTGTATAGTACATTGGTGAGACCACACCCAGAGTAGTGTGTAGAGTTTTGCTCTCCTTATTTAAGGAGGGATATACTTGCATTGGAGGCAGTTCAGAGAAGGTTCACTAGGATAATTGCTGGGATGAAGGCATTGATTATGAGGAAAGGTTAAGAAGGTTGGGCTTGGACTCATTGGAGTTTCGAAGAATGAGAGATGATCTTATTGAAACATATAAGATTCTGAGGGGGCTTGACAGGGTAGATGCTGAGAGAATGTTTCCCCTTGTGGGGCACAGTTTTAGAATAAGGTGTCACCCATTTAAGACAGAGAAGAGGAGAAATTTCTTCTCTGAGGATCAAGAATCTTTGGAATTTTCTACCCCAGAGAGCAGCGGAGGCTGAGTTATTGGGTATATTCAAGGCTGAGACAAAGATTCTTGAACTATAGAGGAGTCGAGGGTTATGAAGAACCGGGACGAAAGTGTTCAGGCCAATATCAGATCAGCCATGATATTAAATGGTGTAGAAGGCTCTAGGAGCCGTTTGGCCTACTGCTGCTTTTGTTTCTTATTTTCTTATGTTCTTATATCTGAGCTAATCTAATTCTGGCTTCTTGAGCATCCCTGATTTTAATCTCTCCGCCATTCATGGCTATGCCTTCAGTTGCCTCAGCCCTAAGCTCTGGAATTCCCTCCCTACACCACTGTCTCTACCTGGCTTTCTTCCTTTAAGATACTGCTTAAAACTTACCTCTTTGATGAAGCTTTAGGTCATCTGACTTAATATCTCCTTATGTGGCTCGGCCTCAAATTTTGTTTTATAATGCTCCTGTGAAGCATATTGGGACATTTTGTTATGTTAAAACCCTATATAAATATAAGTTGCTGTCATTCTGTTTCTCGGGCTTATGTTCACATCTGAAGGCCTTTTTTTTGGCCGCCTTAAGCTGGCTTTTTTATTCATTCATAGAATAATTCTAGTATATTACCAAGAGAGTAAAAATATCTAGGTGATGTCTTAAGAGGTACACATTGCTGTACTGACAAGGGGTGCTGGAGAATGAAGGTTTCAGTTTCACAAAGTGCATTCCCAATCTTAGCTGTACCATTTGACAGAGGACAAGTGGAAAGATTGGTAGCTGGATAGTTAATGGAAAGAATTGATAAAGGCTTTCGGGTAGCTCACCTGGTATGACTCTCAGCCAGAGAATAATGTGCAAAGTAGGACACCTTAAAATAATAAAGTGGCAAGTATTGTGATCATTCTATCACTTCAAATCAGTGAGAGAATATTTTCATTGCAAAGTTATTTATATATTCTCCTGCCCCTAATACTGGGGCTGAAAGAGTTGCATTATTAGGGACTTGCATCCCTTGAGTATAGCAGATTAAGGAATGATCTAACTGAGGTTTTTCAGATGATTAAAGGAATTGATAGGGTAGATAGAGGGAAACTGTTCCTTCTTGGGGGAGTCCAGAACAATGTGATGTAATCTTAAAATTAGAGCTAGGCTGTTAAGAGAGTGAGGTCAGGAAGTACCTTTTTTTCACACCAATGGTAGTGGAAATCTGGATCTCTCCCTGGCAAAAAGCTGTTGAAGTTAGGTCAACCTCAAAACTGAGATTGCTAGGGTTTTGTTAGACAAGTGCATTAATGGTCATGGAACCAAGATGGTGTTACGATACAGATCGTCCATGATCTAATGGACTGGTGGAACAGGCTTAAGGGGTTGAATGGCCTGCTCTTCCTGTGTTGCTTCCCTTTGCTTGCTATTATGTTAACACATTGCCCTCATGAGTCGAGAAAACTTGGGTCATTCCCTCTTTGAGACATGTGGAGGTCATGAAAAGTGCGAAATAAATTCCTTTGTTATATTTTGCATATTAGAAGTGAAGCCACTAAAAGGACTTCACAGAAAAAGAAGAATTTTCCCCATCCTCTCCTGATTGAGCTGTCTGTTATTGGGATATAGTTATAGAGGTGCCAGTAGTCATCCTTAACCTTGCATAGTCCTAGACCAGTCTTCATGTGTGATTGAGGCAGTGAGTGTTGGGAGAATACATGATCATCGAGTGTACCATAGCTAAGACTGAACCTAGTTTTCAACTGATGTTCACATAGACCATTTTTTTAAACAGTAGAAGTGCCACAGGAAATCTTACTTATTCCATATTTCTACACTTTTTGAAAGGAATTCATATGTGAAATAGCTTTGTTGTTATTGTTTTGGTATATTGTTTCAAAAAATGATTCTTACTTGTTTGTATTTTACAGCTTGCACATGCATTTCCACTAAGTCTGCCATTTTCAAATTACCTGCCAATCAACAATGGGCCAACTCATTCTTTTCAGGTATTTTTGCTGCCAGTGATTTATCTCTGCATTCCAGAAGTATAATATGCTTTTCTTCTTAACCTTTTGAGAAGTTTACATTTATTAAACAACATTTTTAGCCACATTTGATAGCAACTTAGTAGGAGACATCCATTAACAGAGATTGGATTAGATTTTGCTTGATGATTTATTTTTCATAGAATTGGCCAGATTGTTGACATGACTGTCCCAATCACACTGTTAAGCTTGCACTGCTATTGGAGTCCGAGTACAGTCACACATTTTACCCTTTAAATGTCGTAGAGCAGAACTAATTAGTTTAGTTTAGTTTAGAGATACAGCACTGAAAACAGGCCCTTCGGCCCACCGAGTCTGTGTCGACCACCAACCACCCACTTATACTAATCCTACACTAATCCCATATCCCTACCACATCCCCACCTGTCCCTATGTTTCCCTACCACCTACCTATACTAGGGGCAATTTATAATGGCCAATTAACCTATCAACCTGCAAGTTTTTTGCATGTGGGAGGAAACCGGAGCACCCGGAGGAAACCCACGCAGACACAGGGAGAACTTGCAAACTCCACACAGGCAGTACCCAGAATTAAACCTGGGTCGCTGGAGCTGTGAGGCTGCAGTGCTAACCACTGCGCCACTGTAATTAGATCCCACCATACTATACATATACATTAGGATTACTTGAGGGTCCTGATAATTTTACAAGAGATCTAAGGAAGCTTTTGGGGGGAGGGAAAAATGGAAAGCAGATAAAGAAAAGGAATAAAAGAAAACCTTGGAAAGTAAATAAAGAAACCGTATAGTAGACAAAAACAGAAAAATATTGCAAGAAACCAAAATTTAAACTAAATTGCAATATGGGTCTCAAAAAAATTAAATAAGAAAATATAGTTTAAAGAAATAATACAGTTAAATATAAAAGCAGGACAGTTAGCTGTATAGAATCTCACAAATATTTTAGGCTCACTCCCAGTGGTTTTCATGACAAGTTTGCAATTTCTGCTGACAATTTTATTATTCAGTCCTAATACTGTGTTGACTTGATTCTCCATAAAAGGAGCTGAAAATAAAGCTGTAAAAATATAGTTATTCATTTATAAGTAGCTTGGATGTTACTGCCCTTCAAACTCTTCAAAGGTTTAGCACATGACAGACCTTCCAAATAAAGCACGCTCACAGACACACACGCAAACGCACCTGTTTCCTTAACGCTGCTCCAGATGTGGTCCCTTAACAAATTTCACGTTACACTTCATGCCGGGTGATTGACAACTTGATGTCCATTAGCCTTTTGACAACATTTGTTGTGTTAATTAATAACCTGTAACTGGAGCACCTTGTGAAGGTTATTGTCCTGTTCCCCACAAAAGAACTACCATCTTTCAAGCTACTCTGCAAAGAGTGGATTGAACCATTTCAGAACATCGGAAGGCAGGCGCAGTTATTTTTTACATCTCTGAAAGATGAAACCTGACTGTAGACATCAGTCGCAAACTCTGGTCCACATTGTAAATCAGTGCCTGGTTTGTTGGTGGAATCTCAGATTACACTAGGCTGTGTCTGAAACTGATCATCAATCTGGACGTCATTATTTGAATGTGGGAAGTCACACTTTTCAGCGTTTTAATGGCAGACTTTTTGAACTGTGTCCTGGAGATGAACTGTTTTGTAATTTGAAATGCCATATTGCTTGGAGAGTTAAAGTTGAAATAATGCAAATGTTATATTTGGCACATGTTCCTTATGTTTTAAAGCTGGCAGTGAACTCAAAGTTCCAAGAGTGACATATTGTTATGAAAGCAAATAGAAGAAATTTTACAATATCACTGTAGAGTTTCCACATTTGAGTGACCCTGATGCTTCTGATGTTGTTACAGCCTCCACCACAACTGGAAGAGGAAGAAGAAGCTGAAGATGAGGAGCCAGAAGAATTGGGACATGCAGAAACTTATGCAGAATATAAACCTTCCAAATGTACGTGATGATGAATTGCTGTGTGGTAATTTGTTGTAATAGATTTGTGCAGTGCATGCAGTTTCACAGTTGGTCGCCAGCCCAAAAAAGAGGCCATGAAGTTTATTTTGTAAGAATAAAATTAAGGACCAAAGTTCTGAAATGTAATAATTTAATGACAGATTTGTATGATATTTAATTGTTTTATAATGTCAACTACTGCACCTTCCTTGAACATGTTTCATAATCCACCCAAGTGGCATTATTCCATGATTCCATTCCTACTTGTCACATCATAGATATTACTTTGCTTCCAACACCTCCTGCTTCTGTCTCCTCTCATCCAGGCAATGGTTCAATTATTTTTCCCCTTTTAATTATTTACATGTTTCCCTTGGGCAGTATCCTCCAGATGCATTGGGTCAGCTTTTCCACTGCTACATGGACAACATCTAGCTCTGCATCTCTTCCTCCTCCCATTGAGCTCAAGGCTGTTGTCATTTTCTCTGAATGAGCCATTATATCCTCTAAATTGATGTTGACATTGTCAAATTCATTGGTTTTGATTCTTGTCAACTCTTCATCAAATTGCTTGCTCCCATTTAAGCATAGTTTCCAAAGATGTGAGTCCCTTATATACTATTCAACTCTGAGCTTAGCTTCCTCTCTATGTCTGATCCATTACTGACCACTGTCTACTTCTGCTGAACCATCAGTTTTCACTCCACCTTTCCCCTTCTACTGTTGAAACCTCATCCATGCCCTGATTTCCACAATACTTGATTTCTCCAGTAACTTCCTTACTTCTTCTACCTTTCATAAACTATGCCATGTACATCCCCATCATAACTGTCCTTCAGGAGCCATGCTTGCTTCCTATACCCCAGGTTAAAATTATTGTTCTTGCGTTGAGATCTTTCCATGGTTTCGCTGCAATGTGCCTGAGCAATAACATCCGACCATGCTTTCCTACAAAGATCCTCCAGTCTTCTAATACCAGTTCAGCTGCTTGTTCTCTGCACCATCATCAGTGCCCACGCTTTCAACTACTATTTTCCTGTCCTTTGGAACCTGCTCATTCAACACTTGTGCCTTATAACCACTCTTTTTGCTTGGAGAGACATACTAAATGTACACATGGAAATGTTGGAGTTTTTTAAGTTCATTTTTGGGATGTGGGCATCAGTGGCAAGACCAGCATTTATTGCCCAACCCTAACTGCTTCTAAGAAGGTGGTGGTGAGCCACTTTCTTGAACTGCTGCCGTCTATGTGGTGTAGATACACCCACAGTGCTTGTTAGGAAGGGAGTTCCAGGTTTTTGACTCAGTGATAGTGAAGGAACAGTGATACAGTTCCAAGTCAGGATGGTGAGTGATTTGGAGGGGACGTTGCAGATGGTGGTGTTCCCAAGCCTCTGCTGTCCTTGTTCTTCTAGGTGGCAGAAGTAATGGGCTTGGAAGGTGCTATCGACAGAGCCTTGTCAAGTTACTGCCGTACAGTTTGTCAATGGTACACAATGCTGCCACTGTACACCAGTGGTAGAGGGAGTGTTTGTTTAATGTGGTGGATGGGGTGTCAGTCAAGTGGGTTGCGTTGTTCTGGATGGTGTCGAGCTTTTTGAGTGTTATTGGAGCTGCACTCATCCAGGCAAGTGGAGATTACCTGACAAGGCCTTGTAGAAAGTAGACAGGCTTGGAGAGTTGCTGCAGAATTCCCAGGCTGTGACCCACTCTTGTGGCCACAGTATTTATATAGCTGGTCCAGTTCAGTGTCTGGTCATTGTTAACCCCCAAGATGCTGATAGTGGTGGATTCAGCAATGGTAATGCTTTTGAGCTTCAGGAGGGATGGTTAGATTCTCTTTTGTTTGAGATGGTCATTGCCTGTGTAGCACGACTGTTAGTTGTCACTTAGCAGCCCAGACCTGAATGTTGTCCATGTCTTGCTGCATCTGGACACAGACTGCTTCAGTATCTGAGGAGTCACGAATGATGCTGAAGACTGTGCAATCATCAATGAACATCCCCACTTCTGACCTAATGTTGGAGGGAAGGTCATTGATGAAGCAGCTGAAGATGGTTGGGCGTAGGACACTACCCTGAGTCCTGCTGTAATGTCCGGGGGCTGAGATGATTGGCCTCCAACAACCACAGACCTCTTCCTTTGTGCTATTCTGACTCCAGCTAGGGCTCCTTGATGCCACACTCGGTCAAATCCTGATGCCAAGGGTACTCATTCTGACCTCACGTCTGGAATTCAGCTCTTTTGTCCATATTTGGACCAAAGCCATAATGAGGTCTGGAGCCAAGTGGCCCTGGTGGAACCCAAATTGAGCATCAGTGAGCAGGCTGTTGCTGTGTAAGTGCTGCTTGATAGCATTGTCGACAACATTGTCCATCACTTTGCTGATGATTGAGAGCAGACCGATGGGTCGGTAATTGTCCAGATTGGATTTGTCCTGCTTTTTGTGGGCAGCATAGGGCTGGGCAATTTTCCACATTGTTGAGTTGCAGCTGTACTGGAACAGCTTGGCTAAGAGCGCAGCTAATTCTGGAGCACAAGTCTTCAGTACTACAACCAGGATGTTATCATGGCCCATAGCCTTTGCCGTATCCAGTGCCTTCAGCCGTTTCTTGATATCTTAAGTATGCCTGTTCCTGCTCCTGGAATGCTCTCGCACAGTCCTCATTGAACCAGGGCTTGATGGTAATGGTAGAATGAGGGTTATATTGGGCCATGAAGTTACAGGTTATGGTTGTTTCAGGATGTTTACCTAAAATAATCCTGCTATTAAATAGGCATATTATTGAATTTGACTGCTGTTTGCATATTGTTATAGAAGAATTGTTTATATATAAAGTGGAAATACCTATGATAAAAAAAAATGTTCATATGCAGCTGAGATTGGAAATAGCCACCCAGACAGAGTGGTTGAAACAAGTACCTTGTCAAGTGTGCCACCTCCGAACATCAGATACACCCTCTGCCTTCCTCAAATGACAATTTCAGATGGTTCTTTGTCTGCACTACAACTAGAAGCAATCATTTATGCATGTCAGGTATGGTTTACTTACTGCATTTCTTTGGATTACCTAAAAGAACATTGTGGATGTGTTACAAAAACAAGAAATGCTGGATTCACTCAGCAGGTCTGGCAGCATCTGTGGAAAGAGAAGCAGAGTTAACGTTTCGGGTCAGTGACCCTTCTTCGGAACTCCGAAGAAGGGTCACTGACCCGAAACGTTAACTCTGCTTCTCTTTCCACAGATGCTGCCAGACCTGCTGAGTGAATCCAGCATTTCTTGTTTTTGTTTCAGATTTCCAGCATCTGCAGTATTTTGCTTTTATTACTGTGGATGTGTTGTGGTTTTATATTGATAACATATTGAATTCTCAAAATATAATATGATTCAAATATAATTGTTTTTATACATTTGTTCTGAGTATGTAGGTGGTCCTGGCAAGGCCACACTTACCCATCTCTACTTGTCCTAAGAAGGTGCTGGGCCACCTTGCTTTGTCACAACAGTATTATTTAAGCGACTAAATCAGGGGTCAGCCATATAGTGTAGAACTAAAGTCGTGAGTAGCAGTGGCGAGTTCCCTTTCCTGAAGAACATTATTGAACCAGTTGGGTTTTTCAACAACCTAGCAGTTTTTCTGCTGACAGCTCTCACATTAGCTAATGTATTTAATTCTATTTTACAACTTGCCAATGAAAGGTTCTTATTGACATTTCATGCACAAATGGCTTGAGATAGTGAGCAATAAAGCAATTTTTTTGTCACCTTATTTAAAATGGGTATTTGTTGCCAAGAGTTCTGCATGTGTTTATGATTACAGAACTTGAACAGGCACTGACAGTGCAAAGGCTGTTCACCTGAATAACTAAATTCTATTCGGAGACGCTATTTAAAACAGACCGTGTAAGTTATTAACCTAACAGCATTAGTACAATGCCTCGTGTTTGAAAGGATTCATTCTAGTTGGTAAATAGAGTGCATAAATTTAGAGTAGAAGAGATTTGGAGAATTTTTTTGAGAGTTGTTAAGACATGATGTGCCCTACCAGAACCAGAATCCATAATAGGTTTAAAGGGGAAATAGATAAATATATGAAAAAAGTTGAAAAGTTTTCAGGAAAGGGCAGGAGGATGGGACAAAGTGGATAGCTGTTTGAGAGTCAGTACAGGAGTGATGGGGTGAACAACCTCTTGTCTGTGGCACAAGATTCCGTGGTTCTGTTTGGGATGATTTCAGTGTTCAGTTTAGGAAAAGTTACTAAAACTGCTACAATAGCATTTTGCTGAAAAAATTAACTGCTACTGACAAGTACAGGAAAAAAGAAATGAATTTTAAACTTCTTATTTCACCTTTTGGAAAAGGAGTTCTGCTCCAGGATCTCTCTTTAAAGGTAATGAAGGTGAAAAGACATCAAGCGGCAGATTTTCAACTTGTCGCCCAGGCATAAAACTGGAGTGCACTTGAATTCAAGGGAAATCGTGTAGTTTCTATAATGGGTTGCCAATCCACAACAACAGTTTTACATTTGGGCGGCAAGTTGAAAGTCTACCCGTGGTATTTTTTCAGTCTATATTTGTTTTAAACTGCAAGCACGATGACGTTGTTAGTGGAACTGACTGGGAGGAGATACAAAAATTAACTGCAGTAGAGTTAATTTAACTTCAGTAAATTCAGTCACTAACTTTGGGTGCCTCAGTGATGATATGAGTACAGTTTTGTGTTAATTTACCCTATTTTCACTATCTGACATGAAAAATCCACCAAACCAGTAGCCCCACTGATCTCATTAGCTTTCACTTAATAAAAATTAATGGGACGTGATATTTGTTTAAAATTAATTTTATTTTTAAAATAATGTTGATGGCTTAATCCTTAAAATGCAATTTTTAAAATTAAAATTTTTCTCTGAAGGCACTAACTCATTCGGGATATGGTTCAACAAGTGCCAGGATCCAACTGGTACTTGGACCAAGTCGGCAATCCTCATGAGTGCACCTTGACTAAGAATCTTGCCAGGCAATTCAACCACAGGATATCACAATATCTATCCATGCATGATTTCTAGCAAAAGTCACTGGATAGCAATTGGGGTGAAAATACTGGCTTTTTTTCCCTCCTGGTTTTTTTCTTTTGCAATACCCCTACTGCTATCCAGACCAAGATCAGTTAATTCGTGTACAGTAAGGAGAAAATCTAGGACCTAGTCCATGGGGAGGGGCTTATTTTAATACTAGTGTATGTATTTATTATTGGGTTATTACTGTGTGAAGGAAAAATCATATTTCTTTGATTTTTTTTTAGCAACATGAAATCCTGTTGGAAAATAACCATCGTGCGGGGTTTCTTATTGGTGATGGGGCTGGTGTTGGAAAGGGAAGAACTGTGGCAGGCATCATTTATGAAAATTACAAAAAGGGCAGAAAGAAATCTTTGTGGTAAGTATAAAGTAATTGCAGCAAGTGTGCAAAAGTGACCTGTTACATTTTTTTAAATAAAAATTTGAATGAATTCTGGAAACTAATACCTTAAAACACCCCCTATTATACAGTTATTTTGATTTAAGTTCTAAAAGTTAAATCAATGTGTTAATCATTCCCTTGCTCTTACAAAACCTAAAAATATGAACATATGCTGTATATACTGTATTACCAAAACCAATACCTCTCCAGTCAGAAAGGGGTTCATTTTGGAAAAAGTATATCTGTTTTATGGCATGTAAATCATTGCCCCATTCTTTCACCTTAACATTTCACTGGGAGAGTATTTTATAGGCTTGAACAGCACACTCCAAACCTGCAACCTCTACCACCTAGAAGGCAAGGGCAGCAGACGCACGGGAATACCACCACCTGCAAGTTCCCCTCCGAGCCATACACCATCCTGACTTGGAACTCTATTGCTGTTCCTTCACTGTCACTGGGTCAGAAATCTTAAACTCCCGCCCTAACAGCACTATGGTTCTACCTACATTAGATTGGCTGCAGTGCTTCAAGAAGGCGGCTCACCATCACCTTCTCGGGGGCAATTAGGGATGAGCAAGAAATGCTGGCCCTACCGGCGACGCTCACATCCCATGAAAGAATATGCTTAGACATGTTGTGATCTAACTGAATGGTGGAATAGGCTCGAGGGGCTGAATGTCCACCTTCTGTTTCTATGTATCCTGTGTCTGGAAATGGTGTTTGTGATACCTATACGTGCATGAGAAATAAAGTAATAAAATATTGAATAGCAAATGTAGTTTACAAACAAAATTGAAACTAATTCAAATGTATTGTTGAAATGCAAGGCAAATGATGTGTTAATCAGATTCAATATTATGTTATAGGTTTAGTGTCTCCAATGATCTGAAATATGATGCTGAGCGTGATCTTAAAGATATTGATGCTGCACATATTCCAGTGCATGCTCTCAACAAGGTATGAAGAGCAATCTAACATATTTCTGCAGAATTAAAAGTAATACTAAATTACAATTCCATGTGTTGTTTTGAATTATCAGAATATTGAGGAAGTTATTTATCATTAGAAATAGGCTTTTTCACTTCACATGCAAAGTATTTAAAAAAATTAATCTTTCTCCCCATTGTTCACCCTTGACGCACACAATGGCCTGGACTTTGTTGAGGTCCCAACCTCTGGATCCATGGGGTGGAGGGGGGGAGGCGGCGCTGGAAGTTTGTCCCCGCCCACTGCCCCACCCGCCCCGGCTGGATGACTGGACCCGGCTTTACATATTGTTATGATAGAAGTGGAGGAGTGCACTGTCTTTTCTTGTCCTACTTCTCCAAAGGTCACAACATATATTTTTAAATGTTTATCCACTTACCCACAACACTTGAAGAAAAAAAGAGAAGATATGGAAGGATGTCAGTTGTCCCTTTTGGTCTGGCATCCGGATATTAATAGTGTAGGGGAAGGGGTGACCTCTGCACTTTGATCGGTTTGGGGGGGATGGGGGGAGAGGTCAGGTCTTGCAGATACGTTGGGGGGGGGGGGGCCAGAGGGCAACTATTACATTTAATTGTTATTGGAGGGGGAGGGGCAATAGCTTATTTTGCAATGTATTGGGGTGGGTAGCACCTGTGCACAGGCAGCTGCCAGCGTCACAGAGCCCACCCCCTGCATGTGATTTTGGGGGGGGGGGGGAGGGGTGCTCGAATGGCATATTATATTGGGCCACGGGGGCATGGTAGCGCATGGTCTGCATGTGCAGGCCGCCATTTTTTCCACCTGCTGCCGCTCTTGGCAGCGGGAGTAGAAAATTCAGCCCAATGGGTGGTAATTTTAACTGAACCCACCTAGCACCTGTTTCGCCCCATGCGTGATTTTATTTCCCTTGATCACAATAGAAAGTGAAATTTGATGGTGTCTCAATTTTCCACCAGACAGGATAAATTAAAATTGCCTCCTCCATATATGTGCTGGCTGAAAGGGCAGAAAGACAGCCTGCAGTGCTTGACCTGACCACCAACAGGTTTAGAAGATCAACCAGCGTAATTTGACCTCTGATTTATCTTCTCTCTCTGTGGTATGCACTTAATTAAACAGAAGATGCCTATTGTTGTAAAGTAGATTATATTGTGACATCCTGTTGAACTACAAGAAAGTCCCCAGCGATTTAACATCCGCAGCACTTAAAGCAGCCAGAAGCACTGCACAAAGAACAGCCAGGCGCTGTGCAAACAACTACTGGCAACACCTATGCAGTCATATTCAGCTGGCCTCAGACACCGGAAACATCAGAGGAATGTATGATGGCATGAAGAGAGCTCTTGGGCCAACCATCAAGAAGATCGCCCCCCTCAAATCTAAATCAGGGGACATAATCACTGACCAACACAAACAAATAGACCGCTGGGTTGAGCACTACTTAGAACTGTACTCCAGGGAGAATGCTGTCACTGAGACTGCCCTCAATGCAGCCCAGCCTCTACCAGTCATGGATGAGCTGGACATACAGCCAACCAAATCGGAACTCAGTGATGCCATTGATTCTCTAGCCAATGGAAAAGCCCCTGGGAAGGACAGCATTACCCCTGAAATAATCAAGAGTGCCAAGCCTGCTATACTCTCAGCATTACATGAACTGCTTTGCCTGTGCTGGGACGAAGGAGCAGTACCCCAGGACATGTGCGATGCCAATATCATCACCCTCTATAAAAACAAAGGTGACTGTGGTGACTGCAACAACTACCGTGGAATCTCCCTGCTCAGCATAGTGGGGAAAGTCTTTGCTCGAGTCGCTCTGAACAGGCTCCAGAAGCTGGCCGAGCACGTCTACCCTGAGGCACAGTGTGGCTTTCGTGCACAGAGATCAACCGTTGACATGCTGTTCTCCCTTCGTCAGATACAGGAGAAATGTCGTGAACAACAGATGCCCCTCTACATTGCTTTCATTGACCTCACCAAAGCCTTTGACCTCGTCAGCAGACGTGGTCTCTTCAGACTACTAGAAAAGATTGGATGCCCACCAAAGCTCACCTCATTCCATGACAATATGAAAGGCACAATTCAACATGGTGGCTCCTCATCAGAGCCCTTTCCTATCCTGAGTGGCGTGAAACAGGGCTGTGTTCTCGCACCCACTCTTTTTGGGATTTTCTTCTCCCTGCTGCTTTCACATGCATTCAAGTCCTCTGAAGAAGGAATTTTCCTCCACACAAGATCAGGGGGCAGGTTGTTCAACCTTGCCCGTCTAAGAGCGAAGTCCAAAGTACGGAAAGTCCTCATCAGGGAACTGCTCTTTGCTGACGATGCTGCTTTAACATCTCACACTGAAGAGTGCCTGCAGAGTCTCATCGACAGGTTTGCGGCTGCCTGCAATGAATTTGGCCTAACCATCAGCCTCAAGAAAACGAACATCATGGGGCAGGACGTCAGAAATGCTCCATCCATCAATATTGGCGACCACGCTCTGGAAGTGGTTCAAGAGTTCACCTATCACCAGTAACCTGTCTCTAGATGCAGAAATCAACAAGCGCATGGGAAAGGCTTCCACTGCTATGTCCAGACTGGCCAAGAGAGTGTGGGAAAATGGCGCACTGACATGGAACACAAAAGTCCGAGTGTATCAGGCCTGTGTCCTCAGTACCTTGCTCTATGGCGGCGAGGCCTGGACAACGTATGTCAGCCAAGAGCGACGTCTCAATTGACTCCATCTTCGCTGCCTCCGGAGAATACTTGGCATCAGGTGGCAGGACCGTATCTCCAACACAGAAGTCCTTGAGGCGGCCAACATCCCCAGCTTATACACACTACTGAGTCAGCGGCGCTTGAGATGGCTTGGCCATGTGAGCCGCATGGAAGATGGCAGGATCCCCAAAGACACATTGTACAGCGAGCTCGCCACTGGTATCAGACCCACCGGCCGTCCATGTCTCCACTTTAAAGACGTCTGCAAACGCGACATGAAATCCTGTGACATTGATCACAAATTGTGGGAGTCAGTTGCCAGCGTTCGCCAGAGCTGGCGGGCAGCCATAAAGACGGGGCTAAAATGTGGCGAGTCGAAGAGACTTAGTAGTTAGCAGGAAAAAAGACAGAGGCGCAAGGGGAGAGCCAACTATGCAACAGCCCCGACAAACAAATTTCTCTGCAGCACCTGTGGAAGAGTCTGTCACTCTAGAATTGGCCTTTGTAGCCATTCCAGGCGCTGCTTCACAAACCACTGACCACCTCCAGGCGCGTATCCATTGTCTCTCGAGATAAGGAGGCTAAAGAAGAAGACATTCATCACAGTGTCCTTTTTTAATTGGCAGAATGAGTGTCAGCAGAGGCTCAGTTGGTAGCATTTTTGTTTCTTGGCCATAAGGTTCTGGATTCAAATCCCACTTCACAGACCTATGCCCAAATGTTTAGGCTGCCATTCAAGTGTGGTGCTGAGGGGGTGCTGCACTGTTAGTGCCATTTTTTGGACGAGACATTAAACTGACGCTCTATCTGCTCTCAGATAGATGTAAAAGATCCCACAGCACTATTTTGAGAAAGAGCAAGGGAGGTAACCCTGGTGTCCTGGCCAGTGTTAATCTCTCATTCACCATTACTAACAACAGATTATCTGATTTTTATAACATTTTTGTTTGTGGGAGCTTGTTGTGCACATGTTGCCAGTGTGTTTCCTACATTTACAACAATGACCACTTCAAAAGTACTTAATTGGTTGTGAAGCACTTTGCGGTATCCTGAGGGCCTAAAAGGAACTATATAAATGCAAATCTATTTTTCTTCTATACATTACAATGTGCGTTTTTAATTGCTAACAGATAAAATACGGTGATACAGCTACTTCTGAAGGTGTTTTGTTTGCAACCTACTCTGCACTGATTGGTGAAAGTCAAGCTGGCGGTCAACACAGAACAAGGTTAAAACAGATTTTGGATTGGTGTGGAGAACAGTTTGATGGCGTTGTATCCTTTAATAGTTAAATTTCTGAGTAAGTTAATTATATTAAAGCAGTACATTATTGGCATGTTAAATAAACTTTCAATATAATTTGAAGTTACAATACTAGGAGAGTTCACAAAATCTTGGTCTGTCTTTCCAAAAAGATCAATAATCAAATTGAAATATGTTGCATGTACCATTATTAAAAATAAATGTGCATTTTTGTTCATTTGTCTTAAGTATTATAGTAGATTGTATACAATTCAAGAAGATTAGCAGTAATGATAATAGGGCAATCTTTCATGTTTCAAAGGCAGATGAATGTTAAGGTAGACTCTTGGCAAGGATTATTTGACATGTCCACATATATGATGGAATTACTTCGTATTTACCTGGCTGCAGGAAACAAAGCTGATCGGTTATGATTATTTGTTACTTTGGTGGGAGAGAGCTTCTTCAAGCAAAGTTCTTACAGTTTGGTTTTATCTTGGAAATAGATGGAAAGCTTCAGATTGGTTCGTGACAGGGAAGGATACTGATCTTTCAAATCCAATTGGTTAAAGAATTCTGTAGCCAAGAGCTGTGTATTATGGACAAATTGGTGCAAACTCTGAATTTCATCAGAACTTTTGGTTCCATCGGTGTCGAGGCAAACGCAAACTACTGTCAATGCTGTACCAGAAAGATGGTCAGTCATCTCATTGTGGGATCTTGCTGTGCAGAACAAATGCCTGTATACTTATATAATAGTAATCACTGCACTTCAGATAATTTCTCTGCAAGTGTTTTGAGGCTTTTCTAAGATGCATGAAAAGGTGCTAAATAAATGCAAATCCATTTTTCTTTCTGATCATGAAAATAATAATTCTTTAGGATCTTTTGGATTTTCCTTGACTGTTTTTGCTTCTTAGATTGTGTTTGATGAATGTCACAAAGCGAAAAATGTCTGTGTGAATGGCAGTACCAAATCCACCAAAACAGGCCTGGCTGTTCTAGAGCTACAAAATAAACTACCATTTGCAAGAGTTGTCTATGCTAGTGCTACAGGTATGGATATATTCCTTAAAAAACTTTTTTTTGTGTTAGGCACTGAATGCAATGTATTAGTGTAAATATGTTGTTAGTACATCAAGACTTTTCAGTATCATCTTTAATAATCTTTCCTAAAATAATTATATTATCTATGGGTTGGTATTTGCTCAATACTCTTAAAAAGATAAAACAATAATCCCACGCTGACGAGACTATCAATTGTTTGGAGTACTCGGTATTTACCAACATTGTACTATGTTTTACAGCACCAAAACTGAATACATTAAGGGGCAGAAATTCATTCATATAGCGCCGTTTGTAGCGCATACCCGTGTTATGCATATTTACAAATTTTCCCAGGCACAAGCTGTGCCACGGGCTGCTACCTGTACAGCTTTCTCCATTAATAACATTAAAGAATGTTGCATGGGCCTGCAGCACTGTCTTCCCCCAGGGAATTGATGTAGTCTTCATAGCGCCGCTGCAGAGCTACGCAAACAAATTTTTCCCTCAGGAATGTTAATTTTTAGTGAATACAAATTTACTCCCAAAATCAATTAAAATGGAGTAGTAAGTTAATTTATTTCAGCAAATTGACATTTATATAATCATTGGATATTTTTGTTTCTGTTGCTATTCATAATTAAATTGGCAGGGCTTTTTTTTACAGGAATTATTAACTACAGCATTGATAATACTGTGATTCTACTGCTAGCAACCTGTAAACGGTTATGGAGTACTTTTCAAAAGTGAGCTTCAAACATATTTTCCCCCCAAAAACGTGAAAAGTGGAGAATTGCTCCTCCTAATGAGCCAGAAAAAACTATTTTCGATTTGGACAGCCTGAAGAATGCTGCAGTTGTATGTTTACATCAAACAGCAGGCTGATTCACTTAACCAAGGCACCACATAGTACAGGGCTGAACTTTAATAGTGTGGCTCTTGGTAGCAACGGTAGCAGGTACTGTCGCTGGGAGAGCGAAATGTTGCACTGCAGCAACTCGCCAAGGCATCTTTGGCACCACCTTCCAAACCTGGGATCTCTACCACCTAGAAGAACAAGGACAGCAGATGCATGGAAACACCACCACCTGCAATTTCCCTTCCAAGTCTCACACCATCCTGACTTCAAACTATATTGCTGCTTCTGCATTGTCACTGGATCAAAATCCTGGAACTCACTCCCTAACAGTACTGTGGGTGTACCTACACCACATGGACTGCACTGGTTCAAGAAGATGGCTTACCACCACCTTCTCAAGGGCAATTAGGGATGGGCAATAAGTGCTAGCCTTGCCAACGACACTATCCCACATATGATTAAAAGAAAATTCTACATCTGGCTGTGTCATACCTGTTGTTAGAGTGCTGATACTGGGTGACAGAACTCTTGTTTAGTGCTTTCATCTCTCAAGATGGTTGGCAAAAATATTCAGAGGATAAAATTTAAAGAGGAACAATATTCATTCAATTTTTAAAAATTCTGTGTAAACCCAATATAGACATTACAGTTTCACCAGATTATTGATGCTAGTTGTAAGCAAATGGATTTTACCATTCAGTTAAATATTATCAAACATAAAATCTCTGCAAAGTATTAGTTTTGGCAAATTTGGAGCATTGTCCTTCTGAATTAGAAGGTTGCTGTTGAAGCTCCACCACAGACTTCACACAGTTTGGTTTGCCAGTTAAATGCATGCCTGAAGGAACGCTGCATTATCCTGGCTAAGATCAGCAAACTCAACAGAGACTATAAATTGGACCTGGAACTTGCTAAATTTGCAGGTTGTTCACCACAACAGGTGGTACCTTTATCCAGTAGGCAATTAAGAGCCATAATCTTTGTAACGAGGAAGAGCTTGGTGGCGAGTTGCTACTTCCTAATATTGTCATGTTTTTTGTACCATGACTTGTGTGTCACACAGATCAATGGTGTTACGACTGAGGTTGGAGAAATGCACTGTTTCACTTTTCCACAGGTCATAACATCTATTTAAATGTTTTACCCAGTTACTGATATGGCCAATTATGTACTTCATCTATTTTAGTTTCAGAATAAAAATCTGCCAACCACGTTTCTTTAATAAGCAACAAAAATATTGATTTATTATAAAGATGCAAAGCTTTAACACAGTTTGAAATATGAAAGTATAAATATATTCCCTTTTAAATAGCCAAACACACACACGCTAAATAACCAAGCACACACACACACACCGGTTAAAGGAAAAATAAAGAAGCTTTCTCTGCAGAGATCAACTTTTAAACAAAATACTTTGTCCAAGTTATTGTCACTTCTTGCAGAAAAAAGTTAAGATATGGAATATTCCAGCTGGCCTTTGGTCTAGCGTCCAGGTGCATATAGATGGCTGTCACGGGATCTTTCTGGAGCAGTTCTGCTCAGGACATTGAGGAGTAGTTTTACAAGCTTTTTGGGAGAATTATTCCGTCAGTGGTTTCAGCTATCACACTGGCTTCTCAGACAATTGTTCAAAACGGGTGGAAAAGAATGAGTTGGGTGATTTGCTCTCTTAGCAGGCTTACACCCCAATTCAGCAACCAACAATAACCCAAAAACGAAACCAAAGCTCCTGAGCCATAAACTCAGACATGTGACTTTCTCTAAGTCAAAACAGTTCCATGGTCCATAAGGTCCAGCTGTTTACTTAGTTAAGACATGTGACTTCCAGTAAGTGTTTGTTTTCAAACAAAGTCCCAAGTGTCCTTCCAGTGATGATTTTTTAAAAAAGAGTCCAGCATCTCCTCAGGTATTTTCCACCCTCTTTTAAACACAAGTCCTCAAAAAAAATATTAACAAGGGAAGCACCTTCATGAGCATGGAACAATTTTTTAAGCTCGTATGAAGCACATAAACATCAGCATAGACAAATTGAGCTGAATTTCCTTTTTCTGTGCTGTGAATTCTGTGTAATCCAGTTAAGCAGCAACCCACTGTTGTAATCATGTAAATGTAAATTTGATAAAGGAATGAAAGAAACCTCTCTAGTCACCAATGTTTACTAAGGCAATGAAAGTGTGAAATTTACATTTGTAAATGATCTGCATAATTTTTATAATGAATATGGTCATAGAATTGATTATTTTTTAATATACTTCAGGGCTGATACCTCATGATAAAGTTGCATTGACTGTTGGCACGAAATTTATAAGTCAAATGAAGCTTTTAGGAATTCACTTGTGTATTTTGTTCACTATTGCCAGAATTACAGTTTCTGAAAATGTTTGAATATTGATTACTTATCAAATTATTCTCCACTCCTTCAGCTTATGCCGTTAAACAATCTTGGCTTTATATATTCTTATGCGGTACAGGTTAGAGAAAACTGGCAACCTTTTACTTCATGGTTAGAATTTTAACAGCCCTTAGGAGATGTGGTGGGAGGGGTGGTAAAATAGCGGCAGAAGACATCGGGAAGGAAGCCCGATGTACTCCCGCCACTGCGGGATGTTACCAAAGGTGGGTATAGCAACAGCTCGTCCACCCAGAAAAGGGCAGCCAATTAATCCAATTAATTGGCCTATTGATGGCCACTCTGCCAGGTCGCCTGAATTTTATGAGCTTTAAAACAGCGTTTTTTTCTCCCCCCGGCCAAGTGGGGAGGCCGCCAGCTATATCAAGGTGGCCTCCCAGGAGCTACCCGGTGTGGTTGGGGTGGGTCCTTCCTTTCTGGAGGCTCCAAGGCCCATGGAGGCGGTTCACTGGCAGCCCCAGCTTTGCTGCTGGAGGGCTCAATGTAGAGGCTCCCGCTCCTCCTTGCAGCCCCAGCAGCAGCTGCCTCAATTGGGGCTGCAGAGCTGCTAGCCCTCTGATTGGGCTGGCAGCTTGGAGAGGCAGGCTACTGCCCTTCATTGGACAGCAGTCCCAGTGGCGGACTCTTAATTGGCTACCGCTAGTAAAAATCTGCAGTCTTGCCTTTTGCCTGCGTGGGCTCAGGACCCGCAATTCGTCCTGGCAGCAAGACCCACCATGTGCCGGTAAAATTGCAGCCCGTGTGTCTGGAATGTTTATTATTTGATAGTAAAATAGTTCTACTAACATTCCTTAAAATACTTTTTATTTTAAATATATAAAGGTGCCTCAGAACCGAAGAACATGGCTTACATGTGTCGTTTAGGCATTTGGGGAGAAGGCACACCCTTCCGCCAGTTTGAAGATTTCCTTCATGCTATTGAGAAACGGTGAGTCTAGACTTAAACCTTAAAGAATAGCATTAATTACTAAGAAACAACTATTGGTAATGATTGATTGATAAAAGCTTTAGAGGAGGTGTTAGTCCATTTAAAATAAAAGGGGGTAACACCTGGATCAGAATAATGGATAGAGGAAAGCTGTTGGAAGAAAAGAGAAACCTGGGTTGTTTGTGCACAAATCTTTGAAAGTGGCAGGACAGGATAACAAAGCAGTTAAGAAAACTTAATTGATCCTGGGCTTTATAAATAGAGGCATAGAGTACAAAAGCAGGTACATTATGCTAAACCTGTAGAAAACTCTGATTCAGCCTCATCTGACTTATTGCAGAGAACATAAAAACTGACTGTAAAAGCTTCTATAGATATGTGAAGTGAAAAAGATATGTGAAGGGAAAAAGATTAGTGAAAACAAATGTGAGTCTCTTAGAGTCAGAAATGGGGGAATTTATATTGGGGAAACAAAGAAATGGCAGACCAATTAAATACATATTTTGGTTCTGTCTTCACAAAGGAGGACACAAATTACCTCCCAGAAATGTTGGGGAACATAGGGTCCAGTGCAAAGGAGGAACTGTGTGAAATCAGTATTAGTAGGGAAATGGTGTTGGGGAAATTGACGGGATTGAAGGCCAATAAATCCCCAGGGCCTGATAATCTACATCCCAGAGTACTTAAGAAGTGGCCCTCGAAATAGTAGATGCATTGCTGGTCATTTTTCAAAATTCTATAGACCCTGGAATAGTTCCAACAGATTGGAGGATAGCTAATGTAACCCCACTATTTAAAAAAGAAGGTAGAGAGAAAACGGAATTCTCGACCGGTTAGCCTGACATCAGTAGTGGGGAAAATGCTAGAGTCCATTTATAAAAGATGTAATAGCAGAACATTTGGAAAACAATGATAGGATCGGACAAAGTCAGCATGGATTTACGAAAGGGAAATCATGCTTGACAAAACCTACTGGAATTTTTTGAGGATGTAACTAGTAGAATAGATAAGGGAGAACCAGTGGATGTAGTGTATTTGGACTTTCAGAAGGTTTTCGATAAGGTTCCATATAAGAGATTAGCATGCAAAATTAAAGCACATGGGATTGGGGGTAAGTTACTGATGTGGATAGAGAACTGGTTGGCAGACAGGAAACCAAGAGTAGGAATAAACAGGTCTTTTTCCGAATGGCGGGATGTGACTAGTGGGGTACTGCAAGGATCAGTGCTAGGACAGGGCGGCACAGTGGTTAGCACCACAGCCTCACAGCTCCAGCGACCCGGGTTCGGTTCTGGGTACAGCCTGTGTGAAGTTTGCAAGTTCTCCCTGTAACTGTGTGGGTTTCCTCCGGGTGCTCTGGTTTCCTCCCATGTGCCAAAGACTTGCAGGTTGACAGGTAAATTGGCCATTGTAAAAATTGCCCCTAGTGTAGGTAGGTGGTAGGAGAATTGAGGGAAGGTGGGGATGTGAGAGGTAAAAATGAGATTAATGTAGGATTAGTATAAATGGGTGGTTGATGGTCGGTGCGGATTCGGTGGGCCGAAGGGCCTGTTTCGGTGCTGCATCTCTCTATGACTCTATGACCCCAGCTAGTCACAATATATATTAATAGATGAGGGAATTAAATGTAATTTATCCAAATTTGCAGACGACACAAAGCTGGGTGGGAGTGTGAGCTGTGATGGGGTGCAGAGAAGCTCCAGTGTGATTTGGACAGGTTGAGTGAGTGGTCAAATACATGGCAGATGCAGTATAATGTGGATAACTGTAAGGTTATCCATTTTGTTGGCAAAAACAGAAAGGCAGATTGTTATCTGAACGGCGATAGATTGGGAAAGGGGGAGGTACAGTGAGACGCGGGTGTCCTTGTGCACCAGTCGCTGAAAGTAAGCCTGCAAATGCAGCAGGGAGTTAAGAAGGCAAATGGTATGTTGGCCTTCATAGTGAGAGGAATCGAGTACAGGAACAAGGATGTCTTGCTGCAGTTATACAAGGCCTTGGTGAGACCATATCTAGAGTATTGTGTGCAGTTTTGGTCTCCTTATCTGAGGAAGGATGTTCTTGCCATGGAGGGAGTGCAGCGAAGGTTCACCAGACTGATTCCTGGGATGGCAGGACTGACGTATGAAGAGAGATTGGGTGGATTAGGCTTGTATTTGCTAGAGTTTAGAAGAATGAGAGGGGATCTCATAGAAACCTACAAAATTCTAACAGGACTGGACAGACTAGATGCAGGAAGTATGTTCCCGATGGCGGGTAGTCCAGGACCAGTCTAAGGATAAGGGGTGTGCCATTTAGGACTGAGATGAGGAGGGATTTCTTCATCCAGAGAGTGGTGAACCTGTGGAATTCTCTACCACAAAAAGCAGTTGAAGCCAAATCATTAAATATATTCAAGAAAGAGTTAGATATAGTTCTTAGGGCTAAAGGGATCAAGGGATACGCGGAGAAAGCGGGAACAGGGTGCTGAGTTTGGATGATCAGCCATGATCGTATTGAATGACGGTGCAGGCTCGAAGGGCCGAATGACCTGATCCTACGTTTCTATGTTCCATGTTTCTATGTGTTCACACTTTAGGAAGGATGTGAAGGCTTTGGAGAGGGTAGAGAAGAGATCTACTTGAATGGTTCCAGGAATGAGGTATTACAGTTACATGGATAGATTGGAGAAGCTGAGGTTATTGTTCACATAGCAGAGAAGGCTAGGGACAGATTTGATAGAGGTGTTTAAAATCATGAAAGGTTTAGATGGATTAAATACAGAGGAACAGTTTCCAGTGGCTGAAGGGTTGATGGCCTTAGGGCACAGATTTAAGGTAATTGGCAAAGAGGTAACATGAGGGACATCTTTTATGCAATGATTGGTTGAGATTTGGAATGGATTGCCTGATAGGGTGGTGGATACAGGTCCAACAGTAGCTTTCAAAAGGGAATTGGATAAATAATTGAGAAAAAAATTGCACGGATATTGGAAAAGTGGGACTAATTGAATGTACTTTTAAAGAGCTGGTGCGGTTTTGATGGGCCAAATGCTGCCTCCTGTGGTCTACTATTCAATGATCCTTTGAATGTCATATGAACAGGTTAAGAATTTGTCCCCTGATATCCGCAACAAACTTCAAGGCTCAACTTCTTCATTGTATACCAGGTGCATGACTTGTGATAGATCAGGCAAATTCCACACCAAATTTCATTCAATATTCTCTGAACAGTGTGGAAGAAGTGCAAAATTACAGTGCTGTGGGTTTTTTTTTAAAAATTGTTTTTTGGCGATAGCACAAGATGGGTGATAGAGAATCGACAGCCTGTTTTACACCCCAACTTATTTTCTTTTTGGGGAAGGGGAGGACCACCAATAAGGACAAGAGCAGCAATACTGTGTGAGCACCATCATCTCCAAGTTACACACCATCTTAACGCAGACATACATCATGATTCCATCATCATCTTTGAATTCTTTGCCTAATAACAGAGGGAGAGCAGCATCACCAGAGCTATAGCAGTTCAAGGGGAAGGGCCACCACTACCTAAAGACAAATAAGAAAAGGCAATAAACAACAGAAACTTGTATTTACATAACACCTTTAAAGTAGTAAACTATCCCAAGGCGCTTCACAGGATTGTTATCAAACAAAATTTGACTCCGAGCCACATAAGGAGATATTGGGACAAATGACCAAAAGCTTGGTCAACAAGTTAGATTTTAAGGAGCATCAAAAAGGAGAGAGAGAGAGAGGGGGATTAGGGAGGAACTACAGAGCTTAGGGTCTAGGCAGCTGAAGTTTCTTTGGCAGTGTCACCTATATCCTGAGCATAAATAGAATAAAATTCTCCTTTGTGATTTCACATTTGCCTGAATTAATTTGGCCATGTTGCTTGCTATGGAATCATAGAAAGTTTAAGGCACAGAAAGAGGCCAGTAGTCATTTCTTGCATACCATGTGATTTAGCATTTTAAATTTTCAGGAACCCATCCACACATCCTGATCTGCAATTGGAATTGAAATCATGATTATCCTGCTCCAAAGTTTTTAAGGGAAATTCAAACTTGCCACCATCCAGCACCACCTTATACTAAATTTCATGGTTGATTTGAAAATTGGAATTTTAAGAAAGAAATTGATGAAGTATTATAAATATCATACGAGCACATACTACTTGGGCCAAATGGCTGGTTTCTGTGCTATATTTTCTATGTAAATAAAAACAAAGTGCTGTAACGATAACACGTCAGGCAGCATCTGTAGACAGAAAAACAGAGTTTACATTTCAGATCGATGACCTTTCATTGGAACATCATATCAGTTGTTTAAATGCTCCTTTCTGCATATGTGTTCTGTTTGATGTGGGAGACAGCATGCTGGTGCAGTAGGGCAAATTTCCGAAGCACTGCAGCACGGTGATGAGATGCAGATTGACACCCTATATTTTGCACATTCTGTGTTACTTATTTAGCAGTGACATTCAGTGGGGAGAACCCTCTACTGATCTCTTGGGTGTTGTGGTTCTCATGATGGAGGAGTCTAGAGGAAAGAGTTTCCTAAAAATAAAAGTTATGGTTGTAAAGATGTGTGACAAACACATCTTGCTAAATAATAAAGAAGTACATTGGTACTTCTGGAAGAGTTTGATTATGTTATGAATTATGTCATGCAGTTCAATACCCTGTACTTTGCATAAGTTTACTCTGAATCATGGGCAAGTAAACAATTTACATTGGAAGTGACTGACTAACTGAAATTGCAGTCTTCATTGTACCAATTTACAGTCAATTCCATGCTATGTTTTTAAACTGAATTTTCAAATATTTAGTTACAATTATTGTACATTTCGATTGCAAGGTACTTGCATGAGTCTTATGCTAAAACATGAAGTTCCTTATTGTAGTTGTGGTAATGCTAGCAGCATTGCAGTTTGACAGTTTGGGGCAGTTCATTACAGGAGAAATTTTGGTTATATTACCTGCTGTTGTTGGATGTGATAGTTGACCTTGTCTGATTTGGGACAGGTCATTGCTGGGCTGCTTTCCCTCCATGGACGTAAGGGCTGGAAGGCTAGGAACAGATGAAGCACTTGAGGAATATAAAGACAGTAGGAAGGAACTTAAGCAAGGAGTTAGGAGGGCTAAAAGGGGTCATGAAAAATCATTGGCAAACAGGATTAAGGAAAATCCCAAGGCTTTTTATACATATATAAAGAGCAAGAGGGTAACCAGGGAAAGGGTTGGCCCACTCAAGGACAGAGATGGGAATCTATGTGTGGAGCCAGAGGAAATGGGCGAGGTGCTAAATGAGTACTTTGCATCAGTATTCACCAAAGAGAAGGACTTGGTGGATGATGAGCCTAGGAAAGGGAGTGCAGACAGTCTCAGTCATCTCATTATCAAAAAGGAGAAGGTGTTGGATGTCTTGCAAAACATTAAGGTAGATAAGTCCCCAGGGCCTGATGGGATCTACCCTAGAATACTGAGGGAGGCAAGGGAAGAAATTGCTGGGGCCATGACAGAAATCTTTGCATCCTCATTGGCTACAGGTGAGGTCCCAGAGGACTTGAGAATAGCCAATGTTGTGCCTTTGTTTAAGAAGGGTGACAAGGATAATCCAGGAAATTATAGGCCGGTGAGCCTTACATCAATGGTAGGGAAACTGTTAGAGAGGATTATACGGGACAGGATTTACTCCCATTTGGAAACAAACAAACTTATTAGCGAGAGACAGCATGGTTTTGTGAAGGGGAGGTCGTGTCTTACTAATTTGATTGAGTTTTTTGAGGAAGTGACGAAGATGATTGATGAAGGAAGGGCGGTGGATGTTATCTATATGGACTTTAGTAAAGCCTTTGACAAGGTCCCGCATGGCAGACTGGTACAAAAGGTGAAGTCACATGGGATCAGAGGTGAGCTGGCAAGATGGATACAGAACTGGCTCGGTCATAGAAGACAGAGGGTATCAGTGGATGTGTGTTTTTCTGAATGGAGGGATGTGACTAGTGGTGTTCCGCAGGGATCAGTGCTGGGACCTTTGCTGTTTGTAGTATATATAAATGATTTGGAAGAAAATATAGCTGGTCTGATTAGTAGGTTTGCGGACGACATAAAGGTTGGTGGAGTTGAGGATAATGATGAGGATTGTCAGAGGATACAGCAGGATATAGATCGGTTGGAGACTTGGGCAGAGAAATGGCAGATGGAGTTTAATCTGGACAAATGTGAGGTAATGCATTTTGGAAGGTCTAATGCAGGTGGGAGGTATACAGTAAATGGCAGAACCCTTAGGAGTATTGACAGGCAGAGAGATCTGGGCGTACAGGTCCACAGGTCACTGAAAGTGGCAACGCAGGTGGATAAGGTAGTCAAGAAGGTATATGGCATGCTTGCCTCCATCGGTCGGGGCATAGAGTAAAAATTGGCAAGTCATGTTGCAGCTGTACAGAACCTTAGTTAGGCCACACTTAGAATATTGCGTGCCACACTACCAGAAGGACGTGGAGGCTTTGGAGAGGGTACAGAGGAGGTTTACTAGGATGTTGCCTGGTCTGGAGGGCACTGGCTATGAGGAGAGGTTGGAAAAACTCGGATTGTTTTCACTGGAACGACGGAGATGGAGGGGCGACATGATAGAGGTTTACAAAGCAATGAGCGGCATGGACAGAGTGGATAGTCAGAAGCTTTTTCCCAGAATGGAAGAGTCAGTTACTAGGGGACATAGGTTTAAGGTGCGAGGAGCAAAGTTTAGAGAGGATGTGCCTGGAACTTGCTGCCAGGGGAGGTGGTGGAAGCAGACACGATAGCAATGTTTAAGAGACATCTTGACAAATATATGAATAGGAAAGGAATAGAGGGATGTGGGCCCCGGAAGTGCAGAAGGTGTTAGTTTCGGCAGGCATCAAGATCGGCGCAGGCTTGGAGGGCCGAATGGCCTATTCCTGTGCTGTACTGTTCTTTGTTCTTTGACGTGACTTGGACTGGCGACATGGAGAAGGAAGCTTGTGCATACAGGAAGTTGGTAAAGTACCAGATCTGAGACGTGTGGGGGGGAGAAAAAGTGATTTAATAATACAGCCATATTGATAGGCGAGGATCAGATGGCAGAAAGCAAAAAGACATTTTTTCAGAATGTTGAAGGGTGGGTAGTTAGTGTTCGACAAGAGACCGTGTTGGTTTGGACTTAGTTTCTTAATAGATAAATGATCTGGACTTGGGAATTGAGAGAACAATATCAAAAATTGCTAATGACATCAAATTATTGTCATTGCGAGTTGTAGCATACATTAAGAAAGGCTACAGGCTGACTTAGGCCAGTGGGATTGTCCAATGCAGCTCAGTATAGAAGAATGTGAATACATTTTGGAAGTAGGAAGAGGAAATACATATTAAATAGTTAGATTTTAAATGGAATAGAGAAGCAATAGTTCCATGATAAGTATTGTGTAGAGTTTGAAGCATCCCATTATAGGAAGGATATAAAAGTACCAGAAAAGGGTCAGTGTAGATACAGTAGGATGTTACCAGGAATGAGGAGTTACAGTTATGATAGATGTTGTATTATCGCTTTGAGTGATGTCCCTTTAAGAACTTAGTATGCTAATGAGCTAAGTGCCAGGATGTAGTCTTGTGACTAGAAGCTACGGGCACTCTGCACTGCAACACCCTGGACAAAGGTTCTGTATATAGTTTGCTGTTTCACCTGTGGTCTTCAAGCTCGTATCTTGTCTTTTAAAGAAAGCAATCATTGCTTTATCCCACTGCTGCCACCATGCCATGCATTTCTTTGTGCTATCTTAAGCAATACAATGAGGTGTGCGGATTCCAGTTTCTTGAAGATCTCTAGAAGGTTTATCGACAGCTAAAGTTAATACATACAATACAGAGCAAACTATAAACAGAACCTTTGTCCAGGGTGTTGCAGTGCAGAGTGCCCGTGGCTTCCAGTCACAAGTCTACATCCTGGTACTTAGCTCATCAACATACTAAATTCTTAAAGGGACATCACTCTTAAATCAATAATACAACAATAGATACTTGAGAAGTTACAGATTTTTTCACTAAAGATATTGAATGGTGATAGAAGTTTTCAAGATTATGAAGAGTTATGATGAGGTGAATAGTGATAATTTGTGTCTATTGGTCGATGAAACATTAACAAGAACCTATAAATTTATCACCTCAAAAGGAATTAAAGGGAAAGTTGGGGAAAAAATGCCTTTAATAAAAAATGACTAGTATTTATACAGCACCTGTCATGACTTCAGGACATCCCAAAGAGCTTTAGAACTAATGAGGTACTTTCGGAGCAAGGAGAGTGGCATTAGGTTACGTGGCTTATGTCGGGAAAATACTTTGGTGAAAATACAGTGGTTGAGTGGCAAGTTTCCATGTTGTAACATTCTACAGTTCTATAAATGGGCTCCAGGCAATCCCATAATTGAAACTCCCTCCCTAACAGCACTGTGCGTGTACCTGCACCACATGAACTGCAGCGGTTCAAGAAGGCAGCTGACCACCACCTTCTCAAGGGCAATTAGGGATGGGCAATAATTGCAGGCCTTGCCAGCAATGCTTGTTCTGATGCTTATAAATGAAAGAAAAAACTTGCATTTTATAGCAACTTTCACCACCTCAGGATGTCCCAAAGCACTTGTCAGCCAATTAAATACTCTCTGAAGTGTAGTGACCTTTGTAATATGGGAAATGCGGGAGCTAATTTGTGTTCAGCAAGGCCCTACAAACAGCAGTGAGATAATAACTCAATAATTTGATCCAGTGCTATGGATAAATATTGGCCAGGACACTGGAGAGAACATCCCTGCTCTTCAAATAGCGCCATGGGATCTTTTACTGAGAGGGAAGACAGGGCATCGGTTTACCATCTCATCTGAAAGACAGCACCTCCGACAGTGCAGTGTTCCCCCGCAGTACTGCACTGAAGTGTCCACCTAGGTTATATACTTAAGTCTCTGGAATATGAAGCAAACACAGAACCTTCTGACTAAGGCATGAGTGCAGCCTCTGAGCTGAAACTGGTGTGACCTGTGTTTTAGTCAGATTTGTTGGAATTTTATGTTTCACCATAGTGGTGAAACCCACCACTGCCCAGGTGATCATTAGAATAGCATGCTGAAGCTCTGAAAGGGAGTGACCAAAGGCCCAAATTGGGCTGAAGACGAAAGCAATTTAACAATAATTGAAATATTGCAGACAATCTACATGGACATTTCTCCAATGGCAATCAGTCCCTTTTTTAAAGAGGTAGCATAAGAACAGTCCTTTACATGCCACCATAGATGTCACCGGAGTAACCCTAAGAAGTGCTATGTAGTATTTTCCTGTCTTTGCCGACATTTCACTTAACCAGTACCATTTACCATTCAGCCCAGGAGTACCAAATAAAATGATTTGATCTTAGATACAAAATGACAGTTATTTTTAACTAACATCTTAAAATTTTGTTCTGTTTTCTTTGTTTTAGTGGTGTGGGTGCAATGGAAATTGTTGCTATGGATATGAAAGTTAGTGGAATGTATATTGCTAGGCAACTAAGCTTTGCTGGAGTGACGTTCAGAATAGAAGAAATACCTCTGGATGACAGTTTCAAACTTGTATACAACAAAGCAGCTGTGCTGGTAAGGAGTTCAACTTATTTCACCAATATTCCACTATTTTTGATTTCACAAATTTAAGCACCTTAGACATTCTGCCGTGCAACCTGTAAGCGTAATATGCATTCGAATACTTTCTTGAAATACCATGTGTTTATGAAAACTTAAACCACCATAAGGGTAATTTTCATCTTATCTGTGTGGGCAGTAAACTATTGGAGCAGAACTTGCAAAACTTAATTTGAAATCAGGTGGGTTCTATGACAAGTGATTTGTTCCATCAGTTTACTGCCCAAGTCGTGAAGGTGAAAATTAATCTCATGGTGATATGACTAGAACATATAACAGAATTTCCAAGTTTGGTCATTGTTTCTTTTCCTTTACTTAATCGGTCTTCTCATCCTCCAGTCATGAATTAAACAACACATTTAGCTGTTATATCACTGATTGCCAATTAAAGCTATGATTGAAGTCTAGCTTTTTGGCTCCAGAATGATTTACTTGACATTTCAGAGCACATTTTTAGGTTAATTTTTTTTCATCAGTTGGACATCTTTCCACTGCACCCATTGCAGTTAATGATTGATCCGTGCTGTTTCAGTTAATTATTTAAGTTCAGCCATTACACTCACCACTGCTTGTATCACTTCTAAGGAACCAGGCAAAACTGAAAGAGGCAGGTAGTAAGTATCAATTCTGAACTGAAATGGAGCTTGTGTTTGCAGGAATTTTGATTGCCTTTCCTATGCATTCCTAAGCCTAGTTTATTTTCTAGGCTCAGGGTCACTGACCTGTTAGGGGCTGGTACTAGAATCATTTACAGCTTTGTTAGGGTGCCTGCCTCAAGTGAGGGGGGATTTGCTGTGGTGCCCCACTGTAATGTAGGTTGGCATGTGCTACCGGCAAAGATCTCAAATAATTTTAAATCTTTTACGTTTTTTGAAATTTGCGTTCTGTGGTTACAGAAAGGAAACTGACAAATTAAATTTAATCCCACTTCTCCTTCAGGCCCGTAGCAATGCTGAATGCCAGAGACGTACAGGTGTCTCATGAGCCCAATGCAGCCAGAGCACAATTGGCAGAAATAAATAATATGGAGATATTCTGTTATTTGTCTCATTTAATACACCCAAGCTTATTTGGGCAGGGTTATTGTATGTTAAGCATCACTTGCGCTGGAAAGTCCCAACCAATTTTCCTCAACTTCCTGCCAGGTTCAAGCTGTTTATGAGTATAACCAATGTGAAAACTCGAACCTAAAATGAATTCAGGAATTCCTTTAAATCTCAAATTCCTGGATTCCACAGAAGTCTAGTTCAAACTAAAGAATACTCCAGGGCTGTGGTTCGCCATCCTCTAATGAGAGAAGTTATAGATAAGCAGTCAGAATGTGTAAAATTTTAATACAAAAAGGGGAAAATACTAAATTAACAGTTCCTGTTTTCGTGTGACTGTGCAAAGCATTTTAATTACAACAGGTTTATCTCGTCATCATCCTCAGTAAAGGAGGAGGCCAAATCTAACCTATAGAAACAGATACATATGTATTTTTCCAGAAATTTCTAGGCTGTGAGATGGTGCTGAATCTTTCAATTTCTTCTGGTTACGTTTTAAACTATTTCACTTAAAATAAATAAATTGTTTTTTTTAAGAGTAGCATGAATTAAGAAAAGTCATATTCTTTCTTGAACTCTAAGTTCTTATGATCAAGCAGAAATTGTCTTTGAGATACTGGATTGAATTTTCTTTCCACGATCAGGAACCCGATGCCCAGAATATTTCCAGGTCCCGACCCTCCACTGCATCAGCGTTAGTAACGCAATGCAATTTTCAAAGTGTCAGCCACTAATTGGCACAGAGCTGAATTTGGTGCCCAATTAGGATTGTCAGGCGCGGACAGGAGCTAAGCATGGAGGAATAAAAGGCAAACCACAGTCACGACTGGGCTTGCCATTGCCTTTGGAAGTGAATGAGCAGGAAGAGCAGAGGGCCAGCGATGATTTGGGCAGCCGTTCCCGGACCGCCCTGCGTTTTTGTGATGCCTCCCTTGAGGCCCTGATTGAGGCTGTGGTGAACAGGAGAGCTCTATTGTCCCCTCCATCTGGAAAGGGAGCTCCAGCAAGCCAGACCAAGCAAGCATGGCTAGAAGTGGCCACGGATGCCAGCAGCCTCACGTTCCTCTCAAGAGTCAAACACACACTTCTCTCAAAATCAAGCCTCTCAGCTCATACCAATGGCAACTCTGTGCCACTGTATAAGCAACTGAGTTGAAATCTCCTCTTTTATGCAACTTTTTCACACTGGAGTCATGAGCACTAATGGCTCCCTGCTGTATTCCCAACAGCTGTGCTCAAACATATTCCAGACCCTTGGTTTTTGCCATTCGAAAATTGCTAATTTTTGTTCCCCATTCTCTTGAGCTTCACAACAAGCTCAACAACCAACTAATTGGAAGGTTGCCGGCTCCCCACTCCTGTCCTCCCTTTGAAAATCTAATAGTGTCACTGAAGCATCAGGAACCAGCGGCGCCTTTTCGAGTGTGGAATTTTACAGGCCCACCCACACCCCAACTCATTTCCACGGATGATTGAAAATTCAGCCCATTAAGTGAGAAAGTATTTATTTATTAAATCTAGTGCAAAAGCGAATCATGGTACTGCTTCTGTCTTAAAACATGAGGTGTTATATGCTGAAGAAACTTTTGTCAGTATTTTTATGTGTTTAGTTTACTTTGATAAGCCTGAAAAAGGGTTTTCTTTTTCAGTGGGCTGAAGCAATGAATACTTTCCTACACGCAGCAGACTTAATTGGTTTGGAGTCCAGGAAATCTCTTTGGGGGCAGTTCTGGTCTGCGCACCAACGCTTCTTCAAGTATCTCTGTATTGCTGCCAAAGTTAGACGTTTAGTAGAAATAGGCAGGCAAGAGCTGCAGAAAGGCAAGGTAAGAGGTCGCTTTCTGCTTTCAAACTGTGTAGAAGACCACTTTTTATTGTTTACCGGAAATAGCATGTTTCCAGTGATATAACCATATGACCAAGTATAATTATGACATGGATATATATAAGACATAATATGATCAGATGCTTTGACAGTATTTGACATTTAATTTTGATACACAGTTGGAATCTCTTTACATTAAAGTTAGTGCTATCTCAATGACCCACACCAATCTCCATAAACTTGTTTTGTGTCCTTCTATTTTTTTTTTGCATAGCACCATTTCTGGGTAGATAGAAAAGAGTCAAAGTTTATGATCGTAATGTATAGTTCCAGGCCATGTAATGATGCCATTAAATCAATTCAAATCAACTCTTGTTTGCTATATTACCATTCAATATTGACACATTGAGATTTTATTTACAGATAATATGCATATATCACTGATACCAGTCGTTTTATGGTATTGTAGTTGCGGAATGTCAAACAAAAATGCAAATAGATGTGATTTTCATGCCAAAAAATAAAAGCATCACTTTCAATGGTTGTATTTTGTAAATAGCTTTTCTACGACATTTTTCCATATAATCTTAATTTTTGTTTTGAATGCTATCAATATTCACTGGAAGCATAATAATGCAAGGAGATAAAGCATGGCTCCTGCTAGTCATATCACAGAACAATATAGGTACTATTCTTTCGATGCTTTATATAGGAACATAGGAACAGGAGTAGGCCATTCAATCCTTCAAGCCTGTCCTTCCATTTAATTAGATCATGGCTGAATTCATTGTACCTGCCTTTAGTCCATATCTCTTGATGTCCTTCCCTTTAAAAAAAAAAGTAAGATCCCAGTCGTGAGAATTCAGATTGACCGAGCATCCACAGCCTTTGGGGAGTGAGTTCCAGATTTCCAATACTCTTCATTATTCGCCCCGATAAGTCCTTTCACTTCCTTTTGTCCTCCTCAACCATTGTAATTAGGTATTTAAACAATAACAAATAAATGTATGAAATTAGGATATCAAATCCTCTTGCCTATAGTTCTGACTGTGGAAGGGTAGGACAGAAAGAAGTGGCTTCAAAAGTGAAGAGGGAATGACAACATATTTACTTAACTCTATTGTTCATTCCAGTGCATTGTTATTGGACTGCAATCCACGGGTGAAGCTCGGACACGAGAAGTACTTGATGAGAATGACGGCCACCTTAACCAATTTGTATCTGCTGCAGTGTAAGTAAAGACGTCGTGTCATTTCAATGACTGTTGAATCGTCAAATAAAATGGCATCAGGTTATATTATTGTTGCAGTTGCATCTTTGACGTAGTTTTCAGAAGTTAAAATTGTAAAAGAATATTATGCTTTTATTAAAACAATCCGGATATTTCCATCTAGAGTTATAGAGTCATTTATGGCACAAAAGGAAGCTATTTGGCCCATGGAGCCCTTGCAGGATCCTCACAGAGCAATCCAGTCAATGCCACTCCCCTTTTCAATCCCTGTAGCCCTGCAAGTTTATTTCCTTCAAGTGCCCATCCAGTTTCCTTTTGAAATCATTGATGGTTTCTGCTTCTACTACCCTCATGGGCAGCAAGTTCCAAGTCTTAACCACTTGCTGTGAAAAATAGTTCTTCCTCACATTCCCGCTGTATCTTTTGCCCAAAACCTTCAATCTATGTCCCCTAGTCCTTGTATCATCGGTTAATGGGAAAGTTTTTTTCTTGTCTACCTTATCTAAGCCTATCATAATCTTGTACACCTCCATCAAATCTCCCCTCAATCTCCTTTGCTCCAAGGAGAACAACCCCACCTTTTCCAACCTAACCTTGTAACTAAAATCCTCCATCCCTGGAACCATTCTAGTAAATCTCCTCTGCATCATCTCAAGGACCCTCACATCCTTCCTAAAGTATGGTGACCAGAACTGGACACAGTACTCTAGTTGGGGCCTAACCAGAGCTTTAACTGTGCCATTAAGTCTATATTGCTTCACCTTATCCCTTTTCAAAATGCATTACCTCACACTTCTCTGTATTAAATTCTATCTGCCACCTCTCTGCCCATTCTGCTAGCTTATCTATGTCCTGTTCCATCCTCACTGTTTGCCATTCCTCCAAGTTTGGTATTATTGGCAAATTTTGAAATTCTGCTCTGTATTCCAAGATCCAAGACATTTATATATAGCAAAAAAAGTTGTCCGAGCACTGACCCTTGGGGAACACCACTATCTACCATTCTCCAGTCTGAAAAAGAACCATTACCACACATGGTGTTTTCTGTCCTTAAGCCAATTTTTTACAAAACTGGACACTGACCCTCCTATTCCAGGAGCCTCAATTTTGTTAACCAGCCTTATAGACAACATCAACTGCATTCTCTTCATCAACCTTCTCTATTACTTCATCAAAAAATTCAATTAGAGTGGTCAAGCATGCTCTGCCTTTTACAAATCTGTGCTGTCTATCCTTAATTAACCCAAACTTCTCCAAGTGCCTGTTGAATTTTTTTCCCCTGATTATTGTTTCTAAAACCTTACCAACCACTGATAAACTAACAGGCCTATAGTTGCTAAGACTGTTCTTACACCCTTCCTTGAATATGGATGTCACATCTGCCAATCCTCTAGCACCTCCCCCATATCTAGGGAAGACTGGAAGATTATGGCAAGCCCTTCTGCTGTCTCCACCCCCACTTCCTTTAGCAACCTAGGATGCAAGCCAACTGGACCAGCTGACTTATCTACCTTAAACATAGCTAGCCTTTCCAGTACATCCTTCCTATCAGTTTTTACCCCATCCATTACCTCTACAATCTCCACTTTTACCCATATTTTATCAGCACCCTCTTAATAAACACTTACACAAAATACTCATTAAGTTTTCTAGCCTTGCCCTGTGCCTTTAAGCATGTATTACCCTCTTTGTCCCTAATAGGCCTCACTCCACCTCTCACTACCCACTTACTGTTTACATGCCGGTAGAAAATTTTTTTTTTGTCTCTTATGCCGTTCTACTCTTATATTCTCTCCAGTCTTATTTTCCTCTTCACCTCTCTCAATCTATTGTATTTGACCTGGTTCTCATTTGAAGAATTCACCTGACATACATCATACACCCTCTTTTTTTTGTTGTTTCATTATAATCTTATCTCCCTTGTCATCCAAGGAACCCTGTTTTTGATTCCCCTATCTTTCGCCCTTGTTGGAATTTACCTAGCCTGTATCTGAAGTATCTCTTCCTTAAAGATAACCCATTGTTCCATTACAGTTTTTCCTGCCGGTTTTTGGTTCCATTTTACCCCGATTAGATCCCTTCTCATCACATTGAAATTAGCCCTCTTCCAACCTAAACGTTCTACCTTCTATCGTTCCTTGTTTTTCTGCATTACTATTCTAAACATTATACGATGATCACTGTTACCTAAATGCATCCCCACAGACATTTGGTCCACTTTCGCCCACCTCATTTCTCAGCACCAGATTCAGCAATGCCTCTTTTCTAGTTGGGCCAAGAACATACTGATCAACCAAGTACTCCTGAACACATTTCAAAAATTCCTTCCTCTCCTTACCCTTTGCTCTAACATTACCCCAATTGAATTTGGGTAATTAAAGTCCCCCAATATCACCACTCTATCGTTGTTGCACATCTATCTGATTTCCCTGCAGATTTGCTCCTCTGTCTGTCTCTCTCACTCTCTCTCTCACTATTCGGAGGCTGATCGAATACCCCCAGTAGAGTGATCATATCCTTTTTGCTTCTCAACTCTAAACCAATTAATTCTGTCCTTGCTCCCTCAAGGACATCCCATCTTTGCAACACTACAATGTCTTCCCTAATCAATCCTGCCACACCACCTCCCTTTTTTCCTTCTCTGTCTATTCTGAACACTTTATACCCTTGTATATTAAGTGCCCAGTCCTCACCATTTTTAAGACACATTTCCTTTATTGCTGCTACATCATATTCCCGTACTGCTATTTGTGCTTGTAGCTAACCAACCTTATTCACCACATTTTGTGTGTTTACATACATACATTGTAATCCTGTCTTTGCATTCCTTGTAGACCTTCTCGGCACACACCTATCTAATATGGAACTACTCCCTTCTCTACTACTGTCTAATATTCTCACATTATGCACCTTATGCCTCTTTTCTACTTCAATATGCTGGTGCCCATTCCCCTGACAATTTAGTTTAAACCCTCCCCAACTACATGTACCTCCCGCTGAGGACATTGGTCCCAGTCCTGTTGAGGTGCAGCCCATCCCTTTTGAATAGGTGCCTTCTTCCCCAGTATTGGTCCCAATGCCCCAAGAATCTGAAGCCTTCCCTCCTCCAATTCAAAGGCATTTAACATCTTTATAACTGTACCTGCTTATTAAAGGATTGGCCCCATTTTCAAAGGGGGCTGCATGAAAATCATTTCTTAAATCTTCAGGGGTCTGGGTAATAATCCTGCAAGAACCTCATGGTGGAGTCCGTTGTCAATAATTAACAGGTATACCAGAAACAGTTGTACTTCAGGTCCTTAATTATTTCCACAGAGCAAATTGACATTCAGAGTCCCTGCCCACACATGCGCAAGCACAACAACCCTTTCCCCACCCCTGGTTGCAAGCATTGATGGTCTTCTAAAGGGTGGCTGGAAACTCTGTGGTCCACAAGGCCATTGAGGAAACTCGAACACATGGCTAGAGCCTGGTGTAACCGGTTTCCAGAATAGTTTCTGGCTGTTAGTGATTTCCTGCTGGAATTACAGCAGGGGCTTCACCAGAATTGGCTGCATGCCACTCTCGAACTAAATTGTTTGGCTTTTTTTGTTTGTTTCTCAAGGGAGAAGTGCTTTGCATCATTTTATCCCAGTGATTCACATTTAATGGATACCGTGATACCTTCACATGTGATTTATGTATTATTACAAAAAATGAAAAGGGTTTTTTGAGGAAACTGCAGCCTTTAGCATGTTGTTTTATTTTGACCTGTTGCCATAGGATTTGGAAAAGTACCAAATCTTTGCCTGTTATTTTCTACGTAAGTTAATCGTTCTTATTTTTGTCATAAAATCTGCTTAATGTTGAAACACTGCTTTAGGTTAAAGTACTAAATTTAGCCACGATGAGTATCTTGTGGAACATGCAGTTATGCATATTGACATGTAAATACTTCTGACCTTTGCATTACTATTTACATAAATAGCTTTGAACTTTTAAGTTTACATGATGACAAATAGATATGGGACTGAATCTTACGCCGCCCCTGCGGGTCGGATGGTGGCGTGGGGCAGCGTAAAATTGAACAGGAGGCCTACCCACCTACCAACTTTATGGCGGCAGGGCGGGGTGGGGAGGGGGGGACGGCCCGAGGCCAATCAAGGCCCTTAAGTGGCAAGCGGGCCTGCTGGTGATGTGAAAGACCGCCCAGCAATAGCTGTCGGCCTTTCCGTACCCCGGGGGGGGGGGGGGGGGGGCGGCCATGGCCGCTCCCGGTGGCACTGCTGGGACTAAAAGCTGCCGGCCCGCTGATTTGCTGGCAGCTCACTGAGGCAGGACCTCCTCCCTCAAGTAGGTGGAAGTCCCACCTCGGGACAGTTAATGCCCGGGGATCCGTAAAATATGGGACGAATCCCCAGGCTAGGTGGAAGCAGGTTCGCCACCGACTTTTACATCAGTGGCGAATTCCCGTCCGCCTAAGGTAAAATCCAGCCCATGATCTTTATATTAATCCTTTATAATCAGAGAAATGAGAATTTAATCGTTAAGTGCAGTTATGCAAAAATGTGAAGTTATATACTTAGACTGCAATCGGATTGCCCTGAATTTACTGCCGGAGGTGATAGTAAGTCATACAGACTGGGAAAATCCTAGCTTTGATCCTTGGTCTGTATTGAATTAGTTGGTATGCAAATCAGCTGTCACTATAAATTGGCTTCAGAACACTAGGCTGGAGAGTTGGAAATTCAGCCAGATTCCCATCTCTGATCACGATCCAGTGAACCCTTGTTTCACAGCATGTGCATCGATGTGAGGTGAAAACAGCATCAGAGCCAACTATGATGTTCCCCCATAGCCAGGGAGCTTCCAGCATCATTTTCTAGGTTCACTCACGGGAAATAGCCACCTAGTCATGATATTGGGTATCTGTTGGTGCCCAGGGAACTGTATCAAATCATGAGTCGGTCTCTTCAGGATAGCAAAGAAAATTGGGAGAAAAAATTTAAAAGACGCAGTAATTGATTTCTCACATACTAAAAGGAAATATTGTCTAAAATCCTGGTGTACGCACCTTTTTTCGTGGCTTCTATCAATCTTCCACCAAAGTGATTGCGGGAGAGCAGAAGAACCCCTGGGGAAATTCCAGACCCAAGTTTCTATTTTGTCCTGGGTTGTTTGCGAGTCAGTTGTCTAGCCAAAGCTAGAGCCCGAAAAAAAATTATTTTTTGTCACAGTGGCAGTGTGATTGCTGTTTTTTGTACTTAACCTACCATTACAAGTCTGATTCTTTGAATTAACAGACTATCTGTCAGTAGCTAAGTATAACATGTATGTTGCACATTATACTTACAGCACACTGGGACTTCAGCTCCCTCTGACATTCAGATCCTCTTGGCTTATGTGTAAACAACATGTTGTGCAGTAAGTAAATGTGTCTGCACATGCACATATGAGGTGACACTTAAGTCTGAGAGAAAGCTGCAGCATGTGGTGTGCATAGTCAGTATAATTTATCTGCTACAGTTGAGCATATTAAATAGTATTGCTCCCAAGAGTGAAAGTTCAGATGTCAGGATGAATATCATTGCACTGTATAAGTTACTTTACATTGAAAGAATAGTATGCCAGAAATTGAGCTTTTGATCCAACCCTGTGACATGGTTGCAAGTTTGAGTCACATGGATGATCAGTACTCACATCGTCTCGGGAGTGAGTTTCAGCATTCAGAGTTGAATGGCTAGATGGATTCTCATAACTCAGGTGACTGGTACCGTTAGCATTCCTTCTATTGGCAGATTATATATCAGTGCACTGCATAGATTGTACCTGCTTGACTAAGGAACTTGAAAGAAACAAGAGAGAGAACATTTACATTTTATTTTAGGTTGAGAGTTTACATTTTTTCACCATAACCTTAGTTTCTGTATTTTGTAAATAACATGGCGCAGTATATGCTTTTGTAATCAAATTTAATTAATTTTAAGAAGGAATGTTATACTTTAAATGTTTAAAAGTCTTGAGTAGCTGCATTAAATTTTGCATTTTATTTACAGAGGCGTCTTTAAGTCATTAATTCAGAAGCACTTTCCTTCAACAAAGAGAAAGAAAGAAAAAGGAATGGGGACAAAAAGGAAACGTAAGATGATATGACAGATAAAGATTACTTTTAATAAGTAAAAGTACTGATGAAGCAATTTTGTGATGTCTGTTTGGTTCTTTGCTCATTATCTATTCAGTGACAACATACTTTTCCATAAAACATGGACAGAGAATTTGGCCACTAAGTTATTGAGGTTGGAGAGGATAGAAAGTCTGACTTCCACAGTTGTTTTGAATGGGTGGGGGGAGTGGGATGGAAAGTGAATTTGGGGAAGAATCTAATTATGCCAAAATTCCACTCTGTTTCTTCTGACCTTTTAAGTTCCAGTAGGGGTAATATGGCCCGATCTTCCACTTGCGCTTCCTAGTGTTGTATCATTGGAATTCTGATGCTTCCCCAGGAAAGTCTGGCCTTTGCTGCCTTGAAAGGTCTCAGCAGAATTCATGCCAACAGAAAGTTTTCTGAAGCCCCAAACATTTACCATAATAAGATAATCAGTCACCTTGTCTGGAGGCAGAAGGTGACGACTGCAGAACCCAACTGTTCTTCTTTGGCTTGTTGAGCCAAGGGTGATCTCAGGCACAGTTGGCTGTGGGTGAGTCTACCTTACAGGGAGGATGAAGCTGAGGGATGTACAGCTGATACACCCTTACAGGTGCCAGCATCCCATGCTGGCCATGCAAATAACCCCGTCTCCAAGATTTGCGACAGATTCTTCAACTGTGGCTAAGGCAGGCAGTGATTCTGCTCTGCCACATTTGCAGTGGCAGAGTAGCATCCCCAGTAATTTTGGGACTTTCATTCTCAAAATGGTAGAATTATACAGCCTGATCGCAATTTGAAATGGGTGATTAAATTAAAAACAAACATGTAGATGATCTTTAGAAAGTTGAGATTTCATAGAGGTGTTCAAAATCACAAAATGTTTTGCTAGAGTAGATAATGAGAAATTGTCTCCAGTGGCAGAGGGATCATTAGCCAGAGGACAGAGATTTTCTACAAGGTAATTACCAAAAAAACCTTAGTAAATTGCTGTGATCTGGAATGCACTGCCTAAAATACTGGTTGAAGCAGATTCAGTTCTAACTTTCAAAAGGAATGTGGATAAATACATGAAGGGGAAAAAAAGCTTCTTATGCTCTGTGGCAAAAGCAGGGGAGTGGGAGCAATTGAAAACCTCTACCAAAGAGCCAGCACAGTCACGATGGGCCAGATGGCCACCTCCTGTACCGTATGATTCTGATTGTGTGAGATAAAGCATAGCAAGGGTTGATAGTTTACTAAATAAGAAACCACAGAGTGGCATTAGCTATATAACTCACAAACATGAGTTACACAGACCTGACTGATGTGGAGATGAAATTACTCTTACCAATTAGGCAGAGTGTTAAATGGGGACTAAATCGTGAGGGGAATTGAATACAAAAGTTAGGGAGGTTATGCTTCAGCTATACAGGGCATTGGTGAGACCACATCTGGAGTACTGTGTACGGTACTGGTCTCCTTACTTAAGGAAAGATGTAAATGCTTTGGAGGCAGTACAGAGAAGGTTTACTAGACTAATGCCTGGAATGGGCGGGTTGAATTATCAGGAAAGATTGGACAGGCTAGACTTGTATCCACTGGAATTTAGAAGAGTAAGAGATGACTTGATTGAAACATATAAGATCCTGAGGGGACTTGACAGAGTGGATGTGGAAAGGATGTTTCCCCTTGTGGGAGAATCTAGAACTAGGGGTCACTGTTTAAAAATAAGGGGTTGCCCATTTAAGACAGAGATGAGGAGAAATGTTTTTCTCTGAGGCTCATGAGTCTTTGGAATTCTCTTCCTCAAAAGGTGGTGGAAGCAGAGTCTTTGAATATTTTTAAGGCAGAGTTAGATAGATTCTTGATAAGTAAGGGGGTGGAAAGTTATCGGGGGTAGGTGGAAATGTGGAGTAATCAGTTCAGCCATGTACTTACTGAATGGCGGAGCAAGTTCGAAGGGCCGAGTGGCCGACTCCTGCTCCTAATTTGGATGTTTGTATGTTCCCAGTACACTCATAGGATTGGCAAACTTTGCTCTGTCAACTTTTTGAAAGCTTAGATCAGTGAGTCTCTCTTGGCATTTCTTCGTGGACAAAGATTTTGGGAAGGTTGTAGTCATCAGTTGCAAGCCCACTGGTGGCTAGTCAGGCCTATCCTTGACCAGCACATGCTCACACAGCGGGTACAAGTGAAGGTATAGTCACTGCTGGGTGCAGTTGGATCTATCCTTCTCCCTTTTTCTTTCATGCTGCTTCTTCGCTCAGCCTCGAAGGTGTCTGTAGCCCTTCTGATGTAGCATTTCCAGGCATCACAGTCTATGGCCTGCGCTTCCCACTGGCGATGGTCGATGTGGCACACAGAGAGGAGCTCCTTCAAGAAGTCCTTGAAACGTTGGCATGGGGGCTCTCTGTTCCTTTTACCCATGGTCAGCTCTCCAGACAACACAATCTTGGGCAGGCGACTGTCGTCCATCCGCGCAACTTGACCTGCCCAACGCATGTTGGCTTTGTAGGAGGATGGCCTCGATGCTGGTGATGTTGGCTGTTTCCAGGACTTCAATGTTTGAGATGCATTCCTGCCAGCAGATCTTGAGGATGCTGCAGAGGCAGCGCTGATGGAAGTGCTTTAGAACGCGTACATGACGGCGGTATAAGACCCATTACTCAGCACCATACAGAAGGGTGGTGAGGACTATTACTTTGTACGCTTTGAGTTTGGCCTGTGCTCTGAGAATGTGGTTGCTCCGCACACGTTTGTAGAGTCTGCCGAATGTACTGTTTGCTTTTGAGAGCCTATTGTCCACTTCCTTGTCTATGGTGGCATCAAACAAGATGACACTCCCCAAATAAGTAAATTGCTTGATGGCATTCAGCTCGGTTCTCTCGTGACAATGCCTGGTGGTCTATATTCTTCTTGGGGTGCAGGCTGAAGAGTTGTGCTGCCTCGGAAAAATGTGTTGTTATACATTGCTGGTCTGACTGACTGTGGGCTAGGAGAGCACAGTCATTGGCAAAAAGAAGTTCACGGATGAGATTTTCTTGTGTTTTTGTGTGAGTCTGAAGACGCCTGAGGTTGAAAAGACCTCCCTCAGTCCGGAAGTGTACATAAACTCCTTCCTTGAGGTCTTCCGTTGCCTGCTATAGCACCATGTTGAAAAAGACTGTGAATAGGGTCGGGGCTAGCACACATCCCTGCTTCATGCCATGGGAGATACGGAAGGGACTTGAGAGGTCGCTGTTTTCCTTGACTTGTCCGTACTGATTTTCATGAAACTGCTTCACCATGGCCAGGAATCTGGGTGGGCATCCAGGTTTTTCAAGGATTTTCCAAAGTCCTTCTCTGCTCACAGTGTCAAATGCCTTGGTGAGGTCTCTGAAAGTGACGTACAGGCCTTTGTTTTGCTCACGACATTTTTCTTGTAATTATTTGAGTGCAGATATCATGTCTATGGTGCCTCTGTTTGCTCTGAAACCACACTGGCTCTCTGGGAGGTTTTCTTCTGCAATGGTAGGCACAAGCCTGTTCAGAAGTCTTCTAGCCAGGATCTTGCCAGCAATAGAAAGGAGGGTGATCCCTCAGTAGTTGGAGCAGTCTGATTTTTCTCTTTTGTTTTTTACAAGGTGATGATAGCAGCATCACGAAGTTCCCATGGAATCCTGCCCTGTTCCCAGCAGGCCGTGAAAAACCCATGGAGCTTGGTATACAGGGCAGGGCCACCATGCTTCAAGGCTTCGGGTGGAATTCCATCAGCTCCGGGGGCTTTGTTCTTCATCTGGTTGGTGGCGGTCACAGTTCCCTCCAGAGTTGGGCTCTCATCCAGTTCTTCTTTGACAGCTGTTGTTGGATGCGATTGATGGCAGTATCATGCACTGTGCACTTGGTGCTGAAGAGAGTTTCAAAGTGCTCCAATCAGCAATCCAGGACTGACTCCTTGTCGGTGTGTAGGATCTTGCCATCGGCACGCCTTATGGGGTTTTGGGTTTGATATCCTGGTCTATAGACATATTTTAGTGCTTCATAGAAACTTCTTATATCGCCAGTATAGGCATACAGTTGAGTTTTTTCTGCAAGTGCAATCCACCAGTCATTTTGGATGTTCCTCAGTTTAAATTGAAGGGTGCTGCATGCTTGACGGTAGGCTGTCTTTTTCTCTTGGCTGGCCAGGTGAGCCTGATGAGCTGACCTTTTTATTTTTAGCAAAACTTGAATTTCCTTGTCATTTTCATCAAACCAATCCCTATTCTTGGTGCTGGGTCGAATAACCTCGTTGGCAGTATCCAGTACGGCAGCTTTGATATGTTCCTAGAATTCTTCTGAAGTGGAATCAGCAGTGAAATTAGGATATTCCTGTCTATTCTGTAAGGTTGCTTGATATCCCTGCAAGATGAGGTTTGCAGGTTGCTGACTCGAAATTTCTTTGATGGGTTGTCTCTAGGCCCGTTCTTGGGCTTAGGCTTGAAGTGGAAGTTCAACTTTGAACGAACAAGCTGGTGGTCTGTATGACAGTCAGCACTGGGCATGACTCTTAATATTCAGAATGTCCTTTAGGTCACACTGGTGCACCAAGATGTAATCTATCAGGTGCCAGTGGTTCAGAGCAGGGATGCATCCATGTGGTCTTGAAGCGATTTGTTTGTTCAAAGAAGGTGTTGGTTATGGACAGCTGCTTTTCTGCTCAGAGTTCCAAGAGTAAACGTCCGTTTTCATTACAGTTTCCGAGCACTCCCTTCCATGCCAGGCTGTGGTGGCCCACGCTGGTGTTGAAATCGTCAAGGACGACAATTTTGTCCTTGGGAAGGGCATTCTGGATTAGTTCACTGGGATCTGTGTAGAACTTAACTTTGTCAGCTGGGTTAGCCTTCAGGGTTAGAAAATAAACACTGCTGAGGGTTGCATGCTGCTCGTCTTGGAGGGGCAGGCGCAGGGACATGATGTGTTCGGAGTGACCGATTGGCAGGCTTGAAAGTTTAGTGGCGATAGACTTCACCATGAAGCTGACACCGAAGAGGCTTTGTTCACCTTGAGGTCGACCTGACCAATAGAGGGTGTAACTAGCATTGTGTTCTGTTAGGCTGCCTCACTCTGAGAAGCGGGCCTCACTCAGGTCCGCTATATCAATGTCTAGTCTGGCTAGCTCATGGGCCACCAGGGTTGAGCGTCATTAGGGGCAGCTGTTGTCACCAGAGTCAAGCATTGTTCTTGCATTCCAGCGAGCGAGTTTCAGAATTTTTCTTTTCCCACCTTTTGAAGCGAGGTTAGGAGTTCGCGTTTCCTTTTCTGTCATAGTTTGGCCGCATTAAGAGATGCCATTGACCACGGCAAGCCAACTGGGTGGTAGGGAGACGAGCATTTGTTTAGGCCACCTTTTCTTGGCCCTGCTCCAATTTCGGAGCAAGCAGTGCTGTCCTTCAAAAAGGCTTCTTGGTTGCTCAGGGTGCTCCTGGGTAATGATGTCGTCCCCAGGTCATCATCAAAACGAACAATATCCTGAGCCGTCTGCATGCAGGATTGGAACTGCGGCTGCCAGTGCCATCTTGCCGCTTGCGCCCCTTTCCCATTGCTACAGGACTTGTTCAGTTATAGTTGGGGTGCATGGATTTCCTTCCTGCCTGCGCAGTGGTGCTTTGAGGTGGAGTACAGTTTGAGCTGACTGACCACACCCTTTAAACCTGGAGCTCATCTGTCATGGCCCAGTGAACTGGGACGGCAGCAACGAGAGATCCAAGCTGTAGGTTTGGATTCAGAGTTTCCATCTCCTAGGTGGGTTGCGGACTAAGGCTTGAAGGGACCCTACTTCCCTTGCTATTCTATCCATAGCTGGTATACCAACAATCGTAGCCCACGTAATATGGTGTGGTACACCTTTGGTCCCGAACATGATTGTACTTGAACTGCTTGGAATCCTTCCGCCCAGGTGGTGTCATGTTCTACATTTCTCCCCTCACTATGTTTTGCCCATCAGCTGAGATGGTGTACCAAGGTTTGGCGCTGGAGCCAGCAGTGAGAGCTGGGTGTAGATGAGGACCAGTGATTCCAATCCATCCTACAAAATTGGATGCAACTGACTGAAAATACAAGGGTACTACCACTATCTGAACACCCCATACATTTCCCCAGATGCGTGAGTATGCACTAACAAAATGCACAACTGAGCGGTCAAATTAGAAAGTGGGAGATCAGTGCTTAACAGTCTGAAAAATCATTGTCACGGGGACTGGATGTTAATTCTCTTCGATCTTTACTGCAGTTTTGGAAATGTGAACACAAATGCCCTAATACTGTATTAATTTTAATACACTAGGTTAATAAACATTAATGTACAGTAAGCATTGCACTAGCTCTAATGTACAAGATAAAAATCACCTCTGTTTGTTTTGTCGTAAACTATGAAGTCTAACTATGTACATGACATGTCTCGTCTTACCAGTTTTCTTTCCTTTAAAGGTTGAGAGGCATACTGATGTGTGCTTTGTGATGCACAGTTTCTGTATTGGGATGGGTTTATTTTGTATGAGTTCACTGTGGAGGCAGGAAAGCTGATATGTTGTTCTTGCAGCAATAGAAAATAGTGGACAATTTTTTTCACATCAGTAATAGACATTACAGCAAAGATTAAAGCCTTGAAAATACCTTGAGAGATACTGGCATACAAACACTTAATGAATTCATTTAAAATTTTTCTCTTTGCTAATTTAACTGAGGCACTAACCCTTCTAAAATAACTAGGCAAACACCTCTAATATGGTGGAGAAAGGATTTTCAGATGCAGCATTCATACAACATTATCCCTGAAGATAATTTCAGAGCATAATAAATATTTGTAAATGATCGAAAACACAGGCTGAAGTGAGGATAATTTACAAAGCTGTTAACTGGTGACCATTCACTACCAACACTGGAAATGTAGCAGGAACTTTCTCATCTCCAATCAATATGACCAAGAATAAAAATTGAATACCACAACTGTTTTTCTTGAATAAGTTGAGCTGCGTTCCCTTTCATTTCTGTGTAGCACTGATATCACTTTTTTTGTAACTTGCTTTAAAATAAAACTGGTAACTTTTGCAGGTATGATTGCTTAACCACTCCTGATACATTAGACCCTAAGTAATACTTCAGATATATTTTTGCACGTTATGTACTTTTACTACCTGACATGAAGGGCTTGAAATTGGTTCTCATAGCTCCCAATTTTGCACCCACATGTTATGCAGGGAAAGCAACGAATATCGAATTTGTTAGTGTGCCTTCTGTGACTCCAGAGCACATGGCTGAGACTGGCCTTAGGCCCATTTCCTATGTCTACCGCCGGTTTCAGGCCACTTTCTCCTTCACTCGCCATGCTGTGGTCAATTCTTTCAGACCTAAAATGACCAAACAAATTCACCCCCTTCTCCCTCCTGAGTTCACAAATCTCTGCGCCCCTAACCACCCTAGATTCTCTGTGGGCCTGGGCCAGTGTCTCTGCTGATAAGTTTTCAATCTCTGCAAGGCAGGCGCATTGCCTCCTCAGTCACGTTCCGCTGACGGAAGAGCACCAATTACATATGATCCACTTGCACATCATTTTCAACGTGGTGATTGTTGCCACTGCTGTGTTTGCATCTGAATTCAAGCACAAACCAATTTCTGCTCCTAGATGCTTGGTAATGATTGCAGAGTGATATGCCAAAGATGGTAAACAATGGTCATACTGTAGACTACAGCACTCACTACATATATTTGTTCTCTGAAGTAATACAAAGCTTTCAACTTAAAAAGATTTGTTAAAAAGATAGAAATCTGAATACAGTGATCACAGTACACAGATAACACCATTATTTTCTTTGAAAATTGAATACTGTATTGTCTTTTCTGTACAATGAAGCTACAGCAAGTATTTTCATGTTCACTGTGCTTAATGCTCCTTTGTACCCCTGCTGTTAGTTGAGTAGCTATTTGCCAAATAGAAATGGGTAACTCAGCCATGGCATCACTTTAAATCTTGTAAGCTGAGCACAAGCAGCTTATTTGTATTAAAGTAGCAGCAAAAACTATATAATTTCTGAAGGGTTGTGACTACAAATGGAGGATTTGACAAAAAGACTCAATTAACTGCTGAGGACAGTTTATCCTGTTCCTTGTTCACTCCTAGTTTTGCACATCATTACAGACTTTCCCACATTCAACCTTAACCTATAATGGTGAAAATACCCCTAGTTATTCAATTAAAGATTCATACTTCAAAGTTATTTGTAGAGTAGAAAGGATAACATACACATGTGAAGGCAAATAAGTCAGTGAAGAAGTTCTAAAAGAGGTTACCTTCAGTGCACTAAATTAAATGTTTTTCTGTTCTTTTTAGGTATTTTTATATTGTTTCAAATAACTTCTGTCTGCCATTACCATTTTCAAACTATTTCCTCCTTTAAATACTTTACCACAGGAAAGCAACGTGGTCGTCCCTTGAAACATTTGAAAAGTGTTCCAGAATTTGTATGTTTGGTGAAAAGCAGCGATGACAGCAGCTGTGATTCTGACCTTGATACCGACAGTGATCTGAACTCATCACCTGCATCTGCCATGGAGATATCTGAAGAGACTGATCTCATTGCTTTGGATGCTCCCATAAATGGTTTTCTATCTACAGAAAAAGGTACCAGTCAATCTCATGAATGCCATAAGTTGTTGGAACTCACTTGTTATGCCCTTGGTTTAGAATTATTTATAGTCCCTGTTGTGCCAAAAAGTAAAGAGCAGGTACTTCCCACTGGGATAGAGGATGGAAGAGTTATGCCAGGCCACAACTGAACATTTTATCATAGTTTAGCAGCACTGGAAGTTCACCATCCTGCCTTTTCGGCTGAGATATAATTCCCAGAACTAAAGAAGAAAACAAAGTAACTTAAAAAATCATGGAGCAGTTTAATCCAGTGGTTTTGGAGAAATAATAACCTTAAAACCACTGTAGATTGATCTGATCACATGTATCATGGATGCAGGTTGACGGAACTTTCTTTGAAATGAAAATCCTTTTTCTAACAAAAAATGATTCCAATTCCAGGATGATCAGCAAGTTCAAAGAGGGCTGGCCAAAATAGTAAACATTTTGGTGCCAAAGATCATTTTGGTGCCAAAGATCAATATTCCCAGCATTTTGGTGAAAGCGTTGGGATGCACCCATAACTTCCAGTGCTGATCCCCACCAAAGCTTTCAGGTTCATAGGGAGGTCATCCAATTTAAATATTCTGGAAATGCATCTTGAGGGCTGCTTGCCCCCAGGAGGCCTCAAAAATGTGTCAGAGTTTAATGCCAGACCTCCACCCACTGGAAAGGTGCTAGAAAAATCCCCTCTGTAAGGGGACTGAAAAGGTGTTTTTTTTTAATTGATTACCCACCATCTTTGGGGTTCAAAGCGACAAACCTAGACCCCTAAAATAAAAGCAAAATACTGCGGATGCTGTAAATCTGAATAAAAACAAGAAATGCTGGAACCACTCAGCAGGTCTGGCAGCCTCTGTGGAAAGAGAAGCAGAGTTAACGTTTCGGGTCAGTGACTGAAGTTCCGAAGAAGGGTCACTGACCCGAAACGTTAACTCTGCTTCTCTTTCCACAGAGGCTGCCAGACCTGCTGAGTGGTTCCAGCATTTCTTGTTTTTATATTATTAAACCTAGACCCCTGGTGGGCCCCATTTCTGCCATTCAGTGGGCCAGTATGCAAGGTCTCACCTACCATACTGGGCCATCAGTGGCAGGTGACACCTAGCCTGGAAATTCCTCCTACGCGTTGGGCTTGTTTTTGGCAGGAAGTGGCTGCAATCTTTACAAGCCCTGCCAGAAAAGACAGAGATCTGGATACAGTCCACGTGCCAAACTCTCACTGATTTATCACAGGAGTGCGCTGGACAGCCTGGATTTTTATTATTCCTACAATAGCTGGAAAAAGAAAAATTCAAGATATGACCGAGCAAGACAAAAACATGGTAGTTCAGTGTTAATATATTACATGCATACCTTTACTGCCTTTGTCTGAGCTGTTCACAGGCAATATCAGTTGGCTCAGGTGACAGGATTTTTCTCAGTCTGAGGGTTATATATTTTATTGACAATTACTAAGCTAGAAATTTGAGTAGTAAGACTCTCATGGAATCTGATTACTTTCCACTTAAAGTATAAATTAGAAACTTTGAAGTAGTATGCCAAAATTATTTATTTGTTCTTGGACCAAGTTGCACTCAAGCTGGATGCAGCAAGAAGCCAGCCCAAGCCACCCAAAATTCAACCTAAGGCCAGATCTTAATAACCTGCCAGTTGTTCAGAGGCAGCTTGCCTCTTTGGTACCCTCCAATTTTGGCCCACTGCTTTGCTGACTGTGGGTCTAAGATAAGTCATGGGGAGGCAAACGAACCATGATGAGTGCCGCATGCAAGTTGGCAGCGACTCACAGGTAATGCTAAGGCCCTGGAAGGAACACTCCTGCTCTTCTGGCTCCACATTAAGGTTAGTCTATGAAAAATGTAGGTGGTGTCCTCTCATGGTCTCTTTAAGAATGCACGTAGACCAAGTAATCCTGACTAGAGAGGACCCAGTGTTCCTCTGCTCAAGGTGGACACGTTTATGGAATTGGTCCTAAAATATGCATTAGGCCACTCCTTAACATATGCAAGGCGCCTAATATCTGTTTTGGGTGGCCATCGGGAACAGTGAAAAATTGCCCAACTCAACCTGCGATCAAGATCTTTCAGCTATCCTATAGATGCGGGACATAGCCCTCCAAAATTGGTCCTTTCCCCCATTTTCACCCGGAAAACGGCATAGAGGTTCATTTCCCCCGCCACCCCCCTTGGTTCTTTAATCATTTTCAACAAAAAGAGAAACCCGGTTACTTTTGCAAATATTATACTTTTTAATCATTTACCTATTAAATATAAGGCAATTATCTGAATGCTGCCTTTTGAGTGGAATAATACAAATGTTTTAAACACTTGAGTCATATAGGTATCTGTAAACAAAAACATTAGGGACATTGAACAATTGTGATTGACTTGAATTGTTTTCTGGTTGCAGCAACACTAGATTTTGTGGAGAAAATGAAAGGGGATCTGCTGGTAAAAGTTGAATTACTAGGAAAAGAACTACCTCTGAATACACTGGATGAACTGATTGACTTGTTTGGTGGTCCTGAGCACGTCGCTGAGGTAATTTTCTAAGAATTTACATGTCTCAAGTTGCTTTCTTCTTGGGCAGTTCCTCGGGACTGTGGATGATTTGCTTCCACTCCGGATCAGTGCAATCTTGAATACCTAATGTGTCTGATGCGTGAACTGCAGACTCTACCACATGTGGGGCAGGTGGTGTTTGAAGGGTTGGTTGGGTGAGTTACTTGGGGCACTGTCGCACCTTCCACACCTGGACTTGGCCTCTGCGTGCTCCCATTGAAATCTCTTGAGGTGCTGGGGACCTTCTCAAATGCACCTTCTCCATTTTGAGCAGTCAAGGATCAGGGGCTCTCAGGAGTCAGTGGGTATGTTCTTCAGGGATGATTTGAGAACGTCTCTAAAGTGTTTCCTCTGTTCTTCTGAGAGTCTTTTGCCGCGGCACACCTCAGAGTAGAGCAGTTGCCTCAGGAGCTTTGTGTCAGGCATGCGAGTGACTTGGCCCACCCACTGAAGCTGGTTTTGGATGATTAGCACCTCGATGCTGGGAATTTTGGCTTGGGAGAGGTTGCTGTCATTAGACCACCTTTCCTGCCAATGAATGTGAAGGATTTGCAAAGACAGCATTGGTATTTCTCCAGTTCCTTGAGGTGCCTGCTGTATATTGTCCTAGTCTCTGAAGCATATAGGAATGCAGGGATCACTGCACCCTGGTACACCATGACCTTAGTCCCTGGTTTAAGGTCCTGGTCCTCGAATACTCTCTCCCTCAGTCAGCAGAAGGCAGAACTGGCATGTTGAAGGTGGCGGTGGATTTCGTCATCAATGTCTTCGTTGAGAAGAAACTCCCGAGATGTGGAATGTGCTCCACGCTTTCCAGGATCTCTCTGTGGATCCTGATCGACGGAGGATGTTGTTGTGCTGCGGGAGTGGGTTGGAAGAGGACTTTAGTTTTCCAGATGTTTAAAGTAAGGTCCATCCTCTCGTATGCTACAGAGAAGGAAGTCAACGATGACTTGGCGCTCAGTCCCCGAGTGAGCACATAAACGAGAGTCATCAGTATACTGAAGCTCAATTACCTTTTGTTTTGGAATGGAGGCGACAACGGTTGAATAATTTCCCATCCATTCTGTCTGTTATCTCCACTGCTGTGGACAGCTTGCGAGGAATATGGTGAAGAGGTTTGGTATGATGACACAGCCTTGTTGACGCCACTCTTCACTGAAGTAGGGTCTGCGGTAGTCCTGTTGGAAAGGATAATGACTTGAATGTCATCATGTAGTAGGCGAAGGATGGTGACATATTTGACTGTAGCCAAACTTGAGGACTCTCCATAAAACTGCACGATTGATGGAGTCAGAGGTTTTCATGAGGTCAAAAAGGCCATGTACAGCAAGCAGTTGGTGCTGCTTTCTACATTTTTCTTGGTTTTGCGACGCAGTGAAGATCATATCTGTCGTGGCTCTCAGTGGTCGACATCTATATTGCAACTCTGGGAGGAGATGGCTGAAGAGAATTCTTGAATTGATCTTCCCTGTGCCAGACAGTAGGGAGACTCCCCTGTAATTACCACAGTCAGATTTGTCTCCCTTCTTGAAAATGGTCGCAATCACGGCATCCCTGAGATCCTCTGGCATGGGGTCTTCTTCCCAGATAAGGGCTATGAAGTCATGTAATTGTGCCAGGAGTGTATCACTGCCATGTTTCAGGATTTCAGCAGGAATTCTGTCTGCTTTTGAGGCCTTGTTGTTTTTCAGCTGATAGAGGCTTTTCCAACTTCATTCCAGGTCGGGGTAGTGCCAAGGCTGAGCTGAGTAGTGCACTGAGGATGGAGTCGAGGACATTTGGGTCAAAGACAGAGTCTCGAATTGCTTTACTAGCTCTCTTAATGACTTTATGAGCAAATACATTAGCTGGTATGATATCAAGCCACACAGGCTATGAGTTAGGGGTCATGGTAGAGCACGACCATTGATTTTGAGCTAGAGTGAGGAAGATCATTTCAAGTTTCTGCTCCTGATCGCAGTCCAGTAACTTCTATTAGTGTATGTATGTAGATCTTGGATGAGAACAATATTTGGTTTGGTTGTAATGTCCTTCATGGTAAAATAGCTTGCCATTGTTCACTATCTAGGCTTACACAAAAATGGGCACTGAATCCTACAATATTTTCAGAAGAGGAGGGAAAAGTGGAAGAAGATTTAACTACAGTTTTTTTCCCCTCCTTTTTGCATTAGTTTTCTCTCTCTCTGAGATTAAATAGTCAATTATTTGTCCACCAATCCTGTCCTCTCCTGGCATTGACATACATACAGCAGGGGTCACTGACCAACAATCAGGCATGGGAACCCGAGCTGATTTTGCTGTTCCTAACCTAAGGATACTGAGGCCTACACCCCAACTGTATGACTCAGCTATCCACTGCTTTAACTGGATGAGACACTGGAGAGTTTATCTAAAGTTGATAAAGGGCTCTTTTTTTTTTACAATTGGACATACTGCCAATCCTATACAGGTGTCATTGTAAGCATGCATCAAAACTAACTTAGTGGCTGATTATAATCAAAATCTGCCTTAACTTCTTGTTATTTTACTCGGGGTTGCTTTTGCAAGTCAGGCATTCTAAGGGCTTCCTAAGTGGGACTTTCTGCCAAAACAACTTAGCTTTTTAGAAATCCATTCAATATGATATGTTATTGAATTGTTAATATTCATGTAGGTGAAGCATTTACAAGAGACAATCTTGAGCTGCAAGTGTCAAATCTATGAAGTAATCTGGTATGCCTTCTAATGCTCAATGAATTGATTTGAAAAGAAGAAATTGAGTAATTATGATTACAGTTTGTACTTACTAATTAATTTTCATTGGTGTTGTTCACAAACACAAACATAATTTGGAAAACAATCAAATTGTCGACCTCAGTAGCTAACACCTCTGGGTTTTCTTGTAAATTCAGGTTGTATTCTAGGATCTGATTGTTCCTGCTTGTTGTTTGACAGATGATCAGCACAAATCAACCAAAAAGGAACTTGGGATACTACTCGCATAATTGTGCACTCATTAAATACAACAAATGTGGTATTTTCATTTATTATGCATATAATAAGTACATAGAGGGAGGAAACGAAGCAGATGATTATGACATCAAAAATATACAATGGCAGCAAAATTTAAAATCAACACAGACTTTTCTTAGGTTAAGATGTACTGATACTTATCCAGTCTTACACTGCTTGGCTGTGAATTTCTGTGCTCTAATAAGAGAGTTCAACTGTTATGTTATTCTGAATAAGTTTTTTACAGAATATTCTAATCACACAAAGGTTTGTGGTGTTGCGGATTAGCACAATGTACTTTTACTACGAGGGCTTGGATTTGAATTCATCCTCAGCTGATGAGATTAACTCTTTTTGTTGGTTGTAAGGATACTTCGTGAAATGATTATTGTTCGTCTCAACCCAGTTCCGAGGCAGAATAAGTCCAAAACGCAAACTGTATCTAATTCGGACCATGTCAGTCTCACTCAGAGAAGCGTTAAGAATGATTTGGTGTGGAAAATTGAAATGTATCATAAGTGCAGCAGTGGGTGCTCTTCAGAAATTAGCATTAAGTACCTTGTTGGAGCAGAATAGAGGAAGCTTTACCCTACATCTGCCCTGTGAGTGCTTGATGCTGACACTAGATGCAAAGTTTGGAGAAACATTTTGATTGTAATGGATGTACCTTATCCTGATGTGCACAGAATTTAATTTAAAAATTAAACTTGTTGGTGTTTATAACATACTCCAAATTGTTTCATGTACTTAAATTAATTTTAATAGATGACTGGAAGAAAGGGACGTGTTGTTCGCAAACTAGATGGCTCAGTTTGTTATGAGTCCAGAGCAGAACAAAATTTGTCCATTGACCATGTGAATTTAAAGGAAAAGGAGCGGTTCATGAATGGGGATAAGGTAGGTTTGTTTTTCATTATGTAAAAATATGTATGTTAGACCCTATTTTTCTTTGAAATAAATGGAGAATAAATATAGGGCAACATGTTGAAGCAGTACTTGTTTCGATAATGTAGGAAGACCATATTTCCCTCTAAATTTTAGTGAGAATAGACTTGCATAAATAGATGTGCAATACAACTAGGCAGCGCTATTGTATGAAGGATTGTGCTAGTCAGTAGTGCATTCAGGACGTTAGTAAAAAGGTGAAACATCTTTTTGACAGACACATTACATACTAGTTTACATTTTTTTTTCTCTTCCTCGTGGTCACCATATTTATCACTTTTGTGAAGCAGTGTTTTATGTTTTTACTTTTTTTTTATCCAATCCATTCTATTCAGTCATCCTTTGCTACACAGCATATACTGTTCGACATTCCTCTGCCTATAACATAGGAAACTGGCTTCTAGGAAATAGTTAAGACCAGCCAAGATATTTCTGCCTGCTCTTACCCCACCTCACCTGACCCTCTATCTGCATCTTGCGCTGCTAACTCATCATTAGCAGACCTTGGGGCTAGATTTTGTGCAGGAGGCAGGGCTCCCAACACCGGGCTGAGATTCGGGGAGAACGACCTCTGCAGATCCCTGAAGCGATCCTCTGGTCTTTTGAGGTCAAAGTTCAAGGAGATGTGATCCCGTCCCTTTAAAAACTTTATCGGGACATGGATCCTGCCCCCAAGAGCTGCTAGCCAATCAGAGGGTCAGCAGGGGTTGGCAGGACCAGTCCAGAAGGCCCGGGAGGGAGGGGGTCCTGGCGGGTGCAGTTCCCAGTGGGGTTCTTCCGTGGGTCACGAATTGCCCATGAAGGAGGGACCCCCCCACCCCTGTTAGATCCCAGTGGCGGTGAGAAGTGGCCCGTATTTGGCCTCTGGGCAGGCAGGTCGTCATCAGCCGATCCTGACCCTGGGAGAATCGGAGCCAGGAACCCTGGCATTGGGTTCTCTGGCAGGCGATTCTGCCCTGATTTTCCAGGCCCCCGCAACGAATGGGATGAAAACAAAATCTGGTCTTGGGAGTGAACCCATATCCCATCACCCAGATTTACAGTATGTTGAGACTCCAGTATATTGTTCTCATAATGTATATAGTACCTGCTCCATGAAAATAAACATCTACAGTAATTGATATATCTTCTAAAATAACAATGAGCCCCTCTGATTTGTCAAGTTTGTAGCCATTATCTCTGAAGCAGCCAGTTCAGGAATTTCGCTGCAGGCTGATAAAAGAATAAAGAACCAACGAAGAAGAGTGCACATGACCCTGGAATTGCCTTGGAGTGCAGACCGTGCTATTCAACAATTTGGTAAGCCCTGGCAAAAAGTTGCCTATTATTAACAATAACAAACACAGAATAATTGAAAATTATTTTTGCACGTATATTAAAAACAGTGCCTTTTTACATCTGAAGAGATTATAATGTATATATGTTAATTTACCTTAGAGACTACTGTTAGGGTCTGATGTTTTGTTAATGTATGATAAATACCTGGTAGTTCAAGATAATAGGGTGAACAGGTGTTGGGTAATGAATTAATTGTATTGAAATGTGTGTATCTATAAAGAAGAGCCAGCTGGCACTGGCTGTCGATTGTTAGGAGTGGAGAAGTAAGTTCTATGGCAAGCAATAAACAGTCTCTACCTAAGCTTCCTGGTCTCAGTGTCCCCTTCACAATCAGGCTTGTAAGTTCTATAACAACTACAGCTCAACAGGGTTGTCGAAGGTGGTTATATAAGGAGATAAAATGTCCAAAGTAAAAGGCGCTTGTACGTTCATGGTTCCTTCCGGGTCTGAGCCAGTCGTTTACCAGTTATAGCCCCAAAATTATATTCAGTGTTTGTTTTATTTTCCATTCTTTGGTCTTAATTAAAGTTTTTAATCCATTTTAGTAGATCAAAGAGAATATTTGTTCTTACTTTTTGATGTCAAACAATAAATAGCCTCTGCTTTTTGATCTCTGCACCATTTGATCAATCCTCTTTGTTCTGTTGGTTGCTGACATTGCTCACAGAAAACTATAACCTGTTGGCATTAGCTAGTAAGAGTAAGTGAAAGTTATTTTCAATCATATGGCCATTTAGGAAATGTTGTGATTCGTATTTTAGCCCACGGTTAGAATGTGATTTACGTTGCAAATTATTCCATGTCATCATTTTCGTTCTCTTTTCAGGTCGTACTCACAGGTCAAACCAAGTGTCAGCTCCAGAATATATATTCCTCATCTCTGAACTTGCAGGCGAAAGGCGATTTGCCTCCATTGTTGCTAAGCGTTTGGAAAGTCTGGTAAACTCATTATTTTTATTGAGGTTTAATGTGTAATTATTACTACCGTACTAAGATTCATATAATGTTTTAAGTGAAGTTTTTTTTAAGCTTTAACTCAATTTACATAGATGCTCCAACCACCCTCTTGGACAAGGAACTGGGAATCTGCATTGGCACCTTATTTACATATGCTTACAAGAAAGATTCTATGGCAATCCACACAGCCACATAGGTGACCACAGATCTCCAACCAGAGATTAAAGAAGCAGAGAAATGTTCACTGACATTATCTGCAAAGTGTTGGTGACTTAACAAAAGTATTGAGTTCATCCATGATGTTTTGTTCCCCTATAATCTTTTAATTCGTGTTTCATTGTATTGTAATCTTACAATTTTCAAATCACAGTTTCAGTCCTCCAAATTGACTCTGTTTGACATATATGTGCCCTTTAATTGACTATTCAAAAATTGTAGATTTCACAGTTAATATTTTGAAACCTCGATGTATTTTTATCATAAACTGCATGATTCTTGAGAATTACTTGAGACTTTTTATTAAGTGCATTCTTTTCCTATTCTCTCCACCCAAATTTGTTCCTTCTGACAGTGGTGATTCCTGCAGGATATAGTTCACTCCTTGCCTCTGCATATGACTGTGAGAATCAGCAGTCTGTTCATTTATGAGCAGCATTACAACCAAGCATCATCTGTCCTCACCAGACTCCCTTACATATTTGCTTTTGAGTAGAGATCACTTAGGACCCTTGCTGATTTTTTAAATTCCCAATTTGGGTACATTTTGGCCAATTGTGTAGTGACGTGCCTGAAATCAACTAACTCAGCACAGACCAGACATCAGTCCTGGGATCTCTTTTGATCTAAATAGCTCAGTACCACATCACGCAGTGTAATTACTCAACTTAATACAGTCCTTCTGTTCTTAGTTACAAAACGCAAAAGCTGTTTTGATCTGTGTTTTAGAATCTTCAGACAAATTGTTGAGTTACTAGGACAGAAATGAATAATATCTGAAAATTCGATCAAACAGGCAGTGAAGAGATTTAGATTTTAATATGTAATATAACATAAAATTTTCTTGGAATGTAAGTTTATTAGTTAACCATTTTAGAATTTATCCTTTCCATAGGGTGCTTTGACTCATGGTGATCGAAGGGCAACAGAATCCAGAGACCTCAGCAAATACAACTTTGATAACAAGGTAGTATCTAACATTTCTCTGTTTTACTTTACTTAACCCAGGCATCTGTAAATGTAGAATAAGAATTGATCAAAAATGATAATCGATAAATATGTGCTCCAGAGATGATTTGGACACAAGAAAAATCAAGAAAGAACTTCAGGCACATTTGAAGCTGTCTATTATTTTGTATAGTGTATACAAGATGAGGCTTAAATCCCATAGGAATTCCACTAGTCTTTCCACGAGTTTAGAACCCTGGAAAACTGGCAAATAATAGCCTTTGGCTCAGTTAGGATCCAGTGTAGCCAGGGAATTGGCTTGTGCCCTGAAAAAAAAATGTTAATTTTTTTAAAGATCAGCCTTCTATATCATGAAAACCATGGGTGGGTTTGGAGTTCCCTAGCAAATTCCCCCTTCCACCGTTATGCCTCCCATCCCCAAGGTGGGCAGTGGTCAGAGTTTCTAGCTGCCGTGGGTAGTTGGAGGCAGGGATAGTGTCAGACATAGCTTATATGCGGTGCTGTTCCATACAAATAAGGTGCCCACCTACTGATCTTGCACACTGCAGTGAAGTTGCTATTGGAGGGCACCAGCAGGCACAATCATTGTAACCATTATCTTAGTACGTGAATTGTCATCTATGAAAACAGCTGGCACATGGTGAGGCAAAAGACCGATAGTAAACTGAGGTGAGCAACCAATAATACTGATTTTGTGATGTGGCATATCAGAAGACATTAGTCTCGGAGGTGCAAATATCTGAAAGTAAACTGTACATCCTGAAGTGTTAATACGAAGTTTTTAGAGAAAATGTTCTGTTCAGAGCAATATTCTCCATTTTAGTCAGGCCATGGGGAGAGGTATTTACCAAACCTGACACTTTTGCACAAGCAAAGAGAGAAAACCAGAAATATTCACTCATGCTGCTCTCATGCACCTCCTAGTGTCTAGAGTGGAAGCAGCATTTATGGAGGCTTTGGACTGGGTTGTCTTTATGTTCAAACGATCATCAAGGTTTGGTGTGGGAGGATTTAAGGGGGAGAAATTTAAAGGAATCTTTATAAAACTGCACAACTTACAGAATTCGTTTTTTTGTATTAGTTTGTATTATCCAAATATCAAATATATTTTGTAATTTATGGTAGAATGTATAATGTTAACATGCTTAGCTAACTACCTATTTAGTTTTAGCTTTAGAGATACAGCACTGAAACAGGCCCTTCGGCCCACCGAGTCTGTGCCGACCATCAACCACCCATTTATACTAATCCTACACTAATTCCATATTCCTACCACATCCCCACCTGTCCCTATATTTCCCTACCACCTACCTATACTAGGGGCAATTGCTAATGGCCAACTTACCTGTCAACCTGCAAGTCTTTGGCATGTGGGAGGAAACCGGAGCACCCGGAGGAAACCCACGCAGACACAGGGAGAACATGCAAACTCCACACAGGCAGTACCCAGAATTGAACCCGGGTCGCTGGAGCTGTGAGGCTGCAGTGCTAACCACTGCGTCACTGTGCCGCCCCAATTTATTTGAGAGAAATTGATATTTGATTTTTTTACTTAATATATCTATCTTTTCTTACAGTATGGAACCAGAGCACTGGATAAAATCATTAAGACCATCTTAGGTCAGATTGAAAATAAAGTACAACCACCAAAAGATTACATTGGAGGTCCCAGTGCTTTTACCGATGGTAAGAAATTAGGTCATACCCAGAACATGATTTGCAGAGTATATTAATATATTTAAAATCAATTTGCAAGTGATCTGTTTTGTTCTAAAATGCATTATTTTGAAATATATCTATTAGTACATTAATATTTCTAAATTAACCGAATGATAGTGACTAAGTAACATCCGGAATAATTTCTATATAGTATAATATGAAGAAAAATGATCTTTGCATGTCTGTAGCAGCCTGTGTTCTGTAGAATATTGTATTCAATCAAGGAATCTAATAAGAAGCATCTATATTGTAGATATGAGACAGGGACTAATGGCTGTTGGAATTTTCTGCAAAGAAAACCGTTATGGATGTATCAATGTGGAAAAAGGTGAGAATTTAATGTTTCTTTACCGAGTTGTCAATTTGAACTTAGGGTTTGGAATCAGAAGTTCTTTGACAGCCAATTCCCTATAACAGGCAGTGGCTAAACTGAACAAATCAGATCAACATGGGCTAGGATTGCCAACTCTGGTTGGAAGTATTCTTGGAGGTTTGATCACGTGACATTCGATCGCAGTTTACAACTGTTACTGCATTTATCTTATAATGGTTAATTCCACATAGTTGAGTGTCTTTGCTTCCTGTTTGCCTATCAAAAAATGTTTTTACTACGTGGCAGGAGTGGACTCAGTATCGGGAAATTCCCCGACTTCCCCCACGAATGGTTCCCTATGACCCCTGATAGATGCACTCCCTGATTTCTCCACCCACCCACCCCCATCACCTCTGAGAAGCCAAAGGTGGTCAATTCTTTATCATCTCAAACAAAAGCTGAAAATGCTGCAAACACTCAGCATGTCAGGTAGCATCTGTAATCCAGAAGGATTGGCAGCCCTGCTATACACATAGGCACTGGGAGTTAAAAGATTGGGAATTGAAATGCAATTGTACACGCCAATGAAGAGTGACATGCTTTCCATGTATACGAGCCATGCTGAAGTTTTTTTAATCCCTGGTGAATTGCTGACACCATTAAGCACCATGCATAAAAGTTTCACGGATCTTCCACAGTCAGTAAGACTCCTCCTCCTCCTTGCCCATCAACAGGTGACATTCCACTCAAGCCACTTGGGTAGATTAAGCTTTAATGTCACTGGATAATACTGAGGACTGGTCTCCATACTCGCCCATCAAAGTTCCATCTCGTCACTACTTCCCTGTTTACTCCTTGCAGAAGTGCCCAGGAGATCATTCCTCAATTCTGGAAAGGTCCCGGACAATTTGGGAGATTCCACAACTCTAATGTGGACCAGTTCCTTAAAGAGGCTTGTTCCATACCTGTTTTGTCAAAAAAAGTGATAAATAATCTGAAACGGAAGTGATCTAATGTGATTTGCTTTTTTTCTGTTTCAGATTGCAGCATCACAAAATTCCTGAATCGGATTCTTGGACTTGAGGTTCACAAACAAAATGCACTTTTTCAGTATTTTACAGACACGTTTGATTATCTCATTGAGAAGGATAAAAAAGATGGAAAATATGACATGGGAATTCTAGGTATGAGCAAGCACTTATAAATAGCAGAGGGTCACTCAAGAATCTCCACCTTTTCTCATATCTTGTATCTATATAATAGTGATTCGTTAGAAAAATATAGTTGATGTATTTCACACACAAATATTGCACATGCCTGATTTAATGCTGCTTATTAAAATCACAGTTATGCAGTGAAAGTGATAGCATGTATATGAGTCATAAGTGATTCGAACCCGCAAAAGCAAAAATGCCTATTACAGTTTTTGAAATAAACAATATAAAACAGAATACATAGCAAATGACAGTGGAATACAGAAAGTAATTAACTGCAAGTAACAAAAATATGATATAGGTCATTAATGCTTGCCATTTTCAAATTTGCCTTAATGTGTTTTCAATGCTTGTAGTACTTGAAGGATTTTACATTCCATTGTTCATGGTAAAGCAATGATACACTGTTTGTATTGTACCATGTAATGTGCAATGCATTATTCTACTGCCGCAGCAGTACCTCCTTTAAATGGAGGTTTTAGTGAATGGATCTACCAGTCTGCCAGCAAGCAGCTACTAGATCTTCACTTGTTGACTGCTGGCCGGCTGCAGCATACACTTGTTTCGGACAAGAGTTAACATAGTGCCGGCCTCAAATTGGAAACAATGATGACCTGGGGGAGGAGGGAAGGTTGACACTCACCCTGTCCACTGCCTGCCCTAAACCCACTCCTAGTTAAGGGTATACCCCCCTTGTATGGGGGAGAAATTCAACACCATTTTTCCTGTGATTTGAGTCGTAAGGCAAAAGATAGGGGGACAAATGTCAGGTCACGATCTCCCACACCTGATCTCCCTATAATTGTGCCAGCCACCAAGTTAGAAGCTGATGATTTTTAGATATCCAGAGTGCCTACGTGGAATAGGTAGATGTAGGTGTGTCAGCTGTGGATCAGTTACCATACAACCATACAAATTAGGAGCAGAAGTAGGCCATTCGGCCCCTTGAGCCTGTTCCGCCATTCATTAAGATCATGGCTGATCTGTTTCTGACTCGAATTCCACAATCCATCTACCCTGATAATCTTAGATTCTTGTTAGGCAAGGGAATCAATCTACCTCCGCCTTAAAAATAATCAATGACCCTACCTCCATCACCACTTGAGGCAGAGAATTCCGAAGTCGTACAACCCTCTGAGAGAAAAAAATTTCTCCTCATCTCTATCCTAAAAGGGTCACCCCTAATTTTAAAACAGTGCCCCCTGGTTCTGGACTCACCCACAAGAGGAAACATCCTTTCCACATCCACCTTGTGAAGACTGTTCAGGATCTGATATACTTCAATTAAGTCTACCCTCATTCTTCTAAACTCCAGTGAAAACAAGCCCAGTCTGTCCAACTTTTCCTCATAAGACAACCCGCTCATTCCAGATATCAATCTAGTAAACCTCCTCTGAACTGCCTCCAACACATTTACATCCTTCCTTAAATAAGGAGACCAAAACTGCACACAGTATTCGAGATGTGGTCTCACCAGCTCTATAACTGAAGCGTAACATCCTTCCTTTTATTTTCAATTCCCCAATACCATTTGGTAGCACTCTTGTCTCTGAGTCACAAGCTCCTGGGTTCAAGTCCCACTCCAGGACCTGAGCACAAAAATCAAAACTGACACTCCACTGTAGTACTAAGGGAGTGCTGCACCATTGGAGTTGCTGTCTTTCGTATGAGACGTTAAACCAAGGCCCTGTCTGTCCCCTCAAGTGGATGTGAAAGATCCGATTACATTTATTTCGAAGAAGAGCAGGGAAGTTATTCCTGGTGTCCTGGCCAATATTTATCCCTCAATCGTCATCACAAAAAAAACAGATTATCTTGTCATTGTCACGTTGCTGTTTGTGGGAGTTTGCTGTGTGCTAAATTGGCTGCTGTGTTTGCTATATTTCAACAGTGACTACAATTCATTACCTCATTAGCTGTAAAGCACTTTGAGACGTCCATTGGTCATGAAAGGCACTGCATAAATGCAAGTCTTTTTTTAGAAGCATTGGTTGAACAAATCAAGCTCCTAATGCCAGTCGCATTACCACAATTGAAAATGACGTACAAATGGGCAGAGTTTAAGACATGCTTGTTCCACTTAGTTGTAGGTCTTGAGCTATCTAGCCAGCAGTCTTTAAAGGGGCCCATTCGAGAAACGGCAAGAAAACATTTTAAATGTTAAATTTCTGTGTGGTGCCAGGCAAAGCAGGCGTGTTCTGCAGTAGTACCATGGGCCACTGCCAACCTGTGACCACCCCCAGCCCACTTTCCCAGGACCTGTCAGCAACTTGAATTGGCCACGCAATGGGAAAGGCCAGCTGCCATCTGCAGCTCACCAATTTAATTTATATGAGGCCTGATGCTGAATTTCAGGTGAATCTCAAGCCAGCCGGGGCCATCACACAAAGCAGTCACTTTGCTGGCTTTAAGCACAGGTCTGATTTTTCAGCCAGTGTGTTCTCTGCATTGCTGTTCAGCTACAGTCAGACTTAAGTATTCGCATAGGAATGTTGGAGGTTAAGGTGGCATTAGTTGATCTTCCATTGCCTTGATTTGGTTCTTAAATTTGGTGCACTGAACACAAAGGGTTACTTTTATTGATTGTGTCTCTTCTGTTTCATCAGATCTAGCTCCAGGAGTAGAAGAGATATATGAGGAAAGTCAGCAGGTTTTCCTTACACCAGGGCACCCACAGGATGGACAAGTAGTTCTTTATAAGGTAAACTATTATTATGCAGGTCTCTCTTTCTCACTCTGTTAGCTGGTTTCCATATAGTGTAACTAAAAGAGTTCTATAAGTAAAATGTTTTTAGAAAATCTTTACTATTTCAGTTATATGTGATGACTATGTCTAGGCATAGGGCAGTATTCTGGGCCCAACTGTCTTCAGCTGCTTCGTCAATGACCACCTCTCTACCATAAGGTTAGAAATGGGCCATTTGCTGATGATTGCACAGTGTTCAGCACCTTTTGTAATTCATCAGGAAATGAAGCTGTCCATGCCCACATGCAGCAAGATCTGGAGAACATCCAGGCTTGGCTGAAAAATTATAAATAAAATTCATGTCATGCAAGCGTCGGGCAATGATCATCTCCGACAAGAGCGATTGACATTCAATGGCAAAGTCATTACCAAGTCACCCAGTAGCAACATCCGGGGCTCTCCATTGACCAGAAACTGAATTGGACCAGCCACGTAAATGTGGCTACTAGAGCAGGTCAGAAGCTGGGTCTCCTGTGTCAAGAAGCTCTTCTCCTGTCTCCCAAAAGCCTCTCTCTACAATGTATAAGGCACAAGTCAGGAACATGAAGGAATAGTCCCAACTTGTCTTGATGAGTGCAGCTCCAACAACACTTAAAAATCTCAACACTATATGTTTCATTGGCACCCCATCCACTTCCTCTGCCATTGCAATTTTGTGTCTGCATGTATACTATCTACAGTATGTACTGCAACAACTCACCAAGGCTTCTTCGGCAGCATCTTCCAAATGTCCTCCACCACCTGGGAGTCAGAGTTATACAGCACAGAAACAGGCCCTTTGGCCCACCATGTCTGTGCCGGTCATCAAGCCTTTCTATTCTAATCCCATTTTCTAGCACTTGGCCTGTAGCCTTGTATGCTATGGCATTTCAAGTGCTCCCATGTTCTATATCAGCTCTGTATTCCTCTAACTGGAATACTGCTTATTCTCTGCTCTCCCATCAAAGGTTAATCTTTCAGCCTTTAGTTCCTTGAATACTTTTTCTAAATCCCTTTGCTTTGTTGATCTCTCTTGCTGCCTTCAAAAATCTCTAAATAAAAAAAAAAGCTTTTTGTATCTTTGATTTCTGTCCCCCACCCTGTTAACTCCTGCTTACTGTGTACCTCTTCCTGTTGCCAAACACTCAGATTCAAGAGAGAGAGCAAAAGAAGGGAGGAGAAAGTGTGGAGAGAGTGAGCGTGAGGGACAGAGAGAGCAGGCGTGAAGGAAAGAGAGACAAAGTACTGTTCTGTTGCAAGTTATCAGCTGCAGGTCCCTGATGTGCTGTAGAGTTTACAGCTTAAAAAATAAAATGCTGGAGCAAATTACATCACCAGCAATGATCAACAGCCAAGGGGGAAACCAATGTGCAACATTTGAATATTTGCAGCAGCCTGCAAGTTCCCACGCAGGCCACGCAAAAGTCGGCCTCTAAGTTACTCCACCTGCGCAGCCGCCCAAAAAATGTAAAGGGACCGGGCACATAAATAAATCATCTGCACGCTCCAAAAAAAAAAATTAGAGGGTATGTTGCCCAGGAGGATAAGGGTAGCAGGTGTACAGGAAAATCATCACCCAAAGTTCCCTTTCAATTCACACACCAGTCTGACTTGGACATATGTTGCCATTCCTTCATTGTTACTGGATCAAAATTCTGGAACTCTCTACTATTCTTCTGGAACTGACAGAAGATCATCGATCTGAAGTGTTGACTCTTGTTTCTCGCTACACAGATGCTGCCAGACTGACTGAGTATTCCCAGCATTTTCTGTTATCATTTCAGATTTCCAGCATCTGCAGTATTTTACTTTTGTAATAGCCATTGCTATGTAACTTCCTGTGATTCCCAAACAGTCCATATTATAGGAGCAAAGAATTTTATTTGCAGGAAGATAACTGGCAGGACTAATCAATCCTGGCAGAAAATGGCCTCATGTTAACTGTAGGCTGTACTGGTATTTGCTGGAAAGCAGTCTGCAGCTATTGAGTGAAATAGAATAGATGGTGGTAAAGAGTACCTTTTAAAGGAATAAAGTACAGAGTATAAATATTCGTAATAAGTTGCTGTTAATTTATTTTGTCTTCTGTAGATAAGTGTGGATAGGGGCATGCCCTGGGAAGAGGCTTATCAGAAGTCACTCACCTTGACAGGATCTGATGATGGTTTCTACCTTTCACACAGGGTTAGTATCACATTTTGTTGTCTTCCTTGTCTTGTGCCATATAATTGTGATAAATATTTTAGGGAAGTGAATTATAGGAGCTGAGGTGCAGTTTCTTCTGTGATGCAGATGAGTGTAAATTGAGTACAGTAAAGGGGAAAGAAGTCCAACCTGAGTACTTCATATTCAAAATACTTTCCAATTTAACAAAAGTGCAGCAAAAAATTACATTTCAACATTTTTTTTTTTAAATCTCAATTTTTCTGCTACCATGGAGACCCTCCAACATGGTTTTATTCTTTGTTAGGTCATTTCAGTGCCGTCAATTGCAGGGAACCACTCCAAGTACCTCCATTGCCAGCAGTAATTGGGGGGGAGGGTGACTTCATACCAGCCAGAGGACAGCATTGGAGCCACTGACCCTGGGCAACCATTCCATAGGTTGTCAAATTTGCAATTTCCGTAGAGTTTCTTGGGGATAGGTTGGTTTAAAGTCACATCCCCATACTGTTCGCAGTGGAGCCACTCTAGAAAGCAACCTGTATCACTAGTGCAGGCTCGCAGAGGGGGAGATTCTACTCCAGGTTCTTTGTGATGACAAGATATTGGCACTTTTAAAATAACATGAAATAAAATTTTGATGGAAGCATCATTTTCTTTTACAAAAAGTGGAGCAAGAATTACTTCTGTTAGAACTTCTGCCCCATTTGAGCATGACAAATATTTAAAGCTGTCCATAAGCGGCATCAAACTCAGAATACGTACAACAGAAGATGGGGACAGAAAATGCAAGTCTTCAGGATTTCTTTTGATCACATTACAGCTGATTATCATTATCAGCAGGGAATGGGTGGGCAGCAGCCGGAGCACACTTGCTGCCAACATTTTTTGCCAGGGTGGGCCCAAGCTATTTAGAGACCTAGACTTCGTTTCTGTGTCACCAATGACTTGAATGCAAAACGGGCACCATGCTGCAGCTCACTGGTCTTGGTAGGCTGCCACACTGATCAAGTCAACCATTGCACCTTGGTGCCGGGGTGGGGGTAGCAGAGGACATACAAGCTACCTTTGGATGTGCCAGCAATGCCCTGCAATTTCTTTTTGGACCTGGGAAGAGCAATCCTTCTCCCTTTGGACCAACTAAACCAATAAACACATACTTCCTGTGCTATTTTATGAGAGGCCTCCAGTTGTTCCTTTAAGAACTGCTGGTTAAGGGCATTCACTGCCTGGCATGAATGTCTGGAGTGTACCTCAAGATTGTATTCAGGGTTTTTTGTACATTAGAGCCCAAATTTGCATAATTTAATGAGGCAGCTGCCTGGGCCACCTTTTTAAAAAAAAAATTATTTCCAAACTATACTTTATTCATAAAAATCTGTAAAAATTACATTCCCAAACAGTTTAAAACAGCATCAAGTCAAAAAATACAAACAGTGCAAAGGTGATCAGTTTCCTTCTATACAATCATGAGTTGCTTCACAACTCTTCCATTTCATTTGTCATGCCATACACATTTTTACATTTACAGCACACAAAATTTCTCCGATACAGTTCAAGGGGTTTCCCATGGATCCAGCCCCTCAGTTCAGCTTGGTGGGGGGACCTTACACTGTGGTCTTTCCCCATTGAGCCTTTGCTGCGGCTGCACCAAGCTTTAGTGTGTCCCTCAGCACATAGTCCTGGACCTTGGAATCTGCCAGTCTGCAACATTCGGTGGTGGACAACTCTTTGCGCTGGAAGACCAGCAAGTTTCGGGCCGACCAAAGGGCGTCTTTCACCGAATTGATAGTCCTCCAGCAGCAGTTGATGTTTGTCTCGGTGTGCGTCCCTGGGAACAGCCCGTAGAGCACAGACTCATGTGTTACAGAGCTGCTTGGGATGAACCTCGACAAAAACCACTGCATCTCTTTCCACACCTGCTTTGCAAAGACACATTCCAGGAGGAGGTGGGCAACCGTCTCTTCCCTACCACAGCCACCGCGGGGGCATTGCGCGGAGGGGGCGAGACTTCGGGCTTGCATGAAGGATCTGACGGGGAGGGCCCTTCTCACCAGCAGCCAAGCTACATCTTGGTGCTTGTTTGAAAGTTATGGCGATGAGGCATTCCGCCAAATGACTTTGACGGTCTGCTCGAGGAACCATCCGACAGGATCCCCCGTCTCCTTCTCCCGTAGGGCCTTGAGGACGTTCCATGCAGACCACTGCCTGATGGATCGGTGGTCGAAGGTGTTTTCCCGCAGAAACTGCTCCACGAAGGATAGGTGGTACGGCACGGTCCAACTGCATGGAGCGTTCCGCGGCAATGTGACCAGGCCCATCCTTCGCAACACCGGGGACAGATAGAACCTCAGCACGTAGTGACCCTTGGAGTTTGCGTACTGGAGATCTACACACAGCTTGATGCAGCCGCACACGAAGGTGGTCATCAGGATGAGGGCCACGTTGGGTACATTTTTCCCGCCCTTGTCCAGAGATTTGAACATCGTGTCCCTCCGGACCCGGTCCATTTTAGATCCCCAGATGAAGCGGAAAATGGCTCGGGTGACTGCCACAGCGCAGGAGTGGGGTATGGGCCAGACCTGCGCCACGTACAGCAACAACGTGAGCGCCTCGCACCTGATGACCAGGTTCTTACCCACAATGGAGAGAGATCGCTGCCCCCACATGCCCAGCTTTTGTTGTACCTTGGCTACTCGCTCCTCCCAGGTTTTGTTGCACGCCCCGGCCCTTCCGAACCATATCCCCAGCACCTTCAGGTAATCTGACCTGACGGTGAAGGGGACAAAGGATCGGTCAGCCCAGTTCCCAAAGGCCACCTTTTTAAATGCCCTGGGCAAAATGGCACAGGCAGGATCAGACCAAAACAGGTTGAATCCAGGGCCACTATCATTCTGATCATGCCATAGTTAGAAACAGCGTCCTGTGTCAAAAGAAAGAAATATGCATGATATTAACAGATCTATTAGAATAAATGAAGTTTATTAGAAACTGATCACTGAATGAAGCTGATACTGCATTACTTCGCATTTGAGTAATAATGTATAAAATTTCAGTGGATCATATACATTTGAATATTTGTCTGATAGTTTGAGGCTTTGTGTACTCATTGCAAAAAGAGTCATTTTATACGATTGTAGAGTTGCCTTTGTTTTACAATACATGAAATTATAATACTTTTATACCAAACAAAATGCTGTCAAATCCTACACTTTTCATCAGTCATTCTTATTGATTGTTTCTCTTACAGCTTAGAGGGAATGAGCCTTTTGCACTTTTGGCTGAGCAAATTACTGTGAAGCATTATGTGTTGTATAAACCAAATATTGGCAAACAAATACAACCAGAAAGTTTTGATAACTTACAGAAGAAGTACAAAAGAGTGAGTATTGTTCTGTTGTTTTAGTTATATGCAAAGTTCAGTCAATGAGAAATCCCCTCACTCCTAAAAGGTTGATTGAGAAAGGACTGTAATTGTTGCCGCTGTTGGGTTATATGTGCTTGGGCTGATGATTACCAAACGACTTTTAAAACTGTTAATTGTATGGAAATGATTTTAAGTCTGATGAAACAAACCCCGGCCAACAACTACTAATGATTGCAGCTCCCAGAAAAAAATTCAGCTGTACATTTTGGATCTGGCAATATTAAAGAAAAGCTGCATTTATACGAGGGAAGAGCAACTAAATGTCATTTTTATTAAGAACAAACACATCAGGAACAAGAGAGAAGTTAATATGATACAAATTATGTCATTGCATTCAAGCATTTGACAAACATATAAAAGGCTTGCCAATTTTATATCTATATTTTTGTCCTGTAATGTTTCGCCCCTTGTACTGTGATTATTGGCTGTGTATCTTTTAAACATCACAGTCCAATGAGGAGCTAAATCTTGCAAAAAAAAAGTTTTTGTAATTTACAGTTGATCAGTTATTTTCTCCAGCATATAATACAGCTAATCAAGAAATTAAAAAATTATGGAGATAATGATTCTCTGTAAAGCAGTTAGGTAATATTTGAGTACAACAGCCATTTTTTTGAATGACTCCTGTTGTCCTAACAACCTTTGTTCTTGGAATATTTGTTGCAAGATTTCAAAGTATTCTATTCAAAATAAGCAAATTTGTAAAGAAACTAAAGTAACCAATGAGCTGCTAAGATATTCCACCAGAGGTGTGTCCCATTAGGAACAGTGTGCTTCTGTATAAACACATTGCCACAAAAGGGAAGGACATGAATATTTACTTCTGTGTTCGCTTATGGTGAATTCTTACTCTCTCTCCTTTACTCTCTACCTAAACTATCAGGAAAAAGCACTGAATAAATGCAAAGTACTTCCTCGTAGGAAAAGAGGAACTGTCAAATTATAGGTCTCAGATCAGTGCCACTTTTGCACACCTCCTACTCATTGTGGTTTGGGAGAGGGAAAGTCCAGAAGCAAAGAACAGGAGGAAGTCAAATGAAAATTTAACGGCTTGCAAAGACGTCCATCCAAAAAACTTAAAATAAGTGGTTGATATATATTTTAGAATAAAATTGCCCTTAGCACAAGGAAGGAAGCAAATGTTGACAATAGAAAATAATAATTTGGAACATTTATGTGAGGAAGGAATAGAGCAACGCAACTATAACTCCTAGAATGCCGCCGGCAAGTTTATCTTACTGGGGTGCGAACAAGATAACTCACCGAACAGTAGGACTTCCTAGTCTGAAGCTTAAAATTGTATCTAAGTTTTGTTCTTGTTGCACCTGTCAGTAATAGACTTCTGATCCTCAGCTGATTGAACAAAACAGGCTCTGCTTTTCAGCCAATGTAGACAGTAGAACCCAATAGACAGAGGAAATCAAAGTATTTTTTAAAGGTGACATTTCAAAAAAGGTTGTAACAACGATAATAGCGCATGTATGTTAAAAATGAAAAAGTACATTCAAATAATCAAAGTTGAAAGGAGTGAATAGAAAAGAAGTGAGCATTGGGGAAAAGGAAAGCAGAGTTAGCAGAAGTATTTTCAAAATGCTCATTCACATGTTTAGTTTACAATAGTAAGGCTACTGCTGAAATCTGAGTGTCCTTGTAACTGTAATATTAGTTTTTTTACACAATCTAAATTGAAACCATAAGTGTTTGTCCCGATATCATGGAACAGGGCATGTAGGTAAAAAAAATTTAAAAGTACAATTCCAGTCATTTTAAGATTAGATCTGAAGCAAGATGAAGACAGTCTAATGCAGTAACAGATTTTTGGGATGAATAAAATGATAGATTAGGAATGGCCATATACAGCACCAGTCTGAATGTCTGATTCTAGTGCAATAGGGTCGAGGGGTTGTTAACTAATTCCCTGTTCTATTAATTGTAATTATCTGGCAAAATATGGAGCACAACAAACATATTTAAGGAAAAGTAATTTAATTGCATATATGAATCCAGTTTCTATATTAAAAAAGCAGGACAAATAGCTTATAGCATGATAAGGGATAATGCTAACACCATTATTTAGATGCATACATTTACCTTTGTTGAAAAGTATCTTGCATGAATCCCAACCTAAAGGGGTGTTCGTCAGTTGTGGATTTTTATTTTAAATACTTCTTTTTTCGCACAATCAATACTTCAGTTAGATGTCGTACAAAAAACATCAGTATGACATTCATTGGGACCAACAGCCCTAAGTTCCCACCCCCCGTGAAATATTGAAATCCCCCAAATCTTATTTAATATTGAGTCAATATTTAAACATTTGTTAGATATAATGTTTAACATGAATTTAAACTGCTATTTTAGTTTTCACAAAGATTTGATTTAGTACTGAAACAGTATACTGTAATGAAACTTAACTGGGTATCATGGACGTTATAATTTTTTTTTGAAAAATGCTTTAAATAAATTTTAAACAAATCTGTACATGGTAAATTTAGATGCCTCATTAAACATTTGTGCTTAACTCTCATCTGCAGATTAGCAAAAAGTCCTAAACTGTCGCTTAGGATAGCATTACTTTTTATTTACGTTTTTGGCTTTTTAACTTTGATTGTTTTGTACTAATTATTGGCATATTTTAAATACTACAAATTAAATTAAAGGCAAGTGAAAAAAAAATTAATATTTTTAGCTTTCTTTATTCTTTTCAGCAGTGTTGTATTTTTGCACTTGGAGCTTTATTTATTTATTTTCCTTATGTATTTTAGGTTGAACCAGGAGAGGCCAAAGAATATTGGCAAAACCTGTATAATTTCTCCTTCCAAAAATGCTGTCACGCAGCTTGGTAAGGCTTTGCAAGTTTGAATGGATATGTTTCCAGTAGTTTCCTTTTCATAATGGGCCCCTCAGAAATTAACCTAATTAATTAGTAAAGCTTTGCAAATGGTTCATATAATGTGCTATGCACATTATTGAAGTGTATTAATTTAAAATGTGGTGTGCAGAAAATTCTTTTAATAAACTAATAGCATGTGGTAATGGAACAATTACTTTGATACAAATGTCATATCAGATTTGTAATTTTATCACCACAGATCTTATTGCAGCTTCTCAACTCCTTTACATTTCTTTATTTCATTTTAAACATATTTTACCCACTGCTTTCTAAAATAATATTTTAGACATATCATGTGGTGTATGATTGATATCCCCTATATATTGTGGTACTGTGGTGCATATTTGTTGCACAAAAATAAATTCAGCCTTAAAGAATATCATAAACCAGAGTAGCTCATATCTGCATTTTTTTTAAACTAGAGCACTATTTCCATATTTGGGAAAAGCATGTAAACATTGACCAAATCACCACCCTGTGAAACAATTGTACCACAACGTGTTTAGATTCACTCTAATCCCTGTTGGAAAGAGTTGCTTATGGTAGTATTTTGATATTTACCACTTTGTAAACTTTAAAAAAACTTTTGATCATTGGATGTGATCCTTATCTTTTTTAGTTTGCTTCTTATTTTCTAAGCTAATACTGACTTCCATGTTATCTGAAAATCCTCACCATGTGGACCTGTTGATTTCACACCTATCAGTATAATGAGCAAACCAGAAGGAGCTGAATTCAATCCTAATGACTTTACCCACCCACCCCCAGTTTTTTTTCTGTTGGCTCATCTTTAGTCTGTGTGTGATTGGCGAGGCATAATTTCCATTATAATGACCAACTATAGTATGAATGCTGTGTGCCTGCATTATCATTGTATTCTACATGATTGCCATATCCGTCTAAATGTTATGGATTTAGGTAAACATAAAAAATAGGAGCTTGCACATTATTTATTTATTTAGGGATACAGCACTGAAACAGGCCCTTCGGCCCACCGAGTCTGTGCCAACCAACCATTTATACTAACCCTGCAGTAATCCCATATTCCCTACCACCTACCTACACTAGGGACAATTTACAATGGCCAATTTACCTATCAACTGCAAGTCTTTGGCTGTGGGAGGAAACCGGAGCACCCGGCGAAAACCCACGCGGTCACAGGGAGAACTTGCAAACTCCGCACAGGCAGTGCCCAGAATCGAACCCGGGTCCCTGGAGTTGTGAGGCTGCGGTGCTAACCACTGCGCCGCGCTGTGATCAACATTCGAGTATGGCTGCTTAACAGATTTATATGACATCCTTTGATCGTAATTAATTAACAACTCAGTTAAAATATTGTCTGTTAAAATAGAGCACAAAGACGTCATGATTTCTGAATCATGTCAGTCATTGTATCTCCATACAAGCACTATATAATTACTATGTCCTTGTATGATTGCTGTCTATCTCATACCCACTATATCTGGTGGGTCATAATTATTGCATGTCTTTTGGAAACAAAAGCATGGGAAAGGTAGTGCACAAGACTGAAATAACATGCATTTTCTGTCATCCACAGGAATGGGAAATGTAAAATAGTGCAACAAGGAAAGGAGTGTTTTCAAGGAATGCGGCTGCGTCACTACTATATGTTGTGTGGCGCTCTTCTAAGGGTTTGGAACAAAGTTGGAAGCATTATGTCTGACGTTACGAGTTCCAGTCACTTGCAAATTGTACGTCTCAAAACTAAGGAACAGAGAAAGCAAGTTGGTAAGTAAATGTTTAATTCTCAATGGATTTAGCTTTAAGAGATGCTCCGCAAAGAAAATGGTTGATATGCGAACTCGCCCCGAGGTAGAGCAATCAGTGTTTTATTTTTAATCTAATTTATACACATTGCACTGATTCACTAATACAAACTGTGTTCCCAGTACTTTATTTGTGCATGTTGTCAATGCATCAATCTCTTTAATCTAGCAGAATATAATGATTGAAATTAAATTATATTTCTACAATATGTTTAAATATAGTCTGCCAACCTTTTTTGTGAATGAATTTTAAAAATATAATTGAAATATTTCATTAGTTAGTGATTTTACCCAGTAACAGATATTTTTTACTGGAACACCTTAAGTAATAAAATCAAGAAACAGAACTATATCTTTGTAATAGATATTATGCTTGTAGTGGAAGATAAAAGATAGGTGCTTACCAGTTACTGTGTGCAACATTACCTATGACTGATTTGTATGATATCCTTTATCCTTCATTTTATCTTATTTAAAATAGAATAACATTTGTTACAATAATGTTCAAAGGAAGGTCATTCAAGATTGTTAAGAATTTGTATGCTGATACTGCATGCGGTCCTTTTTAAGATGGAATTTTTTTAGATTACTTATTAGATTAGTTTTTTTTCTATTGCGAACAAAATTGTACCTTTTTTTTAAAGTAAATTACATGGTATTGACTTCTGGGATCGACCTGTCAGCACTGGTCTAATTTCCAAATGTTAGGCATTTCTGACGACATAAATTCATTGGGATTCATGATTTTCTCGAACACATAACTTGACCATTTGCAGTAAACCATTTAAATTTCCTCGGCCCTGGTTTTATTATTTAGCTTTCATCGGGTGCCAAGTACAGAGTTTCCCTAAGTCAGGAGTTCCCATGCCCCAGCCCTCCGTTAGGACCCAGGCATACCTCAGACACCCAAGCCCACTTGGGGTTGGTGGGGCGATCGAGGCTGGGATTGGGGGCGCAGTTTTATTTTTATTTTCCCTGAGAGTGGGCTGCTGGGGCACAGTTTGTTTTTCTCTGGGGCAAGGGACACAGCACCCCATTCTGGCAAGCTTTAACCGGTGTTTCTGGCAGGGGCCACCACAGATGCATCCCATAACCAATAAAGACCTGGTGCTCCTGGCCCTGTTGGATCAGAGGCAGGGGCTGCAGGTGAGCATGTCCCAGCATTTACACACCTCCCTCACTATGGATTTTCTGGTCACATATCTCTGAATGTTGGATGAGAACGGAAATCAGGCTCAACTGTGATCCAGCATCTCAGTTTTTGTTTTGTGACCGCTGATGCTTGCCAATGTCTATTGCCCAATCCAGTTTCCCTGACAAGACCTTGCTAGGCCACCTCTGAAGCCACAGCATGGGACTGGAGTTACATGCAGGTTCCCTTTCCTGAAGAAGATTAGTAAACCAGATGACTTTTTGGCAGCTAGCGTGGACATTTGTTTGGTACCAGTCCATAAATGACTAGATTTGAACCCGTAACCTCTGGGTTGTTGCTGCAGTTCCATAACCACTACACTATTGTACCAAGCACCAAAATTTCACATCCCCAGTCCGACCATATAGCACCCGCTCCAACTGGCCGCTTAGGGGCAGGAATGCTACTCAAGCATTCCAGTCACATTATGGGGAGGCCCTCCAAGCAAATGTCAGGAGCGTAGTGAGCGTCACATATTTGTGGGCATGTAATAGACCTCAAACCTGCATGCTTGCAACCATCAGGCAACTATATTACACTATCAGCCCCACCAAATAATGCAAGTTGTAATTAAGTTCTTACGGTGATTTGACAGTTGCTATCAGTTTTTTTTCTAATAAAGAAATTGATTTCAGCAATGACTCTATTGTCTAAGCATTTTTTTTCTGGTGATTTCTACAGGTATAAAGATTCCGGAAGCCTGCGTTTATGCTATCATTGATGAGCTGAAGAAAATGGACATGGCAGTAAAGAGAAAACAGGAGGAGAGTCGGCAGCTACTGGCGAGCCAAGTACTGCAAATATGTCAAAGCGATGCACAGAACCATTTATCTGCGGAGCAAGCGTTTACCAACAATGCTCAGATTTTATCAGAAACTTTCGACCCCGTACAAGTTTTACAAGAGTTGTTAGGGCTTGATTATGATCAATTCGGAGAGCAGGATCAAATGCTAAGTCAAGATCGGCAAAGTGTTATTCAGTTTGGGCAACCGTCACACCTCTGGGAAGCTGGCTGAATAGCAAACAATTCGAATGCTGCTCTGCTAAAGTGCCTGACTCCAGTCAAAATCCTTCTCATCATATTGACATGCAGGCTAAAAATTGACAAGTCATAGATTTTTCCCTTCAGTGGCACTGCCTGCATATGGACTGAGACAAAGCTGCTTTCTTTGAAGAATTTCTTCAAGATTGTGGGCTTTGAAGATGGATTTCTTCAACCGTTGAATCTTTGGTATGACGTTATCAGAAGCTGACATCTTGATTCCCCTTCTCTCACTGTATTTTGGTACTGTTGTATTCAACTAAGCACTTGTTCAGTTACAACTGGATATTGGATGAGACCTCTGCAAGGATTTGCACAGTCAAAAACCTATGAGAAGGGAGAATTGTACAAAGTAACAGATAATAAGGTTCAATGGTTGAAAAATAAAGTTCGTCCCAACCTAGTGAAACTAAAAACCAGCCTTCCCAGCACTCACCATGTCATTTGGAAACTTGCTAGAAAAGCTGTATTTCTAAGGAAGAGTACCATTTTCTCTGCTGTAAAGCAACTGCTGTTCTGCACACCTTTTATGTAATAAGTTTTTTGGGGGGGCTTAAATAAGCACTTAACAGCAGTGTATTTACAGTGTAGTAAACTATTCATGTACTATTAATATGCTTTAACAAAGTGCAACATTGTAACATACAACTATATAAATATATAAACTCCATCTTTTAAAAAGATTGTAACAGGTTTTATACCACACATGGTCTGGGAACTTTGGTGATGTTTTTCATATCTCCACACATGTAGTATCATAGAGATGTAAATTTGTTTCTAAATTATATATTTTAAGCATGTGGTATAAATATATGTTGTGGAAAGCAGCAAGACGTGATAAATATCTTCGAGTTACAAACTGCCTGACTTGTGGATATTAGTCATGTCTTTATATTGGAACAACTATGCAATAGAAGAGGGTAGTTACAGAAAGTGCTGGTTAAAGTCTTGTTATATGCTTATATATGTCCCCCTTGAAATATTTACTTTAACCTGGAAACTTCACTCTTGTGTAGAGCCACTCCAGATGAATATGGAGGTTTACAACCCTTGGTTTTAGTGTTGGAGTTAAAGAAAATTAAATGGAGTTTTTCTGTCTGTTTCTTGTCCCTGTAAGAGCTGTGTGGGGCAATTTAGTAGCTGATAGAAGAGCAGTTTCATTGAGTGTGTTCAAATGGTAACTGAATTGGCAGGAATGTGAGCTCTGACAGAACAGGGAGCCTTTTAACTTGTTTTTATTCATTTTTTTAAAATGGAGAAAGTAATATTTTGTTATTTAATTTGCTTTCCTTAAATGTTGTTTCTATTGCTTTTCCTCCCTTTCTCTATTCGTGCCTGTCCTGCAAGTTTTACTGTACTAACTTCCCCATAATATCTGTTCCTTCAAAGAACTGCAGTAGAAAGCTTTCTGTTCTTTCTCTTTCTTCAATCACTCAATAACTTACTAAGAGTGCTGTTGTAGAGCAGATAAGCTGCAGTGATTGGAATAAATATGCAACTTTTTTAATTCAAAGACTCTAAGCTGAAAGTTTTTTATAAAATAATATCTGTTGCTCAGGTGATTGTGTCAGTATTGGTACTGTAAACCTACCAATCCATTTGGAGTGACCCAAAGACTAGTTTTATGAAAGTCAGGTTCCTTGCTATAGGTAAAAAGTTCCTTTCACTGTCCAGCCATTCATAACTGGGAGTAATCATTGGGGACAAAAAGCAGTTTGGTCCTTTAGTAACTCTCACATTGACTTTATACTAACACTTGCATCACTTACTCAGGTACAGTCAAATTATCTTGATCTGGTGGATATATAGACTGGAAGAAGATATGAACAGAATGGTGGTATTTAAGAAGCCATTTTTTGTGGGTTTAAATTATGATCTGACATGATGGTCTCTATGCAACCACCGTAGCTGCCTAAAATCTGCATCACAATTTTTCAGTTAAACTGACATGCATGTAGTACTGTATGAATCACTTTATTCAAATCTGTTCCTCGGTTTGTGTGTTTTATGTGATTCACTAACTGTTTTTGATAGCATGTAAAGGTTACGATAAAACATTGGTTACAACTCCAAGATGATTAATTCAGTGCCTAAAAGTAATTCAACACATGCATTCCCATTGATTACTCCAGAGTTCTGATGGAAGTAAATTCAAGCAAATGGAAACTCCGTTTTTTTTTAAAGTACAATAAATTACTCTCAGTAATAACTGGCTTTTGAAGCCTTGGACCAAGGATGGTTGGGGGATAAATATCAGGAGCAAAATAGTGACCTTTCACTGTCAACTAGACATTTAAGCAAAAGTGACAAATATGGCAATTTGATTCACTGTGTCAGCGGGTTATGTGTAATAGCTGTTGTTTCACTTTTGTGAACTAATGGTGAACATATTTGAACCTAACAATATGGTCACATGACATTAATGCTGCTATTGCTTGGTTAAAAAAAAACATTAAATGGAGGGGTAAGTGTGGTTATATGAATTAGACAGAAATGATGCATCAAACCAAACACTTAATATTCATCTGTAATTGATGGAGATTTGCTATAGTCGTTAATATCTAATGGATCAAAAATAAATGATATGGCCCTTTCCTCTACCTACTTAATGGATTGTAAGAACACTTTAAAACACCCACAACGATCATTGCCAGCATCCTTTGTACTTTAGTTCATTTAGAGCTTGGCTCAAGCCATAGCATTAGTTATACTCAATAATCCACAGGCCGAGTTATATTTGCTTGTTTGACTGAAAGGAATATCTCGTACAGGTAGTGGGATGGAGCAAGAGAAGATGGTGAAATAGGGAAGATGTATGTAAATTTTGCTGACTGAAAGCATACAACTATAAATGTTCTATCGAGTAATTGTTAAAGTAATTTTAAAGAAATTTAATTCAGGGACTGCTGTAAAGCTTAAAAACTGCTTTAATCTGCCATTTGAAATTTTGGATGCACTGTAATATTAGAAACCAGAGATTAATTGCTTTTGTGCCCATATTACTACTTTCACAAAGTATTCTAACAACGATAGAACACAAATACCAAAGTATTCACCATCTTAAGTTGCCTGCTATAAAATCTCTTTGCCTCAGGAACCAATCCAATGGCCCTTTTCTACCTTTTATATCAGGGTTGCCTACATGAATTAAAGGATTCATGTTGCTTTTTGTTCATTAAACAGTACGTTTTGACTTTTTTACATAAATTATTTTGTTAACCGATAAGGTTCTATTGATTGTAGCTATTGTATATGCTGTGGGTATCTGTAAACAATGCAAGCACTTTTGCCTACTTACAATTTACTGGGTTGTCTTTGTTTTCTATTTGTATTTATAAGTGTAGGAAATGAAGTGGTATATATGTAAAAAAAAAAATTGTCAAAATGTGCCTTAAACTAATTATTCTTAATTTTCTACGTTTAAAGAAGGAATATAGTAGCATGCTTTCATTTTTATGATAAATAAAAAAAACTACAATGATTTTTTTTACAACTTGCAGTTCACTGTCTCCAAATGTGTGCTTGTTGTTTAGCAATATTTTTTGTAATATATTAAGCAAATGACTACTAGATGCTAACTGAACAGTTTGCTTTTCTAGTTACCAATAGATTGCCAAATCCCACAGGACAGTTGCACTACATGTCTATGTATCCATAATGAAAAATCCTCATTTTACACAATTTTATGGTATTATTCTGTAGCATATAATAAAGTTTCTGTATGTTTTACGTTGCTGATTGCCTTGGGGTTAAATATAATCTTAGTTCTAAATGCACCAGTGAATGGAATGGATGAATATCTACATTTCTTGCAGTTATATTTTAACCTTTATGTTCTTTGGTCTTTTCTTTTTGTTCAGGCCTACACATTCTTTTTCCATTGGAGTGTGTGAGCAGGCAACGCATTCCTAGAGCTCTGATTTTAAACACAAAGGGCAGAATTTTAACTTTTGGACCTGCTCGCAGCAGGGGAGGCCAGTAGCAGTTCGGAAACCCGAAGGTTTGGGGAGCGGGTTTTGCCATGACTCAATAACTCAGCCACAGCAGTAACATCCCTTTTCTGGGTTTCCTGACAATTAGAGTGGGCGGGCATGTTCATGTTCCACACCTGACTGTGCAGTCTTGGTTCTGTTAGGACCTCAAATGGAAAGTATGGTGACAAAAGCTCTTCAAATAAAGAATTTTAAACCACTGTTGAAGAGAGGGAAGCGGGACCAAAATAAAATTAAGAGGTCAGGAGATTGCTTGAATTGTTTAAAACCCTAAAACCATGGGACAGTAGTTTTCTTTTGCTCTCTCCCTGCTCAGGTCTCCCCTGCTAATGCAGTGAGACATTACATTTATAGCTAAGCCATACAGCTGGGGAAGATGGTTGCGTATCCAAGGATCTTCTGTATGGTGAAATAGTCGGGGCTAGATGACCAGTGGGGTGTCCAAAGCTGAGCTTCAAGGATGCTTGCAAGCATGGCATGAAGGCCCTAAATGTTGACCATCACACCTGGGAGTCACTGGCTGGCGCAAGAGGAAAATGGCGACACATCCTTTGGACTGGTGTGCGCTACCACGACAACCAGTTGCAACGGCAGCTTGGCAACAGGTGCCAACGTCAAAAACAATTCACAATGTCACTTGGCAGCTTCATGTGCAGCACTTGTGGCAGAACCTGCCTCTCAAGGATTGCCCTTCACAGCCAACAGCAAAGGTGCACCAAGAGAAGACACCCCACCGAAATGGATTGTTTGCTGCATGTCCATCAACTTTTGTAGATGGAAGGATGCCAACCAACTGCTGGGAAGGGTCCCTGTCTCAATGTTTAGTGTGGATTGAAGTTAATAACTTTCTCTTTTCTCCCTTCGCACTTAACATTTCCCTCTCTTTTACTTTTCCTCCTTCGGCAGCAATAATCACACATTAACAAAGTGTGCCTGACTCCAGTTCTTTCTCATTAGTCACAACACATCTTCATTAAGAAAGACCGTTCATAACATTTTATGACAATACAATATGAATAAGGATTGGAGTTTAAAATAAGTTCAACCTAGTCCATGTTACAGTATATTTTCACTGATGGAAATATCAGCAAAACCTTATTGATTTTGCCCCACATCAGAATTTGTAAATGTCACAATGCATAGTGGAACTGCTGAGGTTTAATTGCTTCTTTCCTTAACTTTAGTGGAATAATATTGCAATATGAAAAGTGAGAAACTCCAATATTTTCTTATAAATATTAAGCACAATTTAATTTTTATGCATTTTAATTCATTTTTTTTACTGAAGTTTAAATATGTTGAAGTGTAGATGATTAAATTGAAAAGTTTCAAATTCTTGACTTATTTAGAATACATGGTTGAATGGCACCAGTCTTGATGCATACTGCTAATTATTCCTCAATCTTCTGCAGAGAACTTGTTTAGAAATTATAATTTCTAACCGTGCAATGTGAAGAATGAATTTTGATGCGTGTGATGCTGCTCACTGAGGATTTGCAATTGTGTTGTCAAGACACACATTTGTTGTACAGTGTCTTCCCTTTAACAGAGCAAAATGGGGAAAAACTGCAAAGAGAGATGGACAGGAACTGAATGCTGCTGGACCAGATAAGTCTGAGCCAGGCAGGGGAGGGGAGGGGAAGATGCGTTTGGTAGTGGCATCACGCTGGAGGTGGCGGAAATGGCGGAGGATGATCCTTTGGATATGGAGGCTGATGGGGTGAAAAGTGAGGACAAGGGGAACCCTGTCACGGTTCTGGGAGGGAGGGGAAGGGTTGAGGGCAGAGGTACGGGAAATGGGCCGGACTCGGTTGAGGGCCCTGTCAACAACAGTGGGGGGGGATCCTCGGTTGAGGAAAAAGGAGGTCATACCAGAAGCACCGTCATGGAAGGTAGCATCATCAGAGCAGATGCGTCGAAGACGGAGAAACTGGGAGAATGGAATGGAGTCCTTACAGGAGGTAGGGTGTGAAGAAGTGTAGTCGAGGTAGCTGTGGGAGTCGGTGGGCTTATAATGGATATTAGTAGACATCCTCCGCCACCTCCAGCGTGATGCCACTACCAAACGCATCTTCCCCTCCCTTCCCCTGTCAGCATTCCGGAGGGATTATTCCCTCCGCGACACCCTGGTCCACTCCTCCATTATCCCCACCACCTCGTCCCCATCCCATGGCATCTTCCCCTGCAATCGCAGGAGGTGTAATACCTGCCCATTTACCTCCTCTCTCCTCACTATCCCGGGCCCCAAACACTCCTTTCAGGTGAAGCAGTGATTTACTTGTACTTCTTTCAATGTAGTATACTGTATTTGCTGCTCACAATGTGGTCTCCTCTACATTGGGGAGACCAAGCGCAGACTGGGTGACCGTTTTGCGGAACACCTCCGCTCGGTCCGCAAGCAGGACCCTGAGCTTCCGGTTACTTGCCATTTCAACACTCCCCCCTGCTCTCATGCTCACATCTCTGTCCTGGGATTGCTGCAGTGTTCCAGTGAACATCAACGCAAGCTCGAGGAACAGCATCTCATCTACCGATTACGCACACTACAGCCTGCCGGACTGAACATTGAGTTCAATAATTTCAGAGCATGACAGCCCCCCATTTTACTTTCATTTTTAGTTTTTTCTTTTCTCTTTTTTTCTTTTTAAATTTTTTACAACCTTTTTTTTTGCATTTATTTCATTTCATCTTAGTTTGTTCAGTTTGCTTACCCACTGTTTTTTTTCATGTTTGCACTTGCTGCTGTTTAATATTCAGCCCGTTAACACCTATTCTGCACTAATGCTTTGTCTTTCAACACATCATTAACATATTGTTTGCCTTTGCTCCATGACCTTTTGGTCAGCTATGTGGCCTGGTCCAATCTGCACCTTCTCCCTTGTTATCTCTTGCCCCACCCCCACCTCACTTGCTTATAACCTGTGACATTTTTAATATTTGTCCGTTCCGAAGAAGGATCACTGACCCGAAACATTAACTCTGCTTCTCTTTCCACAGATGCTGCCAGACCTGCTGAGTGGTTCCAGCATTTCTTGTTTTTATTTCAGATTTCCAGCATCCGCAGTATTTTGCTTTTATTTTAATGGTTGAGTTGAAGGCGGGTTTGGGTCGGGAAACATTTCTCAGGCTTTGACCTCCTACGCAATCCATTTTTTTTAGGTTAATATTCCCATATTCTCCCCAGTTTTTATTTCCATTTGGTGGGATAATTGTGCTATTTCAATACCAGCTACAATCCAATCCTGGGGGCACTTGACCACATGTCAGAACAAAATAGATAAAACTTTGAGAAACAGGCAAGGTATGAAGAGTGATACTGGGTGCAGCATCCACTGACTTAGTAAAGTGGAAGTTCGGTGCAGATGGTGGAAAGATAAACCAGCAAAAGCCAACACAATTTTAAAATACATTTCAGAAGTTTTGTTTTAATGAAGCACTTGAACTAAGTATCTGAAGATCCGTAGTTAACTCTATCTTTAGGCACTCCTGACCAGTTTATTATTTCTGCCTTCTATTTTACCAAGTCTGAAAAAGGAACTAGATATATTCAATTCTGATGAAAGGTTACAGACCTGAAACATTAATTCTGTTTCTCTCTTGACAGATGTTATTTCCAGCATTTTATGTTTTTATATTCAAACAACTGCATACTCCTAAAGAAAAATTGTGCACATATTTGTCATCTTTCAAACCTATGAGGGCATATTTTCAAATTAGATTAGCGAACTCGACACTCGGATGAAGAACGTCGCTATTTTTAATTGTAAATGCTCTAATTGAACAGGAGATGAGCTTGACCCCAAACTAGTGGTGCCTCGCACTTCCAGGAGGCAGAAGCTGCCATGCTGGGGCCTTGCCGAAGAGGGCAGTTCCTTACAGGGCCAGCAACATGGACCAGGATGACAGGGGCCATGCAGGAAAAATGAAGGTCCAGCTCTAGCATTGGTGCAAGATCTATCAAGAAAACAGTTTAAAGACAAGGACAAATAGAATTCATTTGTCCCTGTGGCGAACCCAACATATGTGTACTAATGTGCACCAGACTATTCGGGTTCACCGAAATAAAGTTTAAAAATTCCAACTTGCACTGGACAGGCCCCTTAATGTGCTCCTTAAGGAGCTTAAGGGGTTGTTAATTGATGGAGAGTGGTTTTCCAGATCCCTCCCCACCGCCGGCACTTTGAAAATTACAAACTGCCCCGGAGGTATCGGGATCCCAAGACTGTTTCCAGGACTTTCAATTTGAAATCGTGCCTGCACCAGGTCCCAACCCTGCGGCCCTTCGAAAATCCAGCTGTGGAGTCTACAGATTTAAAGCAGATATAAATTATGCTTAATTAATTTTAATTCAAGCTTTTTCCAGTTTCAATTGATTGGCGGTTCTGATCACAAATGGCAATAACAGCTGTTGATCGGAGCTGGGTACAAAGTAACACATCAACTCAATGGGCGGGAAAGAAAAGTAGAAATGTCACGCATTGCACGTGGCATCCTAGTAACAAAGCTATTTTTCCCTCCCAAAAAAGTTAACTTTTACATAAAGGAGTACAAAAAAAACTTCCTAATTTGAGTAGGCCCTCACTTGGAAGCATTTTTTTCTAACTTAAATTTCAAGTTAAATGTGATTTGGGTAATGATAACCAGAGTGTGGCAGAAAAGGACAGTGCATACAAACTTAAGAGTGACCCAGCAGATAAGGCTAGCGATTGCAGAAATGGTAAAAAGACAAAGTTAAAGTTTCTGTATCAGAATGTGCATTGCATTCATAACAAAATGGATGAATTGTTAGCACCGATAGAAATAAATATGTATGACCTGATAGCCATTACAGAGACATGGTTGCAAGGTGACCAAGGCTGGGACCTGAATATTGAAGGGTATTGAACATTTTGAAAAGACAGGAAGCTAGGAAAAGGTGGTTGAGTATCTTTGTTAATTGAGGATGTCATTAGTACAGTAGTGAGAACTGATCTTAGCTCAAAAAAGCAAGATGTAGAACCAGTTTGGGTAGAGATGAGAAATAGCAAAAAGGTCACTTGTGGGAGTAATTTATAGGCCCCCCTAATAGTTGCTACACTGTAGGATAGAGCAGACAGGAAGAAAATGGGGCATGTTAAAAAAACGTACCGCAATAGTCATGGGTGACTTCAATCTACATGTAAATTGGCAAAAGTAGTCTGGAAAATGAGTTCATAGAGTGTATTTGGGTCAATTTCTTAGGGGTACATGCTAGAGCCAACCAGGATCAGGCTATTCCAGACCTGGTAATGTGCAGTGAGACAGGATTAATTAATAACCTCATGGCAAAGGAGCCTCTAGACGACAGCGATCATCACATGATCTATTTCATGTTCAGTTTGAAGGGTAGAAGTGTGGGTCTAAACCTAAAGATAAGTACAAAGGTATGAAGGCAGAGCTAGCTAAAGTGAACTGGGAAACTAGGTTAAAAGGTAGGACAGTAGGGATGCAGTGGCAGATTTTTAAGGAGATATTTAATAACTCTCAGCAAAGATTTATCCCAGTGAGAAAAAGATTCTTTGAGAAGGATGCAACTTCTGTGGCTAAATAAGGAAGTTAAGGATAATATCAAATTAAAAGAAACACTGTATAAATCTGCAAAGATTAGTGGTAAGTCAGTAGATTGGACAGATTTTAAGAACCAGCAAAGAATGACAAAAAAATAATACAGGGAGAAAGTAAGATATGGAAGTTAGCTAGTAATAGAAAAACAGAAAGTAAGAGTTTCTACAAGTATTTAAACAGGAAAAGAGTAACTAAAGCTAGTGTTGGTCCTCCAGAGTGTGAATCTGGGGAACTGATAATGGAAAACAAGGAAATGGTGGAAGCATTGAACAGATATTTTGTGACTGTTTTCACTGTAGAAGACTTAGAAAACTTCCCAAAGATACTTGAAAATCAAGAGGTGAGAGGGATGGAGGAACTTAAAACAATCACTGTAACTAGTGGAGTGCCACAGGGATCAGTGCTGAGGCCTCAATTATTTACAATCTATATCAATGACTTGGATGAAAGGACCGAATGTATGGTAACAAAATTTGCCAAGGACACCAAGATAGGAAAGAAAGTAAGTTGTCAAGAGTCTACAAAGGGATATAGATAGGTTAAGTGAATGAGCAAACATTTGACAGATAAAGTATAATGTGGGAAAATGTGAACTTGTCCACTTGGGCAGGAAGAATGGAAAAGCAGTATATTATTTACATGGAGAGACACTGCAGAACTCAGTGCTACAGAGGAATCTGGGTGTCCTGGTACATGAATCACAAAAAGTTAGTATACAGGTACAGCAAGTGATTAGGAAGGCAAATGGAATGTTGGCATTTATTGCAAGAGGAATGGAATATAAAAGTAGGTAAGTTTTACTGCAGCTGTTCAGGGCCTTGTGAGACCACATCTGGAGTACTGTGTACAGTTTTGGTCTCCTTATTTGAAAAATGATGTAATTGCATTAGCAGTTCAAAGAAAGTTCACTAATTCTAGAGATGATTCCTGGATGACGCCATTCCCGATGATGCCTGAATCCTCTGCTGTTTTCTCTAGGGTGGAGAAGACCAGGAAAGGCCATCCTGTCCCAGGCCAATTGAGGCCTTAAAATGGCCATTTAAGGGCCTCCACAAATTTTATTGAAAGTGGAGACACTGCAAAGTAAAGCCTGGCAGCCTCCAATCAGGGTCTGGGGCCCCTCCTTGGGAGGCAATCCAGGGCCCCCTGGTGGCAATGGCCACCCCTTTCACCGGGAGCAGCCTGATTGGCCCTGTTGACCCTAACCCCACTCCTCTCTCCTGGTATCTCCTCCAGCCTTCAGTACTGCAGGTCACTGCTCCCAGTGGTTGCTGCAGAGTTGCTGACTTTCCAATTGGCCAGCAGCTTTGGAGGCAGACACTCATCCCTTAAAGGGACAGCATTCCCAACAGCAGGCAGTTAATGGAGGTCTGATGAAGGGCTGAGGCAACATCTCCCCCTGCCTTCTGGCCTGCTAATTATCAAAACTAGGTATTTTGAATTACCATTTCAAAACAAACCTAGAGCCGGTCATTTATGTGGCAAGATAGAACATAAGCAGGAACTTCATATCCATTTTCAAGCATGTGCTTAGTTCACCAAAATGAAAAAGCTCAACTTCATAATTATGAAAGTTACACTTTGGGAAAGAAAAACTGAGCAAGCAAACAGGGCAGAAGTTTAACAGCAGGTACTTGGGAGGTAAAAAAAGTGTGATCAGAAAGGCAATGTTTAATAAACAGTTCACTTGAATAACTAACTTAGGTTTCATTCTTGAATAAGTACATTTAATTTTCACAAAAGCTAAGCAGGAACATTGTTAAAGACACTACATAATGCCAGTAGAGAAACAACCCAAGGTGCTTTAGAGCAGTTTAAAAATCAGACAATAGATGCTGAGCCAAAGGAGGCGATATTAAGATAACCAAAACCTTGGGTTTTAAAAGGTGGGGTTCTTAAAAGGTTGAGAGGAAATTTGAGTATGGGGGGGGGGGGGGGGGAGAAAGGCGGCAATTGAAGGCACACCAATCAATGGTGGGGCAATGGGAGGGAAAGGTACACAAGAGGTAAGGGGTTGTCGAAAGGTCCAGCTCCAAAGGGATTTAAACATATGCTCTAGTATTTTACAAGTCTATGTCAAACAGGAATGATAAAAGTGATGGTCAGCAGATGCAGTGCAGCAGTTTGATACTGGAGACCAACTGAGTGGAATAATTGGCCCTAGAACGTAACAAGGCTGGGTGGGGAAAAGTCCAGGTTTCCAAAATATGCATCTTTTTATTTCTGCAGGATTCCCATCCAGAATTCAGGCTGATCTACAAGCTTGGCTCCCCATCAGGTGAAGAGCACACCAGAGGTGGCTGCAAGAGGTGGTAAGAAACCATTGGCTAGGTTTTGGGGGAGTGGGGGGCTTGGAAAGAGTGATGGCAGGGAAGAAGTTAAGCTTAATGGGCTTGGGAAGGGAGGGAAAAAACTCCTGCTCTTCCTAACCCACAAATAGTACTGCAAGAGAACACATCTTTTCCCCCTAACAATCTCTGCCTCCCTTGAGCTGCTGTTTTTCCTAATGCTGGCGAAACCTGGGTGGCTAGGGCTAAACTTGTAACTACATGTAGCCACCTCGTGGGAAGCAGGTTGGCTACCTCTCCTGTCCCAGCTCCCTTAACTGGAAACTGGGTGGTTTGGGGTTACGTTTGATATTTGTAATTTAAATAAAAACTCACTACACCTCAAACCACCCATCTTCAGGGATTAAGATTACTCCAATTGAGGCTGGAGGTGACTGAGGTAGGAGTTTCAGTAGCAGCTGTTGAGACAGTTAGCTCTATTACAGATTAGTGTAACGTGCCAATTGGAGGTTGCAAAGAGAGGAGAACAGAAAGTGCTGGAAATACTCAGGTCTGGTAGATCACTTTCCTCTCAACACAGATGCTACCAGTTCCTGTAGTCTTGCCAGCACTTTGTTCTCATTTCAGTTCCAGCATTTGCTGTATTTTGCCCTTATTTGAGGTTGCAAAGAGCATGGTTCAACTGAAGACAGTGGCTAGGGATAGAGTGAAGATGACAACTTTGGTTTCCCTAGAGGAAACTGCCACAGCCAGGACAAAGTCGAGATATGAAGGAGAGTTAGAAGCAAGTTAGAGCTGGAAGTAGTCAGCACAAATAAAAGTTGAACATTTCCTCCAATGTTGCCAAGGGGCAGCCTATATGCACAGCAGAGAAAGGGGCCCCAAGGACAGATTGCCACAGACAAGTAGATTAGTGTTCCTTGCTGGAGATGCTTTGGCTACAAATTTGAAAGTGAACAGTAGAACAAAACAGGACAAGGAAAGGCTTTGGAAGAGCCAAGTCAGGTCAATTATGTCAGTCAAAGACTGCAGAAAGGAAGGAGAAAATGCACCATGGTCACAGTGGATCTTGTGACAAATTAAAGCTGTTTCATTGCTGTGCAAAAACATAATTGGAGAGATTCAAAACAGAGTTGCAGGAAAGGGAAGAAATGTTAGGGTTTCAGTTGGAGAATAAAATACTATTTTTAAACTTAATGGTCAAAATAAGCATTCAATCCAAAGTGACATGAAAACTTTAATTGCCATAAACAAGGAATTCAACAGAACAGTCTAGAGTTATTCTATACAATTGATTACAAGTAGGTTAATGCAAAATACAGTAATGATCTGCCAAGAAACTCAAGCAAACTATAACTATCAGCATTTCTTCCAGGTATGCACATCACATGCATCAGATCCACTTTTCCACATGTCAACAGGTTTGAAAGCAGACCATCATTGGCCTAGACTGAAAAGCTGATAAGCTCAGTAGATTGAGTTTCCTTTCCACCAGCTGCTTGCATTGGTCATTTACATGTACTTGGGAAGATCCTTTCCGATCACCTGTTTGAAAAGAGAAAAAAAAACATTAAAACAAATACTTGTTATTGCAACATAATGCTGGTCATTTTTTTATTCACGGACTGGATTAAGGGTCAATGGTCATTTGCAGTTTTCAATAGTTCCCATGCCTGAGTCAGTCTCCAACAGGGAAACATCTCTCATCTTGCAGCAAAATTTTTTTTATTTAAAAAAAAAGATAAATGATGGATGTTAGATGTAATTATACTAGTCAGCACAGGCTTCCATTTACTAATTTGAAATATCAGCTGGCAGGGCTATTTTAAAAGCTTATTACAAGTGATGGTTATAATCACAACTCTGCATTCCAAACCAGGATTAAAGAAAAAAAAAAGGACTGCTGCAATGCTGACCCCACCCCAACCTTTTTTGCAGCAGTATAATCTGTTTTATGCTTAGGTATAGTCATTTATGGATCGTGCATGAATGCTGACAGTTACGTCAGGGTTAGAGAGTAGCAAAGGACAGTGCAGTAAAACATCTAAGGGGTGTGCGTGTTTGAGAGTTTTAGCAGATGGACTGAAGCACGCAGTCTTTATAATGGAGATTATGGCACATGAATTTAAAAAATCAGGGTCAAGAAGATGTCTGGTTCAGCCTGTAGTACTAATGTAGAAAGAGTTTTGGCCCTCCTGAAGGCAATAACTGAGTTTTCCCACATTTAGCTAGAATAAGGTGAAGATCTAAAGTCTGACTGTCAGACAGCAGAGAGGAGTTGGACACCAAAATTGATGCAAGTGTGGAAACTGAATCCATGTCTGCAAAAGATATTGGCAAAAAGGGGAGAAAGTTATGAATGTATTGCTGCCCCAACCCCTCAAAATTGGGCAATTTTTAATAAAGTATTTAGTCAAATGTAAGCAAATACCCACTTGTTTCAAACAAAAAGATACTTGAGAAATGAAACACATCAACACCTCCTCCCAATTAGAATTTCATTCAGCCATTTATGTGATAAGGGTAACCAAAGATAAATGTTACCCATCAGTATGGAGATACAAAATGCTCCCTACACCAACATAAAACAGCTGTATATAAAACCTCAATACACAAATTTCTGTCCATGTCTGAAAATTAAACACGAAGGGCAGCAGTAGAAAGATTAAAAGTAGCTAAAATAGATGGGACTGGTAAACAAGGGGTCAACCCAGAGCTGAAAAGGAATGTTAACTGGCATTTTCTCTCCAAACAAGAAAACACTTTTGGATTGACTATCCCCACTCTGAAGAATTGGGTTCATATTTGAAGGAAGAGCAGGAGGGACATTTTGCAGCTTACAAAATGAAGTTAAGAGTCATTAGATCACAAGCCAAGTACTGTTTTCCATTACCTGATTTTCTTGGTCCTTCTGTTCTTTAGAAACTTGGTTCTCTGCTCCCTTTGCCAATTCTTTTCTTGCCTGTTGGTCTTTGTCCCTCACTGCACTAAGTTCCTCAAATATAAAGCTTTCCTACTCAAGATACAAAGCCAAAACTATGATATCTAATAGATCACTAATGCATCTCTTCTGGGAAGTGATGTAGAAAGTTTCAAATGCAGGAGCTTACTCCATAAATAAACACCATAGTTTATAGCCAAATCAGAAATCCAAAAGGAGGAACACCCAACTACCCTCATTACTTGCAAACTGAAGTCCTCAACAACTCTAATAGAAAATAATGTTATAGCTATGTTAGAGAAAGCATTTACACCAGACAACTTAATTGAACGTAGAAACTATGCTTACATATCAAAAGTCATTCCAAACAAAAGAAAAATCTCCAATTGATAATTGGGTATTGACAAATCATAGTTTGTCACCCTCCAGTATCAAAAGGGGCCAAAAGCAGAAGCAAGAGAAAATAGCCTTTCAATTCAATAATCTACTCATTACAAACCCAATGGCTCAATGAGCAAGGTCTTATGTAGCTGATCAATACAAATCAAGAGGTTCTAGGTCTAATTCGGTGTCTGTGCTGATTGCCTCAACTATTACCCTAGTAACATCTGGGATGCTACAATTGGTTTGTGTGCTAGGACTAAAGGGGGGGTGAAATAAAGACTAGAACTCCTTCACGATCACTACATAACAGTTCCTACTGGAAAGGATAAGAACTGCTGCAGGATCAGTTATCAAGGTGATGCAACTAAATAGCCTGGTGGTCACTGCCTGAGCTCCTACATAAACAACCATTTGGGTGAGCTCTCAGAAGTTGACTAGTGCCCATGAAGCTATATCTAGCACAAATCAGTGCTTTCAAGGGAGTGTTGGTAGAGCCCAAAAGGAGAGAAAACCCATCCTCTGTCAAAACATTACTTACAATTCAGTGATCAAGAAGTTAAAGGATATGGATAAAAAGGATAAACAAAAGTTTATAAAGATAAACAGCAGCACCATAGATTCCCCAAATGGACCAAATATTGTACTTCATGAATTTAGCCATTATAGATATTGATTATGCTGCACCAGGAAATTGGAAACAAAAACAGCTGTTATAATTCTATTACACTGGATTGAATATTGTACTCAATTTCTTTGCACTGGACATTTATGTAAAGTCCATTTATTTTTACAAGATCATTTGAAATATTACTTTGATTTTTACTTTTGGATGAGCATCTGTCTAAACTCAATGTTGGGCAATATAAATTTATGCTTCGCGTGGAAGAAAAACTTGAAGGTTATTTGGAACACTAGGATAACACAAATGTGACAGCCATTTCAAAACAGTGCGCTAGTTTGAGACCTCAGTAAAATGAGAATTCCTGTACATCAAGCAAGGTAAGCTTTAATATGGTTGCTACTTCAGAGCAAAAAAAAAATGTTCCAGTTGTCTAAGTAGCCTATTGACTCCCCCATCCTAAAGCTGCACGAATACAGTCCATCTGAAGGTGGTAGCTTAAAAATTTAACTTACCACAGGGTCATCCATGGGAGAATACCTCTTGACAACCTCACCTTCTTTGTTAATCAGAAACTAGAAGTGAAGGGGAAAAAAAAAGTTAGCATATCTCTTGGGATTACATGTAAAAGTCCTACTTCTCAGATGCTGTGCCACAGCGACGCCCAAGAAACATGTTGATTTCCACACGAATGGTGATGACTCCCAGCTCTCTCACCACCTTTCTGCAACCCCTACACGGTCTTTAAATTGTCAGACTGTTTCTGAAATCAAGTGCTAGATGAGCAGAAATTTACTCCAATTAAAAATATTGGGAATAGTGAAGTCATTATCCGCAGCCCCGTCAGGAATTCAGTTCCCCTGCCCTGGCAACTGTCAGAGACTGTTTGGATCTAATATGACTAGAGGTTACAGAGATGAGTCATCAACCACATGCAAGTGGTGTCATTAAGACTGCCCATTTCCACCTCTAATATCACCCATCTTTGCCCCAATTCTTCTAATGCTGAAACGTTCATCCATGCCAGTTTCCTCCAGTCCTGACTATTCTAGCACATTCTTGGCCAACCTCCCATATTCTACCCTTTGTAAGGTTGATCTAAAATTCTGCCACTTGTGTCCTAACTCATGCTTAATGCCATTCACCCGAGCTCACTGACCTACAATGGTTAAACAAATGGCACAGTGGTTAGCACCACAGCCTCACAGCTCCAGGGACCCGGGTTCGATTCCGGGCACTGCCTGTGTGGAGTTTGCAAGTTCTCCGTGTCTGCGTGGGTTTTCTCCGGGTGCTCCAGTTTCCTCCCACAAGCCAAAAGACTTGCAGGTTGATAGGTAAATTGGCCATTATAAATTGTCACTAGTATAGGTAGGTGGTAGGGAAATATAGGGACAGGTGGGGATGTTTGGTAGGAATATGGGATTAGTATAAATGGGTGGTTGATGTTCGGCACAGACTCGGTGGGCCGAAGGGCCTGTTTCAGTGCTGAATCTCTAATCTAATGCCTGGATTAAAAAATTCCCATTCTAGTTTTCAAATCCATCCATGGCATTACCCCTCCCTATCTAACATCTTCAGCCCCAAGACATATCTGCTCTCGTTCCTGCCTCTTGCCCATCCCCAATTGGTGGCTGCACCTAGGCCCCAAGCCTTGGAATTCCCTCCCAACACTTCATTTCCTTCTTTAAGGCACTCCTTAAAACCTTCTTTGACCAAGCATTTGATCATCTGCCCTAGTCTCACGAGGAGATACTGTCTCATTGCTTCAGAGACATTATAACACACTTTGGGACATTTTATGTTAAAGGCACTATATAAATCACAAGTTGTTGTAAGTCGTGTGGAAAAGGTTCAGCTTTGGACTTTCATTGCAAGTTCTGATTGGAAAGATGTACATATTTGATATTACAGCAATTAGTTTCCATACCTTGGTGAAGTTCCACTTAATAGCACTGTAAAAAAAAAAAAAAAATTTTTTTAGGTTGCCTTGAAGGTGCATTGCTCAAATTTTTAATAAATAGTGACAATTTCACATTGGTCCAATTTATCAAATTATCCTGAAAAACCTGATGAAAGTTTAAAAATCCATGAACTGGGTAACACACCTATAACAGGCTTAACATTCTTAGAACCAGGAGATTTCACTTAAGCACACATTTACCACCAGTCTCCAAGAATGAAATAATGAACTGGGGGTAGGGAGAGGGAGGAGAAAAAAAAAAAAGAGCAGAATTATAATCTGGTCATCCTGCCATGCAAGGAAGATTCCACATTTATTAAAAAGTGACAATGTGCCATTTCTCATTTAAATTTGGTACAATCACTTGTAGATTTATACATACTTTCCCAAGAGTCCTTTCCCTTTGGGCTGCTCCTTCATCCATTTCCAGAGAGGGTGAGCATTATCCCCATTTACATCAATTTTACTGTACATGTCAAACTTGACATTGTAATTACTTGCAAACTCTTTAATTTGTTGTTCATTTCCAGGCTCCTAGAAATAAAATATGACATCAAAATATATTAGAGCACACTAGGAAATTTAAAATTTGAATTCTATGTCAGACTGCAGTAGTGTCCCAGATGTATTAGCTAAAATTCAATAACTAAACTTTAGTTTTACATCAGATTTGTTGGTGTGTATCTTGTATGTGGATAAAATACCAGCACTTGCATTGGGGTGGCAGGTGTAACAAAATGACAGCTTTTCCCCACCGCCCTTAGCAATTAGAGAACATTAACTATTCAAAACTACACCACCCATTGTCTTAGGATTTCAAATCGTTCAATTTGGACTAGGTTCAAATACGATATGCAAAATCACAGGCCCCAATTTCCTAAAGTTCTGGACCAAAATTTAAATAGTTGCTGGCAAGAATTGTGAATGATGGAACGTCAAGACTTTTTGAATGGATTTTTGAATAATTTTTCACCTGGCTAAAAGGTGATGAAAGGACAGAAAGCCACTGAAATTTATCCTTCATTGGGACTACATCAAAAAACCTCCCAAATCAAAGCTAAAATACAAACAGGATAGAAATTGCCAGAAATCTGCATACATTGCATGTTCAACATTCCGGATAGCTTACCTGCTTACCAAACTGATTGCAGGGGAAAGCCAAAATCCGTAAACCTTTCTCAGCATACTGGACATACATCTGGGCAAGCTGAGTGTAGTTTACGGTGGTCTTTCCTCATTTGGAGGCCACGTTTGTGATAATGCAGACAAATCCCCTAATAAAATAAAAACAAATTTTAAAGACGGCAGCCCCAATTTGTTTGTGGGGTGGGGGTGGCTCAGGGCCTATTAAATTATATGCATTAAAATTTAACCACTTCTCAGGGCAGTTATTGGTACTTGCACAGCATGATTTAAAAAAAAAAAACAAACTTGGTTATACCTTTACAGAATCAAAAAGGCATCACGGGACAAGAGGCCAGGAATTGAATCAGACTGAACTGTAATTTTACAATATAGGCAAATACAATGTTAGAGGAATTTACAGCACTGAAACTCCGCATTCCCCTGCTGCCACGTCAAAACAAAATACATTTCCTTTGTTCACCAGCAGCGTTTTAATTTCCAGAATTAGTTGGATTTCAAAGACAAAAAAAAAAAAATAGCCTTGAACCCTATAGCAGCACAGAATGGGTTTACAGCAAATTTTTCATCACACCAGTTTTTATTTTCCATTGAGTTGGAAAATACTGCCAATATTTTCACATTTCAAACCAAGTTTGGAGGCCAATTGTGCCTCCTCTTTGAAAGAGCTCTCTCATTAGTCCTGTCCCCAAGTACAAATCTGATTGCCTTTTAATAGTTACTATTGAATCCGTTTCAATCACCCTTTCAGACCATGTATTCTTGATCATAAAATAAATTCCTCAACCTCCCCTCAGTTCTTTTGCCAATTGCCTTAATTCGGTCCCTCTGGTTATACTGAACCCCCTGCCAGTAAAAAGGGTTCTTATTTGCCCTTTCTCAGATATAATTCCAGACACCTCAAATCTCCATTTAACCTTGTTTTAATGACAGCAATTCCAGCTTCAATATAACTGAAGCCCCTCATAACTAGTATCACTGACAAACCTTCTCTGCAGCCTTTCTAAAGTACCAGTGATGTATAAAGCTTTATTACAGCTTCCTTGCATTGGTTTATATACAGGGCTGGATTTTAAAGCCCCTTTGCCACCATTTCCATTGGCAGGGAGGGGATCAGGGTTACAAGACCTTGGTTTGGGGGAGGGGGGGGAAAAAAAAAGCCTGGAAAAAAAGGTTACTGCGTTTATTTGAGCAAGAGAACAAAAAAAAAAAACTACCGCACTTTCCCTTTAAAAATGGCACCAATGCCTGCACATTGGCTCCAGACATTGATGCTGCTGACAGCTCACCCACCCCCTTCACATCACAGGGGGGCGTGCACTGCAGCTATGCAAATAAGTCACCTCGTTGGTAATCACGGCAGCATCGGACTTTTTTTTTTAAAGTGTCTGCTGCCTACTTTTGCGTCCTGGGGGTTTTATTTATAAAGCAAGGCATCTTGTATGCTTTTTAAAAACAGCATCAACTTGTACTGCCACTTTCAAAGACTTGTGTATGTGAACCATGGGTCTCTGTTCCTGCAATCCTTTAAGATTGCACTATTAACTTTATATTGCTTCTGGTCATTCTTCCTCCCAAAATGCACCACTTCACTTCTATTAAATTGTATCTGCCATGCATCTGCTCATTTCGCCAATCTATGTCCTCATGAAGTTTGCTACGTAATTGACAGGGGTATTACTGATTTTTTTTTTATAAAAAGATACAGCACTGAAACAGGCCCTTCGGCCCACCGAGTCTGTGCCGACCAAGAACCACCCATTTATACTAACCCTACAGTAATCCCATATTCCCTACCACCTACCTACACTAGGAGCAATTTACAATGGCCAATTTACCCATCACCTGCAAGTCTTTAGCGGCAGGAGGAAACTTGAGCACCCAGCGAAAACCCACACGGTCACAGGGAGAACTTGCAAACTCCGCACTGGCAGTACCCAGAATTGAACCTGGGTCCCTGGAGCTGTGAGGCTGCGGTGCTGATCACTGTGCCGCCCAATTCTTTTGCTATATTGCAGTAGACAATGGGACATCTGATACATCTCTGATCTGCAATGCCTCAGTCTCGGTCAGTTTTGTAGATGTGGAATGGATTCAAGGTCACTAGGGAAACTCAGCTATGAGTGTTAGACACTACATTAAACATTTATAAAAGCAGTTAGCCTCGTTCACATTAGGAATTTTTGTCAGCATTTTAGTAGTCAGCAACAATATTCAGCTCACATCTGAAATCAAGCCAAAAAAAAAAAAAAAAGCTAGTTTTATGATCAGTTTAAATCATGAATTAAGAAAATGCATCATACACCACATGTTTATGGACCAGAATCAAAGTGCTGTGAGGAGATTCTGCTGCCTGGCACTCAGACAGATAAGCCCTCCAATATAAATCTATGGTTGCGATGCAAATATATAGATTTGCCTACTGACCGCAACTTTATGAAGTGAAATTTTTTTCCCCCCCTTCAGTAACAGGGCTTGGCTGCATGCCACTTAGGTAAATAGCACTCACTGTCTACATTTATATCTAAATGGAAGAGATGGGCAAAGTAGTTGAAAGTCTCTACCTGATGAACCATACACTATAATGAGTTTGACTTCAAGGGGACAGGAGGAAAATAACTGAGCTATGGTAACTTTAAAAGATTGCTTCTTCCCACATGTTCAAGCTTGGCGAGTTCATTGAAATAATCCACAAGGTGGTGGCTAGTGGTGTAACTGTAGTGACTTACATTTAGTTTTTCCTTGGAGTATATTAAAAAAAATTTGTTGCAGTGGTTCAGATGGAGATGACAACTGAATTAACTTTCATCTTTAACTTGCTGTAATGAAAAGTCTGCTGTCCAGAGTAATTATGTCGAGAGGTTGGAAGCATAAATGTGAACAAGCTTTTAGAAGCGGTTATAAATATCTAGTGAATGGTACTGAGCTACAGAGCAATAAGTTTGTCCACTTACCTGTATTTTTCCAGAGAGACCTCATTGCCATCTATGTCCTTGGCACTAAACGCATAAATGGATGTGGCCTTGGGGCAGTCTTCTGATTGTGCACTCTGAAAAAGATTTAAAGTATGAAGAAATGTCCATTACAACCAATTCATTAGCTATTTGTTTGCTAATTTTAATCAGCCAAGAGAAGAATATGAACATTAATATGGATATATTTGTTAGAATGCAAGAATCTCAAGTATTGCATCAAATATTAGAATTTACCAACCAGTTGGATCCAGTCTGACCATGACTGGTCACTTTGCAAATTGTAATGAGATGGTGAGGTACTGAATGTAAAGTTGTTTAAAAACAAGTTATTCTTTTAACATCCTAGAGGTTACCATTGACCAGAAACTTAACCGGACCAGCCACAAATAGTGGCTGCAATAGCAGATCAGAGGCTGGGAATTCTGGTGAGAATCTCACCTCCCGACTCCCCAAAGCCTGTCCACCATCTAAAAAGGCACAAGTCAGAAGTGTGATGGAATACTCTCTACTTGCTTGGATGAGTGCAACTCCAACACTACAAGTAGTTAGACACCATCCAGGACAAAGCAGCCTCCACACCAGTGCGGAGTGTACCATCTAAGATGCACTGCAGCAACTCACCAAGCCTCCTTCAGCAGCACCTTTCAAACTCAATTTCTACCACCTAGAAGGACGAGGGCAGCAGACGCATGGGAACGCCACCACCTGCAAATTCCCAAGGTACACATCCTCCTGACTTGAAACTATAAATCGCTGTTCTTTCACTGTCGTGGGGTCAAAAACCTGGAACTCCCTAACAGCACTGTAGATGTACCTACACCAGATGGACTGTAGTGGTTCAAGCAGCTGCTCACCACCACCTTGAAGAGCAACTATGGAGGTAACAAATACTGGCCTCGCTAGCGACAAGCACGTCCCATGAAAAGAATTTAAATTGCTGAATTAGGAACAGCTTCTCGGCCTTTTGGCTAAGATCAAGTGTAGTATCTGTTCTCATCAGTGCTTACTTGGTTGAGAAGAGACCATGATCATTGCCTTTTGATCCTGGGTAGGCTTTGGGTAAAATGGCTATAACCAATCTTCAAGCTTCAGGCCTGGGAGTGCGCAACACCGTTCGGGTGGTCGTGAAGGACAAGGACGGAGTTGCACCAGTCGATCGCACCTTAAATCAAGAAAATTCTCTTCGATTGCTGTGGATTTCAAGCTACGGAAGTCTTTTGCCTGCAGGATTTTCCCAGCAGTGGATACTTCAACGTGACGTTCCAGAACGTGGCGGGACGCATCAAGTTCCAGAAGGCATTCAAGGAGAAAGGGGACCGGGCGCCACTGTCGATTCTCACAGCGGAGCCGCTCTTCACGCTTGTGTCACAACGGGACCGGGTGGTGACGATTCACCTCTACAACCCCCATGTTCCGATGGTAGATGTACTCACCTTTCTCGCCAGGTACGTCGAGGTGACCGGCAGCAGCACTGACGTCAAGGACCCCTTTGGAATTTGGACCAGCAAGCAGGTCAAGGTGACCTTGAAGATTGATCCCAGTGGAGCCATCATCCACCCTCCCTCCAGCTTCGCTATCGGGGGAAGTTGAGGCTTCTTGGTCTATGCTGGGCAGCCCAGAGTTTGCCACACCTGTGGCAAATTGGGTCATGTGGCAGCCAACTGCAGCACGGTTGTTTGCAAGAACTGCATGGAGGAAGGCCATCAGATCAAGGACTGTAAGCAGACTAAGTGTTGCAACTTGTGCGGTGCGGCAGGCCACCTCTACAAAACCTGCCCCAATTATGCTCAGGCGGCAAGGTCCAAGGAAAGGCTGGGAGAAGGTTCGACGAAGGTGTCCAGTGTTCGAAAGGAGACCAGCAACCTTCTCCAGTGAGGAACCTCCACCTGAGAAGGAAGGGGAGGCAGCTGAAACCAGTGACCCAGCACCTACCCTGTGCTCGGAAACCCCTCCTCCAGACAGAATCAATGGAGGAGGCAGCAGATGGACAAACAGGTCAGTGGCAAGTGGTCCAGAGGAAAACCACAAAGAACAACATCCAAAAGCAGAACAAGCCACCACCCAAACCAGTGTCAAGAGGAGGCTACCTTCTGAATCAGACTGCAACAGCTCCTCATCACTGGACGGGGGAATGCTGGAATGACAGCCCCTTCAAAAAAAGGCAGCAGAACTCCAAGGAGATGGAAGATAAAGCATCCCAGCCCCCGGGCACTGGAAGCTGTGATGGGCCCGGCGTGCCCCAACCCCAAAGCACCACACGCAACGACGTGGCCAACACATCTCAGCTCCGGGACACCAACAGCAAAGACACGTCTGGCGCACCTCAGCTCCGGGAAGCCGGGAGCAGTAATGTTTGAGGAACAGATGGAAGCAGCAGAGGATAAACCAATCTTTGCTGCCTACAAGACCCCCGATGTCACCCCAGCAGAAAAAACCAGGAGGGGTTTCTGAGCCCAACTATTGTGAAACAGCTTGCGCACACGATGGGCATGCAGGAACATCCCGAAGGACTGGGACTAGCAAGGACAAAATGGTATGGTAAGCAACAACTAACTTTTAAAAAAAAAAAAAATGGGTGTAAGGATTGCTTCCATGAATGTGCGTAGCATTAAATCTACTACACGATGGGTTTCAACCTTGGATTACCTCGCCAAGGTCAAAGCCAACCTACTGTTTCTGCAAGAGCGTGGAATACCACACCTCAGCACCTACAGGCAGTGGTCGCAATGGTGGTCCCACGATCTGGTCGGGGGGGGTAATGTTTGCCGTTCCTCCGGCCTGGGTATTCTGCTGCAGGGAGGTAACTTCACCATCTCCGAAGTTAAGGAGGTGGTGGGTGGACGCCTCCTCGTAGCAGACGTAATGTACAACGCCGCTCCGGTTGATCAACGTGTAATCCCCGGTAAAACGCAGCAAGTGGCTGACCGTCTTCCAGCAGCTCCCACTGCTGCTGGAGACGTCCAGGCCGGTCATCCTAGGCAGTGACTTCAACTGCATCATCGATGCGGCTGGATGATCCGGCAGTGACGACAGCAAACTGGACGCTACGTCCAGATTCCTAATAGAAAACAGTTAAAAAATGCGAAACTGCACGACGTCTTCAGCAAACCTGCAGACGGAGCGCAGATACACATGGTCAAGATCGGACGGGTCTGCCCGTTCCAGGATTGACTTCCTGTGTGTCCCGTCCCGGTCGGATCCACTGACGTCAAGCTGGTGTTCTTCTCCGACCACTGCCTCTTACTGGCCGACTGTCACTTACAGGATGACCAGTGGGTTGGCAGAGGGACGTGGAAGCTCAATGCTACACTGCTGACCCCAGAGAACATTGAGGAACTCAAAAGGGATTACAAAAGGTTATGGACTGTGAAACCCCTCTGAGTCTCCAGTTCACTGGTGGGAAGTGATTGAGATCATCAAGAGGTTCTTCATCCACAAAAGAGGGAGAGAGAGAGACACACAGAGAAATGTCCCAACTCCAGAAAAGTATGCAAAATCTGCTCCAGTTGCAGTCAATGGGGGTCGAGGTCAAGGAGGACCTCGAAGAGGTGAAGAGCCAGCAGGCCTCGCTCTTTGCCAAGGAGGCCTCCAAGATCATCCTCCAGTCCAGAGTCCGCTCCATCAAGCAGGATGAGACGTGCTCGCATTACTTCTTCCAAAAGGTACAGAGAGCTCGGTTATCAGCAGCCTGAAGAAAGATGGCTCAGTAACGTCTTCGCAGTCCGACATACTAAGGATCAGCAAATCCTTTTACGCTGGGCTGTATGACGCGAAGCACACAGACAGCAGAGCCTCCCAGTCATCTATCAGAGGTCTTAGATGACAGCAGGAGGGAGAGACTGGACAAGCAGCTAACTCTGGACGAGCTGACAAAGGCCATCGAGTCCTTCAAGACGAGTAAAACTCCCGGAAGCAACGGCTTACCGGTCGAGTTGTACTCGGCCCTGTGGGACTGGGTCAGCCCGGACCTGCTGGAAGTATACGAGAGTATGCTCCTGGCCGGCAGCATGTCAGAATCCATGAGGAAAGGCATCATCACCCTCATTTACAAGCGGAAGGGGGAAAGAGGGTAGAAAACAGAAATTGGCAGCCCATCTCACTGCTTAATGTCCAAAGTCATAGCCAGTCGAGTCAAGTCTGCTCTGGAGTTTTGTGATCCACCCTAATCAGTCCTGTACTGTACCCGGCAGAAAGATCTGATATCCCCGAGTAGCACGAGACTACGATCGCCTACGTGCGGGACAGGAGGGTGCACACCTGCCTCATCAGCCTGGACCAGGAGAAGGCTTTTGACAGGATATCGCACACCTACATGGACATGCTTTCCAAAATGGGGTTTGGGGAGGGAATCTGCAATTGGATCCAACTGCTCTACACAATCAAAAGGCAGAGAAAGAGCAGGAAGGCAGAGCAGGTGTCCCCTGCGGTCATCTCCCTCCAAAACAGGTATACCGTTTTGGATACTGTTGAGGGAGATGGCTCACCAGGGGAAGGCAGCAGTAGCCAAGTTCATGGCACCGTGGCTGGCTCTGCTGTTCGGAAGTGCAGGAAAAAGAGTAGTAGGGCTATAGTCATAGGGGATTCGATTGTAAGGGGAGTAGATAGGCGGTTCTGTGGTCAAAAACGAGACTCCCGAATGGTATGTTGCCTCCCAGGTGCACGGGTCAGGGATGTCTCAGATCGGATGCAGACCATTCTGAAGGGGGAGGGTGAACAGCCAGTTGTCGTTGTGCACATAGGCACCAATGATATAGGTAAAAAACAGGATGAGGTCCTACAAGCAGAATTTAGGGAGTTAGGAGCCAAGTTAAAAAGTAGGACCTCAGGAGGTAGTAATCTCAGGATTGCTACCAGTGCCACTAGTCAGAGTAGAAATGAAAGTCAGGATGAATGCGTGGCTTGAGAGATGGTGCAGATTTTTGAGACATTGGGACCGGTTCTGGGGGAGGTGGGACTATTACAAATTGGACAGTCTACACCTGGGCCGGACTGGAACCAATGTCCTTGGGGGTGCTTTTGCTAACGCTGTTGGGGAGGGTTTAAACTAATGTGGCAGGGGGATGGGAACCAAATGAGGTCAGTGGACAGTAAGGAGGTAGTAACTAAAGCCTGTAAAGGAACTAGATAATGTAGTCAACGTGACTTAGGGAAAGAGTAGTCAGGGAGCAGATGAACGCAAAGGGACTGGTGGTCTGAGGTGCATTTGTTTTAATGCAAGAAGTGTAGTAGGTAAGGCAGATGAATTTAGGGTTTGGATTAGTACCTGGGAGTATGATGTTATTGCTATTATTGAGACTTGGTTGAGGGAAGGGCATGATTGGCAACTAAATATCCCAGGATATCGATGCTTCAAGCAGGATAGAGAGGGAGGTAAAAGGGGTGGAGGAGTTGCATTACTGGTCAAAGAGGATATCACAGCTGTACCGAAGGAAGGCACTATGGAGGACTCGAGCAGTGAGGCAATATGGGCAGAACTCAGAAATAGGAAGGGTGCAGTAACAATGTTGGGGCTGTACTACAGGCCTCCCAACAGCAAGCGTGAGATAGAGGTACAAATATGTAAACAGATTATAGAAAGATGTAGGAGCAACAGGGTGGTGGTGATAGGAGATTTTAATTTTCCCAACATTGACTGGGATTCACTTAGTGTTAGAAGTCTAGATGGAGCAGAATTTGGAAGGAGCATCCAGGAGGGTTTTCCAGAGCAGTATGTAAATAGTCCAACTCGGGAAGGGGCCATACTGGACCTGGTGTTGGGGAATGAGCCCGGCCAGGTGGTTGAAGTTTTAGTAGGGGACTACTTTGAAAATAGTGATCACAATTCCATAAGTTTTAGAATACTCATGGACAAAGACGAGAGTGGTCCTAAAAGGAAGAGTGCTAAATTGGGGGAAGGCCAACTATACCAAAATTCGGCAAGAGCTGGGGAATGTAGATTGGGAGCAGCTGTTTGAAGATAAATCCACATTTGATATGTGGGAGGCTTTTAAAGAGAGGTTGATTAGCGTGCAGGAGAGACATGTTCCTGTGAAAATGAGGGATAGAAATGGCAAGATTAGGGAACCATGGATGACAGGTGAAATTGTGAGACTAGCTAAGAGGAGAAAGGAAGCATGCATAAGGTCTAGGAGGCTGAAGAAAGACCAAGCTTTGAAAGAATATCGGGAATGTAGGACCAATCTGAAACGAGGAATTAAGAGGGCTAAAAGGGGTCATGAAATATCTTTAGCAAACAGGGTTAAGGAAAATCCCAAAGCCTTTTATTCATATATAAGGAGCAAGAGGATAACTAGAGAAAGGATTGGCCCACTCAAGGACAAAGGAGGAAAATTATGCATGGAGTCAGAGAAAATGGGTGAGATTCTAAATGAGTACTTTGCATCGGTATTCACCGAGGAGAGGGACATGACGGAGGTTGAGGTTAGGGACAGATGTTTGATTACTCTAGGTCAAGTCAGCATAAGGAGGGAGGGAGTGTTAGGTATTCTAAAAGGCATTAAGGTGGACAAGTCCCCAGGTCCGGATGGGATTTATCCCAGGTTACTGAGGGAAGCGAGAGGGGAAATAGCTGGGGCCTTAACATATCTTCGCAGCATCCTTAAACACGGGTGAGATCCCAGAGGACTGGAGAATTGCTAATGTTGTCCCCTTGTTTAAGAAGGGTAGCAGGGAAAATCCAGGTAATTATAGACCAGTGAGCCTGACGTCAGTGGTAGGGAAGCTGCTGGAGAAGATACTGAGGGATAGGATCTATTCCCATTTGGAAGAAAATGGGCTTATCAGTGATAGGCAACATGGTTTTGTGCAGGGAAGGTCATGTCTTACCAACTTAATAGAATTCTTTGAGGAAGTGACAAAGTTGATTGATGAGGGAAGGGCTGTAGATGTCATATACATGGATTTCAGTAAGGCGTTTGAGAAGGTTCCCCATGGTAGGCTGATGGAGAAAGTGAAGTTGCATGGGGTCCAGGGTGTACTAGCCAGATGGATAAAGAACTGGCTGGGCAACAGGAGACAGAGAGTAGCAGTGGAAGGGAGTTTCTCAAAATGGAGATGTGTGACCAGTGGTGTTCCACAGGGATCCGTGCTGGGACCACTTGTTTGTGATATACATAAATGATTTGGAGGAAAGTATAGGTGGTCTGATTAGCAAGTTTGCAGACGACACGAAGATTGGTGGAGAAGCAGATAGTGAAGGGGACTGTCAGAGAATACAGATAGATTGGAGAGTTGGGTAGAGAAATGGCAGATGGAGTTCAATCAGGGCAAATGTGAGGTGATGCATTTTGGAAGATCCAAAGAGAGATTTGGGTGTTCAGGTCCATTGTTCCCTGAAGGTGGCAACGCAGGTCAATAGAGTGGTCAAGAAGGCATACTTTCCTTCATCGGACAGGGTATTGAGTACAAGAGTTGGCAGGTCATGTTACAGTTGTATAGGACTTTGGTTCGGCCACATTTGGAATACTGCATGCAGTTCTGGTCGCCACATTACTAAAAGGATGTAGATGCTTTGGAGAGGGTGCAGAGGAGGTTCACCAGGATGTTGCCTGGTATGGAGGGCACTAGCTATGAAGAGAGGTTGAGCAGATTAGGATTATTTTCATTAGAAAGACGGAGGTTGAGGGGGGACCTGATTGAGGTGTACAAAATCATGAGGGGTATAGACAGGGTGGATAGCAAGAAGCTTTTCCTCCCCCCCCCCCACCAGAGTGGGGGATTCAATTACTAGGGGTCACGAGTTCAAAGAGAGGGGACAAGTTTAGGGGGGGGGGGGGGGGGGGGGGGAAAAAAAAGATATGCGTAGAAAGTTCTTTACGCAGAGGGTGGTGGGTGCCTGGAACGTGTTGCCAGCGGAGGTGGTAGACGCGGGCACGATGCGTCTTTTAAGATGTATCTAGACATATATATGAATGGGCAGGAAGCAAAGAGATACAGACCCTTAGAAAATAGGTGACATGTTTAGATAGAGGATCGGGATTGGCGCAGGCTTGGAGGGCCGAAGGGCCTGTTCCTGTGCTGTAATTTTCTTTGTTCTTTGTTCTAGCGCAGTCTCAATGGGTGGGAATCGGAAAGTTTCCCAATCAAATCTGGAGTCAGACAAGGCTGTCCTCTCACCCCAGTCTTGTTTGTTTGCTGTATTGAATCCTTTGCTGAGTTTATTAGGAAGGATGCGAGCATAAGAGGGGTGACATTCCCACGCAGCGGAGGCACTCAGGTGAAAACCTCCCTGCACATGGATGACGTCGCCGTCTTCTGCTCGGATCCGCTGTCAGTGCACAGACTGATGAGCATCTGCGACCAGTTCGAACTGGCCTCGGGAGCCAAAGTTAACCACGGCAAGAGCGAGGCCATGTTCTTTGGGAACTGGGCTGACCGATCCTTTGTCCCCTTCATCGTCAGGTCAGATTACCTGAAGGTGCTGGGGATATGGTTCGGAAGGGCCGGGACATGCACCAAAACCTGGGAGGAGCGAGTAGCCAAGGTACAACAAAAGTTGAGCATGTGGGGGCAGCAATCTCTCAATTGTGGGTAAGAACCTGGTCATCAGGTACGAGGCGCTCACGTTGTTGCTGTACGTGGCGCAAGTCTGGCCCATACCCCACTCCTGTGCTGTGGCAGTCACCCGAGCCATTTTCCGCTTCATCTGGGGATCTAAAACAGACTGGGTCTGGAGGGACACGATGTTCAAATCTCTGGACAAGGGCAGGAAAAATGTACCCAACGTGGCACTCATCCTGTTGACCACCTTAGTGTGCGGCTGCATCAAGCTGTGTGTAGACCTCCAGTACGCAAACTCCAAGTGTCACTACGTGCTGAGGTTCTATCTGTCCCCGGTGTTGCGAAGGATGGGCCTGGTCACATTGCCGCAGAACGTTCCATGCAGTTGGGCAGTGCCGTACCACCTATCCTTCGTGGAGCAGTTTCTGCGGGAAAACACCTTTGACCACCAGTCCATCAGGCAGTGGTCTGCACGGAATGCCCTCAAGGCCCTACGGGAAAAGGAGACGGTGGATCCTGTCGGATGATTCCCCGAGCAGACCGTCAAAGTTATTTGGCGGAATGCATCACCAGAACTTTCAAACAAGCACCAAGACGTAGCTTGGCTGGTGGTGAGAAGGGCCCTCCCAGTCAGATCCTTCCTGCACACCCGAAGTCTCGTCCCTTCCGCACAATGCCCCCACGGTGGCTGTGGTGGGGAAGAGACGGTCGCCCACCTCCTCCTGGAATGTGTCTTTGCAAAGCAGGTGTGGAAAGAGATGCAGTGGTTTTTGTCAAGGTTCATCCCAAGCAGCTCTAACAGGAGTCTGTTCTCTACGGGCTGTTCCCAGGGACGCACACCGAGACAAACATCAACTGCTGCTGGAGGACTATCAATTCGGTGAAAGACGCCCTTTGGTCTGCCCGAAACTTGCTGGTCTTCCAGCACAAAGACTTGTCCACCACTGAATGTTGCAGACTGGCACATTCCAGGACTACGTGCTGAGGGACGCACTAAAGCTTGGGGCAGCCGCAGCAAAGGCTCAATGGGGAAAGACCACAGTGTAAGGTCCCCCCACCAAGCTGAACAGAGGGGCTGGATCCATGAGAAACCGCTTGAACTGTATCGGGAAAATTTTATGTGCTGTAAATGTAAAAATGTAATTGGCATGACAATGAAATGGAAGGGTTGTGGCAACTCATGATTGTATAGAAGGAAACTTTGCACTGTTTGTATTTTTTGACTTGATGCTGTTTTAAACTGTTTGGGAAAGTAATTTTTACAGATTTTTATGAATAAAGTATATTTTGGAAATTAAAAAAAAGTTAAGACATCAAGAAAAATTAAGAAATTTCACTTAAATGTTGAAGGTATTTTGCAGTTGAAAGCCTCTGAAATTGTCATTGTTGTTTCTTCATCCTTGGCCTACAGCTTGAATGCACTTAGTCATGCATTTTGACAAATGTACACTGTTCAGTATTCCTTAAATCAACTTACATTAGTTATTTTTTAATCCTCTTAAATAGTTGAACAGGGCTCAAATACATTGAGGGATTAATGATTCATCATTAGGCAACACACGTTCCAACAGTTCCAGACTGGCCAAAGTTTCAACAGACTTCTGCTTAAAATCAAATCCTGAACAAAAATCATTTAACTTTGACAGCAAATTCTGACATACTACAATGTAGTATTAATTCATTCAATTGCCATCACCAGATGTTAATAGCTTCTATTAAATGAAACCCTGCTTACATCTACATTTCCAACTTCAGATTCATAGGCACTCGACTAGCAAATCAAAGCTCAACTCAGCAGATAACTACATCTAAAACAGCAGCCACAGTAAATCATTTAGTTCTTGAGAATTTCATGCAAGAAAATCACCTCACTAACCTCCTACACCGTGAGTACTTCAGTCCACTTATCAAGCAATCTTTTAAAGTCTTTAAATCTTTCTCCTTCCCAATTCACTCTAGATTATGGTCCTACAGGCAAACCTTTCCACAACTTTGCCCATCCTTTACATCAAAGTGCAGACAGGGAGTGCTATTTTACCTCTTGGCCAAGCCCAGTCACTACTCTAGCTCAATTGTAGCAACCCTGTCATACAGACTAAAATCAACTAATTCAGCAGTGAATCAAGCTTATGTACTCAGTTGCCATTAGAAGGCAACTACCTTGAAATCACTGCTCTGCAGAGCAGGCCTCGATATAAACTCAAAAAAAAAAATGGAATTTTATTCACTGCAAGGACTTTAGTGACAGCTGGTATCTGCCTTCTTGATCCCCCAATCACAGGGTATAAGCCAAAAAGGGAAAATGTTCTGCTCTCTTACTGCAAATTTAGATCCTGAAGTTTCTCTTCCCTATCCCTTGCCCCCACCCAGAGATTTAGGAAAACAGCAAGATCAAAACATTCCAGTCTGCATACATTTGCCAGATGATGGAAAAAAAAACATTCACTTCAGAAAGAATCCTAACTGAAGTCTTCAGTCAATATTTTAAGTAGTTTACTGAAATTGGTACCTTTAATCATTTCAGTAATTTTCAGACTCCTGTCATCTTCAGGGAAACTAAAGTAACACTGAACAAACTCCAAAAGGAGTTTAAGTAATAAGCTGTAATATTTAGACTACCAAGTTAGAAGACATTTTTTTATATAAACTTAAACTTTTGGGACAATAAAGCCCATCATTTACAAGGCTTCAAAAGTCTATTTGTACAGCAAGGCTTACCGAAGGGCACACCCTTTAGCAGTTAAAAGTCAAACTCCAGTTTTACACAAAAGGAGCAGAGTTGGTTCCATCTAAACATACCTTTGGGCAACAGTTATTACTAATTAGAGCAACTGGGTTATGATGCAAAAAAAATTAAAAAGCTAGCTGATCACCCATGGGATTGTCCACAGAAAAGTCAGCACAAAATGAATTTTCTAATACAATGGTGGCACTATCTATAGTTATGGGGGGAGCGGGTGGAATCTGCAGCTTCTAGCGAGTCACAAAGCAGTTGAAGTGTGCAGCTACCAGTGTGGCCATGTCAGAATGGAGACATCTAAATAAAGAATGCAAAAAGTACACTTGTTCAACTACATCCGATTCCACAGTTATCAACATGGATAAGCTTTAGTCAAATTTTTCTTCAGTTTGCGATCACCACTGGAAGTATGAAATTAGGGTTGCAATTGTTAAAATGATTCAAAATAGTGCATTTCTGAAATAACTAAACAGACATCTTCACAATTCTTGGGCCACCCACCCCCCTACATACTCAATTTGCAGACATTTTATAATTCAACTGATGATCTCAGCCAGGGGCTCTAGACTAGCCTCAACACCCAGCACCTCTCTTTTCTCTTTCCCCTTCTCCCTCTTCCCCCCCCTCCAGAGGGTGAAGCCAGAGTTCCTTTTCCAGAAGACAATAGAGTGTACATGTTGGGTGTGTGGAACGTGAGCAAGGTTAAGATTAATTTCGGATACTCTGCTGACATCTGAGAATGGATACTCTGGCAAAGCAGTAAGTTAGCGCTTTAGGGGATTAGAATGACTACAAGAAAAGGCTAGTCTGCTAATTGGATTTTAAAGCCCAATAATTGATTACCCAAAGTTTAGCTAAACAGTTTAAAAAAAAGCCAGTGTGCAAAATACAGAAGAGATTGGCTTGTGCTAGTATTGCATGAATCCTAGACCCTGGATCATCTATAGGCAAACTGCCTTGCATGGCAACTAATCTAGATCTGGAGTCACATGAGAACAAAAAAAAAAGTTAAGGGTCACTGAATCACCCAACTTTACTAGTAAAAACATGCACTCCAAACATTCCATTTCTGAAACAAGGAAAATCTGCCAAGCCCACAAGGACCAGCATATCAGGTAGTTTGTAAATGCCTTTTTAAAAACCAGTCAACCATGCCATATTTTGATTCAGAAAAACAACAAAACATTACTTTGAAAGTTCAATCCTGCGAGTAATGTGTTTGTGGCCTTTTTTTTTTTAAAAAAGTAAAGGCACTTAGTGCACGAGTTTGAAACTGCTAATCTAGCAACTTACACAAGATAGGGATGTCTGGTGTTTTATCAGCTCAAGGTTTGTTTTCTTCGACTTAACTCAACTAATGTATCTTGAAACAAGCAGACCTTGTTGTAAGGAACCACTGATTTAGTGGGTGGGAATCTTTATATGTCTAGACCTGTACACAGAATTCAAGATAAGGTGATGAATTACAATAAATATCTCCCTACTAAAATAATAGTGTATCGGCCAAAAGAGAGGGGTGGATAATTATGCAAGACATGCAGAAAAACCCAGTAAGGAAGCCCAAGCACCAAAGTTAGGCAGAACTTAGGCAATTCATGACAACAATGATAAAAAGGAAGACTGATCACTTGTGTCCTGGGCAGATATGGAGGTTATCTTATTCATGCCGGTTTATGCTGAGCATGCTTTTAATTGGTAGAGCCATTTATGTTTTAGTGTATTGCTGTGATTGGTAGTAACATTTATGTTAGTCAATAACTGAGTCCACGGATCAAACTTGTTTTTACAAAAAAAAGTGGGCAAGAAAGATTAAGCCACTTTAAAAAAAAAAGTGCAAGTCTGAGTGTGGCACAAGTTCTCAAATGTCTCAATATTGGACTATTGGAAGGTTAGCAAGTTAGAGGTTCCTTCTCCTGATTACAATCAAGTGACTTCTGAAGTGAAGATGGTCAGGAGTGGGACTATTTATGGACAATTCTAGTGTTCATTATTGAAGCTCCTGTGTGAATGGATCTGAACAGCTCATACCAGTTTACAAGATTTGTTCCAACACCCACCATAGGACAAACAAGTACCAAATAACCATTTCAAGCTGAAGAAAACTCAACCTTCTATCCCTGACCTACTCGGGCACAATCATTTGTTGAGGTCACTATCTGAGAAGCATAACCAGACCAGGGGCAGGCATCACTAACAAGATCAGGGTGGAGGATGGAAACTCTGCAAGTGGCTCCCATCTTTACCTTTAAATAGCTCACCAACTATCTACAGAGCTCAAGTTAGGTGTGTAATAGAATATTCACTATTCACACACACGCTCATCATTCAGAATAAAGCAGTTTATTTGACTGCATGACTGCTATTGGACTCTACATCCACCCATTCTACTACTGTGGTCGTACTTACAACACTATAGCATCTCACTAACCTTGCTTCAATAGCACCTCAGTTCATTGCTGTTCCTGACTTGTTTGGTTAGTCTTGCATTTATATAGGGCCTTTCACAATCACCAGATGTCCTAAAGTGCTTTACAGCCAATGAAATGATCACTGACGTAATGTAGGAAACAGAAGCCAATTTATGTAGAAGAAGCTCCCAGAGACAGCAATGAGATATGACCAGATAATCTGTTTGTGGTCTGGATTGAGGGGGAAAATAGCTCCCCTGCTCTTAAATAGTGCCATAGAATCTTGTACATCCACCTGAGGGGGCAGACAGAGCTTCAGTTTAACATTTCATCCAAAAACAATAGGACTTTGGATCAACATAGTGTTGAGGGAGTGCTGCACCAAGTGTCAGCCTTGATTTTTGCACTCACGCCATGGAGTGGGTCTTGAACCCACACTTGATTCAGGTGAAAGTGCTACCAACTGAATACCAAAAGAAACACCATCACATCCACATTACTCACCCTCCTGATTGGGGTCATACATAGCTGGGCAGGAATTCCAAGATTTCAGCCCAGTGACATTGTAGGAGCACTAAAAGCACCAAGATTGCCATGGTTCAATGCTAAGGGTCACTGACCTGAAACGTTAACAAATATCTGTTAACCACTTTCAAAAATACTAAACTGTGAACTTTAGTCTAATTTCAAAAGATAAGGAAATGTTCTGGACAAGTAATGGCAATGCAATACGCTTGCACCAATTCGAATTTACAAGGAATCCGAAACGCCATTTGCAGCAGTTTTGTAAGCATTTTGCACACAACTGCCTGGCATTGCAAAGGGCCGCACAGGCCGAGGAAAGATGATGATATCTTGGTTTACATTTTGCAATATCACTGTCCATTCATCTACTATCCGTTGGACCAGGAGCTGTTTTTCGACTGTAATTCCAGCACTGCTGACTACAATTCAAAAATGTTCTTATCAGTGTTAGTCAATACCGACTCGCTCTCAACTGCCAGGATATCGCAATTAGAGGCCTGCTTAGGTTGGGGGGAAAAAAAAAGAACCCGACGCAAACCACAGCAGACCCGAGTCCCTTCGACTTCGCCCCGAGCCCGAACCAGACTCCGAAAGCCGTACCCTGATGATGTGCCCGACACATGCCGTCGGGTTCGGGTCGGGTAGCAGGGCGCTATGTTCCAGTTAGAAACTGACAAGAGTTTTAACATATGAATGAAATGCAATAAAAGGGGTTTTGGTTTCAATAAAGGTCACTGCATATAAACGGTGCGGGAGCAGAGACAATTCATCTGCAGGGATCATAAAGTGTGTGTGTGTGGGGGTGGGGAACCTCCAGTGTACACTGCGATTAAAATAAAATTAACCTGTTTATAAAACGTGGCACAAGTCATACAGAATCTGATTTCCACGGCCAGATTTAATCAAACGCTCATTCTGTTTTTGGAGGCGGCAAGAGGCATTAACAGGCATGGAACAGGAGGAATGCAGCTTTCGCAATACGCCAGGATTTGGGATGGTGCTTTAAGGGCTGTGGGGTTCAGGGGGTAAAAGGGGGAAGCGTTCCCCAATAGGAACAGTACGGCTCCATGCCAGGCACGGCTTGCCTGTTCGGTTCTCTCCCAAGGATTCTGCTGGACGGGGCTGAGTGTTCCCACTCTATTCAGCTTTTAGTCAAAAAACTGCAACCCACCCCCGCGCCGAGAGTCTCAGCGAGGGCAGGGGAACCGAGGACAACCTGTCCTTCTTAAAAAAAAAAATTCTTTCTGCGACTCGATACCATTATTGCCAGCCGCCAAAATCGTGATTTAAACATGGCTACAATGTGTCAATGACAAAAAACACTCACCATCGCTGCTATCCTCGTCTGCTCCTTCAACGTTGCTAATCCCTTGCCAAACACTCGCTTTATAAAGCCGCAACTGGAATTTATCATTGCCCTGTAACAACATGAGACAGTGAGTCACCCTGAGGAGGGACCAGAGATCCTTAAACCCGCCTCCTCGGGCAGTCCATTGGCCCATCGTCATGAGAAAATTACAAAAAGCACCGCCTATTCTCCAGTAAATAGACAGCTTATTTATATCCACTGCTCTTATAAAAATCTTAAAAGCACAAGCTGTTCAGTGCATAGCGTCTGCGCAGGCTATCTAAAAGAAGGTTGAGTCCCATTTCCTTGCCCTTACCCCATAATTTAAAAAAAAACATTAAACCACCTCTCTTCTGCTTCCACCACCATTTTTTTGCTGGTTCATTCTCCATCACTACAAACTCCTGTTTAAGAGAATTCATAAGATGCATAAGAAATAGGAGCAGGAATAAGCCATGCAGGCAGCAGTAGACCATACAGGCCCTCAAGTCTGCTCCACCATTCATTAAGATCACGACTGATCGTCGACCTCAATCCACTTTCCCATCTCATCTCCATATCCCATGATTCCCTTAGACTCCAAAAATCTATCAATCTTAGCCTCGAACGAACTCAACAACTGACCAGCCACAGCCCTTTGAGATACAGAATTCCTCTGAGTGAAGAAATTTCTCCTATTCGACCCTCTCTGTCCTTTTAGTGATGATCTTAATTATGCCCCCCTTAATTAGAAATAGTTTTACCTGATTTACCTTATCAAAACCCATTGTGCTACATACATATTCACCCTGGTTTTAACCTAAGCTGTCAGGAGCAGATTTGGATCAGATCCTTATTTAACACCATTAGAGTTAACAGCACAAAATTGGGCAGGATGTAAAACAGGCGTCCGAACCAAACTCACTCTGGTCCCACCAGGCAAGTTAGGTTAAAATCGGGCTTACAGTGTCGGAAGCCTATAAGGGGTAGATTTCATTTGCTGAAATTGCCTTTTTTAAGACGACGTTGCTCATCCCATGATGTGATTTCCCATAACCTGTAGCAAAACTATTACTAGGCCAATCAGATTGCTAAATTTATCCCACATTTTTACTGGGTTAAAATTTTGCTTTAAATCATTCATTATGCTGCATTCAAGCCTATAGTTGAGCAGCAATTTAGTGATTAATCTGGGTTATAATATTGCTCTGCTGTCTTTTATTATGTATTAGTTTCCTTAGAGGACACTAAATTAGTGCAGTTCTTGTGGCGAGGAGTTACATCCAGGCCAGACAGTGGTTACAAAACTTTAATCTCTGCTGACTATAAAAGCTATATATCAAATTAATTTGGATAGTTCTAACCTAAACCCTAATGGGCACAATGCACAGCACAAAGCAAATTCTTATGCAAAAGTTACCATCAAATTGCATTCACAAACAGAAAAATCAAAAGATTAATTGTATAATTAATAATAAGGATGGCTACTGCAGGAACTTGAAAAATTACCATTAATACAGTAGGAAGTGCCCTTCTGATGTTCTGTTACAGATCATGCAAAAAATGGCTTTGCCCGAGTGAAAACTTAGTTACTTTTTTAAAAATGAGCAGTTTTTGTGAAATCTGTTCAGTTTTTTCAACTGTTAGGTTAGATTAAATAGCTTTAGGTACAATGCTAAATCCCACTGCAGAGACTTAAGCACAAAAATATAGGCTGACACTCTAGTGCAGTACTAAGGCAGTGCTGCACTATTGGAGGTGCCATATTTCAGATGAAAAATTTAAACAGGACCCCGTCTGCTCACTTAGGTGGACACAAAAGATCCCATGGCACCATTTTGAAGAACACACGACGTATCCTATGTCTGGCCAATAGTTATCCCCCAATTAACATCACAGAAACAGATTATCTGGCCATTATCACATTGCCATTTATGGGAGCTTGCTGTGTGCAAATTGGCTACCACATTTCCTATATTATAACACTTCAAATGTACTTCATTGGCTGTAAAGTGCTTTGGGATGCCGGAGGTCATGAAACGTGCTATAAAAATGCAAGTCTTTCTTTATAGTGCAAGGACACATAGGTGAAGAAGGTTAAAACTGCAGAACGCTGACTCCAGTGAAATAAAGAAACAGAACAGCAGAGAATTCCATTCTATGCTACATCACGATTTAATGGTAGACAGATCCCGACTGGCAGTCATAACATTCTCAGGTTTGAAAATATCCATACTTGGTACTGCATTAAATTAAAACTTAATTAGAGAATGGCCTGGTGACCTCAAGAGGGAAAGGAAAGTTAAAATAGGATGATTGAAGATGGAGTAGTCTTTACCCATGTCAAAAGGATCACTGTAAATTCTAAATGAATCATGTGCACTGTAGCTAAGAAATGTTAATCATTTCTGGTCCATTCTGAAAAGGGTAAAAGTGATGTGCAACGCTTAAATTTGATGCATCAGACAAGCAGCTTTAAAACTTAAACTTCCAGATTAGCAAGTCAGAGTTTCCGTTTAAAGTGGAAAATTGACCGAGCTTAACATTTTGAGATTTTTTAGGCAGGGTAATATGTCCATTACAAGGAACCACCACTACTAGATATAAAATGTTTTTAATTACTATAAATAAGGAATCCAATAAGACAGTGTAAACTTATTCTATACTTGCTATGAATGAGTTAATGGAACGTTCAGCAAAGTGCTACAAAAAGCTCAAAAACTATATTTTCTTTAGTATTGCACACTACATTCATCATGTCAACTGTAACATGTTACACAGCTTTATAGACAGACGATCACTGGCCTGGGCTGAGAAACTAATATAAATTCATTAGATTGAGCTTAACTAAATGATACTGCCAGTTGCTTGATCATTTATAGGCAACTGGAAATAAATAAAAATGATTGTAAGATTCATAGATACTTATTCCGAGTACAGTTATGTTGATGTAATTATATAGATGTATCAAGTTGCTCTGATGGCTCAGCTAGTTTATCCAGGGATTAACTGAGACATACAAATCATCAAAGCCCCAGGATACTCTATGATGAACTCAACGAGGATGGTGAAAAGGATTGCTACCATTAGCCTCAGTGCCCCAGATTATGGTTAGGGTGTGGGGGGGCAAGGGTGGAAAGCCAGTGATTCTGTCCTGATTGCTATCCAGCAACTTCTGCTGAAAGAGCACATTGCATCAGGAGAGGATACATCAAGCTTGACTGTAATCTTCCCAACTTTGCCCCATTCACTGTTAATGCTCCTGTCAGAATAATGATCTCCTGGGTGAGTTGCCATATGGCAACCAGTGCCTGTGCAGCAATGTCCCGTCAAGCAACCAAGACCTTCAGGAAAGGAGAGAAGAGAAAATTGGAAAGAAAAGTAACAAAAAATATTCATCATTGAGTCTTTACGTTGCTAAACACTGTGGACATGGTACAGAAAACTGAAGTTAGGAACATAAGAAACAGGAGAAGGGATAGGCCATGCAGCCCTTCAAACCTGCTCTGCCATTCAATATAATCATGAATGATCTGCTGCCTCAAGAAGCCAAAGTTGCTTTAACTTTCTCACTTCAATAATGAACCAGCATTTGCTTTTTACATAGATTATATCCAAATGTTCCCATACAATATTCCCCCATCTCATCTGTAGCTCATCATATACAAAATACATCAAGCAAGTTAGTCTGAATCAAAAAAAAGACTTGCATTTATATAGCGCCTTCATGTCCTCCAAATATCCCACATTGCTTTACAGAAAATAAAGCACCTAGTGAAGTGGAGTCACTGTTGTAATGTAGGAAATGCAGCAGCCAATTTGTGCACAGCAAGCTCCCAGAAACAGCAACATGATAATGACCAGATAATTTGTTTCTGTGATATTGATTGAGGGATAGGTATTGGCCAGGACACAGGGGATAACTTTCCTGCTCTTCGTCAAAATAGTGCCATGGGATGTTTATGTCCACCTTAGAGAGCAGGCAGGGTCTCGGTTTAACATCTCATCTGAAAGACTAAAATTAAAACTAAAATTAAATTCGACTTGCCCATCTGGCCAACCTTCCTATAATGCTCCTTCCTGTCCTAGGCCTGAACTCACATCATTCTCTGGTTTCTCTTCTATCTCCCCTCATGCCCTCTCTGAGCACATCTTGTCCATGAGACCCACCTCCTGTTCCCTCGATCCTAAACTGCTGATCAATATAATCATGAATGATCTGCTACCTCAAGAAGCCAAAGTTGCTTTAACTTTCTCACTTCACTAAACTCTCACTAAACTGCTGATCACCCAACTCCCTTCCTGGTCCCCATGTTAGTCAATATTGTAAATGGTTCTCTCTCTTCAGGTGTTGTTCCTCTGTCCTTTAAATCTGCTGCCATCAAACCTCTCCTAAAAAAAAAACCCTTGACCCCACCACTACCAATCCAACTCCAAATTCCCTTTCCTCTCCAAAGTCCTTGGATGAGGACCACATTTAGTAATGTGGTCATTTGTAAGATTGCACTGGGGGTGATTTATGAGGCTGTCACTGCTGTCGTAGCACCTTGTTAGTGACGAGTGCAGGTCAGAAAATCTGGTCTAATGCATTGTAGCCCGATATCAACTACTTTGCTGACCACTAACAAGACTAAGCAGTGGAAGTTGAGCTTCTTAAAATTACCCCTAGTTGTCAAGCTGCCCTTGAAAATCATTAGATACTGTAGTTTCAACCATAATCTACAGTCTGACTAATTTGATCCAAACTATTCTAAACTAAAAAAGGCAGAGCTACATAGTTAAGCCATCATCTTTCAGCAATATGGCTTATCTTGTGTGTATTTTAAACATAATCATCTGCAGTGTTGCACTACACTAAAGTTGGGACAATCCAGATTTACCTCTGGAAAGACTGAATAAAACATCACGGAACTGAAATTCAGGCAGAGACATTTAACCTTGTTAGTTTGCTTAAAAGTGTAATACCTCTTTACACACTGGTGGATTATTTAAACCTGAACTGAACAGCCTTGTTACTAATCAATTTGTGAAGCACACAACATAACAGAAGGGGCTGGATTTTACCAACCCCCCTGAGGTCGGGGTCGTGGCGGGGAAGGGGGGACGGGAAATTGCCTCCAGGAGAGGCCCGCCATGCTCCCTGACGCAGGGAAGGCCCCACCCCTTATTACCACTGGTGGCGAGGCCTCGTGGTGGCCCCCCCACCGCTCAGCAATGGCACAGCTATTTAAATATGTTAATTAATGGAAATCAAAGAATTACTTGGTCCTGCCAGCTGCCCTGCTCCAATATTGCAATCGGTGGCTGGCACTCCCGCGCCATCCGATCTCCGACCAATGATGTAAGGCGGAACACTAGTGGGGAGGGGGGAGCAGGTAAGTTCCTCAGTGCGGGAGGGGGGAGCGGGGTCAAACTATTTTCATTGGTCTAGGGGATTGTGAGAAGGGGTAAAGATTAAAGTTTGTCAACTTTGGGGGGGGGGGAGGTCAGGTGCACAGGTAAGTAATTTGCAGGGGTGAGGGCAAGGAATTAATTGTTTAGTCATTGTGGGGGGTGGGAGAGGGGCTTGAAACTTTTATTAAATTTTTTAATTTAAATTTGTAATGCTTATAACTTTAAACATTCAAATTAAATGTAAGGGCTAGAAGCCCTTGAAAAATGGCACCAGCCATGTAAATGAGCCACTGCATTTAATATTGCGGCAGTTCCGCGGAGTAAAGCCTATGCATGCAAGTCACCATATTTTACTGCCGCCACCATACATAAAATTCAGGACAGAGGCTTGTAAGCATAGTGGAAGGTGGACAACCTTTCAAAACTCAAAAGGCATAAAAAAGAAATTGTATACCAAAAATGCCTCAATATATACCATATTTTAAAATATAACATATATTAGTATTCTCATGACTATTTTCAATATAACTACAAATAAATCATTCAATATATTTTGAAATCAAACCTATCAATATGATTTTTGACATGCTTTGCTTCCAACCATTTACTTGAAATCTGAACTTTGTGCTGTAGTTTTTCCTCTCCTACAACCCATCAATCCCAATTCCTCTCATTTTACTCCATGTTGAACATTGTGCTGTAATGCTTTACAAATACTTCAAGTTTGTTCTCACTGAAAATAAAGAAATTAGAGCAATACAACATGTTCAGATCATATCAACTGAAATATATAAGAGGTGAAATTCATCTACATTAATGAACAGTCACAATATTTTACTCACACTAATATTTGCTCTAGGATTAGTTGCAGAACGCCAGAATTATGTATCTTTTTGCTTCTTCAGGACTTGCTAACCACTAATTAAATCAATTCGTCTAAATTTTTCTTAATTCATGTATGAATGAAACCTGGTATTCAGCTCACAGAGGAAGCCAATAGAGGTCTGGAATGAGCAAACCAGGAGACATTGAAAGGAATAATTCAACTGTTTCAATCTACACAGATGCATCTATGCAGGAGAAAGTCTTACTTTGCCCACTACTTGATGAGGAGGAGCGAAGCAGTGGAGACAAGTCAGGAAGGTCAGAAGGCACATGATGAAGATCATCCAGACTTCCTAGTCTGTGTTTCTGCAGACAAGAGGTCCAACTCAACCTCACAGAGGACAGAGGAATACTGTAGAGGAGGCTATGCCACTGATGAATTAAGCCAGCTTCCTAGAAATAGTGCTGCAACTAAGCAGCAGTATCAGCACAGCACTTCCAGCAGTAGTTAAAATAATGATGACACTGAACTTAGTTGCCACAGAGTCCTTCCAGGTAAGGACCAGCTAATTTACAGTTCAGTATTTCATTATTGAGGTCAGAGATCCAGTAATACTTCAACACTCTAGTAAGTACATTAAAATCAGCACTGGATACAGCAATTGTAAAAGTAATAATGGCAACAACTTGCATGTATTTTTCACCTTTAGCATAGTAAAATATCCCACGGCACTTCACAGGAGCGTGATCAGACAAAGATTGACAGAACCAAAGGAGACATTAGGGCAGCCTAGTCAAAAAGATTTAAGAAGGGTCTTAAAGGAGAAAGGGGTAGAGAAGCACAGACAGAGTTTCAGGGCAGTAATTCCATAGCTTAGGGACTAGACATCTGAAGGTACGGCCACCGATGGTGAGGCGAACAAAGTCAGGGCTGCACTAGATGCCAGAATTGGAAGAACGCACACTTCCTGGAGGTTTGTGGGGCTACAGGAGGTTACAGAGACAGGTAGGGGATGAGACCATAGAGGGATTTGAACATAAAGATGAGAATTTTAATGTTGAGATGTTGGTAGACCAGAAGCCAATGTAGGTCAGTGAGCAGAGGGGTCATGATTGAACAGGATTTGGGGCAAGTTAGGATATGGGCAGCAGAGTCTTGGATGAATTCAAATTTATAGAGGGTGGAGGATGGGAGACTAGAATAAAAGCATTGGGATAGTCAAATCTGGAGGTCACAAAATTATGGATTTCGGAATTAATGATCTGAGGCAGGGGAGGAGATGGGCAATATTATGAAGGTGGAAGTAGGCAGTCTTTAGAACTAAACAGTGGTGGCCCAGCTGCAAAGGCCAATTTTTATTTAAACTTTGAAGTAAATTGGAGAGAGGGTGACTCCATTTTGAAGCGTCCTCTCTCTCACTTACCTGCCATGGCATCCTGCTAGTGCTTTTAAGCTGGAAGGCCTGTTGTTGGGGAGTTGTTGAGGGGGGGGGGGGGGGTAGTAACCCCTTTACAGGGCAGCCTGTGGCTGCTGCTGCACCCAGGCAGGTAGGGCGGGCCTTTAACCTTGCCTGGAGTGCTGGCCCTTCGTTCCACCACTGGGAGCCCGCTTCCAGGCAACTAAGATGTCCCACATCGCCTCAGGGAACCTGAAGGCCAACTGGAAAATCCCAGTCGGCTTCCTTCAATTGGCCTTAATAGGCCCTTAACTATCTCAATTAGCTACTCGCCGCCTGCGGTTGGGTAGCCCTGCTGCCCACCCCCCACCCCAATCCTGCCTCTGGGAAAATAGCCCGGGGGCTGGATGGAGCCAGGGAACAGACACATAGGCTGGCGGCATGAAATTCTGCAGCCGTCCGCATCAGTTCCCAGCCCCCATGGGGACTGAAAATCCAGCCCATAGTCTCAAGATAAGAGGTGAGTCCGCAACCTGCGCACACCCGATGGCACCTGTGTGCCAATGGCTGAGTCTCTCTCTGCGCCATTCTCCCTTTTATGCAACTACCTAATTTCCTGGGGCAGCCATGACTGGTTCCCCGCTGTGCTGTCACCACCATGCACCTGGTCTGCCCCTGACCCAGCATGCAGCCCTTGCGCACCATCAAAATCTCAGCATTTTCCTCAACTGGCTCTCAGTGAGATCTTTAACAACCTTAATTGCACTCATTAGCGGATCGGGCAGGTTTTCTGGGCCACCCTCCACCTCCCCCCACCCTGGTGAAAGGTCGACAGGAAACCAGCACACCAGCCGGCACTGCTATTTTCATCAGCCCGCCTGCGTTCCTGACCCTGGCGAGACCTACAAATCTAGCCCCATGAGTGCTACAGAAGGAGGGGATAAATCATTGAACATGTATAATGGGCAAATCACATTTACACCAGTATGCCTGCTGTAAGCGGTGGTGGTTGTATTTGGAAAATTATACTGAAGCAGGCAGAAACTGTTGTTTGTAGTTGTGTTTTCAGAAAAGTTATTTACTGCATTTTGCAGACTAACATACATGCAACCTATCATTAACAAGGCATCTAAAAACTATATTTCCTGAGAAAGCTTAACAGCTTCACCCTCAAAAATACTTACAAATGAAAAAAGTAAAAAAAAAGTCTATCTCCACTATGTGTCCTCTTTAACTATGCTGCAATGTTCAGCGATAATCTTTTGTTGTCATCAGTGAGTGCTTTGTGTTGATTTTTGTGTGTTAAGCTTGCCTTGTCCAACTGTACAGCGTTAAAAGATCAGTAATACTTTGTTGTAATTTAATGTCCATGTTATATCTATTGTCCACTCTAGGGGATTGTAGACATAGAGTGGGAAAGGCCATGAAGGTATTTTGTAAATGAGGATGAAGATTTTGAATTCAACACATTGAGAAAGTTGAAAACAATGAAGTTGACAAAAGCAGTTTAATAAAACAGCAGAATTTAAAGTGAGATAGGAAGAGTCACATTTAGGATTAGGAATACCTTACCCCATGGGAAAAGTGATCCAACCGTGGCTAACAGGAGAAGTTAAAGATCATATTAAAGGAAAAGGCTTAATATGTTGCCAAAAGAGAGTAGTAAGCCTGAGGATTGGGGGAATTTTAGAAATCAGCAAAGGATGACTATGAAATTGATAAAGAGAGAGAAAATATATTACGAGAATAAACTATCAAGAGACTTAAAACCAGATTGTAAAAATGTCTATAGCCCATAAAAAGGAAGAGATCAGTGCAAGTAAGTGTGGATCCCTTACAGGCAGAGACTGCAGAAATTATAAAGGGAAAAGGAAATGGAAGAGGTATTAAACAAATACCCTGTTTTCAGGGTAGAAGACACAAAAAATATTCTGGAAATAATTAGGGACCAAGGATCTATTGGAAATGAGGAACTTAGTGAAGAAATAGAACCAAAGAAATTAATGGGACTTAAAAGTCCTGGACCTGATGGCCAGCAATCTAGGGTTTTAAACGAGGTAGCTACAGAGACAGTGGATGCATTGGTTTTGATCTTACAGAATTCCCTAGATTCAAGAACAGTTCCCATGGATTGAAGCAAACGTAACCCCACTATTCAAGAGGGAGAGAGAAAACAGGGAACTAGCTTGACATCAACAGTACAGGAAATGCCAGAATCTATTATTAGGGACATGTTAACAGAGCACTTAGACAATCATAATATGATTAAGCAGAGTCAACACAGATTTATGAAAGGGAAATAATGTTTGACAAATTTGTGAAGTTTTTTTAAGGTTGTAACTTGGCAGGTAGATAAAGGGGAACTAGTGGATATAGTGTATTTGGATTTTGAAAAAGCATTCAATAAGATGCCACACAAGAGATTGTTACACAAAACTAGAGCTCATGAGATTGGGGTAATGTGTATGGGTGGAGCTAAGAAACACCAAGGGCAGAAAACGTTGGTGGGGTTGTCTATAGGCCCCCAAACAGTAGTGGAGACGTAAGGGATGACATTAAACAAGAAATTAGAGAAGCATGCAATAAGGGTACAACTGTAATCATGGGTGACTCTAATCTACATATAGATTGGTCAAACCAAATTAGCAATAATACTGTGGAGGAGGATTTCCTGGAGTGTGTACATGATGTTTTTTTATACCAATACATTGAGGAACCAACTAGAGAACAGGCTATCCTAGACTGGATATTGTGCAATGAGAAAGGATTAATTAACAATCTTGTTGTTAATTAACAATCTTGCTGTGCAGGGTCCCTTGGGGAGGAGTGACCGTAACATGATAGAATTCTTCATTAAGATGGAGAGTGAAGTAGTTGAATCCGAAACTAGAGTCCTGAATCTAAATAAAGGAAACTATGAAGGTCTGAGGCGCAAGTTGGCTATGGTAGATTGGGGAACTTTATTTATTTATTTAGTTTATTTAGAGAGACAGCACTGAAACAGGCCCTTTGGCCCACCGAGTCTGTGCCGACCAACAACCACCCATTTATACTAACCCTACAGTAATCCCATATTCCCTATCACCTCCCTACACATGGGGCAATTTACAATGGCCAATTTACCTATTACCTGCAAGTCTTTGGATGTGGGAGGAAACCGGAGCACCCGGCGAAAACCCACGCAGACACAGGGAGAACTTGCAAACTCCGCACAGGCAGTACCCAGAATCGAACCCAGGTCCCTGGAGCTGTGAGGCCGCGGTGCTAACCAATGCGCCACTGTGCCGCCCATACTAAAAGGGCTGGCGGTGGATAGGCAATCGATAATATTTAAAGAATGTGTGCATGAATTATAACAATTATTTATTCCTGTCTGGCACAAAAATAAAACCGGAAAGGTGGCTGTGGCTTATAAAAGAAATTAGGGATAGTACTAGGTCCAAAGAGGCGGCATATAAAATTGCCAGAAAAAGCAGCAAGGTTGAGGATTGGGAGCAGTTTAGAATTCAGCAAAGGAGGACAAAGAGGTTGATTAAGCGGGGGAAAATAGAGTATGAGAGTAAACCTGCGGGGAACATAAAAACTGACTGTAAAAGCTTCTATAAATATGTGAAGAGAAAAAGATTAGTGAAGACAACTGTGGGTCCCTTACAGTCAGAAACGGGGGAAATTATAATGGGGAATGAAGAAATGGCATAACAATTAAACGCATACTTTGGTTCCGTCTTCACGAAGGAGGACACAAATAAACACCCAGACATGTTAGGGAACCAAGGGTCTAATGAGAGGAAGGAACTGAAGGAAATCAGTATTAGAAAAATAAATAGTGCTAGGGAAAATAATGGGTTAAAGACTGACAAATCCTCAGGGCCTGATAATCTACAGCCCAGAGTACTAAAGAAAGTGGCCCTGGAAATAGTGGATGCATTGGTGGTCATCTTCCAAAATTCTATAGACCCTGGAGCAGTTCCTACAGATTGGAGGGTGGCAAATGTAAACCCACTATCTAAAAAAGGAGGGAGAAAAAAAATAAGGAATTACAGACTAGTTAACCTTACATCAGTAGTGGGGAAAATGCTAGCGTCTATTATAAAGGATGTAATAGCAGAACACCTGGAAATCATAAATGGGATTGGACAAAGTCAGCATGGGTTTACGAAAGGGAAATCATGCTTAACAAATCTAACTGAGATTTTTGAGGATGTAACTAGTAGAATAGATAAGGGAGAACCAGTGGATGCAGTGTATTTGGATTTTCAGAAGGTTTTTGATAAGGTCCCACTTAAGAGGTTAGTGTCAAAAATTAAAGCACATGGGATTGGGGGTAATATACTGGCATGGATTGAGAATTGGTTGACAGACAGGAAACAGAGAGTAGGAATAAACGGGTCTTTTTCCGGGTGGCAGGCAGAGACTAGTGGGGTACCGCAGGAATCAGTGCTTGGGCCCCAGCTATTCACAATATATATTAATGACTTGGGTAAGGGAACTAAATCTAACATTTCCAAGTTTGCAGATGACACAAAGCTGGGGGGGGGGATTGTGAGCTGTGAGGAGGATGCAAAGAGGCTCCAATGTGATTTGGACAAGTTGGGTGAGTGGGCAAATGCATAGCAGATGCAGTATAATGTGGATATATGTGAGGTTATCCACTTTGGCTGTAAAAACAGAGATTATTATCTGAATGTTGATAGATTGGGAAAGGGGGAGGTGCAATGAGACCTGGGTGTCCTTGTACATCAGTCGCTGAAAGCAAGCATTCAGGTGCAGCAAGCAGTTAGGAAGACGCATGGTATGTTAGCCTTCACTGCGATTTGAGTACAGGAGCAAGGATGTCTTACTGCAGTTATACAGGGTTTTGATGAGACCATATCTGGAGTATTGTGTGCAGTTTTGGTCTCCTTATCTGAGGAAGGATGTTCTTGCCATGGAGAGAGTGCAAAGAAGATTTACTAGGCTGATTCCTGGGATGGCAGGATTGACTTATGAGGAGAGATTGGGTCGACTAGGCCGATATTCACTAGAGTTTAGAAGAATGAGGTGGGATCTCATAGAAACCTATAAAATTCTAACAGGACTAGGCGGGCTAGATGGAGGGAGGATGTTGCCGATGGCTGGGGAGTCCAGAACCAGGGGTCACAGTCTCAGGATACAGGGTATGCCATGTAGAACCGAGATAAGGAGAATTTTCTTCACTCAGAGGGTGGTGAACCTGTGGAATTCTCTACCGCAGACTGCAGTGGAGGCCAAGTCATTAAATATATTCAAGAAGGAGATAGATATATTTCTTAATGCCAAAGAGATCAAGGGATATGGGGAGAAAGCGGGAACAGGGTACTGAATTAGACGATCAGCCATTATCTTTTTTGAATGGCGGAGTAGGCCCAAAGGGCGGAATGGCCTACTCCTGCTGCTATTTTCTATGTTTCTATGTATTAGCATGGATTAAAGACTGGTTAACAGACAGAAAACAAAGAGTAGGAATAAACGGGTATTTTTCAGGTTGGCAGGCTGTGATTAGCGGGGTACTGCAAAGATCAGTGTTTGGGCCTCAGCTATTTACAATTTATATCAATTACTTAAATGAGGGGACCGAGTGTATTGTATCAAAGTTTGCTGATGATACAATGATAGGTGGGAAAGTAAATTGTGAGGACGACGCAAAGACGCTGAAAAGGGATAAAGTCAGGATAAGTAAGTGGGCAAGAACATGGCTGACGGAATATAATGCAGGGAAGTATGAAGCTATCCACATTGGAAGAAAACATAGAAAAGCAGAATATTATTTAAATAGTGCGAGACTGGGAAATGTTGGTATTCAGAGGGACCTGGGTGTTCTTGTACATGAATCACAGAAAGTTAACACGCAGGTACAACAAGCAATTAGGAAATCTTTTATTACAAAGTAATTGAATTTTAAGAGTGAAGAAGTCTTACTGCAATGGTATAGGGCTTTGGTGAGAACACACCGGTAGTACTGTGTACACTTTTGGCCCCCTTACCTAAAGCTTTGGAGGGAGTGCAGCAAAGGTTCACTAGACTAATTCCTGGAATGACGGGATTGTCCTATGAGGAGCGATTGAATAGAATGGGCCTGTATTTGTAATATAATGTGTTATATTGGACATTGGGTTGTTACTAGGTTAATATGCTAATCATACTGTGTACCTCATTACAGGAAGTGATGTAACACCATGTGGCATGGATCCCTCGTGCAGTCTCTTGGAAGATGTAAGCAGTAAGATGTGTTTCAACAAAGCTACTGTTTCTTTTAACTCAGCAGACTCTTTAGATATTCTGCATTACACTAACAATACTCAGAATATTTCATGCTGGCAGCTGGTGAAGAATAATGATGTAAAAGTCCCTACCTTTGCTGGAAAGTTTTGAGAAAGTCGCAGGCCTCAATCAAGTTGAGGCATGGCCGAAATGGTATCGGAGATTTGCCAGATATCGCAACACAACAGGTCTCACAGTGAATGAGGAAGTAATCAAAGAACTTGATACATACTTTAATCTGAGAAAGAATATCATTGTTGAGCGGGTAAATTTAACAAATGTACCCAATGTCAAGGGGAAAGTATTAATGCATTTATAAACAACCTGCATAAACTTGCAGAGGACTGAGTTTGGTAGCTTGAAAGATGAACTGATCAGAGACAGGATTGTCATAGGAGTGTTGGATGGCACCTTGTCTGACCACTTGCAGTCAAGAGGTGACCTAACCTTAGCAAAAGCAATCCAACTGAGCAGACAAGCAGGCGTCAGGAAACAGAATCGATCCTTGGTTCAAGGTGACAGGGAAAGTCCCATCTCGAAAGCAGCCAACTCGGTAGAGTTTGTTAAATATAAAAAATGAAAAGCAGGCGTTAAAAAGCCGGGAAGACAGGAGCAGCGATTATCGGCAGCCCAAGCTAACTGCAGTAGTTGTGGCTGAGAGACGCAGGCAGGAAAACTGACCCGCCAAAGAGGCCAAGTGTCATCAGAAAGATGGGCTTCCAGGCTGTGTGCCGTAGCAAAAAGCCGGTACAGAATACGCTTAAAGGGAAGCCTTCAAAAGGTGGCAAGATCCATGAAGTAGAGGATATCCATGATATTGAGGTGCCTTTCCTTGGAGAGATCCAGGAACCAAGCAGAGGTTGCTGGAGTGCAGAGATCCTAGTAGAGTGAAACAAGATATAGTTTAAGTTAGATAAATAAAAGCAAAACACCGCAGATGCTGGAAATCTGAAATAAAAACAAGAAATGCTGGAAATACTCAGCAGGTCTGGCAGCATCTGTGGAGAGAGAAGCAGAGTTAACATTTCAGGTCAGTGACCCTTCAACAGGACTAGGGAAGCTGAAGACAGCATACCACATAACTCTACATCTAGATATAAAGGCAGTGTGCCTGTTTACACCCAAAAAAGTTCCTCACCCACTCTTGCCAAAAGAAGGAAATTGACTCGATTTCACCTGCGACAGAACCTACAAGCTAGTGCTCACTGATGGTCCCAGTGCCAAAATCCAATGAATCTATCAGAATTTGCATTGATCTTACACAGCTAAACAAAACAGCTGAACACAAAGTTCATCCTATGTTGTCTGTGCACAAGAGTTTAGCTAAATTGGGAGAGAGTTCAATCTTCATGAAGCTAGATGCAAGTGGTGGTTTTGGGAACTCCCCCTCGATGAACAGTCCAGGTTGCTCACAACCTTCATTACTTCATTTGGAAGGTTTTGTTTCAACAGACTAACCTTTGGTTTCACATCAATGCCTGAGGACAATGTCAGGCATCTAGAAGGACTGGATAGAGTCATGTGTCATATGGATGATGGCTTGATCCATGGATCCACTCATACAGAACATGACACCAGAGTGAGCGCTGTGCTGCAACACCTAGAGGAAGCAGGACTTACACTCAAAAACAAATGTGAATTCTCACAGTCAACTGGCAAGTTCCTTGGACATATTGTGGATGCATCTGGTATCAGAGTTGATCCACAGAAGCCAAGAGCAATCAAGGAGTTTCCAGCTCCTCGCAATGTGACAGAACTACAGAGATTCATGGGTATGGTAAACCAAGTCAGAAGGTTTCTGCCAAACCTAGCTATTGTCAATGAGCCACTACATCAGCTGTTGCGACAGGACAATACATGGTGCTGGGAGGAAGCACAACAGAGATCTTTTGAGAAAATCAAAGAAATGCTTATATAACCTGATGTGTTAGCTAACTACGACCCAGAGCTACCCAGTATCATTGCTGCAGATGTATCGTCTACAGGACTGGGAGTTGTACTCTTTTAGATACAGATGGATGGAAAGTGCAGACCAATTTATTATGCATTCCGTTCACTGACAGAGACGGAACAGAGATATGCAGTGATAGACAAAGAAGCAATAGCAGCTACACGGGCTTATGAGAAGTTTGCAGATTATGTTCTTGGTCTTCACTTCAAGGTAAGAGACAGACCAGAAACCCTTGATAACTCTCTTAAATTCGAAGGAGTTAGCAAAAATGCCGCCACGAGCACAACGATTCAGTCTGAGGATGATGAGGTTTGATGCAAAGGCAAGAGTATGTTCCGGGAAAACAGATTACAGCGGATGCTTTGTCCTGCATTCCAGTGGCAAGACCTGAACAAGGTGCTGTATTCCTTGTTGAAGAGGTAGAAACCTATGCATCAACAACAACCATAACCCTACCAGCAACAATTTAAAATCAGAGATGCACAGAAATCTGATGAAGAATGTGCTCAGGTCAAGAGAGTACTGTGTCAAAGGATGGCCAGCACACATGCCACATGATCCCATTCTCAGACAGTACTATGAACAGAGAGGACATCTCAGTGTAGTTGATGATTTACTCATCTATATCGAGAGATTGGTCATTCCGAGAGTTCTGAGACTTGACATACTACAAAGATTGCTCAAAGGACATTCGGGCATCACAAAATGTTGAGCCAGAGCAAGATATTCTGTTTGGTGGCCAGGTCTCTCAAAATCACCAGAAGAGATGATATCAAGATGTATTACTTGTGCTATTCATCGTCAGGAGACAAAAGAACTGTTAATGTCATCGTCCTTTTCCATCGCGTCCGCGGGAATGTCTTGGGATGGACTTTTTTGAACATCGAGGTAAAATGTTCTTGATCATAATAGTAGACTATTATTCCAGATGGATAGAAGTCAAGCAACTGCAGGGTCATATTTCTGAAGCAGTAATTACATCATTGATGCAGATATTTGCAACACATGGAATCCCAGACCTTGTAATCTCAGACAATGGACTGCAGTTTGCCAACGAATACTTTGAAGAGTTCACAGTATTATATGGATTTGTTCTTACCACCAGCTCACCACGATACCCTCAAGCCAACGGTGAAGCAGAAAGAGGAGTGTGTACAGTGAAAGTATTGCTTAAGAAGAATGATGATATCCAACTTGCACTTCTAAGCTATCGTTCAACTCCACTCCAAAATGGTCTAGTGCCATGTGAATGCCTAATGGGAAGAAGATAGAAAAACACAACTTCCTACTCTCAGACACACACTCATGCCACAAGTACGAGCTGATGACTTGGATAAAATGAGAGAGAAAGAGGACAAAGATCATTCCAACCAGATGCGGAACTATGATAAACGTCACAAGACATGAAACCTACCAGACGTTCAACCAGGAGAGCCAGTTTGGAGTAAAAACATAAAGTGCTGGAAATACTCAGCAGGACTGACAGCATCTGTGGAGAGAGAAGCAGAGTTAACACTTCAGGTCTGTGACCTTTCATCAGAACCAGTTTGGATCCAATATCAAGCTTGTTATGGAGAAGTGGTTGAACAGGCACCACATCCATGCTCCTACCTTATCCAAACAGAGCATGGTATGCTAAGACGGAATAGATGTGCACTGGTGGCTATACAGAAGCTGATTCCTATCCAGGGGAATAAGTTATCTCCAAAATCTAATGGACCAGAGATGCTGCATTCATCCTCCAATCCAGATGAGAACCCGAATGGTGAACCCTGAGTCATCTACTAATTCCACTCTTACACAGCAGAGTCTGGGAGACCACTTAGAGGAGTCAAAACGTCAATCCCCTCCAAAGGAGAAGAGGACTCGTTCCGGTAGACTTGTGAAATCACCACAGCGATTGTCCATGCAGAAAACAGAGACTTGGGGGAGATGTAGTATAATGTAAAGGCCTGCTCGGGTATTAAATTAAAACCCAACCACAGCCAAACCAAACCCGACTGGAGCCCGTGTCCTTTAATTTTTTTTCATGCCCAACCCGACCCAAATATTGCAACGAATGGAATCCACAGTAATCAGCAGTAATTATAGGAGTCATTTGCACACCAAGAAGTGGGAAAATCACTTGCTGAAATGTAATAATGCATTTATTTATAGAACACGGGTTCGGGTCAGGTAGCCAGGCTTTAGCACTTTCTGTTTTTATTTCAGATGTCCACCATCCGCAGTATTTTGCTTTTATTTTAGTATAATGTGTTATATTGGACATTGGATTGTTACTGGGTTAATATGCTAATCATACTGTGTACATCATCACAGGAAGTGATGTAACACCATGTAGTATGGATCCCTCATGCAGTCTCTTGGCAGTAAGCCATAACAGAGACATGTTTCCAGAAAGCTCCTGTTTCTTTGAACTCTGCAGGCTCTTTAGATATTCTGTACTAGACTAACAATATTCTCTGGTATTTAGAAGAATAAGAGTGATCTCATTGAAACGTGTAAAATTCTTAAGGGATTTGACAGGGTAGATACTGAGAGGATGTTTCCTCTGGCTGAGAAATCTAGAATAAGGGGTTAGCCATTTAGGACTGAAATAAGCAATTTCTTTACTCAAATGGTTGTGAATCTTTAGAATTCTTTCACCAAAAGAACAAGGGATGCTCAGTCATTGAGTATATTAAAAAGAGAGTAAACAAAAAACTTGTATTTACATAGCCCCTTGTACAACCACCAGACATTGCAAAGCAAATGAATTACTTTTGAAGTGTAGTCACTGTTGTAATATAGGAAAGACAGAGATTGAGGATTTTTGGATACTAAGAGAATTAAAACATAGGGGGATAGTGCAGAAAGGTGGAGTTGATGTAGAATATCAGCCATGATCATATTGCCCGGTGGTGCAGACTCGAAAGGCCTACTCCTGCTCCAATTCTTATGTTCTAGGATGACAATCAGGAGGCTGATAAGTGGGCCAATAATGACCAAAAAGTAAACTAATCATAATTCCCAAGATGAGATTTTATGGAGAGAATATAATCAAGGATTTATAAACTGAATAAAAGGAAATAACTATCTCCAATTCGCAACGAGACAGTGTTTTAGTCTCATTTTATATTCCACTTGCCTAATCTCCTTCTGCCGCCCTTGATCAGAACGCACGCGCCGCTGTCATAGCGCTGACTTACTGCGCATGGGCGGCCGGCCGGCAGAGTGCGCGAGCGGAATTGACGTAAGAAAGCGGCGCGAAGGACCCACCAGTCAGACCCTAACCGGCAATGGACGATGAGGAGGAGACTTACCGACTGTGGAAGATCCGGAAAACCATAATGCAGGTAGAGGTAGTAGGCGCTGGGGTCTCGCTTGTGGGTTTACTGCAGGGCCGGAGGAGCTGGGCCCAACTGGGGTTTGCGGGGGTGTGGCGAGTAGTGTGAGAGCTGGAGTGTTAACCCCCCTTCCCCCCCCCCCGCACCACCTCTTCACCCCCCCCCCCCCCGCACCACCTCTTCACCCCCCCCCCCCCCGCACCACCTCTTCACCCCCCCCCCCCGCACCACCTCTTCACCCCCCCCCCCCCGCACCACCTCTTCACCCCCCCCCCCCGCACCACCTCTTCACCCCCCCCCCCCGCACCACCTCTTCACCCCCCCCCCCCCGCACCACCTCTTCACCCCCCCCCGCACCACCTCTTCACCCCCCCCGCACCACCTCTTCACCCCCCCCGCACCACCTCTTCACCCCCCCCGCACCACCTCTTCACCCCCCCCGCACCACCTCTTCACCCCCCCCGCACCACCTCTTCACCCCCCCCCGCACCACCTCTTCACCCCCCCCCGCACCACCTCTTCACCCCCCCCCGCACCACCTCTTCACCCCCCCCGCACCACCTCTTCACCCCCCCCCGCACCACCTCTTCACCCCCCCCCGCACCACCTCTTCACCCCCCCCCGCACCACCTCTTCACCCCCCCCCGCACCACCTCTTCACCCCCCCCCGCACCACCTCTTCACCCCCCCCCGCACCACCTCTTCACCCCCCCCCGCACCACCTCTTCACCCCCCCCCGCACCACCTCTTCACCCCCCCCCGCACCACCTCTTCACCCCCCCCCGCACCACCTCTTCACCCCCCCCCGCACCACCTCTTCACCCCCCCCCGCACCACCTCTTCACCCCCCCCCGCACCACCTCTTCACCCCCCCCCCGCACCACCTCTTCACCCCCCCCCCGCACCACCTCTTCACCCCCCCCCGCACCACCTCTTCACCCCCCCCCGCACCACCTCTTCACCCCCCCCCGCACCACCTCTTCACCCCCCCCCGCACCACCTCTTCACCCCCCCCCGCACCACCTCTTCACCCCCCCCCCGCACCACCTCTTCACCCCCCCCCGCACCACCTCTTCACCCCCCCCCGCACCACCTCTTCACCCCCCCCCGCACCACCTCTTCACCCCCCCCCGCACCACCTCTTCACCCCCCCCCGCACCACCTCTTCACCCCCCCCCGCACCACCTCTTCACCCCCCCCCGCACCACCTCTTCACCCCCCCCCGCACCACCTCTTCACCCCCCCCCGCACCACCTCTTCACCCCCCCCCGCACCACCTCTTCACCCCCCCCCGCACCACCTCTTCACCCCCCCCCGCACCACCTCTTCACCCCCCCCCGCACCACCTCTTCACCCCCCCCCGCACCACCTCTTCACCCCCCCCCGCACCACCTCTTCACCCCCCCCCGCACCACCTCTTCACCCCCCCCCGCACCACCTCTTCACCCCCCCCCGCACCACCTCTTCACCCCCCCCCGCACCACCTCTTCACCCCCCCCCGCACCACCTCTTCACCCCCCCCCGCACCACCTCTTCACCCCCCCCCGCACCACCTCTTCACCCCCCCCCGCACCACCTCTTCACCCCCCCCCGCACCACCTCTTCACCCCCCCCCGCACCACCTCTTCACCCCCCCCGCACCACCTCTTCACCCCCCCCCGCACCACCTCTTCACCCCCCCCCGCACCACCTCTTCACCCCCCCCCGCACCACCTCTTCACCCCCCCCCGCACCACCTCTTCACCCCCCCCCGCACCACCTCTTCACCCCCCCCCGCACCACCTCTTCACCCCCCCCCGCACCACCTCTTCACCCCCCCCCGCACCACCTCTTCACCCCCCCCCGCACCACCTCTTCACCCCCCCCCGCACCACCTCTTCACCCCCCCCCGCACCACCTCTTCACCCCCCCCCGCACCACCTCTTCACCCCCCCCCGCACCACCTCTTCACCCCCCCCCGCACCACCTCTTCACCCCCCCCCGCACCACCTCTTCACCCCCCCCCCGCACCACCTCTTCACCCCCCCCCCGCACCACCTCTTCACCCCCCCCCCGCACCACCTCTTCACCCCCCCCCGCACCACCTCTTCACCCCCCCCCGCACCACCTCTTCACCCCCCCCCGCACCACCTCTTCACCCCCCCCCGCACCACCTCTTCACCCCCCCCCGCACCACCTCTTCACCCCCCCCCGCACCACCTCTTCACCCCCCCCCGCACCACCTCTTCACCCCCCCCCGCACCACCTCTTCACCCCCCCCCGCACCACCTCTTCACCCCCCCCCGCACCACCTCTTCACCCCCCCCCGCACCACCTCTTCACCCCCCCCCGCACCACCTCTTCACCCCCCCCCGCACCACCTCTTCACCCCCCCCCGCACCACCTCTTCACCCCCCCCCGCACCACCTCTTCACCCCCCCCCGCACCACCTCTTCACCCCCCCCCGCACCACCTCTTCACCCCCCCCCGCACCACCTCTTCACCCCCCCCCGCACCACCTCTTCACCCCCCCCCGCACCACCTCTTCACCCCCCCCCGCACCACCTCTTCACCCCCCCCCGCACCACCTCTTCACCCCCCCCCGCACCACCTCTTCACCCCCCCCCGCACCACCTCTTCACCCCCCCCCGCACCACCTCTTCACCCCCCCCCGCACCACCTCTTCACCCCCCCCCGCACCACCTCTTCACCCCCCCCCGCACCACCTCTTCACCCCCCCCCGCACCACCTCTTCACCCCCCCCCGCACCACCTCTTCACCCCCCCCCGCACCACCTCTTCACCCCCCCCCGCACCACCTCTTCACCCCCCCCCGCACCACCTCTTCACCCCCCCCCGCACCACCTCTTCACCCCCCCCCGCACCACCTCTTCACCCCCCCCCGCACCACCTCTTCACCCCCCCCCGCACCACCTCTTCACCCCCCCCCGCACCACCTCTTCACCCCCCCCCGCACCACCTCTTCACCCCCCCCCGCACCACCTCTTCACCCCCCCCCGCACCACCTCTTCACCCCCCCCCGCACCACCTCTTCACCCCCCCCCGCACCACCTCTTCACCCCCCCCCGCACCACCTCTTCACCCCCCCCCGCACCACCTCTTCACCCCCCCCCCGCACCACCTCTTCACCCCCCCCCCGCACCACCTCTTCACCCCCCCCCCGCACCACCTCTTCACCCCCCCCCCGCACCACCTCTTCACCCCCCCCCGCACCACCTCTTCACCCCCCCCCGCACCACCTCTTCACCCCCCCCCGCACCACCTCTTCACCCCCCCCCGCACCACCTCTTCACCCCCCCCCGCACCACCTCTTCACCCCCCCCCGCACCACCTCTTCACCCCCCCCCGCACCACCTCTTCACCCCCCCCCGCACCACCTCTTCACCCCCCCCCGCACCACCTCTTCACCCCCCCCCGCACCACCTCTTCACCCCCCCCCGCACCACCTCTTCACCCCCCCCCGCACCACCTCTTCACCCCCCCCCGCACCACCTCTTCACCCCCCCCCGCACCACCTCTTCACCCCCCCCCGCACCACCTCTTCACCCCCCCCCGCACCACCTCTTCACCCCCCCCCGCACCACCTCTTCACCCCCCCCCGCACCACCTCTTCACCCCCCCCCGCACCACCTCTTCACCCCCCCCCGCACCACCTCTTCACCCCCCCCCGCACCACCTCTTCACCCCCCCCCGCACCACCTCTTCACCCCCCCCCGCACCACCTCTTCACCCCCCCCCGCACCACCTCTTCACCCCCCCCCGCACCACCTCTTCACCCCCCCCCGCACCACCTCTTCACCCCCCCCCGCACCACCTCTTCACCCCCCCCCGCACCACCTCTTCACCCCCCCCCCACCTCTTCACCCCCCCCCCCCCGCACCACCTCTTCACCCTTCACCCCCCCCCCCCGCACCACCTCTTCACCCCCCCCCCGCACCACCTCTTCACCCCCCCCCCGCACCACCTCTTCACCCCCCCCCCGCACCACCTCTTCACCTCCCCCCCCCGCACCACCTCTTCACCGCCCTCCCCCCGGGCCAGTTTAAAAGATGAGTGCGGGAACAGGGCCTAGCAGAGGTTTGCAGAGCCCGAGGTGGTGTTGAGAGCTGGTGTGTTGCCCCCACCCCACATCCTCCACTACCCTTCCAGACACTGTATTTAACTCTCAACTAATCTCACCTCTGGTTATTCTGCTAATTGCCTTAAATCTATGTCTGTGACCTTACTGCCAGTTGAATGATTACTCCATCTATATTGTGTAAAAACCAGTCATAATTTTTAACACCTGTTAAAACTCTATGTTGGGGTGTTTTCTTGCTCCAAGCTGTGTTAATGTTAAACTTGAACTGCAAATTCTGTGCCAACTGACTCCAAAGTAATGTTAAGATAGACTCTCTCAAGAAGACAATCAACTTCCTTCCAGAGTCACATCAGACCTTGATTCATTTGCATCTACCTGCACCTGCAGTGTCCCAAAGCCAAACCTCTTTGCACTCAGGCTGCAGTTGATTCTGAATTCACCTGTAGACTGTCAGGAATAAACCAGTTCCCACTTGTATGTGTGTCTTTCACTTACCATGATCACTGTTGCTTTCGGAATAATTACAGACAAATAGGAAATTGTCACCTTAAGGAAAATGTACTTAAAGGAATGCTTATCCTTTTGTAATTTGCAGCTTTGCCATGATCGTGGATATTTAGTGACACAAGATGAATTGGATCAGACACTGGAAGAATTTAGGGGTCAATTTGGAGATAAGCCAAGTGAAGGGCGGCCACGACGTTCAGACTTAACAGTGCTTGTTGCTCATAATGATGACCCCACTGATCAGATGTTTGTTTTCTTTCCAGGTACGCAACCTAAATTATTTGGCATTCTTATCTTTTTCCTCTGAATTTTAGGGTTGAATTAATCATAATCCTCCCCTGCCAGTCAGCACTATTATCATTAGCTTAGGGGAGTGGGGAGGGAAGGCACCATTGACCCATGTATATATTAGTTGATGCAGATATCCGTTCGTTTCAGTTAAGCAACCCGGATTGAATGCAAGAAGGAACATCTGCACCATCATGGTAGCTTCCCATCCTTCCTTGAGCAGAGATTAATAATATATTGTCCCTCTTTTCCCTAGAATCGCTTGCCTAGAGTTTGAGCTCTCATCTAGATATGAGCAGCACTCTGGCCTAGCTATTATCCTACTTCTAGTCCTCTACCCATGCTGCCTTCAATCAGCTGCTAAGCAACATGACAAGAACCCTGGAGCAATAGGCCTTTTGACTTATTTAATTGATGGGGCTGTGTATGTGTGCAAGTGCGTCTTTCACTAAATCCTCCTTCAGCATATATTTGACAGCAGATGACCTGATTGAGGTGTGTGTCCCTTTTATTCATGTTCTAAACAAGTGACCACACCCTTCTGAAGGAGTTGAATGACATTCTTTGCACATCACTGCTGGAACTTGATCTAGAAACAATACGGGATTAATTGTAACTTGTATGCTTATTTCTAATAAATTTTAAGCAATGTGCATGCAATTTCACGGTATCACAGAATTGTTGCAGTGCAGAAGGAGGCCATTTGGCCTGTCATGTGTACACCAGCTCTCTGAAAGAGCAGTTCACTCCATTCCATTCCCCTCCCTTCTCCCCGTAACCCTGCACATTCTTCCTTTTCATATAACAGTCTAATTCCCTTTCGAATGCTTCCGTTGAACCTGCCTTCACCACACTCAGGCAGCGCATTCCAGACCTTAACTACTCACTGCGTGAAGTTTTTCCTCATCACTTTTTTATGCCTGAATAAAAATACTAATGCCCACTTAAGTTTATTCTATTGTAAATAAATTATTTTCAGAATATTCCAGCTTGGCAAGATAAGAGTTTTACGTAACAGCCTTAGTGCAGTACTTAGCCTTGAAGGAAAAAATGTGCCAATGTAGATTTCCTTATGTCCGCCAGTTGCACTATGTAGTACATCTCCATAATTTTCGTGCATAACAAGCATATTGTTGCTTCTCCTAGCATTTCGTCCCATCAACTCTCTGGATATGTTTGAGACTGATGTAAAAATTGTTCATTTGTTATCAGAGGAGCCTAAAGTTGGAATCAAAACCATTAAAATGTACTGTCAACGCATGCAGGAAGAAAATATTACCAGAGCCATCATTGTGGTACAACAAGGGATGACGCCATCAGCAAAACAGGTACAAAATGGCAATGTAGTTATTATATTACAGAAACTTGCTATTAATGATTTTTCTCCTGTCAGCTGGTAATTTGTAAGTATTGAATCTTCAAATGAGTTGATGAAAACGTAAACTAAATCATCCAGATGTATTTTAAAATACAAATTCATGTCAAGATAGAAATTAGGTGGTGTAAGCAATCACCACCAGGTAAGGAGTTCAAATTCAAGGCCTGCCTGGTCCTTGAACCTAGCTACTTAACTGCTGTCCGTTGAAGACAGACTAGTAGATGAATGCCATTTGGTGAAATATTGTGCTCAGTGAGGTATGCTTCTCATGAATACCACCGTTAGCTAGCTTATGAATTGGCATGAAGGAGATGAATGGCACAGATCAGGTTGAAAGAAAGAAACTATTTCCGCTGGTTGGGGAATGTTAGGACTAGGGGGGGTAGTTTAGAAATTAGAGCCAGACCTTTCAGGAGTGAAATTGGGAAATAGTTCTACAAGCAAGAACTCTCCTGCAAATGGCAGTTGACTTGAGATCAATTGTTAATTTTAAAATTGAGAGTGATAGATTTTTGTTAACAATGATATCACCCCTTTAACAATGGCAGGTAAACAGAGTTGGATCGCAGATCAGCCGTGATCCCATAAATGACAGAACAGGCTCGAGCAGTGAAATGGCCTGCTCCTTTTTCTATGCTCCTAAGTCATACTTTTACTGGAAGAAAAGGAAAATGTCACTATCTTCGAATATACCATGTTAACTGTTGCACATGTATCAGTTTTGGATGCCTTTACACAATTTTGCAAGACTTTGTAAAGTGATTAAAAAGCAAGAGAGATGCTTCCCCACAGGAAAGGAAATCTCTTGTCAGCTTCTGAGTCTGTTTGACCTGCTTCCACTTTGTGGAGTGGTGTATTATACCAAGGCATAAAAGAGAAGTGAGATGCACGACTGTGGGAAATATCAGAAGGTTCTTGACAGCAAAATATGATCTGAACGTAAGCTTTAAGTTAAAGTATTAATGTTTCTATTTGATTTCTTACTTTTGCCCAGTCCCTTGTTGACATGGCTCCTAAGTACATTCTTGAGCAATTCTTGCAGCAGGAACTCCTAATTAACATTACAGAACATGAGGTAAGTTTGGAAAAGCCTATCTTTGAAATCAACGTGCGTTTAAAGAGTAAAGATACCATAAGCAGTGTCTGGCTGTAGTCATACGTTTAACCTAACTGTGTATCTGGTTTCATTTTTTTGAATGTGATAAATCCATCTAGTCAAATATGCTATCCTTCAGAATTGTATGTGTTTTTAATTTGTTCTGTATAATGTATGTAATTCTGGGTCATAGTGTAATCTTTGGTATTTGCTTGGTTTTGCTATTCAAAGCTATTTTTGGCTTCCCAGAGCCATAAATTTGCAAATTCTCCAGCAGAATGCTGTTTTTAAGTAAAAACAGAAAATGCTGGAAATAATCAGGTTTTGTATTGCTGTTTTTAAATGTTCTGCACAAGTATTGTACAAACCTTAATGTAAATCTTTAATAATTTTCAAAAATTAAGTTTTCATGTTTCAAGTTTTTACTTACACAGTTCTATTTCTTTGCTAGAAACTAAGGATCTCTGGTGCTTTAGAATGGTACTTCGAGTATATATAATGAAAGTAGTAACCTACAATGAAGTCCTGGATGTGGGAGGAATGCTGACCCAATATGTTTAAGTTTTGTGAACCTTCCACTAAAGTTCAAGTGTCAGGACAGTTGATATTTCTGCCTATTTCAGGTCCCTCAAGAAGAAATATTCCACTGATGCATCCAGGTCTCTGTGAGGTTTAGAGAGATGTATGCAATTCATTGGCTGTATTACGTATGTCCTGGAATGTTTCAAAGTGAATTTTTTTTTTTTGCTGCCAGTGACATTCCTTCGCGGAAAAAATAGAGATGATCTCAAAAAGAGGGAGAAGACAACTTAGCAGCCAATTCCGTTCTAATTGGAAGAAAAATATAAATTGAAAAATATTATAAATCTTGGAGTTGAAAAATAAATTTGCAAATTTGAAATCCTATTACAATTTTTCACCCCATGACCAAATAAACCAATATGGAATGTGGAATACATAACTCTTCTTTTCTATTGACATAATTAGGCACGTACTGGGGAAAGATTTTGAAAGAAATGGAAATAGAATACACGCATTGTCAGACTGTCTAAAGCAGAGCCTGTTTCTGTAAATGAATTTAATCCAGTTATGTATATTAGCTTGTTCCAGAGCACATTGTCATGACCAAGGAAGAAGTTACAGAGCTGCTGGCACGATAGTATCCTTTCTTGATGTTTACAATTCAACACATTTCTAATATTTCAAACGATAACTCTGCACTTATTTAAAATTGTGCTTTTCTATAGGCTACAATACCAATGTGAGAAACAAAGTTAATTGAGAGATTTGAACTTTAGCAGAATGTGGAGACTGAAGTTTGGTTCTTACTCTCTGCAATTTATTGTATACATGTTATTTAAAAGTCTAATTTATGTATAGTTTTCCAGTGTAGAATTGATGGTCTTCGTGCTGCCCTTTCATAACCTCTTGGATACTTCTCGTTTTTATTCCTTGTCTTGCAGCACCATAATGATCCCAGGCTACTTACTTATGCACTGTTTCCAGAAGCTTCTGTTTATGCTGTCCCCTAATCCAAGTGACCCACTGTCCCGCTCTGCAGGGGAGCACTGCACCTTTACTTGGTGCTTTTCTTTATGGCCTGGTTAAGATTTTTGAGCTGATCATGTGATGATATGGATTTTGAAACTCAAGTTTTTAAAAAAATAATTACCAACTTTCTCCCAACAGTCCTTCATTGGTGTAGACTCCTGACTGGCATTTGTTTCAATGGGATCCCCTCTGCTGTCTTGTCCAAGTGTCTTTTATTTTTGTCGGTGATGTCAGCCTTGAACATAAATGTTGGCAGGATATGTGATCATGTCAGGAAAAGGCACATATTTGCTCATCTGATTTCCACACACAGTCTTGCAGAGTGATCACCAGATAGTGGCCAAAAGCGGAAAACCTTTCCTAATTCGACAAAACTGAGGTGAAAAGCCAAATACTGTGGATGCTGGAAATCTGAAATAAAAACAGGAAATGCTGGAAATACTCAGCAGGTCTGGCAGCATCTGTGGAGAGAGAAGCAGAGTTAATGCATCAGGTCAGTTCTGATGAAGGGTTACTGACCTGAAACATTAACTCTGCTTCTCTCTCCACAGATGCTGCCAGACCTGCTGAGTATTTCCAGCATTTCCTGTTTAGTTAATGTTTCAGGTCTGTGACCCTGCATCAGAACTGAATGAAGGTCAGTCCTAGTACTCCTGCTGCCCAAGCAGAAATCAGATTGCTCAGTAGACTGTGGATCAAATCTGGAAGTTCTTGATCTTTGTGCTCAGCTACATCCATTCTCTTTTTCCTTGCTAGGGGGCGGCACAGTGGCGTAGTGATTAGCACTGCAGCCTCACAGCTCCAGCGACCCGGGTTCAGTTCTGGGTACTGTCTGGAGTTTGCAAGTTCTCCCTGTGACCACGTGGGTTTCCACAGAGTGCTCCCGGTTTCCTCACAAATCCAAAGACTTGCAGGTTGATAGGTAAATTGGCCATGGTAAATTGCCCCCAGTGTAGGTAGATGGTAGGAGAATTGAGGGAAGGTGGGGATGTGGTAGGGAATATGGGATTAATGTAGGATTAGTATAAATGGTTGTTGGTTGGCACAGACTCGGTGGGCCGCAGGGCCTGTTTCAGTGCCGAATCTCTCTTTGACTTTCTACCGCTGTTGCTCCCCTAGTACAATAAGCAGCTCTACATCCTTAAATATGAGGGTCAAAAGAAGGCCTACATTATGCACCACCTTCCATTTCTCATCCCTACCACTGCTGAAACCCTTATCTCTGCATTTGAGTTCAGCTGCCAAACACTCCTGTTCTCATCAAGCTTAATTAGCTCCCTATCTGCCAGTGCATTGATTTCAAAATCCTTGTACTCGTTTGCAAGTCTGTTCACTGCCTCGTCGCCTATCTCTGCAGATTTCTTCAACACTGTGATCCAGCACACAATTTCCACTGCTCCAACTGACTTCCTTTGCACCTCTATCCCTCCACTCCATCCTCAGCAGCAGAGTCTTCAGCTATCTCAACACCATGCTTTACAGTATTCTCAAATCTCTCCTGTTTCAAAAGCCTTCTTAAAACCTAACTCTTAGGTTTTGTCTTGTGTCACCATCCCTAGCCCTTCTCCCACCACTAATCGGTATACCATTATTCTCTAAATTCACCTCCATGAAGCACTTTGGGACATTTTGCTGCATTAAAATGCTATAAAATAGCACATTGCAGCCTGGATAAACTTTCGGAGCCATCAGGGAACCCTGGCATTTTCCTATTAACTCCAGTCAAAACTTTGGTTTGGTGTTTTGGAAGAATGAGAAGTGTCCTAGCAGGCCTGTTCCATCCAAACCCATCTTAAATTTACCAAGAACTTAATTTGGGGGACATGAGTGGAGGTTTGTTACTTTTTCAGCTTCATTGTTGTACTTTCTGTAATGAACATAGTTGTCCTTCAGTATAATTTGATCCCAGTTTTCCTGTTAATCTTGCTGTAGAACAATAATTAGAAATGATGTAAGATATTATACTTGAGGTAAATTGGAGATTAGCTGCAAATTAATAAACTTTCTGAGTGTGCTATAGCAGAGATCATTGCTATTCTGCAAGTTTAACATAACCGAGCAAAAGTTGTTGAGCAATGAAAACGGGCCTATTGGGACAAAACATTTAATCAGTAGCTCTGCATTTTGCTAAATAATCATTGTATGCCTTAAGTATGTTTCCTAGTAAATTAAAGGAGAGCCAATTGCCAAGAATACAAGCAGGTGATCCTGTGGCACGATACTTTGGATTGAAAAGAGGACAGGTTTGTTGCAATACATTGTACACTTCTTGAATCAACACGTTTAATTTGTGCATCATTGCTTCTGGTATGAGATCATATGAGTGGCACTTTTTTTTTTCCTATTTATAGGTGGTTAAGATTATAAGACCTAGTGAGACTGCAGGAAGATACATCACTTACAGACTTGTACAGTGAAGCATACTGTAAGTACATATGCAATTTTTGACAAATCTATACCTACTCATTTGTTCCTCATGCTTGTTGCATCCTATTAACAGCTAGTATTTGTAATTGTGGGAGAAAAGCCGATGGAAATAAAGGACATATTTACAAAACTATATTCTTTCCATCACATAAGTCGCATGCTCCACATTGGTAATATTGCTTGTCTCCTGTCCTACCTCAGATCATCTACTACTGAAACTCTTATCCATGTTTTTTATCACCTTCAGATCTGCCTATTCCTTCCTGGCATCTTCCTTTCCCTGAACTTCAACTCATCCAAAACTCTGCTCCTTGTATTTTATTACACATCAAGTTGTTGTAACACATACAAAATAGTTCACAGACTTTCTCTGATTGGATGCTAACTACATCTAGATGTTTGTAATTGAGAGCCTGTAAACGCATAATGTGCCCTAAAGAGTTATGATCTAAATTTTTCCACTCCAAGTGACAAGACTCTCTTAAAGCAGCTGACCAAGATATTGCAATTCTTTCATACTCCACACCAAAGGACACATCTGTAAGCAATTGCTCGCACCCTTGAAACTGGACTTTATCTTTGCATAGGCAATGTCTGGTAATGCATCATTGCTTATGTTTCATTCAGAACCTCCTATTACTGTATGTACTTTAATAGGTTTGACCTCCCAGACTTTGGATAATGGAAGAACAAATGCTTTGTTGGACTTTGGTTTAGATTATCGATGAAACATACTTTTAAAAAGTAACATAAGCAATAGCACTTTAGAAATTTAACTTGCACGCTCCATGGATGTTCCCTGTGCTAAATGGAAGAAGCTACTGCATGCCAACATTAATGTTCCCAGATTTTATTTGGTTTGATCCTAATTTTGGAATTTATCTTACTGGGTTCAGTCATATTTAACTGTAACATAAAATTTAGACACAATCTATAGATTAAATAGGGTGTATATCTTTACCCCTCAAGATTGCTGGAAAATTGACCTCTATTAGATAATTTTAGGTGTGTATCGTTGTTTAGTTCTAAGCGACAAGGCACATTAAAACCAGTTTGACAACATATGGCAGAAATATAGAGGAAAGGAAGTTCAGTAATCTTTCTGTCTTTGCTCTAGGCATGAAAATGACACCGATCAAAGAAGGCAAGCATTGAAAACTTGAAGCTGTCACTGCTTTGTACTGATTTCTAATTTGAGCAAAGGGTGGTCTTTCAGTTAGTTCTATAACTGCATATACCCTGTGATTTAGTCATTTTTTAAAATAAACTGTATTCATAAATCTTTGTCTTTTTGCTTAAGTGTTAGAATTTGGTTGATCAATATTTATTGAGCAGCAGAAATGTGTCTCACACACATTTTTCTCCTTTCCTACATGAAGGGGTTTAATACAGTTGGGCTGAATTTTATTAGCGCGCTGCGCTCTGAACTCTGCCTTCTGACATGGATGTGCCGCCGCCGAGCCCCCGCGATATTACGCGTGGGGGCTCATTTAAATAGAGGGGCGGAGCGGCTGCCCCCGATGATGGAGAGGGGCTAGCCACCATGTCCCCGGCAACGGTGTCTGCCGCCACTGCGCAGGTGCTGGCCCCATTTTTTAAAGAGCTTCAAGCCCTTCAGTAACATTTTAATATTTAAAGGTCTCTTTGAACCTCCTAAACTCTAAATCCCGTCTCCCACCACCCCCCCAATGGGTAACTTTTGTATAAATTGCCCTCTCTCTATCCCTCCCACCCCCGAAATGTGTTCCCTTTGACCCTCAACCCATTCCTGCCATCCCCACAACTAATAAAAATTGTTTTCCCAATCCCCTGCCCTGAAAATGTTATTCCTCCGCCACCCCACAACAAGTTCCGAAGGCGTGCGAGGTGCAATTGGCAGCCGTAAAATCAGCGTGGGGCAGCCACCGTTAGCAGGCAAGTTCATTTACATATAATTTTTGTTCATTTAAACATTTAGATGAAGGCCTTGCCGCCAAGCGGCGGGGGGCTGCACCAAGGTCCCCCTGCTGCCGGTAATATGTGGCGGGCCCTTCCCGACGTCGGGAGCCCCTCCACACAGAATTTTACGCCCACCCCGCACCCCCCCGTGACCTATGGCGTTAAGGGTCTGGTAAAATTCAGCCTCGTTTCGTCTGATTTGGGGAGTCAGTGACTAGGTTAATGTAAAATGCTCATTAAGAGTGTGAGGGGAAATATTAGGCAAAGCCTCTTTACACAGTTGGAGCATACTTTGCTACAGGAAGTAGCTGAGTCAAAGACTCTTGCATTTTTTTAAGGGAAAATTGAATAACAACTTGTATTTATATAATGCCATTACAATTGGAAAACAACCAAAGGCACTTCACTGGAGCATAATCTGATAAACTTTGAGCTTCTGACCTAAATGGGTGAAAGCACATCTGCCAATGGTGGGCAAAAGGAGAGGAGGGTTGCACAAGAGGCTAGTATTGGAGGAACGCAGACTTCTTGGGAGGGTTGTAGGGCTGGAGGAGGTTACAGCAGCAAAGATACAGGACAATGGGAAGGGATAAGACTAATGGGATTAATTTTGGATTGCTGTCATAGAGCTGTTCAGGTTATTTCAATACCACATGAGCAGCAGCTGGAGTTGTGTACCTATCACAACCTCTGCATCACCAACTCGTTCTTTCATACTAAACCCTGTCACCAGGTTTCATGGCGACACCCAAGATCACGTCGATGGCACCAGCTGGACCTCATCGTCACAAGGCAAGCCTCTATAAACGATGTCCAAATCACACGCAGCTTCCACAGTGCGGACTGCGACACTGACCACTCCCAGGTGTGCAGCAAAGTTAGACTCAAACCAAAAAAGCTACATCACTCCAAGCAGAAGGGCCGCCCGCGCATCAGCACTAACAGAATTTCTTATCCCCAGCTGTTAAATAAGTTTCTAAATTCACTCGACAAAGCCCTTCAAAACATTCTTGCAGGGGATGCAGAGATGAAGTGGGCCCACATCAGAGACGCCATCTATGACTCAGCAATGACCACCTTTGGCAAACGTGTGACGCAGAATGCAGACTGGCTTCAATCTCACTTTGAAGAGATGGATTCTGTCGTTGCCGCTAAGCACACTGCACTGTTGAACTACAAGAAAGCCCCCAGCGAGTTAACAAATGACTACTGGCAACATCTATGCAGTCGTATTCAGCTGGCCTCCGACACCGGAAACATCAGAGGAATGTATGATGGCATTAAGAGAGCTTTTGCGCCAACCATCAGGAAGATCGCCCCCCCCATCAAATCTAAATCATGGGAAATGATCACTGACCAGCGCAAGCAAATGGACTGCTGGGTGGAGCACTACCTAAAACTCTACTCCAGGGAAAATGTTGTCACTGATACTGCTCTCAATGCAGCCCAGTCTCTGCCAGTCATGGATGAGCTGGACGAACAGCCAACAAAATCGGAACTCAGTGATGCCGTTGATTCTCTAGCCAGTGGAAAGGCCCCTGGGAAGGACGGCATTACCCCTGAAATAATCAAGCCTGCTATACTGTCAGCACTCCATGAATTGCTTTGCCTGTGCTGGGATGAGGGAGCAGTACCACAGGACATGCGCAATGCCAATATCATCACCCTCTATAAGAACAAGGGTGACCGTGGTGACTGCATCAACTACTGTAGAATCTCCCTGCTCAACATCGTGGGGAAAGTCTTTGTTCAAGTCGTTTTAAACATTCTCCGGATGCTGGCTGAGCATTTCTACCCTGAGGCACATGCGGCTTTTGAGCAGAGAAATCCACCAATGACATGCTGTTCTCCCTTCACCAGCTGCAGGAGAAATGCCGCGAGCAACAGATGCCCCTCTACGTTGCTGTCATAGATCTCACCAAAGACTTTGACCTCGTCAACAGACGTGGTCTCCAGACTACTAGCAAAGATCGGATGTCCACCAAAGCTACTAAGTATCATCACCTTATTCCATGACAATATGATAGGCACAATTCAGCATAGTGGTGCCTCATCAGACCTCTTTCCTATCCCGAGTGGCATGAAACAGGGCTGTGTTCTCTCACCTACACTTTTTGGGATCTTCGCACTGCTGCTCTCACATGCGTTCAAGTCTTCAGAAGGAATTTCCCTCCACACTAGATCAGATGGCAGGTTGTTCAACCTTGCCCATCTAAGAGCGAAGACCAAAGTATGGAAGGTCCTCATCAGGGAACTCTTCTTTGCTGACGATGCTGCATTAACATCCCATACAGAAGAGTGTCTGCAGAGACCCATCGGGATTGCGGCTGCCTGCAACGAATTTGGCCTAACCATCAGCCTCAAGAAAACGAACATCATGGGACAGGATGTCAGAAATGCTCCATCCATCAATATCGGTGATCACGCTCTGGAAGTGGTTCAAGTGTTCACCTACCTAGGCTCAACTATCACCAGTAACCTGTCTCTCGATGCAGAAATCAACAAGCGCATGGGAAAGGTGTCCACTGCTATGTCCAGACTGGCCAAGAGAGTGTGGGAAAATGGCGCACTGACACTGAATACAAAAGTCCGCGTGTATCAAGCCTGTGTCCTCAGTACCTTGCTCTACGGCAGCGAGGCCTGGACAACGTATGTCAGCCAAGAGCGATGTCTCAACTCATTCCATCTTCGCTGCCTCTGGAGAATCCTTGGCATCAGCTGGCAGGACCGTATCTCCAACGCAGAAGTCCTCGAGGCAGCCAACATCCCCAGCATATACATCCTACTGAGCCAGGGGTGCTTGAGGTGGCTTGGCCATGTGAGCCGCATGGAAGATGGCAGGATCCCCAAGGACGCATTGTGCAGTGAGCTTGTCACTGGTATCAGACCCACCGGCTATCCATGTCTCCGCTTTAATGACATCTGCAAACGTGACATGAAGTCCTGTGACATTCCCACGATTTGTGGTCAGTCAGTTGCCAGTGATCGCCAGAGCTGGCAGACAGCCATAAAGATGGGGCTAAAGAGTGGCGAGTCAAAGAGACTTAGCAGTTGGCAGGAAAAAAGACAGAAGTGCAAGGAGCCTACTGTGTAACAGCCTCGACAACCAATTTTATCTGCAATGCCTGTGGAAGAGTCTGTCATTCTCAAATTGGCCTTTATAGCCACTCCAGGCGCTGTTTCACAAACCACTGACCACTTCTGGATGCTTACCCATTGTCTCTCAAGACAAGGAGGACAAAGCGAGAGAGAGGACCGGCCAGTATTCCTTTGAGAATGTTAAGTGTGTTACAGCTTTCAACTGCAAGTTGCAGATTGGATATATTTCTTGTTGAAACATGGGTATGCATGGTAAACATTGAAAGAATTTTAGGTTTGTATGAGCTTGGTATGGTGATATGGATCCCCAGTAAACATACAACATGTTAATGGGCAGAACCCGCTTGGACTATCAACTGGCAAAATGATACAAGTGGATAGTCTTAACTGCAGCAGCTTCTACATCTGTTCTCTGGCCCTGCTAGGTAATATAATAACATTGCGTGGGTTTCCTCCGGGTGCTCCGGTTTCCTCCCACCTCCAAAAGACTTGCAGGTTGATAGGTAAATTGGCCATTGTAAATTGCCCCTAGTGTAGGTAGGTGGTAGGAGAATAGTGGGGATGTGGTAGAGAATATGGGGTTAGTGTAGGGTTAGTATAAATGGGTGGTTGTTGGTCCACACAGACTCGGTGGGCCGAAGGGCCTGTTTCAGTGCTGTATCTCTAAATAAAAAAATAAATAAATTGATCCTCACTGTCACCTCTAGCCACATACTACATTGTTGTCCTCATGGTTCCGTGGTGTACCCAACAGGGCCACCCTCTCGCACCCACCTTGCACAGCAGCACCTCCACTTCACCAACCATCAAACTGGAGTTTAGATGCTGTGCCAATACATCACTTGCCCACAAATTCTTAGTTCCTGCTCCATATTTGTTTGGCATCCACTGGTTTTAGCAATCCTCCCCTTTTGCATCCATTGCACGTGGCCACTTACGCTTTAATTGGCTGGTTCCCTTTAGTGGTGGCTTGCAGCCTTTAAGGGCTGGAATGCACTGAATTTTGCTCTTTTAAGCTTTTATTAATTCAAAGATGGAATGGTTTAATTGTTCTGAAATCACCCTTTTCTTCCAAAGCTGTGGTTGCAGAAACATAAAAGAATTAACATCTTCGGGTTTAACATTTCAGTTCTTGTGTCTCATTTATATTTAGAAGTATATATGTGGAGCATAAAAACTGACAGGGACCTGATGGGCTGTTTCTTTGCTCCAAATACCATCTATATACTTCTGCACCTGGGCACCATATATACATTCTAGCCTCAGATGCTATATCCTATGAACTCTATTGTTGGTACTCCTTGAAGACTCCACCAGGAGGCATAATGGAGCAGTTTTGCAGGCTGCTCCTAAAACAAGTAGCACAAATAACAAGCAAAGAATGTTACTGAACTGATTCTCAACTGGTAAAACACATGTTGAATCAGCTTAACACAATTTTTCGACTTCATTTTGTTTTCTAAACTTTAATCACATTAATAAAGAGTGAGACCAGGAATATTTAAGGCCAAGATTTTTGACTTGAGACATTATCATTCAGACGCTTGCTCGTTTTAATGTAAAGCATTGATTAAAAAAACTAGGTAGTTATAACATTCCATATTTAAATCTCATTTGTAACTCTAGTTTTAATTTTAAGATGAATGATTTGTACAGGCATAATACAATATGAACTGAAATAAATGTTCACGGTTTATGTTTGGAAAGGAATGTCACAGCTATCTGTCGTAAGAGCAGCTAATTCTAGCATGAATCTGAATATTGAAAGAAAGACTTGCATTTATATAACGCCTTTCATGACTTCAGGACATCCCAAAGTGTTTTGCAGCCAATGAAGTACTTTTGAAGTGTAGTCACTGTTGTTATGTAGGAAATGCAGCACTCAATTTGCATACAGCAAGATCCCACGAACAGCAATGTAATAATGACCAAATCTGTTTTTGTGATGATCGAAGGATAAATATTGGTCAGAATACCGATTATAACTCCCCTTCCGCTATTCAGAGTAGCGTCATGTGTTATGTCTACCTGAAAGGCCAAACGAGGCCTTGGTTTGCCATCTCATCTAAGAGCCAAATAGTCTGGAAATTACCTTTTTGAACAATAAGCAAAGGCAGAAGGTGAAGCACAAACGCTCCCCTGTTAGTCATGTTCTAATGGTTTATGCTTTTTATAAAACAATTGAATATTGCAAAAGTGATCCACCACCATTTTGTGTGCAGAAGTGTCACAAAACCTGTTGCTTTTATTTTTCAACATGAAACATCACAGGAGCATTTTTATTTGTACTAAAGTGTATTGCTCTATTTCCTTTAGTTCCTTTTCTAATGTTCAGCTTTGGCAAGCTTCAGTTTTGTGCAATACTTGCAGCACTTGTATAGATTCAGTTCCTCCCTGTCTCAATCAAGTCTGACACCAATTACACATTGATCTGTGACATTCATCACTTTCTAATCTCATAGGCCAGGACGAGTGAACAGGTATGTGTACAACTTTACACTAATTTCCGTTTTAAAAAAAACACCATTGAGGAATAATAAAACTATTTATTCCCCAATTTTCTCCCCTTTCGAAGGCGCTTAGTTTTTCTGAGGTACGGTTTAACGCGAACCATTTTGTGTGCGAATTCACAGCTTCCCTCATCCACCCACAACCTTGGAGATCCTGCTAGATACACAATTCTTTGGTGTTGTCATCGAGTCATAGTCATTTATGGCACAGAAGGAGGCCATTCAACCCATCGAGTCCCTGCTGGCTCTCCAGCATTATGCAGTCAGTCCCATTCCCTGACTCGATCCCTGTAGCCCTGTAAGTCAATTTCTCTCAGGTGGCCATCCAACTTTCTCTTGAAGTCATAGGGCGGCACAGTGGCGCTGTGGTTAGCACCACAGCCTCACAGCTCCAGCGACCCGGGTTCAACTCTGGGTACTGCCTGTGTGAAGTTTGCAAGTTCTCCCTGTGTCTGCGTGGGTTTTCGCCGGGTGCTCCAGTTTCCTCCCACAACCAAAAGACTTGCAGGTTGGTAGGTAAATTGGCCATTATAAATTGCCCCTAGTATATGTAGGTGGTAGGGAAATATAGGGATAGGTGGGGATGTGGTAGGAATATGGGATTAGTGTAGGATTAGTATAAATGGGTGGTTGATGGTCGGCACAGACTCGGTGGGCCGAAGGGCCTGTTTCAGTGCTGTATCTCTAAATAAATAAAATAAATAAATAAAAAATAAAAATCTCCACTTTGACCATCTTGTGGGCTTTGAGTTCCAGGTCATTACCACCCACTGCGTTAAAAAAGTGCTTCCTCATATTCCCCTGCATCATTTGCCCAAAACCTTCAATCTGTGTCCACTAGTCCTTGTACCATTTGTTAATGGGAACAGTTTTTCCTTGTCTAACTTATCTAAGCTTGTCATAATCTTGTACACCTCTACTAAATCTCCCCTTAATTTCCTTTGTTCTAAGGAGAACAAACCCAGCTTTTCCAACATAACCTTGTAACTAAAGTCCTCCATCCCTGGAACCATTCTGGTAAATCTCTTCTACACCCTCTCAAGGACCCTCACATCCTTCCTGAAGTGTAGTGATCAGAACTGGATGCAATAATCCAGTTGGGGCCTAACCAGAGTTTTATAAAGGTTCAGCATAAATTCCCAAATGCCTTACTAACTTATCTCTCAATATGTCCTTCCACCTTCAAATTCTATGCACATGCACCCCCAGATTCCTCTGTTCCTGCACACTCTTTAGAACTGTGCTATTAAGTACATATTGCCTCTCCCTATTCCTGCTGCCAAAATGCACTATCTCACACTTGTCAATATTAAATTTTATCTGCCACTTCTCTGCCCATTCTGCTAGGCTATCTATGTTCTGTTGCAGGCAGTTCATATCCTCACTGGTTGCTGCACCTCTGTTGTAAAATTAACAGGGGGATTATTGAACCTGTTGTCAATCTCCATGTAGGAGCAAATAACAGGTAATTTCATCATCTTTGCTTCCAATTTTCACCCCTCTCTTGACTTCACTTGTTCCATCTCTGGTTTGTCCCATCCTCAACTTTTCTATCAGTATTTCTGGTGATAGGCTGGTGACCAATATCTCCTATAAATCCTCTTACTCCCACAGCTACCCTGATTACGCTTCCTCCCACCCCGCATCCTGTAAAGACTCCTATTGCATTCTCTGTTTCTCCATCTCTGTTCTGACGATACCACCTACCATACTAGTGCTTCTGACAAATCTTCCTTTCCCCTCAACCAAGGATTCCCCTCCACCATGGTCGACAGGGCCCTCAACTCTGTCCGTCCCAATCCCCTCACTCCCAGAACCACAATAAGGTTTCCCTTGTTTACACCTGACACCTCACTAGCCTCCAGATTCAATGAATCATTCTTTACCATTTCCACCACCCCCAGCATGATACCACCACCAAACATATCTTCCCCTCCCTTCCTTTTTTGAATCATTCTGAAGGGACCATTCCCCCCACAACTCCCTGGTCCACTCATCAATCACCCCCTCCCTTTGCATGGCACCATCCTGTGCAAGTACAGGAGATGCAAAACCTGCCCTTTTAACTTCTCCCTTTCCGCCAGGGGCCCAAACACTCCTTCCAGGTGAAACAGCAAATTACTTATACTTTTTAAAATTTAATATGCTGTATTCACTTCTCACGAGATGGTCTCCACGACTTTGGGGAGACCAAATGCAAATTGGGTGGTTGCTTTGTTGAATATCACCTGTCAGTCCATAAACTTGACCCTGAGCTTCCAACACTCTGAGCAACTCCCGCACTGACCTCTCTTCCTCGGCTTCCTACACCATTCGCATGAAACTCAACAGAAGATCAAGGAACAGCCCCTCGTCTTTCGATTAGGCACTTAGAAACATAGAAAATAGGAGCAGGAGTAGGCCATTCGGCCCTTTGAGCTTGCTGCGCCGTTCATTATGATCATGGCTGTTCCCGCTTTCGCCCCATACCCTTTGATCCCTTTAGACCCAAGAGCTATATCAAACTCCTTCTTGAAAACATACAATGTTTTGGCCTCAACTGCTTTCTGTGGTAGCGAATTCCACAGGCTCACCACTCTCTAGGTGAAGAAATTTCTCATCTCAGTCCTGAAAGGTTTACCCCGTATCCTTAGACTATGACCCCTGGTTCTGCACTCCCCCACCATCAGGAACATTCTTCCTGCATCTACCCTGTCAAGTCCTGTTAGAATTTTATAGGTTTCTATGAGATCCCCCCCTCACTCTTCTGAACTCTAGAGAATATAATCCTAACCGACTCAATCTCTCCTCATTCATCAGTCCTGCCATCCCAGGAATCGGTCTAGTAAACCTTCGCTGCACTCCCTCTAGAGCAAGAACAGCCTTCCTCAGATAAGAAGACCAAAACTGCACACAATATTCCAGGTGTGGCCTCACAAAGGCCCTGCATAATTGCAGCAAGACATCCCTGCTCCTGTACTCGAATCCTCTCACTATGAAGGCCAACATACCATTTGCCTTTTTTACCGTCTGTTGGACCTGCATGTTTACCTTCAGCGAACACCCAGGTCTCACTGCATATTCCCCTCACTCAGTTTTTGCTGTTCAGATAATAATCTGCCTTCCTGTTTTTGCTACCAAAGTGGATAGCCTCACATTTATCCACATTATACTGCATCTGCCATGCATTAGCCCACTCACTCAACTTGTCCAAATCACCCTGAAGCCTTTCTGCGTCCTCCTCACAACTCACCCTCCCACCCAATTTTGTGTCATCTGCAAATTTGGAGATATTACATTTAGTTCCCTCATCTAAATCATTAATATATATTGTGAATAGCTGGGGACCTAGCACTGATCCCTGCGATACCCCACTAGTCACTGCCTGCCATTCAGAAAAAGACCCGTTTATCCCTAATCCTTGTTTCCTGTCTGCCAACCAATTTTCTATCCAATACAGTACAATACCCCCAATCCCATGCGCTTTAATTTTACAAGCTAATCTCTTATGAGGGACTTTGTCGAAAGCTTTCTGAAAGTCCAAATAAACCACATCCACTGGCTCCCCCTCATCAACTCTACTAGTTACATCCTTGAAAAATTCTAGTAGATTTGTCAAGCATGATTTCCCTTTCATAAATCCATGCTGACTCTGTCCAATTCTACCACTGTTCTCTAAGTGCTCTGCTATAAAATCTTTGATAATGGACTCTAGAATTGTCCCCACTACCGACATCAGGCTGACTGGTCTATAATTCCCTGCTTTCTCTCTACCTCCCTTTTTTAAATAGTGGGGTTACATTAGCTACCCTCCAATCTGTAGGAACTGTTCCAGAGTCTATAGAATCTTGGAAGATGACAACCAATGCATTGACTATTCCTTAAGTACTCTGGGATGCATACCATCAGGCCAGGGCATTTATCAGCCATCAATCCCAACAATTTCCCCAACACCATTTCTCTACTAATACTGATTTCCTTCAGTTCCTCTCTCTCACTGAGCCCTGTGTTCCCCAACATTTCTGGTATAATATTTGTGTCCTCCTTTGTGAAGACAGAACCAAAGTCTGCATTTAGTTGGTCAGCCATTTCTTTGTTCCCCATAATAAATTCCCCTGTTTCTGACTGTAAGGGACCTACATTTGTCTTCACCAATCTTTTTCTCTTTACATACCTATAGAAACTTTTACAGTCAGTTTTTATGTTCCCCGCAACCTTGCTCTCGTACTCTATTTTCCCCTTCTTAACAGCCTTCTGGACTCTACATTGAGTTCAACAATTTTAGTTCATAGACACTGCTATTTTTTCAGTCAGCAGCTGTTAGTGATGATTCTGCTATTCCCATTTGCACCTACTCTATACCCATCTTTTGTTTTTTTATATAAAAATCAAAATACTGCAGATGATGGAAATCTGAAATAAAAACAAGAAATGCTCGAAATACTCAGCAGGTCTGTGGAGAGAGAAGCAGAGTTAACGTTTCAGGTCAGTGACCCTTCTTCAGAACCTATTATTCTTGTTTTTGTTACTTGTTCCACTATCACCACTTTTGCCTTGCACCATCATCCCTTTTGTCATTTAATCACTTCTGCCTATCTATCTCAGACCTTCCCTTTTGTTCTTTCCTCCCCTCCCCCCTCTTTCCCTCCCTTTGTACTTGCTTAAAACCTGTTACATTTCTAACTTTTGCCAGGTCTAATGAAAGGTCATCAACCTAAAACATTAACTCTGTTTCTCTCTCCAGATGCTGCCTGACCTGCTGAGTATTTCCAGCATTTTCTGTTTAATCTTGGATTTCCAGCATCCGCATTATGTTGCTTTTGTGAACATTTACACTGCATTTCTTCAAAGCATCACAGTGGAGTCTGTCCTCATGCAATGTCCTCATGTTCAAACCTTGTAGTAATGGTCACTGGCTAGTGATCAGGAATGTGAATCCTTTCTCACTTTTTCCTCCTTGCTTGCCTGAGCATAGAGTCCAATATCAACACTTCAGCCAACTGAACACACATAAGAAACAAACCTATTGACTATGGATGGGGACGTTTCCCCTGAAGCAACCTCGGGAGTTAAACTAAAATATTTTATGAGACATAATGTTTTTCTGTACTTGATCAATTCAATAACTACCTTTGATGATAACAGCCATCTCTGGTATTTCTTCCACCATTGTTTGAGGCATTTAACTTCTTTCAATCACCTAGTATACTCCTCTGTTCCAACAAAACCAGACCTAATTTTTCAAGATTTTCTTCATATTTCCTCATACCAGGCAACATTCTAGTGAATCTGTGCTCGAACCTCTGCATTTTCTCAATATCCTTCCCATAGCGTGGTTCCCAGAACTGCACACTGTATTGCAACTATGGCCTTAGAGGTTTTATATAGGTTCACCATTGCACCTCAATGGTTATATTCTACACGGCCTCCCATAAAACACAGCATTCTATTTATAGCCTATATCACTGAATGTTTTGATAACCTGAAACCACAGGTGCCTTTGTTCTTTTGCATTATCCAACTATTCCCCATTCAAAGTGTAACTTTTTTTTACTAAACCTTTTAATTACTGGCATCAAAATCCATTGGCCATTATTTTGCTCATTCTTATCATTAGCCCCTTGCAGCTTTCTTTGGTCCTTAGAAATATCTACTCTTCTTCTTCTTTGGCCTCCTTGTCTCGAGAGACAATGGGTAAGCGCCTGAAGATGATCAGTGGTTTGTGAAACAGCGCCTGGAGTGGCTATAAAGTCCAATTCTAGAGTGACAGACTCTTCCACAGGCACTGCAGATAAACTTTGTTGCCGGGGCTGTTACACAGTTGGCTCTCGCCTTGCGCTTCTGTCTTTTTACCTGCCAACTGCTAAGTCTCTTCCACTCGCCACGCTTTAGCCCCGCCTTTATGGTTGTCCACCAGCTCTGGCGATCATTGGCAACTGACTCCCACGACGAGATACGGTCCTGCCACCTGATGCCAAGGATTCTCCAGTGGCAGCGAAGATGGAATGAGTTGAGACGTCGATCTTGGCTGACATACGTTGTCCAGGCCTCGCTGCCGTAGAGCAAGGTTCTGAGGGCACAGGCTTGATACACTCGGACATTTGTGTTCCGTGTCAGTGCGCCATTTTCCCACACTCTCTTGGCCAGTCTGGACATAGCAGTGGAAGCCTTTCCCATGTGCTTGTTGATTTCTGCATCGAGAGACAGGTTACTGGTAATAGTTGAGCCGAGGTAGGTGAACTCTTGAACCACTTCCAGAGAGTGGTCGTCAATATTGATGGATGGAGCATTTCTGACGTCCTGTCCCATGATGTTCGTTTTCTTGAGGCTGATGGTTAGGCCAAATTCTTTGCAGGCAGCCATAATCCTGTCGATGAGTCTCTGCAGACACTCTTCAGTGTGGGATGTTAATGCAGCATCATCAGCAAAGAGGAGTTCCCTGATGAGGACTTTCCGTACTTTGGTCTTCGTTCTTAGATGGGCAAGGTTGAACAACCTGCCATCTGATCTTGTGTGGAGGAAAATTCCTTCTTCTGAAGACTTGAACGCATGTGAGAGCAGCAGGGAGAAGAAGATCCCAAACAGTGTAGGTGCGAGAACACAGCCCTGTTTCACGCCACTCATGATAGGAAAGGGGTCTGATGAGGCGCCGTTATGTTGAATTGTGCCTTTCATATTGTCATGGAATGAGGTGATGATACTTAGTAGCTTTGGTGGACATCCGATCTTTGCTAGTAGTCTGTAGAGACCATGTCTGCTGACGAGGTCAAAGGCTTTGGTGAGATCAATTAAAGCAACGTAAAGGGGCATCTGTTGTTCTCGGCATTTCTCCTGTAGCTGGCGAAGGGAGAACAGCATGTCAATGGTGGATCTCTCTGCTCAAAAGCCACACTGTGCCTCAGGGTAGACATGCTCAGCCAGCTTCTGGAGCCTGTTTAAAGCGACTCGAGCGAAGACTTTCCCCACTATGCTGAGCAGGGAGATTCCACGGTAGCTGTTGCAGTCACCGTGGTCACCCTTGTTCTTGTAGAGGGTGATGATATTGGCATCGCGCATGTCCTGTGGTACTGCTCCCTCATCCCAGCACAGGCAAAGCAGTTCGTAGAGTGCTGAAAGTATAGCAGGCTTGGCAATCTTGATTATTTCAGGGGTAATGCTGTCCTTCCCAGGGGCTTTTCCACTGGCTAGGGAATCAATGGCATCACTGAGTTCTGATTTTGTTGGCTGCTCATCCAGCTCATCCATGACTGTCAGAGACTGGGCTGCATTGAGGGCAGTCTCAGTGACAACATTTTCCCTGGAGTACAGTTCTAGGTAGTGCTCAACCCAGTGGTCCATTTGCTTGTGTTGGTCAGTGATTGTGTCTCCTGATTTAGACTTGAGGCGATCTTCCTGATGATTGGCGCAAAAGCTCTCTTAATGCCATCATACATTCCTCTGATGTTTCCAGTGTCGGAGGCCAGCTGAATACGACTGCATAGGTGTTGCCAGTCATCATTTGCGCAGCGCCTGGCTGTTCTTTGTGCAGCACTTCTGGCTGCTTTAAGTGCTACAGATGTTAACTCGCTGGGGGCTTTTTTGTAGTTCAACAGTGCAATGCGCTTAGCAGCTATGACAGGTTCCAGCTCTTCAAAGTGAGATTTAAACCAGTCTGCATTCTGCTTCACACGTTTGCCATAGGTGGTCATTGCTGAGTCATAGATGGCGTCTCTGATGTGGGTCCACTTAGTCTCTGCATCCCCTGTAGGAGTGTTTTGATGGGCTTTTTCAAGTGAATTTAGAAACTTCTGTAACAGCTGTGGATAAGAAATTCTGCTGGTGCTGGTGCGCGGGCGGCGCTTCTGCTTGGAATGATGTAGCTTCTTTGGTTTGAGTCTAACCTTGCTGCACACCAGGGAGTGGTCGGTGTCGCAGTCCGCACTGTGGAAGCTGCGTGTGATTTGAACGCTGTTTAAAGAGGCTCGCCTTGTGACGATGAGGTCCAGCTGGTGCCAACGACGTGATCTTGGGTGCCTCCAAGAAACCTGGTAACAGGGTTTAGTATGAAAGAACGAGTTGGTGATGCAGAGGTTATGATAGGTACACAACTCCAGCAGTCTCTGTCCATTCTCATTCATCCTTCCAATGCCATAGCGCCCAAGGCAGGAGGGCCATGAGTCATGGTCGGCCCCACCCCTGGCATTAAAGTCCCCCAGCAGCAACAGTTGTTCGGTATTGGGGATGCTACTAATGATATTATGGAGTTCCTCGTAGAACTGGTCTTTAGCTTCAGGTGGGGAGCAGAGTGTTGGAGCATAGATGCTGAGTAGGTGTACTGGAGCAGAGGCAGTGAGCAGTCGGATGGACAGTATGCGTTCCGAGCCATTTGAAGGTGGCTCTATCATACTGAGCAAGGAGTTTCTGATGGCGAAGCCCACTCCATGCTGTCTTGCTTCTTCAGGATCCCTACCCTGCCAGAAGAAGGTGTAGTCTTGCTCTCTTAGAGAACCGCTCGCAGGGAGGCATGTCTCCTGAAGTGCTGCAATGTCCACATTGAATCTACTGAGCTTGTTGTTAACGATGGCGGTCTTCTGAGAATCGTTGATTTGTGTAGGGTCTTCCGACAGGCCAGGACACATAGCTCTGACATTCCAGCTTGCAAAACGAAGGGCTGGTACCTTTCCTTTTTTGTTTGTGCTGTTTGGTGCGGTGTTACAGTCCACTTGTCAGGCAGTGACCCTGAGCTCCAAGCATCCATTGAAGCAGGTGGACTGTGGCAGGACAGAACCTGACTGACCAGGGGCTGCCTGGTTTGAGGTAGGCGGTAGCTGTCCAGTGAGATGCAATGACCTCTCCCACTGACAAAGGCAACCCGTGGCGCCCAATCTCTATGCCAATTGAGCTGGGCTTATAACCTGTAACTGCTGCCTTCCGTGTTGTTTTGGTCGCTGTGAGGCGATTATGGAGTGACCTCTCCATGGCGCATGCCTGGGCGGATGTAGGGAGGTTGTGAGTTGCCCAACCATCAAAACCCCCCTCTCGGCCTTCCTGGTGGGGTCCAAAGGAGTGCAGAGCACAACGTTTGGCACCGGTATGGCTGCAGGAACTGCCGGAAATACGCCAAAGGTGACACATGACCACCTTCGGGGTTCCGCTCTGGATTTTCTGTTAGGGTTTACTCCCTTAGCCTTGGTCTCTCCTGAGACGCCCACAAGGCAGTGGGGTTGTTAGGGCCCCTGCTCAGGGATTGGTGGATGCCGGTGGGAGGAGGTGGGGGGAAGGGGGTGCAGGGGGGGAAGGGGGAGGGGTGTGAGGGGGGCTGCAGGGGAATGGGTGCAGGGGAAGGGGGTGCGAGTGGGGAGCTGGGAAGGGGTATCTAGGAGCTCGAGAGCTCCGGCCTTGGTATGAGCGGCTGAGCCTCCGCCCGATGGCCCAGGAGAAGATGGAGCTGGAGCTCCCGGTGCCGCTGGCTCCGAGCGACGGCGGCGGCAGCCTGCAGAGATCCAACAGCACGCCCATGATCAACGGCTTGAGTGACAATGCTCAGGCTTTTCAGCCAGATGCCCGATTTCTGGAATTCACCCAAATATCTACTGCACCTCCTATTTTAGTATTGTCTGCATATTTGGATACCACTCACTCGAGCTCTATATCCAGTGAACAGAAGTGGTCCCAGCACAGAATCCTGTGGGATAGTGCTACCCACTTCCAATAACTCTGAGAAACTCTGCTTTTTAACTCCTACTTTGTGAGCCAGAATATTATGATGAGCTTCAGGAGCAATTTGTGAAACTGGGAACTTTCTGGGGCGATTATTTTGGTATTCTGCCTACTCATGCCTCGACTTAAATTTCTTCCTGGTTTTGACCCAGAGATGTTCACCCCCACCTTCCAGAGTAAGACTTTTCAGGAGCAGATATTACATTCCATATGGGCATACCCTTGCAGGAGAAGCAGACTACTTAGATCGTATGAGAACCTTAGTGTGTAGGTATGTAAAAGAAGGGTGCACTTCATCAAAAAGGCAATAGAGGAACGTTTCCACCTACAACATCAGGGTCTGCAGTCATGGCCATTTGCTCACACCACTCCGGCTACGAAGGTGAAAGCAGCACTCAACTTTTATGGCACACACTCGTTTCAGGCAGCCACAAAGAATCTATAGTCTTGGCTCAGATGCAGTACCAATCTGTATGGAGCAGCTGTGTAACCCAATCATACCCATTAGCCTACTTTAAATGTTATTGGGGTTATTTTGGTGACAACATGAAAACTGGCACTAATTGGGTGCTGTGCTAATAACCTGTTTGGTTTTAGCATGCAATTTTGGTCCTAATTGCTGATTATCATAATTTGAACTTGCCTAGAGATGCTAAAATAGAGACAACTGCAGGTTTAGCATGCAAGCACTGATTAGTCACAATTTTCATGGAGCTCCCACTTCCACTGAAGGTGTGGCGTGTGCTGGCTAACACACGCTGCATGTTTCAGGATGGCTCAGGGATTGAATGAGAGGCGCACAGTCACAGTCTCAGTCATAGTTCTGGAGGTCCAGAGAATGAGGGATGTCCTGTACCTGCAGTGGGGAGGAAAGGAGACTACCTCTGTCCCTCTCACCTGCAGCAGCTGGTGCTGCTCTGCCTGGCCTCATGCCCTCTTCCCATCCCTCCTGCAGACCAAAGGGGACCCCCAGCAAGATTCCCAGAACAAAGCTCTTCCTTCTGGTGACTCCTATAAGGTAGAATATAGCACAACACTTACACTTTAGGTGAAGTCCTCAGTGAATTTACAGAATAAATATTAACAAAGTGTTGATGAAGTCTTGAAAAAGTATCCGAGAAAGTGTCCTGATGATTTCAAAAGTCCTCTTCAAGCCTCCGGTAGCAAGTGAACAGCAAAAGGTGATATACCTTTAATTAGCGCTCAAAATTCTCAACAATAACTTGTTTTTTCCCAATCAGCTGGTCGTTGTTGGGCAAGGGTGCTCATTGAAGCGCTATCTGCCATGCCGCCTCGTTAATGAATGCTAGCAAGTAATTCAAGTGGCAGTCAGCCTCTTAACAATCCTCCAGGCAGCCTTTCCTAACACAAGCTTCGACCCCTTTTCAAAGGTTGGCGTCTTGCACAAAACTGGCATTTCAGCTCAAGTCTCCATTTAGGCCACCTGGGAGGCTCTTTAGTGCCTGAAGGAGCCTTCACAATTGCCCCCATTGACTCTTAACTCCAGACTTTCAAATAGAATGAGACAGAATTAGAACGACTCAAGGACCCCTGTTTGAGGTTTATTGGAATCACTGTACTGATTAATTAGTGTAAATATGGTAACTTTACCAGTTAGTAACTTATTGGAATCCAACAATCATTGTCAGGTTGCCAGATATCACCCACTAATAATGTTTTTAGATAAAGTCTACTATGCTGTTTTAAATAAAAAGCCAATACCGTATGCTAATATACTACTGGCTCCAGCTTCTGAATAAATTTGTTCAATTCCAGAAAAGAAATTGTAAGCTAAGCAAAGGCTGTCACTTCCGACTTTAAGCAGTTTTGTGTCCCCTTTTCATAGTTTTCATATACCAGGCTATGATCTGTCCTTCAGGGGAAGTTATATGTTTATGTACTATTTGGAACAAAAGGAGGTAGAATGGGTTGCAAGATTTCGAATAAATAGTAACCCCAATGTTGCTGTATTGTAGAACAATATGAAATCTGTATCAAAAAGGAGAAGAACCTGGGAGCAAAAGGAAATAAACATCTAAAGACAGTTCACACAATTTATTAATGGCAATCCAATAACCCTATGTGAGAGTAGTGATCCAAAAGAGTTGGTGGCTGATTTTGATATTAGCCTGTACCTTTTGAATTTGTGCTAAACAAAACATTAGGAGCTGTTCCAATGGTTCAGAAAATAAATGCACTATGTGGTACTGTGCTGATGGTTCAGATCCTAAGGAAGGTTCCATGATCGATTTCCACTTCCATCAGTAAGGTCTCAGCTTTAATTCCTGATTTGCTGAGTTAGCCAATTTCAAGTAACCAACCTCAAATGGGGAAAAGTTGATGACTTTTCCTACTTCTGATCTTTATTTTATGATCCTGTTGGAAGTTTGGCTGCAATGTACTCCATGTAACGCTCGAGTGTGAAGCACGGATATTGGGAAGGTACTAAATTGTCACAGCTGCTGGTAGGGCTGTGCTTTAGCATGATTTGCCATGTGCAGGATTCGATAGTGGGAAGGAAAATTAATTTAAAAAGTAACACGAGGTAACAGCAGAATAATTTTATAAAGGAAAAGATACCGTAAGCATTGTTCTGTGGCGTTACACATGTTCATGAATCAAGTCAGAAAATCAGAGTTGTTCCTTAAGCCTCTAGCAGTTATACGTTTCCTGGTAGAGCAAACAGTACTTTTAACTTTTTCAGAAACAATCACGATTATGACAGATATGTAATCACTTACCATCTTGGGTATTACACATATGAATTTCTGGTTCAAATGATTTTACAGTCAATATCCGATAATTGTACACTATGGTGCATTTTTCAAACAGTAAGATATTTAAGACAGAGATGAGAATTTTTTTCTCAGAGGGTTGTGAGTCTTTAGAACGCTCTTCTTAAAAAGGCAGTGGAAGCAGAGTCTTTGAATATTTTTAAGGCAGAGATAGACAGATTCTTGATAAGCAAGGCGGTGAAAGGTTATTGGGGGTAGGCAGGAATGTGGTGTTGAGGTTACAATCAGATCAGCCATGATCTTATTGAATGGTGGAGCAGGCTCGTGGGGCTGAGTGGCCTACTCCTGCTCCTAGTTCATATGTTAGTAGAGACTAATTGTTGCCCTAATCATTGTACCATTTAATCAAGGCCTTTCTATTCATTGTGTGTACACTTGGTTACCAATATAAATGAGAAGACTGATATGAGCTATCCTCATTAAATCTATTAATAAATTAATAAGAATTAATAAAAAAATTACTAAAATAATATAAAAGTCAGATATTGGCTTTGTAAGTTACAGAATTAATATTTTAAGGGACACAAAAGATTTCAGGGCAGAATTAAGCTGCTTTTGATGAAAATTCTAGGCATTTGGTACCAAGATTGCCCTCAATCTGAAATATCAATGATAAGTGGAGTGACAAACTCTGAATGCCTCATTCCCATAGAGAATGCTGGGATACTTGGCTTATTAATGGTCACTTTTTCAGGGCTATGCGCTCCAGGTCCTGGCTTCTGTGTATAATAGGTGGGCAAATCATATCGACCCAGCATTGAGTAGGCTGGAAGTTTCCGCAGATAAACGTTGGGGTCAGTGCGATTGTACCTGCCAGGCCCTGGGGTTTTGGACAGATCTTCTCTTTTCGTCCTCCCAGTGACTGAGAAACTAGCACTGGAAGACTTGGTAGGAACCTTTGGTCCAATTAGGGATGGGAGAGTATAACTATTAGGAGCAGGAACTGCATCCAACTTGCGATATCTAGTTCGGGATCCCATGGAATATGCTGGTGATCTGTGTTCGTTGAGGTAGGGTGCCCTCTCCGGATTATATGTGCCGGGTCCAGGTGTTCCCAGTGTCCGTGAAACATCTAAGTAGTCCAAAAAATTTATATTTTAATCAGGTAACAAGTCAGAACCGTATAAAAGCAAGTACTGTATTTTAGATTGAAATATTTTTCTTACATTTTTCTTTCTCTCTCAGTGTTTTTCTCTAACTTTCTCCCCTGACTCTTGTTATAATAAGGCTTCACAGGTGCTCTCACTGCTGAGGGTACCTTGATCAAGTGACATTCCTCATGCATGAACTTAGACAGTAGATGAGGGTTGGACACTTAGCTGTGCAGGAGCCAAGCTCATTCCTGTTCTCACCCAACATTCACAGACTTTGGCGTAGTGGTAGCATTCCTTTCTCTGAGTCAAAAGGTTATAACCACTAGCATTACTGCCCCAACAATGTGTTTCATCTACAAATAGAACTCCAATGTATTATGTGCGTTTTCTTTCTAACATTTCATACTTAATTTTCTGTTTTTCTTTAATTTAGCCACTGCTCCAAGGTATTAAAATAAAAGCTTCTCAAAACCCAAATGGTGAGGATATTTTCATTCTGTCTTTGTTTGAAACCTTCTAGTGATTGATACTATATTTAATGATAGCTTTGCTCACCATAGGTTTTCACTCTGCCCAGTATGGAGTATGCGGGTGTTCCATTTCTGCCGAATCGTGTGGTCTTTGGATCAACGTAATACTGAGGTCCTGGGCTGCAGTTGGTGTAATATACTGACAATGGAAAGAGTAAAATTGCTTTAAGCTTTTTTTGCCAGCTTACAGATATTGAATTTGAATTCCCTAATGCTCCCACTTCCTTTTACCTGTTCTCCATTTGTTACCACGTGCAGGATATGTTTTTAGATTGAGCTAATATTGACACTGGCAGTACTTGAGTATTAATATCAAGTGCCTGCATTCGTATTACATGGCTTCACACAAAGAAACAAAGCGAGGAAACTCTGCTGCAGGGACAGTGAACTTTTACAGAAATATAGCCTGGGAATTATCATGTGGAAAATTAACATACTATCAGTTAATGTAGTTGTATAACAAATTATTGTGTCCAAAATGGGTTAAACCTCCTTTAACATAATGGAAAAATTAATTATAGGTACACATTAAGCACTTAGACATTTACAATAATTTACAGAGTGACATGTACATGTTTTTTTCAACAGATAGGAGTACATGATTTGAAACTTGAAAGGGTTTTTAGGTCCTGATGGGGGCGGGGACGAGGCTGATGGGGGCGGGGAGGAAGTTGATAGGGGCGGGGAAGAGGCTGATGGGGGCGGGGACGAAGGCTGATGGGGGCGGGGACGAAGGCTGATTGGGGCGGGTAGGAGGCTGATGGGGGCGGGGGGGAGGCTGATGGGGGCGGGGGAGAGGCTGATGGGGGCGGGGAGGAGGCTGATGGGGGCGGGGACGAAGGCTGATGGGGGCGGGGACGAAGGCTGATGGGGCGGGGAGGAGGCTGATGGGGGCGGGACGAAGGCTGCTGGGGGCGGGGAGAGGCTGATGGGGATGGGGAGGAGGCTGATGGGGGCAGTGAGGAGGCTGATGGGGGCGGGGAGGAGGCTGATGGGGATGGGGAGGCGGCTGATGGGGGCGGGGAGGAGGCTGATGGGGACGGGGCGGAGGCTGATGGGGGCGCGGAGGAGGCTGATGGGGGCGGGGAGGAGGCTCATGGGGGCGGGGAGGAGGCTGATGGGGACGGGGAGGAGGCTGATGGGGACGGGGAGGAGGCTGATGGGGGTGGGGAGGAGGCTGATGGGGGCGGGACAGAGGCTGATGGGGACAGGGAGGAGGCTGATGGGGACGGGGAGGAGGCTGATGGGGACGGGGAGGAGGCTGATGGGGGCGGGGAGGAGGCTGATGGGGGCGGGGAGGAGGCTGATGGGGGCGGGGAGGAGGCTGATGGGGGCGGGGAGGAGGCTGATGGGGGCGGGGAGGAGGCTGATGGGGGTGGGGAGGAGGCTGGTGAGGGCAGGGACAGAGGCTGATGAGGACGGGGAGGAGGCTGATGGGAACGGGGAGGAGGCTGATGTGGGCAGGGACAGAGGCTGATGGGGACGGGGAGGAGGCTGATGGGGGCGGGGGGGAGGCTGATGGGGGCGGGGAGGAGGCTGATGGGGGCGGGGACGAAGGCTGATGGGGGCGGGGACGAAGGCTGATGGGGACGGGGAGGAGGTTGATGGGGGCGGGGAGGAGGCTGATGGGGGCGGGGACGAAGGCTGATGGGGGCGGGGAGGAGGCTGATGGGGGCAGGGACGGAGGTGGGCAGGCTCTAAAAATAGTGGCGCCAGCCAATGTTCCTGTTTCATGTTGCCTCTCCTGCTGCCAGCGATTTTCCGAGGACAGGAGAAGGCGGGTCCTGAAAACCGATTTGGGAATGAGGCCAATTAATCCCGTTAATGAGCTCATGGTCAGCTTGTTAAGGGCCAGTTTGGGATTTTGGTGGGGGGGTGGGTCACAGGTTACACACTGGATCAGGGCCTGTCCAGGTGCATGAAGGTGGCAGCATAGCAGGGTGCCAGTCATGGCCGTACCATCAACCTTGGTGGGCCCATAAAAGGGAGCACAGCTGAGAGGGGCACACGTGCCACTGGGTATGTGGACGTTGCGGGGAGAGTGGTTCTTACACGGTTGGGCAATGTAGTGGATTATGACCCTCCTGGCATTGCAGGCACACAGGATTGGGTTAGGTTTCCAGACATTATTGGGAGTTCAGCTGAGCACAAGGAATAGCCATCTCTCCAGGTGATAACCCTGGAACAAGCAACTGATAATGGGAGCACGATTCTCAGATTTTGGGTCTAGTGATGAGCATCAAACATCAGCAGCAGAGGCAGAACTGAGGCAGGGGAGATGAATGAGGGGCAGGAAGGCAATGTAGGCCATAGCCTCAGCATAGCATCTACTACTGAAGACAGTGCTACCTCGAGATGTCAGAGAACCAGTGCCGCAGGAGGCTGCGCCTATGCAGCAGATGGTCACAAACATTTGTTCCTTTGTCGCGGAAGACTTCCCAAATCACAGCACTGCTTGCCATGCACTGCCAGTAGCCAGCAAAGTCACTTCTTTGCCTCTGGCTTCTTCCAAGGATCAGCTGTAGGATTTGGTGTCGTCTCTCAAGCGACAGCACACCTTTACATCTCGCAGGTCACTGATGCCACTTTTTGCAAGAGCAGGGGAATACATACAATTTCAGACAGATGGGACCTTGCAGGCACAAAGGGCTATGAGATTCCCCCAGGAGCATGGCATCATCAATTGCACCCATGTGGCCATCAAGGCACCAGGTGACCGGCCAGTGAGACTCATCAACAGGAAGGGTTTCCACTCCCTCTATGTTCAGCTAGTCTGTGACCACAATAAGAGTTTCCTGCATGTGTGCGCTCACTTTCCTGGCAGCTGCCATGACTCCTTCATCCTCCAGCAGTCCAGGCTGCCATAGCTCTTCATCCTACCCATCCCGCCCCCCCCCACAAGCTTCGTGGATGGATTCAAGGGGACAAGGTTTATCACCTGAAGAGATGGCTACTCACCCAGAGATGGAGCCACAGAGGTGCTACAGCTGAAGCCATCTGCTCAGAAGGATCACCGTCGAGCAGGCCATCGGGTTCTGGTGCCTGGACCAGTCAGGTAGCACCCTGCAGTACACTCCTGCAAGGGTCTTGCGCCTTGTGGTACTGTGCTGTACTCTCCATAACATGGCTCTCCAGAGAGACGTGGACCTTGAAGAGGGTGCCCTGGAACAACACAGCCCATCAGAGGAAGAGGAGGAGCAGGAGGAGCAGGAGGTGGAGGAAGAGGAGGAGCAGGAGGTGGAAGAGGAGGAGGAGGATGAGGAGGAAGATACCGAACAGAGAGATGCTCAGCTGCATAGGGAGGTGGCTGGCACAGTGCAAGGCTCGAGGATCTTATTAGGATGCCGTCAATATCAGGGATCATCTGATGCAGGCACATTTCTGCTGAGCATTTCTAACCCAGGGGGATGGCACAGTCTGGAACTCACTTTGTGCTGTTTGTGCAAACACTTCTATTGAAGCCGCAGCCTGAAATGGATCCATTTTTATCGCCAATGAATGACACAGGTCTGTCCAGAGGTCTCACAGTCCCCCTTTGAAGCTCTTTGCTTCCCTTCACCATCTCTTCCCTCTGTTTGAGCTTGGCATTAAAGGTTGGAAGCTCATGCATCTGGCGTCATGTGTCAAGATTTACAATGTGTTCAGAAAGTTAAAAAGTACACATTTACAAGTGTAACAAACCTCAGTAAACCACTTAGTGCTCTTCCCCTTGTGGCCTTGGATGAGGTGGATACAGCCTGCTTGCATGTTTCTGCTCGCACCGGAGATGCACATGGTGGTCCTTTTGTCAGAAGGGCCATGGAGGTCAATGAGATGATGGTGCCCCTGAGGGGTGGCACCATCATGCTCCTCGGTTACTGCCTCAGCCCTTGGCTGGCACTCCAGAAGGCTGGAGGGGAGCACCAGTTGGGGCGCAAATGGTATCCACTCCAAACATGTCTGCACCGCCGGCGCCACTGACCTGTCCATACTACAGCGTGTGGCATGCTTTCTGTGCACGTCAGTCTGCAATCCCTGCATGCACTCCGAGTGCTGCCCCATATGGCTCTCCATGCGGTTAACCACTCTCTCAATGGAGAAGCTCATGCGCACAAAGCCCTGAGCTGTAGAGGCGCACATGATCTGGATGAAGTCTTCCATTCTCTTCCCATGACCCTACACTACCTCAGGGAACTCTGCCATGTGGGAACACACATTTGCTGCTGCTGGTCTAAGTAGCGCCTTCTTTCCTGGGACCATCGAGGCCTTGCATCTGTGCCCAGCTGAGCCAGGCTGTGCATATCCTCCATCCTCCGAGGGGGCTTTCCTCAGCTGCCTCTTCCTCTCTCACCTCCTGCTCCTCACCCAGTGCCACCCTATCTAAGTGTGCATGAGAACCCACCGAGGTGATGGTATCTGAGCTGGTGGAGGGTGCACTTGTAAGGTGTGGTGCTGCTGACTCTGCTGCCTCAGTTTCTTCTGATGGGACTGGTGCTGTTACAGGAGACAGGCTTTGCCCTTACACGTCAGAACCTGTGGGAGACACAAGAGGAGATCATGAGAAACCTTTGCAGTACTGAGGCTTCCCAATGCAGCTGTGTCTTTGGTATGCTGTCAGACGGGGAGGAGTGTAGTCCACCCCCTTCATCTACCAGATTGCAATATCTTTTCACCCTGTCCATCAGGAATGCCCATCTCTCCTTCCCCAACTTGCTCCTGTGGGGCCACCCTTGCGATCTCTATGTCTCCCTCCTCCATGGTAGTGACGATGTGGAGACTGGGCACTCCTCCTCTTGTCAGTGATCTTTCTCTGGCATTGTGCACCCTTTTCTCCTGCAAGGATTAAAGAGAGAGATATAAGGCACTGCTGGCCCATGTAACCATAGCAGCGGCTCATTGACATAGGAAGCTGCATGTATCAGTGCTGGCAGGTCCTCAATAGCCTTGCTGAAGGATCAGTAAGTGCCCCGGGCCCACATTCCTCCCATGTTTAGGAGCAACATGCACCCTCAGGCTCCTCAGCTGGATTGACTACTGGAGGTTGAATATCCGGAGGCCTGTCATCAGGGTCTGGCGTTGCACTCAGCTTGCTGGAGTGAAGATGGTCATTGAAACTTTTACGGCATTGGACCCAGTTCCTCCACACCACATTTCGGCTGCTGACGGTCTCAGCCACCTCAGTCCATGCCAGCTTAGTTTTCCTGGGGTGGCCTTCTCCTTCCACCTTCCAGAAAGATGACCTCCTTCCTCTCCTTCACAGCCTCTAGGAGGACCTCGAGGTTGGCCTCTGCCTCTGTTCCTTGATCCCTGGTGCTTGCATCTTTTCCTGCAGATGGCAGCCCGTGATGTGTTTAAATGGTACCCGCACTTCAGCAGTCCCGCCTCCATTCCCCCAGCCGCAGCTGCTAATTGAACGCCCAAACCACTCTCCGGCCAATTATCAGCCCACCTCTGCAAAATTGGCGGGCTGTGGCTACTTACCCCTCGCCCCCACCCCCCCACCCCCCCCACGACCCCCGGGCCAGGGTCGGAACTGGGAAATAGTCCTAATGTTGATTTCCCATTCCCACAGGCAGAATCACTCAAACATCCAAGTGGCAAAATGGCAGTCCTGGTAAGATAGCAGCAACATTGCCCTGCTTCTGTCTTTTGCGTTCTTAGAAACTGTCAGTGGTAATTCTGGGAGAAACATCTGTCGTATTAACAGTTGGCACATAATATGTACGCAAGCAATAATTAAAAGAAAGAATTATTTTTTAACTTGACAGTTTATAGTCACTATCATTGAAATATTAGTCACATTACCAAAGCAATGACAAAATAATCTATATAGCCCTCTTAGTACTACATTTTTGACTCAACATGTTTTAAATTCTTTGCTTTGTCAAACTATGATGAAAGAGACAGTTGTTTGAGTTATGATCACTTACATGCACTGCTGTGTTTTTTCCCAAAAGTGTAAGCTGGATTTGTGTGTTTGGTATAATCATGGCCCACAAAACCAATTGCTGGGGGTAATCCATATCTTCCCGGTCCAGGCCCTTTACAAAATCAGAGAACAAAAATTCTTTTTAAAAATGAAGGTCACATTAAAGATACTCCTCACAGCTGGAAAATTAGTCTGCAGTGTGCTAAAGAACCTTCTTGTGATCAGCAATAAAGGAGTGCTCATAGAAACTGAGGAATAGATATCAGGCCTAACCTTTCTTTCAGCAATAGTCTGGTGGGAGGGGGGTGGATAGTGTGCTAAAATGGAAGAGATAAGGGTTCCAATGCCAATCATTATTATAAATCATTATTAGAATACATATGAGGACACAATAAACTCTTCAAATCAAGATATGATGTTTTTGTATCTTCACACTCTTCCCTTGAAGTACAAGGGAAGGTTTCAAAGGCTGATTAGCAGTTTGACAGGCACAGCACGAACACTCCTTCCACGATCATGACCATCTTTACATCATTGAATAAGGTGGTTAGTCCGATATGACTGGAGCATTTTATTTCATGAAAAAAATGACAAAATGGAACCACCCTAATCTAAAAAAATATAAATTGATCCTGTGGAATGATACCTTATTACTTTCGGAATATGTTTATATGTTTAACCAATGACACAAGCATGATGGAGGATGTCATCAGCATTAGTGATGGCAACTGAAAAAAAGATGGCTGCTACAAACTCGCCCGCCTACTGAACTCATGCTTCAGATCTCGTAACAGGTCAAGTTTTTATTAGTGGACCTATCTGTGACATTACAAACTGTGGCCTATCAGACTACTTTTCAATTCTTGTCTAAAAAGGAGCATTTTTTTAAAGAAAAGAATGAACCGTTTGTCAACATGCATTTGAAGTTAAAGTCTTAATTTGTTGGACGGTCATAGTTGCTTTAATTATTAGCCCTGACTGGTTTCAATGCCTGAGCTTGGTTCTCAGCCAAATTGCGAATTGCCTGCACAAGGTACATTTCTAATAAATATATAACCTGGATTCTGCAGGGGTGCACTACAGGAGGTCCCTCATGAATGTGTCAGAACAAGTTTTTTATTCCAAGAGACCAAACATTACAAATTGATTGTAAGTGGCAATAATAAAACTGACAAGCAGTTAAGCATTAGTATAGCTATAATAAATGTTTTAATTTAAATTTTCATGTAACAAATGCCATACGTGAATTTTCTTAAAAAGTCATACACTGATATAGCAGTGGTGTACATTCTCACCATAGCATTTACAGAGTGTACATTGATGGCTTAGTTGTGTATATTTGTACAGTAATTTAGGTTTGAGGCAAATATAAGTTGGGGGCTGCACATTGGACAGAGATGTATAGGAGCTCTCTTAGCCCGATAGGAAAGTCTTTTGGTTGGGTCACGTTTTCTGTAAATCCGGGGAGAAATGGTGCTATGTACATGCTTGGGATATTTCTCCATCTGTGGAAGTCAAATATGGATTTGTGAGAGGGGACCTGTTGTTTAGTCTCCACGAAGGGAGTCTAAACTGATTGATATTTTCCTAGTTCTACACAGAGGCCATTTATTGCATTCTCTTATCAGATATCTAATCCTATTCGAATTGTGTGGGAGAGATAGGATTTTGCTAAAGAGTGTGAATGCACTCACTAACAGTGAGTATTGTGTTAGTCACTCTGGAGTGCTTTCTCCTGGTCCCTCAACTATCCTGCATCCCTTCCCATAATCGGACCCCCCACAATGATTGCCCTTCGCTCACAATTGGCCTGCCCTATGATTGAACCACACCGCCCATATAATCACTGATCCCACCCCAACAATTGGACAACTTCTCGCAGTCACCGACTGCCCCCAACAAGTGGACCCCACTCCCACAATATCACTGACACCTCCCCCGTGATCATCACCTATCACCCCCACGATCCCCATCTCTGTCCTTGATCTCTCTCTGAACCCCCTGCAATCACCCCTGACCCTAAAAGCCACACTGTATTCACCACTGCCCTTCCTCCCTTGCAATCTCCACTCGAGCAGCGCGAAGTTACCTGTTCCTGTGTTGCCCAATACACAACCAAGCTTGTCAATCAGGCTGGCTTTTGGGTGGAGATCCTGTATTTAAAAAAAGCACACATGCTGTGGAGTCAATCTCCACAGTGTTCAGAGAAACCCAGACTTCCAAGGTTTCCTGACTAGAACTCCTCCTCCTGCTTGGAAATCCCGACCAAGTAAATATCAGGGCCAATATCACTGGAACACCATCACCTGTTGGCTCCCCTCCAAGTCAAAAACTATCCCAATTTGGACTGTTGCCGGAAAAAAAATCATAGAATTCCAACCTAACACCATCATGGGAGCACTATCACCACAAGAACTGCAGCAATTCAAGGGGAAGACCCACCATCACTTTTTCAGGCCAACTGGAGACTTGCAATAAATGCAACCTTGCTAGTGTTGTCTGAGAATTATTTTTTTTTAAAGAAAAGTTCCATTCAGAGACCTGAGTGCCCATCCTGGATATCTTCAGGTAACGGGAAGAGGTAACAAAGAAAAAAGAAATCAAAAAGGGTTTAATTTTCACCCACGCGTGAGGTATGGAATATCCCCTCACACAAATCACTAATGAGACATTCCTTCACTTTACAGATGGGAAGTTTTTAATCAAAAATTGATGTGGATCTCGGACTCACTGTACAAGCAGCCGGTATGGATTTCAGGCCTCATCAGATGTGGGGAAAATAATACAAAGTGTTTGAAATTGCCAATTTTGATCATTCCTTGTGCGCTTTCTTCATAGAGAAGTCTTGTAACATACTTAGAGACGTCGCAGTGTGAATAGGTCAGAAAAATCTTGTAGCTCAATGTTTCTTCTTCACATGTGAATGGGATAAAATAGGTGCTTCATCATTCCCAGTTTTCTCTTCTATCTCAATCGCAGCAAATATTTTCAGGCACGTTGCAATTTTGAAACAGGAGTTGTTATATTTTGAGGAAGTTACTGCAACACCAGCATATTGTGCAATCTTAGAAAATTGATATTGGCCTGGATTTTGTGGTAGAAACAACAATGAGGCTCATCATTATAAAAGAATAAAATTTTGGCCAATATTTTCCCATAGGAATGAAATATGCAAACAATAGAATAGATGCTACAATGTTGCAGAAAAGAACAGACACTGTAATAATTTCCATTTCTTGCCATTTTCTGTGGTATAACAAGTTTTATTCTCAGTCACATAACTCATCTATGTAATAGCTTCCTTTGAATTGAAGCTTTGCAGTATACCCAATGAGTAATTTATAAGTACCTCATTCCTCAGGATGCCCCAAAGCATTTTACAACCAAACCAAGAGACTAACTTTTGCAGTTATGTAGGAAAGCATGGAGGCTAATTGGTGCTCAGCAATGTCTGTCAAGCAGCAAATTAACAACCAGATTTTTGTTCCAGACATAAGGAGAATGCCTTACTCTTCTGCAAAGAGTACCATGGGTTCCTTGACATGCACCTGAGCAGGCAGACAGGGCCTCATGTATTATCTGCTTAAGGCACCTCCAACAATGCAGTATTCTGTCAGTACTGGAGCACGTGCTCAAGTCCTGGAGTGGAAGTTGAACTCTGAGTTACAGTGTTACCAAACTCAAGCTGACATAACTTGACTCAGTTGGTAATGCGTTTCTCAGCAGCTTTACATTTTTGGAACCGTTCCAGAATGCTGTTCCTTCAATGACTTCGCTGGAGCAGCTACGAGCAAGAGGACCTGAGGTACTGGGTTTCTGTACTTGTGAGGAATTTATGTCAGTTAAATACTTTATACCTTTTTAAATAAAAATTGGAAGGAAACTCTGAGCAACATGTGCACCCCCCCCCCCCCAAGACTTTCCTTCCCATTTAAGATTTTGGTCTGTGCATCGTACAACAGATGTTCATCACTGGCGTCAAAGATCTTGACAATTTACAAGCAAATTGAACAGGGTGCATCAATAATTGCATGCACATGAATAGAAATGGCACTATAACCCTGGATGAACATTGAACAGAAAGAACAGGGCTTCATTTCAGACTCCCTGTATCAATGAAGTGGAATGATCTTAATATTAATATGCTATCTAGCACATAATATACCGATCAAATGGATACTAGTTTATTTTTCAGTGATACAATACTGCTAAATTCTGACCGATATATTTTTCTGCCCTATACATATAAATTGTTGCAGTACTAACATTTTATGCTCCTCATAATATACACTTTATCATCTATCCTTGGGGTGACAATTATAAAACAATATGAATCTTTGCTTCCAGAATGAGCACTGTAGTTACTGACTGCATTGTCACACTGTAGTAAATTATATAGATACACTATGTGGATGAATCATACAGCACAGAAGGAGGCTATTTGGCCATTGTGCCTTTGCCAGTTCTTAGAAAGAGCTATCCAATTAGTTCCAGTCCCCTGCTCTTTCCACATAGCCCTGCAGATTGCAGATTTTTCCTTTTCAAGTAGATATCCAATTCCTTTTTGAAAGTTACTGCTGAATCTGCTTCCACCATCCTTTCAGGCAGTGCATTCCAGATCACAACAATTCACTGTGTAAAAAAAAATCTCTCCCTTATGGTTCTTTTGCCACTTACCTTAAATCGGTGTCCTCTGGCTACCAACCCTCCCTCCAGTGGAGACGATTTTACATAGATGGATGAAAGAGCTTTACAGAATTAAACAATTAGCATTCAATATAAAATTTCATTCCACTCTATAATTTCTTATACTCAAGCCTGTTTTACAGTAGTAATCCTATTATTTTGAATAATTGTGCTTGGATTTATTGAGCACATCTTCCTTTCTCAATTCCAGTTACAATCTAATGTAATTCATACAGCTTCATAATTACTAAAGGAAAAGTTTTAATACCAGAGCAGGTTACCTCTCTCGCGAGCTGCAATTGTGGGATACTCTTTCTCAGTGTTACTGTCCATCTTCTGGGAAAGAAAATACTTTGTTGAAATTGCTGAGGCTGGAGTTGGGCAGTTCGAGTGATTACTGAAATGTTATCCTAGTAACACGCTGCCTGATGGAGCAATGATATAAATGTTGATGCCTTTAACAACCCCTGAGTTGCCATGGAAGCAATTGCACTTAGCTCATCCAGGCATACAGTTACACATATTCTTTAGTGGGACATGCACTTCTGTCCTGGATTCAGAGGCTTTTCTATTGAATGCAGTGAGTGCACCTGCCAGATGTACAATGTAGTGTCGTGGTTATGTTACTGGTCTATTGATCCAGGGAACGTGAGATCCATTCTTAACACGGCAGTGTTTCAGTTCCAGAAGACCAACCACCCTATAGGGCAACTAGGATTGGCAATAAATGCTGGTTTTGTCAGCGATTCCCACATCCCAAGAATTTTTATTTTAAATAGGGCCAAGTTTCCGCTAGTTCTATCAGAGCAATCCAGACGGAATCTGGGGAATTTTTAAATGAGAGTTATAATCAAAACTTTCACCTTTGTGTTTGCTGTGCTCTTTTGCACAGATTCAAGATACATTTCACCCAAATCAGATCCCGTCTACAAAACTGACTACGCACCCCACTCCCCCCCCCCCACCCCCAGGTCGAAATTGCAAGATTTTGCCGTTTGCACTGGTTCGGGAAGACTCTTCAAATTGCACTCAATTTCCTGGGTGGACGGGCATCAGAAGGCACCTTTTAAAAGTGTTGTCATATCAAAAATATTTATTACAAAACTGACTAGTCTACAGCAACAAAGCAATTAAATGGTTCAGTATGTTTTCTTTAAAAGTCATTTTTAGTGATTTTAAATCCGGTTACTCACAGGTGGAGGAAGGACACGCTTATTGAAGTGCTTATTTTTCATGATAAGCCCATATAAAACGGTTCCAGTTTACCACTCTTAATTACATTAAAGAAATACTATGAGCTGATGGTGAAGTCCCACTGCTGGGGCCGAAAGTGAGAGGCGAACCCACTTCAGCCAGCTGGGTGACTACTTTGCGGAACACCTCCGCTCAGTCCGCAAGCAGGACCCCGAGCTTCTGGTTGCTTACCATTTCCACTCCCCCCTGCTCTCATGCTCACATCTCTGTCCTGGGATTGCTGCAGTGTTCCACTGAACATCAACGCAAGCTCGAGGAACAGCATCTCATCTACCGATTAGGCACACTACAGCCTGCCGGACTGATCATTGAGTTCAATAATTTCAGAGCATGACAGCCCCCCATTTTACTTTCATTTTTAGTTGTTCTTTCTTTTTTTCATTTTTACATTTTTTACAACCTTTTTTTGCATTTATTTCATTTCATCTTAGTTTGTTCAGTTTGCTTACCCACTGTTTTTTTTTCAGGTTTGCACTTGCTGCTGTTCAATATTCAGTCCGTTAACACCTATTCTGGACTAATGCTTTGTCTTTCAACACACCATTAACATATTGTTTGCCTTTGCTCCATGACCTTTTGGTCAGCTATGTGGCCTTGTCCAATCTACACCTTCTCCTTTGTTATCTCTTGCCCCACCCCCACCTCACTTGTTTATAACCTGTGACATTTTTAATATTTGTCAGTTCTGAAGAAGGGTCACTGACCCGAAACGTTAACTCTGCTTCTCTTTCCACAGATGCTGCCAGACCTGCTGAGTGATTCCAGCATTTTTTGTTTTTATTAAAGCTCCCTCTACGCTATCCCATTAAACACTCCCAGGACAGGTACAGCACTGGGATTGGCTGCTCTGTGATTGGGAATCCTGAGTGCTGAGTGCCTCAACGAGGTGCAGCTGATAGTGCTGCTGGAGAGGGAGCGCTCAGGAGGGAACTGCAAAAACCTTTCCACAACTTTTGCTGCAGAGGAAAGAGTTTGGAATAAGGCTGTATTTTGAGGTGGGTGTCAAGCACCAGAATTTTACTCCATTTGGACTGTTGTGGGAGGTGGAAGAGGCTGGAACAACAAGGGGTGGGGGCTGTACAATTGCATTGAATACACAAGGAAGTTCCCTTCCCCACCCCAATTGCCCAGGTTGGGTCAGCTGAAGCTGCTTGGCTAAACAGACAGAAGGGGATAAATAGTTCCTGGGGCAGCTTCAGCTGACCCAGGTGAAGATGCCTCCCCCAACCAGAAGACCAGGTGTGCTGGCAGAGATTGTTTTAAGTGTGCTGTGTGCACCACCTCCTGAGAGCAAGTCATCCCTTATAGCCTGTCATTCCCTCAGTTTCTCTCCTAACCTGTTGTTTGTTAGTTTGTTTGTTTGTGAATCTTTCAAGTTTTTTTTTTGAATTACAAGCCTACAATTTGGGGTGGGTTTAGCTCTTAGACCCATGGCAAGCCCTTCATCACTGGTGGCGGGGCTTTCTACTACCTTTGCAGCTGCAGCCTCTGTGGCTGCCCACACGGCCCCATCACCCTTTTAATTGCGAACATCCAGCCATGGAGTGAAGAGCTATCTTCACCCCCACATGTCCATTGAGGCCTGCGTGAAGGCAATGGCCGAGGCTGTCGCCCCTCGGCCATTGTTGTAACCTCAAAGATGTAAGGGAAGGCTGTGTTTTTTCTGAAGACTGAGCGGGTGGTTTCCCTGGCCCTGAGTAAAGGGATCACTGTCGGGGGGGACCTTCCTGCCGGTGGACCCTCCGGGGGCCACTGCACAGCGGATAATGTTGTCCAATGTCCAGCTCTTCATTCCCAGTGAGCTCCTCCTCCCCCACCTGCACCATCTGGGTGAGGTGAGGTCGGGGATCACCCCAATCCTGCTCGGTCTTTGGGAAAACAGCCTCCGGCATGTGTACTCATTCCGCCGACAGCTATTTATGCAGCTGGCGCGGGAGGAGGTCTCGGAGAGCCAATTTAATGTGGAATTCCAGGGGACGGCCTATCGCGTCTTCTGGACCTGGACGGGGCGCAGTGCTGTGCCTGCAAGGGGGTGGGGCACGTTCGTAAGAACTGCCCCAACCTCCTGGCTGCCAACTCCACCTTGGCAGCCCAGGGTGGCGCCACTGCACCTCCTCCCACTCCCCACACACATCGTACAGACACAGCTCAGTCGGTTCCGGAGGCTATGGTTTTCGCAGCCTCCGGCGGGGACGGGAGTGCCCGTCCGGGTGGAAGGAAGGCAAGAGGTGCATCCCTTGGGCACCATGACACAACCCGAGCCTGAGCTCAGCCCAAGGCCCATTCCCACTGTCCCATGGCTGGGCTCAGGCCCAGGGTAACTAAAAAAAGGAGGGTGCGGAGGCCTCTGATAGCATGGAGATCTCTGAGCCTCCATGCCCTAGTGGGAAAAAGAGGAGAAGGCATCCCTCCACAGAGCTAACAAGGGGCCCTGAGGTGCAGGGTCCATCTGTTGGAGGGGAGTTGTCTCCTGTTTCGGGTCCCCAGGTTCCCCCTGCCACCACCACCAACATCAAGGCTGCAAAGCCTGAGCAGGAGCTCCCTACCCCTCAAGATGGAGGGGAGGGGGAGACACCTGTACGTGGCCCCTCCAGGGGATGCCAGTGGAGCCCTGCTCATGGTGGGGGAGTCTGGGGACATCACCCATTCTGCCCTGGGTCGGGTGCCCTGAGTGGAGAGGAAGGGAGGGGGAGGCCCAGAGTGGTCGGCCTTCCCAGCCAGAATCCACTCACAACCAAGGGACACCTGACCTGATTACAATTGAAAATGCTGGGCCTGTGGGTGCTGGCAGAGTGGGAGATGGCCTCCTATCTCCGCCTCCGGTCTCAGCTCCGGCTGGATTTCCGGATTCGGGAACTTCCGTCTCCCCTGGACTGCTCATTGGCTTGGGGACGGAGGTGGAGGGGGGTCCAGGACCGCTGGTGCCCACAGGCTCTAGTTTCACCGTAGAACCCAGAGAGGACACCTCCGCCATCGATCCTGGGGCTGGGATCGTCACGGAGGTGGGATCAGCTGCAGCAGCCGGGACATCCGCCCCCCAGTGTGTGGTGGGCATGTCGGCCGCTGGTGGTGACGACCCGGAGGAGGATGGGGACTCTGAGGCGCGGAAGATGACCTTGATTCCATCGCCAGTGAGGTGGTGGAGTCCCTCGTGCCTCCCACCAAGTCTCCTCTCATCCCCATGGCGGAACTCCAGGATTTCCTCGCAGCTTGCCGGGGTTGCCACGATAAAGATCAGCTGGCCCTCGGCCGCTGGTCGAGTCTGGCGCTGATCATTCTGTCCATTCGTGCCGCCCTCAAGAAAGCGGGCAAGGGCACGGGCATGAAACTGGTTGAGAGGCGCCATTTTAATGTGTTCCTTAATGGGTTGCTGGGGGAGTAGAAGGGCAGGTGCACTTCCGCTCCCTCCTCAGTGAGGTGTTGGTGCCGGGTTTTAAGTACCTTTGACATGAAGATAACCATAGCCAGCCTCAACATTATCGGCAGCAGGGGGTCTCACCGCAGATTTCACAATCTCTCAGTCCTCAGGGAAGGGAGATACGCGATGAGCTTTCTGCAGGAAACCCACACTGTTCCGGGAGACGAAGCCACCTGGCTCCTGGAGTGGCAGGTGGGGTCTAAATGAGTCACCTCACCCCTATTTCTAGTGGGGTGGCTATCTTGTTGGCCCCGACTTTTCAGCCGGAATCTTGGGGGTCAAGGAGCTAGTGCCGGGCCGCTTGCTCCACCTCGCCGTTCACCTGGGTAGCATGCCGCTCCACTTTGTGAACGTGTACGCGCCAAGGCCCGGTGCATTGCAAGCGCGCTTCTTTGAAGAATTGTCCTGTCTCTTGAGCTCCATCAATATCGGCAAGTGCATCATCCTCGGGGGGGGATTTTAACTGCACCCTCAAGGTGGGGGATCGCTCCGGTCCCCAGTGCGGCCAAGCGTTGGTGGAGAAGTTGAGGGAACTGATCAGCTCCCTTAACTTGGACGTCTGGTGGAATCTCCATCCCGACTCCAGCGCCTTCACGTGGAGGTCTGGAAGAGGAGGGTCCCGAATCGACCGCCTCTACTTTTCGCAGGCGTACGTCTCCCGCACACGGGCGGGGTCTGCGTACTGGCACTTTAACAACCGGCTGCTGGAGGACAAGCGATTCCAGGACTCGTTCTGTCGATTCTGGGCCGACTGGAGAAGGAACCCTCCTTGAGGCTATGGTGGGATGTGGGCAAGACTCACATCCGCGTCTTCTGTCAGGAGTATGCGAAGGGGTCAACCAAGAGGCGGGAAGCCGAGATCGGGCGCAGAGAGAGGGAGGTGCTCGACTTGAAGACCCGCCTCGGTCATGCCGTCGCGGACCCAGCCTTGTGGCAGGCGTAAAAAGAGAAGGGCGCCCTAGTGGCACCCTTGCCATGGAGACAGGCATTGCCACCAGGGGACCCCTACATGTGCCATTGACTGCCCATAAAGGACGGCCCCCACTCGCCCCCAGAGCCCGCTGGGAGTCCGCCAAGTTTCACCGGGCAGTCTCCCCATGCAGCAGCGGCCCTCCTGATGTGGGCAAAATGCCCGTGGAGGCAGTTTGACCATCAACGGGCAACTAAGCTACCAACCTTTCCGCCACTGGCAATCTGGCAAGGCAGTGGGAAGGCTTCGGGCTCCCCTCGCAATGCCTTCTCCTACTATTTTGCAACCTCTCCCGCCTCCCAGACGATTACCAATGGACCGGGAAAATTTAGCCCTTTATATTGAAAGAGAAAAAGAAACAATTGCATTCTATTACGCTGCCAGATTGTGTTGGTTCACTGAAGATTTTATAATTGTGATCATGCAAATGAATTTTAGTGGAAACTTGAAATGCAACCAGCATAATTCGATTGTTTACATCCTTTTATAAGTGCATAAATTATCCAATCAATATCTGTATCCATAAAATGCAAACTATAAGCTTTGTGATGACTAAATTTTCAGAATTTTTTTTTTTGAAAGGACAGGTATTTATAAATTTTGAAAGAATGATTTCCAAAGTGAATTATCCATTTTTTTCATTGTTTGATCCTAATCCATTATGAGATCTGGTGATTTGAGTGAAAATTTTCACAAAGAAATTTGTAAAGGACATGTACAGAAAGTGAAGTAGGAACATGAATGAATGAATAAATAGTAAATTTCTTACCAACTGCAGATTGATAAATAATTATAAACAATGTCGCCCCGTTATATACCAGTGGCTTAATTTAATATAAATCAGTGCATGTAACAAGGAGGAGAAGGGGAGTTCAAAGGAGAAAAGCAATTTAGGAAAAGAAAGAAAGAAAGAGAGACTTGCATTTATATAGTGTTTTTCATGACTGGAGGACGTCCCAAAGCGCTTTACAGCAAATTAAGTACTTTTGATGTATTGTCGCTGTTGTAGGAAACCTGGCAGCCAATTTGTACACAGCAAGATCCCACAAACAGCAATGTGATATTGACAAGGTAATTTGTTTTTGTAATGTTGATTAATGAATAGATATTGGCCAGGACACTGGCGATCACTCCCCACCTCTTCTTCGGAATAGTGCCATGGGATCTTTTACCTCCAGTTGACAGGGCAGACGGGACCTTGGTTTAACATCTTATCTGAAAGATTACCCCTCCAACAGTGTAGCACTCCCTCTATCCTGCACTGGAGAATGTGGTCACATCATTATTTTGTCCAGCAGAGTGCTGTAAGAGATGAACAACATAGTAATGCATTCAATTAGTGATCTGATTTAGTAACCATCCAGAGAACCTCAAGGGTCCAGATATGTAAACTAAGGCCTACATATTTGAGAGTAAAAATCAAATTAGATTTGTCCTGAGAAAGATTGAGGAAGTGGTATGAGTTTGTCAGCTTTAATAAACAGAATTGAATAAAATAATTCTCATTATTTATGTCATGATCTGTCAAAATGCTGCCTTAATATTTACAAGGAAATAACAAGAATAATATTTTTTTCAAACCTCTAATAATGAATTCCTGGCTTTGTGCTGCCAATATCACTGGGAAGGACAAGAGAGGAGGGAGGTGAATGGGTCTTACAAACAGCAAGTCCTTGCATTCTGTGTGAATAGCCCATCTTTCAGTCAACCATTGAAACAATCCTGAGAGCCATCAACACAGATGCATGCTGAGAGTTAGGGGTATACTATCTTGTGAATTCTCTTCCTCTAAGGTCATACACTTTCAAATGAGATGCTTTAGAAATGTGATACTTTGAGGTGTGATAGATGACCAGAAAACCCAAATCTTTTATACATAAGCCAATGGAGTTGAATTCTTTAGTACCATTATCTTTGATCCAGTGAGAGTCAGAGACAGTAGCTGATAGAATTTTAAAAGAATATTTTGGGAACAGTTTAATTGGTTCTCTCTTTTTTACATTGGTAGCTTTATTTTACTGCTCACTGAGTAGTAAATCTTGTTTCTGCATGCTACATGTTTGATACATTTTTCACCTGTTCAGTTGTGATTGGTCAGCATTTTATAAAAATATATATTTAAACCAATCTTAAGTGTGATATGCTTCACAAGTGTTATAGGCAAGGGTAGAAGCAAGACAGGTAGATGGAGTTATCACAGAGATTAGCCATGAATTGAATGGCAGAACAGGCTAGAGCTGCTGATTGGACTTCTGTTCCATGTTCCTTCGAGGTGTATAATTTTGAGGTGTGACAGGCATAATCTTTCACAATTAAACTGATAGCACTGAATTCTTTGGTATAATTTCATGTTGAATTATGAGTAGTTTCATGCTGATTAGGAAATGGATTGAAATTGGTCGTAAACATGCTGCAAAAACCTAAATAATGGTTTTGAAAAAAATGGTTTTATCTGTAAACGGAACAGGATCTCATGAAGCCAATGTTAAGCTTGTGGCGCTTTTCTACTCAATCCATTTCTTTTTTTATGATTTGTTTGAAGTCACCACATTCTTAAAAACAGCCCATAAAATGTTGCAAAAACCATAGATTTGTGTTTTTGCCTCTGACTTTTCCAAGCCTTCCAATATTTATATTCTAAGGTTCCTCGACACTAACTAATTCTGGAGTATAACAGATGGCACTGGAGGAAGAATAAGTCAGTATCATAGGTTTTACAGTAAGGCTGTTATGGGACCCCTCAATGGTGCAAGGAGTTCATCCAATGAGAAACTGAGCCATATGGAAAGCCCAAGGTTTGATAAAGTAACTGTCTGAGCAAGGTACTGTAGGGTGGACTGATGCCAGTGGAATTATTTGCCCAGTATGGAATCAATACCTTCAAATGAAATGAGGAAAAAATGGACAGAAAATGTAAATGAATCAAAAAGGGAGAACAAGTTGGTAGTGGCAATGTTGCAATTTTTATGATAAAAGCACTCTGAAAATATTTTCATCTGTTAAAACTTGTACCTGCTGAAAACCAGCATTAATGTATACGCCATAGTGAATCAACGTTTTGACTTTCTTTCCAACCTTACTGTTATTCTTAATGAAGGATTTTCTGATCTGCAAGCCATTAGTTCATGATTTTTTTTTTTTGCTGCCCTGCATTGCATTCATGCTTAATGTGACAGCCAGAGTCTGCAGTTAATCTTTAAAAGGATAGGACTGAGTCTGGCATAATACTTACTTAAATGTTATTTAAAACATGTCTTTACTAAACCATAACAAATAGCTAATTGAGATGAATCGTGCCAAGTGGGGTTTAACCCATTAAAATCAAAGAAATTTTAGGGATGATAAATGTAACAATTATCAGCTGGGTTACTTTTCAATATCAAGTGCTCTGGGGATAGAGATAGCAGTGCGCTTCATTAATGTTGCGCAACCTTCTCCCTCGTCCCCCAGGAACCAAGATGAAACAAGTCCTGACCTGGCTGCTTGCTGTCAAGGTTCCAGGATTCTCCTGAATTTTATGAATCAAGTTTACTATTAACAGAGGAATGAGCATTGGTATGTTTCACTTAAACTAATGATGTAGCAGTGATTACATTTTGAAAATGCCTCCTATCCTCTTGGACAACATCCAGTATCAATGACAAAATATGGAGGCAGCAGCAGTGATTCAACTTCAAGCCACATAAGTAGATGCTGACCTGACTTCCAAGGAACTGAATACAGGAATTGAGATTTTCTATTGAATTCAATGGTGTAAATAGACTGTATTGTGGAAGCAGTGAACATAAAGAATATACAATATTAGACTCATCTGACACAACATATTGGAAGCTTTAAAACCAGAATAGAGTAGAAATTCTCAGGAATTGAAAGATAAAAATAACTTAATTAAATATATATCAGCCTATACTCAGTTCCATGGAAACCAGATACAAAACAGATTATTTTAGTTAGACGAATTTCCAGTTAAGAGCAATTGAGTCCAGTTGTGGTGTTTCTGCCAATTTATTTCTGTAGCATTAAGTGCCTGTTATTTTTCAGTTATCAGTTATTTTTACAAGCATTTGCTGCAGCATACCGGAATTATCTAATATCACATAATACTGTAAACCCAAGTTCGATGGAGCAACTTTTGTCCTGCAGTGAGTCTCACTAATTTTAGTATCAATTCAGACTGGTAGAGGCAGGCAGTTTGTTAATGGCAAAAATAATTTGCACTTTGGGGTGAATCCAAATTTGCTTTGCCATTCTAACTCCACTGTAAATTAGGTCACTTTGCAACTTTGTTCTGTAACTGGCTCCACCAATGATACCTTTAAAATAATTGGCAAAAGAATTAGAGGCAATATGAGGAAAACAACGTTTACGCAGTGAGTTGTTATGATCTGGAATGCACGGCCTGAAGCGTGGTGGAAGGATACTCAATAATAACTTTCAAAAGGGAATTGAATAAATACGTGAAGTAGAAGAAATTGGGGGGCTATGAGGAAAGAACAGGGACCAATTGGATAACTCTTTCAAAGAGCTGACACAGACACAATGGACCAAATGGTCTCCTTTGTGTGCAGTATCATTCCATGATTAATTTCCACATCACCAATGTTAAACCTTAATACCAGAATATATTAACAAGCTCATTAAAATGTAAGATGCCAAAGGTTTTCCAGTGTTGCTTGTCTCTTGTCACTTACTTGCAGATCTTTCTGTTGCTTTATAAAAATTAAGTGTTTTATAATTGAATCCACTTAAAACCAGGGTTATAGACGTCCACACGACCAGTCAGTTTGTTTCTGAGCATGACAGGGATGAGAAATGGGCACAGCTAATCTAATTGTTTGTTTCAGTGGAACATTTCATTTACCGCCCAATCCAAGAATTGGTGAAATCCACCCAAAGACACAGTTGAGGAAGTGATGTACTTTGGTTGACAGTCCAAGGCTGTTAGCAGGGTTCCGGGGACAGCTTGATTTAATGAATTACTGATGACATTACCTTTTAAATACCTAGCTTTGTTTTTGTCTTGAGAGTTTCATAATGCATAAAAGAGCTGAGATTAGTGTTGAACATGAATGCTGCTGTGACACTGAACCATATACACAGGAAGGTTCCAGGTTTGAACCCTAGTCTTGGCTGAGTTAGTAATCTCAGATGGGAAGACAGTGAGTCACCACAACTGGCCTGTTTGTCTCTAGGTTAGGAAGGGGAGAAGATCAGCCTGGGTTGCTATCCCCGATTGTCATCTGCTGGATCGAGCTTGCATAGGGATGCAGGTTTGTGTATATCTGTGATGCTTTCCACAGTCAAATAGCCTAACACTCAAGGGTACAAATTGCATGAGGTTTTTCTCTTAGTGCAAACCCAGCATAATCCTGATGGGAGGAAGATCAGTAAATGGGCAAGACTCAGACCTTTCATGCTGGACAGCAGGTTCTTCCACATTGGGGTGTCGGGGGGTGGGGGGTGGTGTTGAGTGATTTATTTGCCAGTCATTATATTGTGGCAGCTATTTGGGTCTCTAGATTGGGGCTGCCTTGGGAGTCCCACTAGAGACCACTCTGATTGGCTCGGTGATACCTACGTCTGTTGAGAACAAGTGTTAGGTTCCTTTCTTGGCATGAGGTGGGCTCCATGGTCACAGAGATATTGACTGGCATTGGAACAAAAGCTTCTCATTGTGGGAGATCACTAATTTGAAAATGTGGCATCTTTACCTCTTCAGTTTGATCAACCTCTGGTTCTGATCTCTTGGGAGTAGTAAGGCGCAGTTCAGAGAATATTCTGGCTCTGAGGGCTATCTCCCCTCTCTACAAGGAAGGGCACCTGCCCCTTTATTTAAATAACCCCATCTCTGGGATTTGGAACATGGTCACTGCAGGATAAAAGCAGCAGGCATGGGTTCTGCCCCACCACACTAATTTCTAGCCTGTCACATGATGAATGGACCTTCTGACACTGTTGCTGGTCCCGTCGGACTGGACCCCAGCATGGGCGTCACTGCCGACAGAGGAGGCGAAGGGGAATAAAAAGGGAAGAAATCGTCGAAGAAAAATATGGCAATAGATGAGTAAATGCTATGTGGACTGCCACATCCCTTGCAGTGTTACAAATAACGTAATAATGGTGGATCAGTTACACCTGACAGGCTACAATTCTGCAGGTTAGCTAAGGAAACTTTTTCAAAACACAAGCTTCACCATTTTTAAATTATTTATTAGCATCGTATTCTATTATGTGACCCATTGTTAGTGATGTTACTTCCATTGAAGTCAACCCTTTCAACCCCACAGGCATGACCATGCCTTATTTCTTTTGGGAGTGGGGTGGAGGGAAAGGGGATGCCCTGATATATTCTGCTGTGGTATTAATTTTAATATTGTGCTTTCTTTGATTTGCTTTTCCTGACGTTAATTGGAATTTGACACGTTTTACAGTCCGAGAAAGCTTTAGTTCTTTTTTGGAAAATGACGCACTGGGACTATATTAAGCAGATGATATACACTACAATAACTTACATTTATATTGTGTCTCTAATGTAATAAAACATCCCAAGGTGCCTTACAGGGGTGTTATAAGAAAAATGTTGACACCGAGCTACAAAAGGAGATAGGAGGACAGTTTACCAAAAGCTCGGTCAAAGAGGTAGGCTTTAAATGGCGTCTTAAAGGAGGAGAGAGCTGAAGTGTTTCAGGGAGGGAATTCCAGAGCTTGGGACCTAGGCAGCTGAAAACATGGCTGGCAATGGTGAAGCGATGAAATTTGGGCACGGGCAGGAAGCCAAAACTGGAGGCTGGTAAATTTACTCTGTCATTAGTCTCCAGACAATAGGTGTGTGCAATAGTCTCATATGGCTCTGTCGTTGGAGTATTACACATTCAGTAATAACAATGCAGACAGAGAATAAATAATGACAAGACACGTTCATTATTAATCACACTGAAATATAATATCAGAAATATAAATCCATTTCTGCATTTTTCCCCAGGATGAATGCAAGTACAGTATATAAGAAAAAAAATTCTTATATTTACATAACCAAATAACAATGTATAAAACAAACCCTGTTATACAGAACAATTGCTTTACATCAAAAGTCCAAAAATTAAAGAATACATTCCCCCTTCTTTATTGTATATATACACATCTACCATTGTACAGCTGGGAATTAAACTGTATTCGATCATTGAGATTTCACACGTGAAGTTACTTATACTGATGAATAATTACACAGATGTGCTGCTGTAAGGCTGCACACAATACACACACACATACACCTCTTTGCACAAATGCTCATTTGTTCACACAGTATCTTTGAGGAATTGGAAGCAAATTAACAAAAAAATAAATGTAGCCACAAAACACCAATGCCAAGGAGTCACTCAATACCCTGATATCAAAACACAAGTGCCATATCATTACATAACCTCAAGAAAACTTATCAAAAGAATCACTTTGTACTGTACAACAAAGGTAGCCATGTGATGATGAGGGTTATTTTAGTTGATTATCTTGTCATCCTAAATAATGATTTCACAGGGCCTTCACTAACAGCAGTAAGTGTACCATATAAACAGATTTGCCAAGTTGGAAACGAGGTGATTCAAACAGGAGGCAAAGAAGTCTGAAATATACTATCCCTTCCTTTAAGTAAACATGTTAAAATATTTCCTTCGATATGGAAAACTGATCAAATAAAACTGCAATTAACAAACTATGAAATTAAAGCAGATGTTGGAAATACACAGTAGCTGTACCAGCATCTGAAGAGAGGAAAGACAGGTTGTCACTTTTGGCACAGACCTTCTTCAGCGAATTGGGACACAGAACTGCAGTATTCCAAAGCGAGGTGCCGCAAAGTGTTCATGATTCAACGAACAGCGTGCTTTTTTAAATCTTACCTGTCACTGGAAGGTGTTGTGCCAATTCTGACCTCTTGAGCACCACTGATTTTAATGACTCCACCATTGGCGGCTGTGCCATAAGTTGCCTCGGCCCTAAACTCTGGAATTCCCTCGCTAAACCTTTCCGTCTCTTTCTCCTCCTTTTAAGATGCTCCTTAAATCCTACCTTACCTGTCCTAATATCTCCTCATGTGGCTCGTTGTCAAAATTCTGTTCGCTAACACTCCTGTGAAGCACCTTGGGATGTTTTACTGTGTTAAAGGCACTATATAAATTTAAGTTGTTATTTCAAGATGGAAAAAAGATGCCATCCTGGGCTCTTCTCCACACCTCCTAGTGGCTGCTTGCAGAACAGTCCTAGGAATGGAACTGTTCTCAGGCCAGGAATGGTGACATGGCTTAGAGACTTAACAGTTGAGATAAAGCAAAGATTGATTTTAAAAAAAACATGCTTTCTTTGGGAGGGAATCAATGTTCCATATAATAAATGTTCCCACTGCACAATCTTCAGAAAAACCCCCTTGTTATTATACCACCTTAAACTACAGTAGATTGGATAAAAATAGAATGGATTTCCTCCATCTGAATTTCAATATATTCATAAATTGTTATTACAGCTGTGAAATTTAAAGGCTATTAATTTAATTTGTTTTACAACAACATAATACTGGTAAATGTAATCTCTTTTCCAGTAATAAAAATCCCAGTTTTGGTTGCTGTACTCTGCTGACTTGTTCCCATGTATTTAGGACACAGAGACACAGCTGCGCTAAGTCCAGCATGTCTGGTTAACTGTAGGCATTAAAAAGTTCAGGTATATATTTTCTTCATTGACAGAATTTGGTTGAGACACGCTTTAGCAGATCATGTAGCTGCTTCATCAATGACCTTTCCCCTCCTCCCCCGCCCCTCATCATATTGCCAGAAGTGTGGTTGCTCGCTGATGATTGCAGTTTTCAGGTTTGCAATTCCTCAAATAATGAAGCATTCCATATTAGCACGCAACAAAGCCTGGACAACATCCAGGCTTGGGCCAATATGTGCCAAATGACATTTTGTGCCACCCAAATGTTGGGCATTGACTCCAACAAGACAGAGTCTAACAACCTCCCCTTGACATTCAATGGTATTATCATCCTTGAGTCCCTCACCATGAATATCCTGGGGGTCACCATCGACCAGATACTGAACTGAACCAGCCACGTAAATATCATGGCTATTACAGCAGGGCAGAGGCTGGGTATTCTGTGGTGAGCAGACTCTCCACAAAGCCCACTCACCATCTGTAAGGCACATGTCAGGATTGTGAAGGAACACTCTCCACTTGTCTGGATTGGTGCAGCTGGAACTACACTCAAGAAGCTCAGCACCATCCAGGACAATCTGCTTGACTGGCATCCACCTTAAGCATTCACTCCCCCCACCGCCAGCACTCAGTGGCTGCGAGTGCACTAGCTACAGGTTTCACTGCAGCAACTCACCAAGGCTTCTTCAACAGCCACTCTGAAAGCCACAACCTCCACTGTCTGGACAAAGGCAGCATGAATGTGGAAACGCCATTATGTGCAAGTTTCCCACCAAGGGTCATACACTATCCTAACTTGGAAATATATCACCATTCCTTCAGCTTTGCTGGGGAAAAATCCTGGAACTCCCTACCTAACAGCACTTTGGGAGTACCTTCATCACGCGGACTGTATCGGTTTAAGAAGGTGGCTCGCCAGCATTTTCTCAGCTAGTGATGCCCATATTCCAAGAAGAAATTTAAAAAAAATACACTCAAGTACTTTTCTCATTTAAAAATCTACTGTTAAAATGTCAAAGTCCAGTTTGACTTACTCACATATATAAGCACAAAATTAAATTTGTTTTGATATTTGCTTTGAATTTTATATAAAAATATCAAATCAGAGTTACTAATGATGGCTCCTACAACATGATGGCTAATGTCAAAGAACACTAACTTAATATCACGTAGTTGAAAAACAATTACACAACACACATCTTCCTTCACCCCTCCCAGCTGAATCAGTCTGGGATAAATAGATCAAATATTTACAGTTCTGACCAGCCACATCAAAACAAAGACATTGAAATTAGACAAAGAAAGTTTTAGACTCTGTTTTGAGGGAACTAGTTGTGTTTCTGAATAGAGAAAAGATTGAAGGATGGGGGAGGGGGTGAGGAGAGATTGCCTCTACAAAATAGTACATGTTTTGAAGAAAGAGCTTTACAAGTTTGCTACACCTAGTACACAGAGGAAATCTCCATCCTTGGTGAGAAAGTAGATAGGTGTGACTGAGTTACAAGCTAGGCCCGACCATGTTTATGCACTCGATCACAGACAAGTACATTTGCACAGAAAACATGTACCTATAGCCAGCTGTAATATACTCTATTTTAAGTTCAGCCAAACTGCTGCAAACAGATCCCGACCGGAAGACAACAAGCTAAACTCTGTTTCACTGCTTGGAGTCAAGTCACTAACTTCACCCAAAACAGCCAAGGCTTCCGATGGCACATCACCAAACCATGAACTCATTAGGCAACATATTAGCTTGGCCATGTAAAATATAAAACAAAAAGCAAATCTTCTGGAAAGTATCAATGTTAGCCATGCTTGTGATTCTTCCCACTGTCAAATATCCTGCTGGCATGTATGGCTGAGGCCTGCGTATGAAGAATGCCCACTTCGATGAGGTACTCCGATGACTCTTGATACCTGTGGGGCCATACTGCAAGCTAGATTGAACAGACAAATTAATGGGCATGAATTCAGATCACTGCACACTTCCCCATCTCGGTCTTATAGCTATGGTGAGCTGCTGATCGCATCCAGCTGTCTCCGTGGCACAGTAGCAATAGTGAAAGCATGGTCCAGCTTGAGCTACACTGTTATCCTATAAACGTCACTACTGCTGAAATCAACCATATTGTGAAGTACAAATGTCTCAACATGATCATCGGTTGAATGCAACCAAACTGCTGCTGTGTCCACCTCGTAGATCATCAGGATCTACCAGACCTCCGTGTGGTTATAGTCCTTTACAATACTGCTACTCAGCTGAGGATAAGCTAATTACCTCTGGATTTGACTATTCTAATACACTCCTTGTCAGCCTCCCATATTCTACTCTCCATAAACTTGAGGCCATTAAAATTCCACTGCCCATATCCTAATTCGCAACAAATCCCATTCACCTATCACTCGCTGACCTACATTAGCTCCCAGTTAAACAATGCCTCAATTTAAAAATTCTCATCCTTGTTTTCAAATCCTTCCATGGCCTCGCCCCCCTCCTTATCTCTGCAATCTCCTGCAGTTGTTCAACCCTATTAAATATCTGTGCTCCTCCAATTCTGGCCTCAAGCAGCCCCAATTTTAATAACTCCACCTGGAGTTGACTGGGCCCTAAGTTCTGGAATGTCCCCCCTAAACCTCTCTTTCCTCCTTTTAAGATGTTCTTTAAAGCATACCTCTGACTAAGCTTTTGGTCATCTACCCTAATATCTCCTTATGTGGCTCAGTGTCAGATTTGTTTGATAATGCTCCTGTGAACTACCTTGGAATGTTTTATTAGTTAAAAGTGCTATGTAAATGCAAGTTGTTGTTAAGCATTGGTCATTCCTTGCCTGAGCATTCTTGCCCTAAACCCTTCCTTCTATGATAGTTGGCAATCCATTCTTACGCACTCCAAATCCTTTCCATCACTCCAAGCCATTTCCTCTCTTCCCAGCCTTAATATCCTTGTCCCAATGGCTCAAAGATAATCTCTGAGCTGTAAGGAGCAGAAGTTCAAGGTTTGATCTCCTGTCTGCAATATGTTAGCTCATCTCAGCCAGGACGGTGATGGGGTGTGTTACAGGCTTCCTGCGGTTTGGCTGTGATTTTTCTTCAAACCAAGATGCGTCTTGGTTCATGCGTGAGAGATTGCTATTGGCTGAGGTACCAGACAGCAAGCACTGTGGAACCATCTCCTTGTGAGAGAGTCAACAACATCAGTAGAGCAGGGGTGGGGGAGAAGAAGAGAAATATATTTTAAAAATTCTCCCCCAATATTCCAACACGCACTTACCACTGAATGCACCTTACATTTCCACCTCACATCAAAAACAAAATAAAAAAACTGCTGCTTAATATTGATCTATATCTCACGGATATGATTTCAAGAAGCACTTTTACCTATTGTTTTGTGTCATTATTTTAATGACAAACTGTAGCATTTTTAAACCAAGAAGATTAATTATCTGTTGTGCCAAAATCTTTAAGCTATTGAATAGCTATTAAATGTCCTTTTTACAAATAAAAAGGTTTTCCAGGGCAGATTGCTACAAGGTTCCGTGGACTGTGCTGTGAGGTATAGCAGTTACTGATACAGTAACTCATAATCTCATAAATTCTAATGAGATCAGATTGAGTCTTATCACAAATGTAAAATGCATAGTTGGAACCAGTGACTAATTGAACTAGACATTGAGTATAAACAATTTAAGATTTAAGATGGGGAGTCCAATGTCGTTGCCGAAACTTTAATCAGGATTCACCATCCTAAGTTTTTAAACTTTAGACAGCAATTAGGACAGCAGTCATAGCACAGAGAATAGGTGGTGAATTCTGCCCAGAGACAGTCAAAGTCATAGCTAAATGCTCAAATGCACCACCTGATGTCGTACCAAGTCGCAGAAACTGAGAAGGCTTGAGGTCAATCCCTGGTTTGTGTTGAGTTTTCTCACTTCAGCTGGGGTGGCAGATGTAATACTACAATCGGTCTCAGGACTCTCAAGTTAGGTAGGAGGGAACAAAATCAGCCATGTTTCTGCTCCTGAGCACCATCAAGTGGCTCTTGTTGGAAAGCACATGTGTGTAGACATTGGATGAGGAGAGGATTGGGCATATCTGTGATGCCCCTGTTACAGAAGAGTCTAGACTCATATAATAAGAACGACCATGAAGTGGGCTGCTAGTGGCCACCATCAATCTAGAACTTCGAGAGAAAGAGGGGTGAGGAAATCTTAAAAAATTGAAAAAAATTGATAAATCTATTCGTGGTCCTCCATGTTTTGGCTTCAACTATTCACTTATCTTACACACACCACAAAAGATTCTGATAATAAAAGCAAAATACTGCGGATGCTGGAAATCTGAAATAAAAACAAGAAATGCTGAGAATACTCAGCAGGTCTGGCAGCATCTGTGGAGAGAGAAGCAGAATTAACGTTTCAGGTCAGTGACCCTTCTTCAGAACATTATTATTATTATAAAAGATTCTGATAGTTCTTCATCAAAGGATCCTTATAAAGCAGTTTTCCAAGAGTTGTAAGATGTAGATGCTTGAAATCTGGCCAAGTTGCTCGATGTGCTTTATGTCCAAATGGTCATTTTCCTTCTGTTTTTAGGGTTTTTCAGTGCATTACATGCTACTGAAGTAAATTGTTACTGAATGTTAGTCCCATGATATTACTTCTGCAAATTGTGAGGGTGATTTCAATTTTTGGATTTACCAATTTCATTCACATTTTAATCAAAACAAACTCTAGATGTAACCATTGGTACCGTGATGCACCTCCCTGCCTCAAAATAAGAATCAGCAAAAACTTTGAAAGTGTAATGAGATTGGACTATATGCTCTGCCATTAATCTTTCTTTAACCCAGCAAAAAGCATCTTAGCACTTGATTGTGGAAAACTATACTCTAAAAGCAAATCTGTGATAAAATATGATTAAACAAATTCCGGGTCCCGGTTTTCAAGCCCAATGTCTATTTTCCCATGACGCATCCATACCCACGGCAACTGACTGCGCTGCTCTCTCACATATAATGGCCTCCTGAAATGGACAGGCTGCCAACTATTCCTGTCCACATTATTTGACTGGTTTGTATTAAAATCTGCCAGGCTTTTGTTGGAATTACTCGCTTGGTCCAGTTCCTCATCATTTTCCTGCCCGTCTTTCTTTAGCTGTTGAGCTGAAGCCGTAGAACATTCGTCAGTCGTTTCTGACACCGATCCCTCCGTCTGTGGCGTGTCAGCATCTGAATCCTGAGCCTTACTTTTCTCAGTCTGTTTTGAGACACTATTGTACTCTTCTGCATGGTCATTGTAGAACGGAGGCTCATCAGCGCTAGTTACGCTCTCCTGTTTTGGCAAACGCCCCTTTCGATTCCTCGGGACCCCTTCCTCAGACCCTGTTGGTCCTGCACCACATTCAGGTGGCCCGTCTTCCAGCTCAAAGTCAGAATCCAGTGAGCGCTCGCGAGATTCTGAAGACTTTTCTGATCCTAAAGAGTTTTCTGAAACAAAACATATGTAGATTAATATCCTGCCAATAAATTCTAATACAGTAAGATAGTAACAATAATACTCAAAACACCATCACATGATTAAAGACTTTGCTCCGTATCACCTGGCAATCTCTCCAGCTTCAAACAAACCTGAGCAACTTTCACTGCAAAGAAATGGATCTGAATATATGGCAAAATTCCACTTTGTTCAATGATTTACCATCTGGTGTATACTTGTGGTTACACCTGTAAGTGAATTAAGGGCAGTTCTTGGGGCTCAGATGATGATCATGAACCACGACAGCTAGAGCTACACTCTTGTGGTTCACTGTATCATATGAAAGAATGCGGGTTATATAGCACCTTGGCATGTCTTAAGAGTCCCAAAGTGCTTCACATCTAATTATTTTTGAAGTGAAGTCACTGTTTACAAAAACAAAAAAAAACAAAACAAAGAACAGCACAGGAACAGGCCATTTGGCCCTCCAAGCCTGCGCCGATCTCGATGCCTGCCTAAACTAAAACCTTCTGCACTTCCGGGGACCGTATCCCTCTATTCCCATCCTATTCATGTATTTGTCAAGATGCCTCTTAAACGTCTCTCTGGTACCTGCTTCCACCACCTCCCCCGGCGACAAGTTCCACATCCCCTCTAAACTTTGCCCCTCTCACCTTAAACCTATGTCCCCTAGTAACTGACTCTTCCATCCTGGGAAAAAGCTTCTGACTATCCACTCTGTCCATGCCGCTTATAACTTTGTAAACCTCTATCATGTCGCCCCTCCACCTCCATTGTTCCAGTGAAAACAATCCGAGTTTTTCCAACCTCTCCTCATAGCTAATGCCCTCCAGACCAGGAAACATCCTGGTAAACCTCTTCTGTACCCTCTCCAAAGCCTCCACGTCCTTCTGGTAGTGTGGCGACCAGAATTGCACGCAATATTCTAAGTGTGGCCTAACTAAAGTTCTGTATAGCTGCAGCATGACTTTCCTATTTTTATACTCTATGCCCTGACCGATGAAGGCAAGCATGCCGTATGCCTTCTTGGCTACCTTATCCACCTGCGTTGCCACTTTCAGTGACCTGTGGACCTGTACGCCCAGATCTCTCTGCCTGTCAATACTCCTAAGGGTTCTGCCATTTACTGTATACTTCCCACCTGCATTAGATCTTCCAAAATGCATTACCTCACATTTGTCCGGATTAAACACCATCTGCCATTTCTCCACCCAAGTCTTCATTCGAGCTATATCCTGCTGTATTCTCTGACAATCCTCATCACTGTCCGCAATTCCACCAACCTTTGTGTCGTCCGCAAACTTACTGATCAGACCAGCTACATTTTCCTCCAAATCATTTATATGTACTACAAACAGCAAAGGCAGATGCCGCAGCCAATTTGTGAACAGCATGATCCCACAGACAGCAAATTTTCCTGAATATTCAGTTAATGTGTTTTCTGTTAGTAATGGTGATTGAACACCAGAAGAACTCATTTTTCGAATCATGCCATGGGATATTTTATATTGTTTCATAGAGGAGGTCACCTCTAAAAACACAGCTCTCCCTCTAATAGTGGGGCTTGAACCCACATCCTTCTAATTCAGAAAAAAGAATATCAGCTGAACCAAGCTGACAGTTGGGAGTACTGTACAAACATTTTCAGCAGTGCTTGATACGACTAACTGACTCATACCTTTTTTTTTGGGCTGTGTTTGCTGACAGCACAACCACTAGGTGGTGCTGGACTAGTACATGCGCAAATGCAGCCTCATCCATTGAAATATCACTGTCTGTGATGTTTCAGGCAGCTGCCGGTAATAAAGATGGTGCTGCTCAATTTGTCACAAAAAACAAATTAAACCCAAGCCCCCTCAATGGCCGTGATTGCCGCCTCCATCCCAACCTCAACAGTATCCCGCACCCTCCAGCCATCACTGCTTCTCTTTGCCAGTCCCTCCCAAGCCCGTCAGCTTGCCGCTTGCTCCCTGCCTCGCCATTGCCTCCCCTCAGCCACTCACTCCCCGCCTCGCTGTTTTCTTATCTTGCCTGCTTGCTCCCCACTTTCCGCCCCCCTGCACCCCCTACCAGCTGCTCACTCCCGGCCTCGCCGCTTCCCCCATCTCAGCAGCTTGCTCCCTGTGGCGCCCCGTCACCCCTTGGCTGCTCAGTCACCTTCGGCGTCTCATTCCCTGCCGCTTCTCCGGGCAGTGCAGTGGGGAGCAATCAGCCGAGGGAGGGAAGTGGCGAGCGAGCAGCTGAAACGGCAAAGCAGGGAGCAAGTGGCCGGGGTGGGTGAGAAAGTGGGGAGCGAGCGGCCGAGGGGGGGAAAGTGGCAAGGCTGGTAGTGAGTGGTCGAGGGGAGGGAAGTGCGAGGTGGGGAGCGAGTGGCTGAGGGGGGGGGAGATGGCGACGCTGGGAGTGGGTGGCTGAGGGGAGGGAAGCGCGCGTTGGGGAGCATGTGGCTGAGGGGGGGAAGTGGCGAGGCCGGGAGCGAGCGGCCGAGGGGGGGAGGCAGCAGTGAGGCTAGGAGAGAGCGGCCAAGGGGGGGTGGGGCGGGAAGTGGAGGGTACTGTTGAGGGGGAATGGAGGCAGCAATTGCAGCCATTGAGGGGTAAGGCAATATTCGGACGTCATTATGTCTGACGTCATTGCGTGGCGATGTTGGTGCATGCATGTGCAGATTCATACTGGCAAGCTGGCAAATGTTCAGACACACTGATGACATCGGCAATCACTCTGCGTTGTCAGGAAATACTCCATTTTTAAAATCCTTTTCACATGAATTTCTCTCTCTTCCCCTCTCCTGAATGGGTTGACTTCTCGCTGGGAGATCGCTTCATGGCAGTCTCCAGTACCTCACCGAAGTGGCAGTTATTTATGTGTGAGCCTTTCCAGTGAATGTTAGCAGACTATTAGGCTGGAGGGGCATCACAGTTAATCCAGCTTATGTCCTCACAGCATCCACAGGGTGCTTCCAGCAGGGATCACTGGACAATGATTAGGTGTGGGAATCCTTTCCTATTTTCACCTTCCTAATCCAAAGCACCAGGGATTGGTTACCTCAGTTGGCCAGACAGCTACAGTGTGACGCAGAAAGACGCCAACAGCACAGGTTCAATCCCCGTACCAGCTGCGGTAGTTTATTGAGGTCTGCCTCCTCACCTTGCCCCACACTTGAGGAGTGGTGACCCTCAAGCTATACATCACCGACTGTCTCTCTCTAATGGGGAGAGATGCACATGGTCCTTTGGGACTATGGCTAGAACAATCCAAAGCACCATGGTCAATTGCAGAGATCCCAAGATACCCTGCATGATCAATCAACTCAGGGATCGAACCTAGGACCTTTTTAGTTTGCATGCCTGAGTTAGTCACGGGATAAAATCAGTGAACTAATGGGGAGACATACAGAAATCAGCTTCAAATTAACTTGAATCAAACTAAGTGAGATATTGGCAGTAAAATATTTCCTCCAAAGCCATGAAATGCAATGCATGTGCATGTATTAACTGTCACATGTGCGTAGTACTGTTTAGTAAATCTGCACTAACAAGGCAAGGGAATTTACAATGGATGGTAGGACCCTCAGAAGTACAGAGGGATCTTGGTGTACTTGTCCATAGATCACTGAAGGCAGCAGCACAGGTAGATAAGGTGGTTAGGAAGGCATATGGGATACTTGCCTATATTAGAATATAAGAGCAGGGAAGTTGTGATGGAGCTGTATAAAATGCTAGTTAGGCCATAGCTGGAGTACTGTGTACAGTTCTGGTCGCCACAATATAGGAAGGATGTGATTGTACTGGAGAGGGTGCAGAGGAGATTCACCAGGATGTTGCCTGGTCTGGAGCATTACAATTATGAAGAGCGACTGGATAGGCTAGGGTTGATTTCCTTAGAGCAGAGAAGGTTGAGGGAGGACCCGATTGAGGTATGCAAAATTATGAGGGACATAGATAGGGTAGATAGGAAGAAACTTCTTCCCATAGCGGAGGTGTCAATAACCGGGGGGGGCATAGATTTAAGTTAAGGGGCAGGAGGTTTAGAGGGGATTTGAGTAAAAACTTTTACACCCAGAGGGTGGTTGGAATCTGGAACAGACTGCCTGAAGGGGTGGTAGAGGCAGGAACCCTCACAACATTTAAGAAGTATTTAGATGAGCACTTGAAACGATATAGCATACAAGGCTACAGTGCTGGAAATGGGATTGGAACAGATAGGTGCTTAATGGCCAGCACAGACACGAGGGGCCGAAGGGCCTGTTTCTGTGCTGCATAACTCTATGGCTCTATGCAGTTTGCCTGGCATGTAGTAGGAAATTCATGTAATAAAACATACTACATTTTAGATTAAGTCTGCTATGTGGATTTGGTTTAAGGAGCTGACACTGAGCCAGGCCACAAATAGAGCAAAGGTCTAACAGAGCTCTGACTAGACAATCAGAGGGATAAAATACTACTTCTTCTGACACTAAGCAAATTATTTCATCTTGATAAAATATTAGATTGCATTTTCTGGTCATTTTCAGATCATATTGGACACTTGGGTTGGAAATCCATCTTGTTGAATCTCTACCCATTGTACACTGTACACGATGTTTGGGCCAGCTTGGGCCAAATAGAGAGAGAGCATCATTATAACATATTAAATGAAAATAAGATGAGCACAACTCTTTGTAGTTTACTTACCACAGTGTGCATCTGAGTATAGCCTGTCTCTGTCAAACTCCACTGACTCATCAAGGTAAGGCAAATCACTCCTTGATCCCACTCCTGCTGCGGAAGACCCTCTCTGAAACACAGAATTAATTAATGAAATTTCAGAAAAAATACCTTCTGTAAAGTCGAAGACAAAAATATTTGCCTAGCAATTGGTGATATTAATGGATGAATGCTCAATGTGCGCAGAAGATATTCTCTGACCATATTTTAATGCAGATCTCAGCCTGATTATTTTAAATAGGTTACAACTTTGCTATATTAGAACCCTAGAAATGTAAAGTACAGAAGGAGGTCATTTGGCCCATTGTGTCTGCAAGTAACTAACTATAATAATCCAAGACTAATCCTACTGCCAACTCTCTCCCCTGTCATCTGCTACAACTTTATACAATTTTTCTCTCAAAAGATGCAATGTTCTTGACTCCAATCTACTCCAACTATTCTCGGTTGCAAAACAATCCATGCTTGAACAACTCTTCATAATGACATTCTTCTAACGTCTTACTGATAATTTCAAATTTATGATCCTTCCTTAATAACTTCCCAGTAAAAAAAAATATGCTTTCCCTATTCTATCAAAACCCAGCATAATTTTAAAAACCTCTTATCAAACATTGTAACCTCCTTACTGCAGTGCATTAGTCTCAGTATTTCAAGTGTCTCCTTGTAACTATAATTTCTCATCACGGGTCCCATTCTGGTAGTGGACAAAGAAATGTCATAAAAACAAATTTAAGCACTTTTCCACTAATATTAGCAAAAGTAATTTTTAGACTATTGTCTTTACAATGAAAAAACAATATTGAAAAGTAACAGTATCACACACAACAAACATGAGCAGTATGCATTTCTACAGGATTCTCTGTACACTATTTATATATTTTTTTTAAAGTTTATTCTTGGAATGTGGGCATCACTGGCAAGGCCAGCATTTATTGCCCATCCCTAGTTGTCCTTGGGAAGGTGATGGTGGGCGTTCTTCTTGAACTGAGTGTCTGTGTGGTAAAGGTGCTCCCGCAGTGCTGTTAGATAGAGAGTCCCCCCCCCCCCCCCCGCCAATTTTGACCCAGTGACTTCAATGTCCATCAACAAAAGTGGCTCCGTAGTACCACTACTGACCAAGCTGGCCGAGTCCTAAAGGACATAGCTGCTAGACTGGGTCTGTGGCAGGTGGTGAGTGAACCAACAACAGGGAAAAGCCTACTTGACCTCGTCCTCACCATTCTACCTGTTGTAGATGCATCTGTCCATGACTGTATTGGTAGGAATGACCACCCCGCAGTCCTTGTGGAGACAAAGTCCTGTCTTTACACTGAGGGCACAACCACTGTGGTAAATGGGATAGATTTCGAACAGATCTAGCAACCCAAAATTGGGCATCCAGGAGGCACTGTGGGCCATCAGCAGCAGCAGAATTGTATTCAGCCACTATCTGTAACCTCATGGCCCAGCATATCCCCCACTCTACCATTACCATCAAGCCAGGGGACCAACCCTGGTTCAAAGAAGTGTGCAGGAGGGCAAATGAGGTGTCAGCCTGGTGAAGCTACAACACAGGACTACTTGTATACCAAACAGCAGAAGCAGCATGCAACAGAAAGGGCTAAGCGATCCCACAACCAACGGATCAGATCTAAGCTCCGCAGTCCTGCCACATCCAGTCATGAATGGTGGTGGGCAATTAAACAACTAACTGGAAGAGGTGGCCCCACAAACATCCCCATCCTCAATGATGGGGGAGCCAAGCACATCAGTGCAAAAGACCAGGCTGAAGCATTTGCAGCCATCTTGAGCCAGAGATGCCGAGTGGATGATCCATCTAGGCCTCCACCTGAGGTCCCCAGCATCACAGATGCCAGTCTTCAGCCTATCCGATTCACTCCACGTGATATTAAGAAATGGCTGAAGGCACTGGAAACTGCAAAGGCTGTGGGCCCTGACAACATTCCGGCAATAGAATCATAAAATCATAGAAAGTTTAAAACACAGAAAGAGGCCACATGGTCTATCATGTCAGCGCCGGCCATAAAACGATCCACCTTTTAATCCCACCTTCCAGCATTTGTTCCCTAGTCCTGCACCAGACTCCTTTTTGAATGTGTTGAGGTTTCTGCCTCAACTACCCTATCAGGCAGTGAATTCCCAACCCCTACCATCCTCTGGGTGAAAAGGTTTTTCATCATCTCCCCTCTAATTTTTCTACCAATCACTTTAAATCTATGTCCCCTCGTCACTGACCTCTCTGCTAAGGTGACTAGACCCTTCAACTCCACTCTATCTAGGCCCCACAAAATTTAATACATTTCAATCAGATCTCCACTGAGCCTTCTCTGTTCTAAGGAGAACAACCCCTGCCTATCCAATCTTTCCTTATATTTGCATTTTTTCAGTCCTGGCAACATCCTTGTAAATCTCCTCTGTACCCTCTCTAATGCAATTACATCCTTTCTGTAATGAGATGACCAGAACACTACACAGTATTCAAGTTGTGGCCTAACCAATGAGTTATACAGTTCCGGCATAACCTCCCGCTCTTATATTCTATATCTCGGCTAATAAAGGAAAGGATTCCGTATGCCTTCTTAACCATCTTATTAACCTGTCCTGCTACTTTCAGGGATCTGTGGACATTCACTCCAAGGTTCCTCACTTCTTCTACACTTCTCAGTATGTTCCCATTAGTCGTGTATTCCTTTGCCTTGTTTGACCTCCCCAAATGCATCACTTCACACTTCTCCAGGTAGAATTCCATTTGCCACTTCTTTGTCCATCTGACCAGACCATCAATATCTTCCTGCAGCCTACAGCTATCCTCCTCGCTATCTACCACACGGCCAATCTTTGTGTTGTCCGCAAACTTCTTGATCATGCCCCCTACGTTTAGGTCCAAATCGTTAATATAGACCACTAAAAGCAGGGGACCAAGTACTGAGCCCTGCTGAACACCACTGGAAACAGCCCTTCAGTCCCTAAAACATCCGTCAACAATTACCTTTTGTTTCCTGCCACTGAGCCAATTTTGTATCCACCTTGCTGCATTTCCTTGGATCCCATGGGATTTTAGTTTTTTTAACCAGACTGCCATGTCAAAAGCCTTGCTAAAATCCATGTAGACCACATCAACTGCACTACCCTCATCTATCTTCCTTGTTACTTCTTCAAAAAATTTGATCAAGTTGGTCAGACAAGATCATCCCTTAACAAATCCATGCTGACTATCCTTGATTAACATGTGCCTTTCTAAGTAACAGTTTATCCTGTCTCCCAGAATAGATTCAATAATTTTCCCACTACTGAGGTTAGACTGACTGGCCTGTAATTATTCGGTCTATCCCTCACTCCATTTTTGAAGAGGTACAATGTTAACAGTTCTCCAAACCTCCGGCATCACACCTGTATCCAGTGAGGGCTGGAAAATGATGGTCAGACCTTCTGCTATTTCCTCTCTTGCTTCTTTTAATAGCCTAGGGTACATTTCATCTGGCCCTGGTAATTTATCAGCTTTCAAGGATGCTAATCCCATTAATACTTCCTCTCTCCCTATGTTTATCACATCCAATACTTCACACTCCTCCTCCTTAACTACAATATCTGCATCGTCCCCCTCTTTTGTGAAGACAGATGCAAAGTATTCATTAAGAACCATACCAACATCTTCTGCCCCTACACACAGGTTACCTTTTTGGTCTATTATGGGCCCTACTCTCTCCTTGATTATCCTCTTACTCTTAGTGTATTGATAAAACATCTTTGGGTTCACATTTCATGCCCTCTCTTTGCTTTCCTAATTTCCTTTTTGATTTCACCCCTCCACTTTCTATAGTCCTCTCGGCTTTCTGTAGCATTGAGTGTCATATGCTTTCCTTTTCTGCCTTATCTTACCCTTGACATTCATGGGGCTCTAGATTTAGCTGTCCCACCCTTTTCCTTTGTGGGAACATGTTTACTCTGAACCCCTTGAATCTCCCCTTTGAATGCCTCCCACTGCTGTGACACAAATTTAAAAGTAGCTGTTTCCAGTCCACTTTTGCTAAATCACTCCTCACTTTAGTAAAATTGGCATTGCCCCAATTGAGAACTCTAACTCCTGTTCTATCTCTGTCCTTTTCCATAATTATGTTAAAACTGACTGAATTATGATCACTACCACTAAAATGCTCTCCCACTGCCACTCGTTCCACCTGCCCTTCTTCATTTCCTAAAACTAAGTCTAAAACTGCACCCCCTCTCGTTGGACTTGCTACATACTGGGCAAAAATTTTTTCCTGAATGCACCTCAAGAATTCTGCTCCCTCAATTCCTTTCACATTAAAACTATTGCAGTTAATATTGGGATAATTAAAATCCCCTATTATTACTGCCCTATTGTTCTTGCATTTCTCGGAGATTTGACCACATATCTGCTCTTCTATCTCGCTCTGACTGTTTGGGATCTATTGTACACTCCCAGCAGTGTGATTCCCCTTTTCTGTACCTTAACTCAATCCATATGGCCTCATTTGATGAACCTTGCAACATATCATCCCTCCTCACAACTGAAATAGTTTCCTTGACCAAAATTGCCACTCCCCCCTCCTTTCTTATCCCCCTCCCTATTGCGTCTGAAAACCCTGTAACCGGGAACGTTGAGCTGCCATTCCTGTCCCTCTTTAAGCCATGTTTCTGTAATGGCTATGATATCATACTGCCACGTGTCTATCTGTGCCCTCAGCTCACTTGCTTTATTTGCCATACTCCTTGCATTGAAATAGAGACCCTTGAGCACTGCCAAACTCTTTTTAAAAAATGTTCTATCCTTTGTTTCCTCTGTCTTCTAGACTCATCCATTAATTTTCTGCCTTCCATTTTCATTTCTGATTTTGTCCCAACTGAGTCTACTCTCAGGTCCCCATCTCCCTGCCAAATGAGTTTAAACCCTCCCCAACAGCACTAGTAAAATGTCCCACAAGGAACTCAGTCCCGGCTCTGTTTAGCTGCAACCCATCCGGCCTGCACAGGTTCCAACTCCCCCAGAGCCAGTCCTAATGTTCCAGGAATCTAAAGCCCTCCCTCCTGCACCATCTTTCCAGCCATGCACTCATCTGTCGCACATTCCATATAAACATAGAACACGGACTCGTCTAGGCTGCAGAAATTACAGGCTGCCTGGAAGTCCATGAACCTACTTAAAGTTCTATTGCACGGGACTGCCCTGTGCAGCAACCTCCACCCCAGGTCCCCGATGTAAATGGGGAGGACTCCCGCGTAGAGAGACCTCCACCGGGGTTTCCCTTCGCCGCAAGATGGCAACACGGATCACCACAGCGTGACCGGGCAGCTGACAAGGGCGAGTAAGTGGAGACTCTGCAGGGGCAGCCTGTACAGGACACCCCTTCATGCCATGTGGAATGGTACGGAGGGTATTTGCAAGAGGCGACTCGGGTTGTGTGGGACTGGCTCCCGAGGAGGGTTTCGGGGCCTGGGTCCAATGAGTAGTTCCGGCCGAGCAGGAGTCAGCTCGGCCGGGAGCACTCCACATTCCAAAAGCCCCTTGCCACCCACAGTGACGGGCATCCTGGGGGCTTCGGCTACTCCTCCGCCCATCAGTCCATCCCGAGAGCCAGCCGCCCTGACAGCCACGGGGGAGCGCCCTAACTGGTGGCGACCGTGTTCCAGATCTGAATAGATCCCGGTAAAAGACAGGCAACTCCTTCAGAGAGGCAGGGCTAACGTTCTCCGCCAGGAGCTGCGTGTCGTCTTGAAGGCAGTGCCCCGGCAGAAAAAATACGTCACCAGAGCACACCATCTGGGAGGACGTTCAACGTACAGATATCTCTGCAGGGTCCGAAGGCAGAGAGCTGCAGTTTGGGTGTGGATGCACACCAGCAAATGGCTGCCCTCCTCAATCAGGAGACTCAAGACTGCGCCAGAGACCCAATGTTTCCTCTTGCCCCAGAAGAAATCGACGAGCTTCTTCTGGATCTTGGTGGCAAATGCAGGGGGCGGGACCAAAGTGACCAACCGGTACCACAGCATCGAGGCCACCAGTAGATTTATGACCAGTGCTCGACCCCTGTAGGAAAACACTCGGAGCAGTCCTGTCCAGCTCCCCAGCTAAGTGGTGACTTTCGTCTCCAACTCCTGCCAGTTTGCCGACCAGGCTTCCTCAGTGGGGCTAAGGTGGACTCCCAGATAGAGGAGGTGCGTGGTGTTCCACGCAAAAGCTGTTAACTCCTCCGGCAGGGAATCCACCTGCCACTGACCCACAAGGCGTCTGGAACATTTCTCCCAATTGATCTTAGCAGAGGACGCGGCAGAAAAGGTCTGCTGGCACTCGCGCATCCTCCACAAGTCAACAGAATCTGTGACTGTGAGGAGCACGTCATCAGCGAAAGCTGAGAGGACGACCCGCATGCCCGGCCCGCGCAGAGCCAAACCCGTCAACCTCCTGCGAAGCAGGCACAGGAATGGCTCCACACAGATGGTATACAATTGGGGCATCCCTGACGAGCTCCTCTCCCAAAGCGAAGGGGCGCCGTCAAGGACCCGTTAACTTTGACCAGACACTCTGCGGCGGTGTATAAAAGTTGGACCTGGGCCACAAAATATGGCCCGAGTCCAAATGCACGCAGAGTCCCGAAAAGATATTCATGATCCACCCTGTCGAATATCTTCTCCTGATCGAGGGATAAATGCGACCGTTTATGGGAAATGGGAAAATGGGAAAGTTGGATCAGGTCCTGGACCAGGTTGATGTTGTCCTGGATGGACCCAGCCCGGGACTGTGTAGGACTGGTCGGGGTGGATCATGTGGGCCAGCACGGAGCCCAAGCTGGTTGACATAGCCCGGGCAAAGATCTTATAATCCGTGCTAAGGACGGAGACTGGACACCAGTTCTTAAGCACGTGGAGATTGTCCCTCTCTGGCAGCAGGATGATGACCGCCCTGCACCATGAGAGGGGCATCTCCCCGGTCGCCAGGCTTTCACCCAGGATTTGTGCGTAATTGCCCGCCAGGACGTCCCAGAAAGCCCTGAGGAACTCCACAGTCAGCCCGTCCAGCCCCGGGGCTTTGCCCCTTGAAAGCTGGTGGAGGGCGCCGGTCAGTTCTGCCAACGTGAACAAAGCCCCGGTCTAAATTTGGCGGAATGGTGGTGGCAACCCGCCCCATTTCCCGCTCCCCACCCCCCACCCACTGCCACCTCATCCCACCAGATTTTATGCTCTCCCTGCCTCCAAACCCGCCATGGGGGAGAGCATAAAATTCCCCCCGAGTGTCTCCTCCAGGTGTTAATAGCATAGTGACTTCACTGCTGGATCAAAACCACTTTAATTACTCCCTGCAAGCTTCCAATAATTCCTTGTGCTGAACATAAAAGGCTGCATATAGTCCATAACAGGACACTTCCTGTTACGCCAGCAGGGCTCATGGCGACGGGCCGAAAAGGTGAGGGGAACCCCACCTCAGTCTTTTGGAGCCCACCCAAATGCAACTCAACGGCGTTCAGGCACTTATGTACCCAGCGCCAGGATAAGTATCCCTTTAACGACAGGGATCCCACCTCCAAGAGCTGACAGTCATTCAGAGGGCCGGCAGCTCAGTAGTATTGGCAGCGCCACTGGGAGTGGTGACCATGGCCGGTACTACAGAACGCCTGGAGCAAGCCCAGTGCTGGAGACCAGGACAGGAGGGTGGTGAGGGCGGGGGGGGGGGGGGGGGAGGGGAGGCGGTGAGGTGGGGTCACCAGGGTCAGTCTGGCAGGCCCTGGTGATGGGGAGGGTGGGCGATGAGGGCGGGGGGGTGCGGTGCATTACTGGAGGTATGGGCTTTGTCACTGGGGACCCTCCATGGGCCACAGATTTCCCATGGAGGAGGCACCACCACCACCCCCCTCCCCCCGCCCCCAACACCAAGCCTGCAGGGAAGTTTCCTCATTTCACAGGGCAACCTCCCCACATGGGAGAGGTTCCCCCCCAGCACCCACCCCCCACCCCCCCCCAGGCTTAATTCCAGCAGCAGCAGGTAGAGGCCTATAAGTGGCTAATAATTGGCCACTTAAGGGCCTCAATTGGTCTCTGGGCAGGATGGCCGTCTTTGGCCTTTCCCGCCTCTGACTTAATTGCGGTGCAACAGGAAGGCAACGGGCCCTCCGCCCCCCCGTTGCAATTCTATGGCCCCACCCCCCCCACCAATGCCTAGCCCTTCTCCAGTGGGCCCATTAAATCTAGCCATACCTATATGTTGGCCATCACACATTGAAAAGCCTTGCATCACATGAATCAATACTGTCCTCCTAACAATTAAACTTGTGTAACTTACTGAACAGGTCACAATGAAACAATTACATGATTCCATGGAACCCCACTATGCAGTTGTATTGACTGGAAATTTCCCCATTTTGTATTGTACGATTAACCAATCCTTAGGGAAACTATGCGCTATTCCAGAACAGTTTATAACCCAAGAAAATAAAGAGCTTTTACCAAAGAATCCTGCTGTATCTACAATATATCAAACTATTTGTTACAGGAGCTTTCACATTTGAGAGAGATTTCTTACCTCATTGTAATTATCAGTTGGTGATGTTTCATCCACAGTATCTTCGTCTGAAGGCATGTTAAACTCTGCTTTAGGTTCAAATATATCTGTGTAGAAGATAATTAACGTTTCCACAATGCGAGCCTGATGAGGGTAGTCAACAAGGGATGACAAGGACACGGTTGCCTCTGTAGGCCTGGGTCTCATCAGCGTCGGCCCGAATACAATCCCAAGATTGCTCGGAGACATTTTATTATGCTGTTCAAGTTCTGAAATTCTAAACATGATAAATATACATTACTCAATGCCCAATGTCAGAAGATACTGGGGTCATTCTCTTTCATGATTGTGCCTAAAAATTGAGTGGGATCATGATGGACAATATCAGAAATTTTGGACGATGACGTCTAGCATTGCCTCAGTGCCCAACCGGGATTTGCAACAATTCCACCCCTGCCGGAACTGCCACTACCCACCACATATAAATGGCAGTGACTGGCGGGGGGGGGGGGGGCTTGGTTTATCTCGCTTGCCAGCAATTCCTGAGGCCATCATGTGGCAGATGCTGATAGATCATGGGAAGGGGCACTAAATACTCAGTTGGAGTGAGAGGGTCGAGTAGTGGCCTTCTCTCCCTCCAGACAGCCCTGCAGACTTACCTGCTGAAGGTCTCATTATCAGCCAAGACGTTCAGTAGAAACTTTCCTTGTATTCTTCACTGCATTTCTTTAAGGTCCCTCATTGTATCTTCCAGAGTCATTATGGTGCAGAAGGAGGGCATTCGGCCCATCAAGTCCATGCCCTTGGTGGAGCAACCTAGTCAGTCCCATTCCCCCACTCTTTCCCCATAGCCCTGCAACTTTATTTCCCTCAGGTGCCCATCCAATTTCCTTTTGAAATCATTAATCGTTTCCACTTCCACCACCCATGTGGGCAATGTAAAAAAAGTTCTTCCTCACATCCCCGCTGCATTTCTTGCCCAAAACCTTAAATCTGTATTCCCGGGTCCTTGTACCATCAGCTAATGGCAGACGGCATCCCAGTGGTAGCACCTCCACGATTCTGCAACTTTCCCACTGCTGGCCTCTCTCTTGATGGTGGGAATCCCGCCACGAGCTCATCATGTATTTCTAATGAGTCCCAGTCAGGAAAATGAGTCGAGGTTGGGGTGGGAAGGCTGAATCTCTGCCCCAAAGAGAGAAACAATTCCCTCTGTTGGGAGATTCCAGAATGAGGGGGCATAATCTTAAAATTAGAGCTCGGCTGTTCAGGAGTGATGTTAGGAAGCACTGCATCACACAAAGGATAGTGAAAAGCTAGAACTCTCTCCCCTTGGTCAAAACTGTGATTCATAGAATTTTTATTAAGCAAGGGTGTCAAGGGTTATGGAACCAAGCTGCTTGGATGGAGTGAAGATAAAAATCAGCCATGATCTTATCGAATGGCGGAAAGGGCTCGAGGCGCTGAATGGCCGACTCCTGTTCCTAATTTCCAAAGAGAAGAATTGGGCCACTGGGACTATTAACTCTGGAGAGGAGAATGAGATTTGATAGAGGATTTTAAAAATATGAAGGGTATTGATAGGGATAATAGGGAAACACTATTTCCTCTAGCTGGGGTGTCAATGACGAGGGGTCGCCAATTTAAAATTGTCACTCAGATAGTGAGGTGAGAGTTTGGGACAATTTCTTCGGACAGCAATTTATTGGAGCACGGACTGCTTTGCCACAAGCTGTAGCCGAGGCAGAGACCATTGCACCTTTGAAGGAAAAAATGGACATGCGCAGGCCGGTGGGGAGACAGCAGGGCAGTGGGATAAGTTTTGGATTGCTCTTGAAAACAGCCAACACCACTAAATCACACAGGGAACTCCAACCATTTAATCCTTCAATTTCTACTAGTTATGACAACATGAGTTTCAAAATTCAGGTAAGGTTAAAATCTGACTATAATTTTTACAGTATTTTAGGAACGATCGTATCTGGATGCTAGAAAAGTTGTGCTCGGGATGAAAATTCAGCTTCAAATTTAGTGTTCATCTGGTGATCCGAAACTCAGCTTTGGGAATTCTCCAGCAAAAATTATAGATTTTCTTGTGCGAAGGACACATTTTATTCAAGACTTTTACTAACACTGGTTGCTCGCATGTCGTCTGGGCTTTGTTGTGATATTTAGCTACTGAGGTGGTAGGTTTAACCTGACCAGTCCATTTAAGGCTGTTGCTCAGAGATTTTCTGTGGTGAAGCAGTCTAAATAGGTACATTATAATGTCATTTATAGGCTAATTATCGAGAAAAGTTTATTTAAATTGCTTACTGTTCATAAATTATACGGGAAAGGTCAGGTTATCTAGACTGGGAAATTAACTGCAAGGAACAATGGGTTTTTTTAATACTTTGACACTGAAGTGTGATATCTGACACAAGTGTGCACATTAAATACAATACTATTTCGCATATTTATACTAGTAGATAAATTATACACAGACACACACGGCAGCAATTCTGCCCAAAGAAAAAAAAATTAAAGCAAAAAACATAACTGACAAATACAGTGTTACAAAACTTAGACTTCCTCTTCCCTTCTTCATTAATAGGCCAAGGTTAAGGGTGCACTTAGCCAGTCCGTGGAGTATTTGTCCCGTCTGGACTCACCTGCTAAGATGTCTGATGATATGCTGAAGCGTGGCCTTGTTTGCGGGTGGCAGATCCTTCAGCAGCTCTTTCAGCCGTGTCACAAGTAGCAATAACTCCTTTTCAACTGCTGCCTCTTTATTTCCTGCATCCCCAGCGCCCTGCAGGCTTTCTTTGGCCAGGCCCATCAAATCATTATAGAGGCGGAACAGCATAATAGGTTCTGGAAGCTAACATTAGATGTACACATCTTATGTTCAGTTTAGAATTCAATAGCCTTTTTGGCAAGGTTCACGTGCGGCTAATTGCGTTGCCAACTCTTGGTTGAACCTATTCCTGGATGTTTCCATTACATGGTACATGCCACCGACCACCCAGCCCCCATTGGTTATCCAACATGTCCATCCTCATGATGCCCGCCTTCCCACACCAATTGGAAAGTGAATAGTCTGATCATTTCCTGATTGGATAATTCTTCACTGTCGGTTAAACAGCCATTTTTCCCCCGTGTCCAATATTTTTAAAACTAGCAAACAAAAATATTCAAAGAATTTTTTTAAAAAAAACAACTGGTTTATTGCCCATTTGAGTTTTTTCCTGGTTTCTCACAGCTGTCTCCTGAAGATTAGTAAAGCTATTTGCAGATATATTGAATGCAATGGAAGCAACTACATTTCGAAACATCCAGGAAAAATGAAAACTGGCAATTTTTGATAATTTTGCTCGTAAAACTCAAAGATGTTCTCACATGTTTGGGAAATTCCATCAAATGAGACTTGGCACACCAGCTTTTTAAAACAAAAGGCATTTTATTACCTGTCGCAGGTATAGCTTGAGTACATTGCTGATGTCATGTGGTGACGCTTGTGAGAGCTCTACCAGTTCCTTTCCATTCTCAAAAGCCTGGCACAGTTTCTCAACTCGGGTCTTCACACCGTTGACACGGTAAATTCCCTAAAGATGCAACATCAAAAAGATAAGAGGAGTGCCGAGCTTTCCTAGATGTGCAGTAACACAAGTAGTCATCCTTAAATCCTATGCAGCAGGAAGCAGAAAGTGAAACATTCGACACAGGAAGAAGGTAGGGGTTTAGTGAGAGGAAAAGGGTGGGAGGGACTGAAGATTAAAAAACTAGAAGAGGCAGAAGGTTGGAAAAGACAATGTTGATAATCTCATCGTTTTAAGATAAACAATCATATAAATACCTTAAAATGACTAAAGCCCTAGAATAACTATTGAGTTAAGTTGAAATTTTTCTTGCTGCTATTTTAACGGAGGTATGAACTTACTGGGCAGGATTTTAGGTTTGGGGTTGGGACCCGGACATCAGGATCAAATGTGGGTCCCGATCCCGCACTCTGTGGGGAACAATCACATGACAGTGACTTTTCCTAAAGGAGGCCCTCCAGCATGGAAAGAGCTGCAGCATGGACAGACCTGCAGCCTACCGTTTCAGGTCAAGGAGAGAGAGGACGCCTCCATCTTGAGGCAGCTTCTCAGCACTTGTAAAGCTTCTCAATTAAAAAATGGCCACAGCTGCCGGGCCACTATCGTGGAGCAGGAACCACTCCACAGGGTAGCGTGCGTCCGCAGCTGTAACCCAGTAAACAAGAAGGGCCTTAAAGTCTGCCTAAAGTGCTGGCACCCCCCCCCTCCCCCCTCTACTCCGGTCTGCTGCCAGGAAGCTGCCTCCAGGCAGCTGGCCTGTTCCCGAGGCCCCGGGGACCCACAGGCCAACAGGAAAATTCCAGTCAGCCTCTGATAAATGGCCTTAATTAGCCCATTACCTACTTTACCCACCTTAATGGGCTACCCACCACTTGTGGGTAGGAAGCCCATCCACCCCCAAGAGAAGGACCTGGGGGCATGGTGGTGCTGGCAAACCAGCTGGCAGCGTGAAATTACATGTCCAGCCGCCTCCATACTTGCCCACCTTGGTGAAAATTCAGCCCGCCATTGTTGCTAAAATACCAGAATTATTTCAGATATATGTGCATACCCCATGGAGTAATTTTAGGGCCTTTTGAATAATCTGCATTAACTATTTTAAATAATTTTTCATTGAAAACCAAGGTTTTGATATTGTATGGAGGTTACGGGGATGGTTTTCAAAGTCTGCTCCTGACTGCCGAGGATTTACTTACTTTCATACTCAAAGCCCTCCTCTCAATCTCGGAGATGCACGCCTTGATGATGAATGGGATTCCATCGTGGCTGTCGCGCGAAGTCTGGGCAAAGTCCCTGCCAAACAGCTGCAGTTTCCGCTGTAGCTTCTTGTGTCCGCATTTAATTGCCAGTGTCTCCAGACACTTCTTGTGACAAGCCAGATTGCACTGCAGGGTACATCACATCACAGATAGTAATTGGACATATATATTCACTTGAGGGGAATTAGTTTGTGATACTCATTAATCTGTGTCTCACTTACACAACATTTTGATTAAAATTATCCTTGTGAAACTTCTGGATGTGGTATTATCAGAGCACACATGCCATAAAGCATTACTTTATTGGAATTTTGTTTTAAATTTCATACACTTAGCTGTAGGGTTTATTCTATTTTCCAATGCACTTGGGGAATTCTCAATTCCTAACCACTAAGCAGATGAAATGGGGGCAGAGAACCCTGATACCAGAGCTCTGCCCCCTTTTACATTGCCAGGCTTGCCCTTTGTGGAAACGTGCAGCCATAGCTGCAGTCATCGTGAAGAGGTGGGAATGGCAGTTTCCAGCCAAACTACCTAATTTTCCTCCCCAACATCCAAAAGGTGTCCATTTTGAGTTGTGCTGGGAATTAGAGGCCCTGTTCCCAGCCCATTTCTGATTGGAGAGTAACAGGTAGCAAAGATCAGAGGGCCCATGAAGGAAAGCTCTGTTTTCTTTCAGGTACAGTGGGACAGAGATTGGTGACGGAGCTCTTCTCGCAGCTGTTCTTGGACTATGTGTAACCTATAAAGGTAAAGTTGATACAAGCCTTGCAAGGGTGTTATAGACAGGGGAAGTGATCAAGGGTGTTTTTATAACTACAGGCAGGGGAAGTGATCATGACATCCTGTGACAAATCCCGTGAATTTCCACAATGACCCATGCATAACACAATTTGCTGCTTGAGTACTGCAATTTTGCATTAAAAGTCCCACAGTGCAAATTTTGGCTTCCGAATGGATCTGAGCAGCGAACAACCCACTTGCTCAAACAGGCGCCAGTATAAGATTGCTCTCTCTTTAAAGAGATAAACAGCTGGCAAAACTGAATTATTGTTCCTCTCAAATAAAGCCAAGAAAGTGCAGAGCTCCACTCACCGGTATCCACCAGCTTGCTAAATTGTAAAGTTGGAAAGAACTTGCATTTATATAATGTCTAATCATGCCTTTCAGGAAATTCCAAAATATTTATGAATTGCCTAGAAGTGTAGTAATCATTACTGTGCAGGTAAATGTGGCCTTCAGCAGGTTCCACAAACAGCAGTGAGATGGGTGAGATAATTAATGTGTTTTGGTGATTTTGGTTGAGGGAGGAATGTTGACTGAGACATGGACAGAACTCCTCAATCTACGAATAGTTTAAATGGAACTTAAATATTTATCTGAGCAGACAGGTGAGGCCTTGTTCTGATGTCTCTTTCAAAGGACATTAAGAAAAAAGCAATGGGGCAGCCAACAGTCTGTTAACACTAAAAAGTTTAAAAACCTATTGCACCAATGCAAAATGTGTAATGTGACTTATGTAAAGGGTTAACAAGAATATTTATTGTGGAGACAATGATAGAGCTAAAGAAAAACCTAACATGCCCTACAGATTAACGAAAATCATGAGATTCCACAGCTATTTTCAATCCTCTGATTCCATGTTACGTACCTCCTCACACTCAGCCCCCTGGAAATATACATAGCTGTCACACTCTCTGCATTTTGATGGTGTACGAAGTTTCCTGAGGCGATGCGTTTGTGCAGCCTTTGAAAGACCTACGTTTTTGAAAGGACCAGTAGATACCGCTATTTCTGGAGCCATTCCATTGATACCTGTTTGAAAATAAATCAACTGCCGATTAAATAAATAGCGATAGACAAATTTCTTTCAAAAGCCAAAATTTGTTGCTCTGTATCGGACTGGAGCTTACCTTTATGCAAAATTGCTTCACCGCTGTTAATTTTGGTTATGACAATAGAAAATCTGTGAGCAGTATTAACAATAAACTGGTTGTAATGAGGTGCACCAACCTCCTTGGACTGACACCAGTACATCCCACTTGCAGGTTATTCCCTCAGCCCCAAAGATCTGGGAACATTTTTCACAATATTTTCAGCTGCCTTATAAAGGTGCCCCCCCGCGCACCATCCCCCCCGGCCAACTCTCCACCTCCTTCCCCATAATAGACCCCCTGGCACCCTCAACTGGTGGGCACCCAAGATGCAGCCTAAGTGGTGTGGGTGCCTACCATTGATATTGAAATCAGGGTAGCTCCCTGACCCTAGAAAGTTTATCGAGGTCAACGGTGGAGGTTCCTGGTGGGTGCCCCCTGGGATGTCACCCCTGTGGATTTTTGTGACCATAATCTAATTTAACACATCGGTACAGTATTGGGTGAATGATTCATTGTTGGAGCTACTGTCTTTTGGACATGATGTTAAAGCAAGGCTCTGACAGTTAAAATGGTTCAAGTGGATGTTAATGGCACTGTTTTGAAGCCTCGAGTTATTCAGACACAGTATATTATATACGCTTCTGTATCATGTCTTAGAACCAAATTCCAGTTAACTTACTTTGCTCAAAGTTTGCGCTGCTGTCTTTATCATCTACATCCTCTGTGGATGACATGGCACCAGAAGAGGGAATTCTGGGCAGTTTTCTGGAAAAATCACCTATGGATTAAGACATTGGAGATAAAACCTTGTTGATATTATTTGTTAAAAATATAATGTAGTTTTAGTCAAAAATAACAGATAAAAATAAGCTGTTGAAAGTTCTGGAATTCAATCATTATAATGTTCTCAATATGCATTTCTAGATATAAGATGTTTGTGTCCTTGCAGTTTTGTAATTACTTATTGTACCTTGATTCCAAGTATGGAGGATGGTTTCAACTGCTTTCCCAACACCAAGTTTGTTACTCTTTGACATCTTCCCTCTGTTTTCTTCCAAGTGATTTTGCTGTTCATTTTCCCACGATGGGAAGACAGATAAACCACTTTTATGGCAACAGTAGTAGTACTTCACTCTTTGTGAACACCCACTGCGGAGTGACACGGGGTGTGGGGGGTGGGGTGGCAGGGGGAGACAGTTTTAATGCACCCCTCCCAGTGGGAGTGGGCCAGTTAAAGTCGCCTCTGAAAACTTAGTAACCTGTTCCCGCTTTAAATGAGCCCTTTATTTAGGTGGCAGAGGCTCATTAATACATGCAAATCCGGGTTCAATTATGTCATTTGGACCTCACTGATTAACCATGGCTCCCACCACTACTGTCCCTTTCAATATAACCTGTTAGGGAAGAAGTGGAGGCCCTGTAAGGTAAATTTTAAACTTACATTAGTATGGCCAGGAAGGGCAGCAGGACTTCTCCGGGCTCCACGAGGATAGTCTGGCCTTTGCTGCCCCTGTGCATCCCCCCACTTATCCTAGCTACTTACCTGATTGCCAGTGGGCAGCCTCTTGGCCATCTCATCTTCATCTGCCAACAGCCGGCCAGCCGCCTATTTATTTCTGTTTCGGGCTGACCAGCGGGATGTAAACGAGGTCCAGGAGTCAAAGTAGCCTGTCCCACAAATTGATGCTGTCGGGTTGGGGGCGCAGTGGTGGTGGGGCGGGGGGGGGGGGGGGGTGGCATTCATCTTGCCCCCCACAACTGCCCAAAACCTGTTACCATTTAAAATCTCCCCCTTTAGAGTTTGTGTTTCTTTCTCTCACTGATGAAAGCAACACTATCAGAGGAGTGCAGTCTAATGCCCTATCAGAGAATGAACTAAAGTCAATGCATATTTGACTGCCAGACTTCTGTGTTAGGTTGCCTGCAAAGCAAACATTTTAACACAATTCATATCCTAAAATATTTAATTTGTCCACATGACTGAGCCTGAGTCTAATAAGTAAGTGATGAGTGGTCCATACAGTAACAAAGTACCAAGCTCCCATTTAGGCAGCCCAGATCCAAATCCAGATCTTCAGTATTGTTCAAGTTTGGCTTCCTTCAACAGCTGAGTTTTGGCAAGTTTCTGATGAATTCCAAGACGATGAGGCAATATACCATAGATCTTAGAGACATGAGCAGGAGTTCTGTCCTACACCATGAAAGCACTCTACTCATTAAAGGCCCACACACCCTACCCTCTTGGCAGAAAGAGAATAATGGGCTGAAAGGGTGTAAAGCTGAATAAATTAAAGTAAAATTAACTAAATAATATAAATCAGGTCACCTTTAAAACATTTATATTCTTTTTATTGATATTTTCTGTGGAAATTTGGTAATCCTACCTGTTGTAGAAGAGGGAGAATCCAGACCACTGCCTCCTCCAACACTGTCTGCATCACTCATTGTTGTGGGCCAGGATTTGTGCACCTGGTGACTGCGGACTCCTGAAGGGACAATTTAGATGCAGGTGTGACTCTGTTAGCGAGCATTCTCATACACAGAAGAGAGTCCTTAACTCTCACCTCCTGCTTTTTACTTTTTCAAGTCCACCGTATAAATATATAAGAAAACAATGAAGTACATTTCTAAAATGCTTCACTTCAATTCAACCTAATATATTCTGGCGGCTCTATCCTGTTATTAACTGCAGGTCATCACTGTCATTGTCCCTTCAATGAAGACATTAGCATGGTTCTCAGTCTCCTGAATGACACTCACATCCATCAATGGAAGAAAGAAAAAACCTGCTCTAACCAACTGCATTGTAAAATAGGTATTTTAAAATGGATACAAGACAGTGATTGGATGGCAATAATCTGACGTTGGGGTTTGACTGTTATAAAGTATTTTAACTTCACTCCTATAATCTTATGTGACCCCCCTCAGTACGATTACTCGCCCAGTCCTTCCTCCTTTCATTACTTGTGGAATAACCAATGTGCTTAAACACACTTCAGTACCATTATATAACTGCAATTTACAATTTGTTTACATGCATTCTAAATTTATAAGTGTTTATACAGGGTCTGTAAATTTTATTTAAACTGTCAAGCAAAAAGCTTCACTTACATACATGCTAACTAATTGTTCAGCAGGAACTTATCCAACAGCTTCTTCATTTAGCATAAAACCACATAAGTGTGAAATGTGCTTAAGACCAAGTTTGTCCCATGCTGTTCTCAAGGCTCTTAAGATGGTGCAGGCTATATCATTGATAACTAACCTTAGCACTCTTAGTTATAAGGACAGACTCCTAGAGTTAGGGCTAATTACTGAAAGGCTTAGAGGGAGCATGATTGGCATTTTGACAAAGTTGAAGTGACTGGGTTCAGTCAGTTAGATAGGCTATTTGAGAGAGATACTCTATTAGATTGGATATTTGAGAGGGATGGTAGGACCAGTGGTCATGGCTCATAAGGTCCTTTGGCATAGAGGTGCTTTATATGCCAGGAAGTACTTCTCTTCACCGATTGTCATCACCCATTGTAGCAGACTATTGAAACATATAGTAGGATTGCATGCGCGAACCAAAAATTCCTGGGTGAAGTGAATATTTCCAGTTTTAGAAGGCAAGTTGTTAGTTAGCTAGGATGATCCTGAGTATTGGACTTTCATGGTCTTATGGAGCTTTGCTTGTTTGCCTCAGGGAGTTGGAGAAGAATTTCTCAAGAGGTTTTCCTAAATTGGCTGCAAGTTTTTTTTGTTCTGAGAAGTTGAATATGTAAGCAATGGGTAAATGGTGTATGTATTCAAAGCCCAAATCGCTGTAATGTTCCAGGATTTCCTGTTTTTAATTAATTTTTAAAGTCCATTGGTTCAAGGAGAATCCAAGCTCTAGAATGGTACAATGCACCAAGGCTGCTTAGACAGCAACTTCCAAACACGCGACCTCTACCAACTAGAAGGACAAGGGCAGCACATACATGGGAACACCACCACCTGCAAGTTCCCCTCCAAGTCACACACCATCCTGACTTGTAACTATATCGCCGTTCCTTCACTGTCACTGGGTCAAAATCCTGGAACTCCCTTCCTAACAGCACTGTGGGTGTACCTACCCCTCATGGACGGTAGCGGTTCAAGAAGGCAGCTCACCATCACCTTCCCAAGGGCAATTAGGGATGGGCAATAAATGCTGGCCTGGCCAGCGACGCCCACATCCCATGAATGAATAAAAAAAAATGTGATTGCACAGTTTCTTGATGAATCTGATGGTCTTTTCCTGTTCTGCATTTCATAGGTTTGTGTGGAGTGATTCTCCCTTCATTTCCATGGCACTAACTCCTATTGAGTGAGAAATGTTCTGTATCTGTTCTAGCTGTAGTCAATTACTGATTTGTGATAAACCTGTATTTTTTGACTTTCAGCCGGTCATATTAATGATAGTCCTGTACAAGATATTGTATAGAATTTATTAATTAATAAAAAAAGATCTGAAATAAAACATAAAACAACATGTCCTCTATTATGAGGGGACCATTACTGAGAACTCATGAGGGACCCCACCCAAAATATTATTTCTCTTTCAGAGCCCAAATCGCTGTAATATTCCAGAATTTCCTGTTTTTAATTATTTTTTAAAGTCCATTGGTTCAAGGAGAATCCAAGCTCTAGAATGCCAATAGGTAAACAAGATGCACATTTCATACACAGGTGAGAAGTCTATAGTGATCTACAGTCAAAGATATTGATTAATTTACTATATGGTTGGATATGAACAATATAGATCATCTCCCTGCCTTTATATATGTAATGCTTTGGATACTTCAATACATCACAGTACCCCATGATCATCAGCTGGGTGTCACCTGACAAAAGGTTAAAGCCAAGTTTTCTCACAATTATAGGTTTGCAACAGACTTATCACGTCATGAGGATCTGGTCGGTGACCTTTCTGTTAGATTGATATTAAATCTGCTGAGCTCCCATTTCTGCTGTGTGTCCTGCCTTCTTAGTCTTGGTCTCCTGACACTAGTCCACAACTCCTGGCGGAGGGCCGGGTAGTTCCCACTGCTTTCTATTCATAGTTAAAATATAAAGGCATTCTTTATGCCAAAGTTTGAAATGTTGACATGAATAGGACAGTAGAAATCTTCCCTCCTGGTAACTGCAACCTCAGCAAGATGACCTTAGAAGTTATTGTTGGGAACTTCATGATGCATAATGTTATCTCTGTTCTGACTACTCTCCCTTCTCAAACATTAAGAAGTTACCTGAGCACTTCGTCAGGAAGAGAAATGGGCTGGACTTAGAATCTGATTATAACATTAGGAATCCACAAATTATTTATTTTGACTTTGCTGCAAGCAAAGGTAATGATTTGCATTTGGTAGGTGAACCGGGTAAAGTTGTAAACCTAGGCTTTAAATTCGCAAGAGTTGTGCATATTTTTGCAGATGGTTGGTTGTGCAATCTTCCCGATAAACACAAGATACATGAACTGTGCACAGAGACAAAGCCGGCACAGCTATAAAATGCTGCTTTGCAGTGGTTACTGCAGGGGTTGTAAGATTGCACACCATATACAGCTAAATGCATGGGTTGGAACGGAGTAGCTTTATTTGTATAGGATGTTTTCATAAAGTTACTTAAGTGTTTCTGCATACTTCTTACTTTGTAAGGAACTGGAGCATCATTAATACTGCAGAATGCTTTCATTAAGAGAAAGTTTGCAGTCCCATGGATCACAGCAGGAATAGAGAATTTTATTTGTTTATTTTATTTTATTCTTTCATGGGATCTGGCAAGGCCAGTATTTATTTCCCATCCCTAATTGCCCTTGAGAAGGTGGTGTGAGCTGCTTTCTTGAACTGCTGCAGTCCAAGTGGTGTAGGTACACCCACAGTCCTGTTAGGGAGGGAGTTCCAGTATTTTGACCCAACAACAGTGAAGGAACAGCAATATAGTTCCAAGTCAGGATGGTGTGTGACTTGGAGGGGAACTTGCAGGTGGTGGTGTTCCGATGCTGCTGCCCTTGTCCTTCTAGGTGGTACAGGTCATGGATTTGGAAGGTGTTGTCAAAGGGACCTTGATATGTTGCTGCAGTGCATCTTGTAGATGGTACACACTGCTGCCACTGTGCGTTGGTGGTGGAGGGAGTGAATGTTGAAGATGGTAGATAGGGTGCCGATCAAGCATTGTTCTGGATGGCGTAGAGCTTCTTCAGTGTTTTTGGAGCTGCACTCATCCAGACAAGTGGAGAGTATTCCATCACACTCCTGACTTGTGCCTTGTAGATGGTGGACAGGCTCTGGGGAGTCAGGAGGTGAGTTACTCGGACAGAATTCCCAGCCTCTGACCTGTTCTTGTAGCCACGGTATTTACATGGCTGGTCTAGTTAAGTTTCTGGTCAATGGTGACCTCCAGGATGTTGATGGTGGGGGAATTCAGCGATGGTAATCCCAGTGAACATCAAGGGGAGATGGTTAGATTCTCTCTTGTTGGAGATGTTCATTACCTGGCACTTGTGTGACATGAATGTTACTAACCACTTAACGGCCCAAGCTTGAATGTTGTACAGGTTTGCTGCATGCATCACCGACTGCTTCAGTATCTGAGGAGTTGCGAGTGGTACTTATGCTTGCTTACTGGAATATTGTAGTTAAACTAAAATTTCAACAGCTATTCCCATATCAAGTATAAAATATGCTAAGCACTTTCAGCAACTAATGCAAGCAACCAAACTGCAGAGGGCTTTCTGTGAACCCAAGGGAAAATGTCTCTTTCTGTTTTTTTTTTACTGAGAGTTGTGCTGTGAAATCTTGCTTTGTATTACTTTGCTAGATAGGGCATTCTATATGCCTAATAAAAATCTAATCTTACAATCAAACACGATCAAAAACAAAACAATTATATTATTATATTATATTATGTTATTTTACAATTTGAATTGCTGTCATATGCTTAAATCGAAGTGATGCAAAGGGTTAAGGTAGAACTGTGGTTTGACACATTCCCTACAAATCGATATAACCAGAGAGTATTAAGGTTCACCTCTTCTCTCAGTTGCACCTCCACCCCGTGCTTCCTTCTGAGTTGGCCCTCCCTCTGGACTGCCTGGCTCATCCACTGAAGACTGGGACTGCACCTCATGTGAGGTATTAGAAGAAAAGTCATTTGCATTGAAGCTACCCTTACGAGCTCTTATATGGGGAGATCTGTAAAATGAGAAAAATATGAGATTAAATCACAATCAGACTCATTTTTAGGCTTTCTATTTAGGGAGTGAAGTTTAACAGTAACTATTTGGTACTGCAAAGGCTCTCAGCACTGCACTAAATTGTCATCCTAGATTACATGCTCACATCTGTAATGGAACTTGAACCCAAACTACTAATATTGCTAAGCTATGCCTTTGTTAAACCACACAGCTATTATTCTATACATGTTTGAAACTCACCAGCATATGTGTGACTTCAATTTTATAGGGCTCCTTGATACCACACTCAGTCAAATGCTGCCTTGAGGTCAAGGGCAGTCACACTCATCTCACCTCTGGAATTCAGCACTTTTGTCTATATTTAGACCAAGGATGTAATAAGGTCTGGAGCCGAGTGGCCCTGGCGGAACCCAAACTGAGCTTCAGTGAGCAGGTTATTGCTGAGTAAGTGCCGCTTGACAGCACTGCCGATGACACCTTCTATCACCTTGCTGATCATTGAGAGTAGACTCGTGGGGCGGCAATTGGCCAGATTGGATTTGTCCTGCTTTTTGTGGACAGGACATATCTGGACAATTTTCCACATTGTCAGGTAGATGCCAGTGTTGTAGCTGTACTGGACCAGCTTAGTTAAGTGTGCAAGTAGTTCTGGAGCACAAGCCTTCAGTACTACAGCTGGGTTGTTGGCAGGGCCCATAGCGTTTGCTGTGTCCAGTGTGCTCAGCCATTTCTTGATATCAGGTGGAGTGAATCATATTGACTAAAGACTAGCATCTGTAATGCTGGGAACCTCAGGAGGAGGCTGAGATGGATCACCCACTTGGCACTTCTAGCTGAAGATGGTCGCAAATGCTTCAGCTTTTCTTTGGCACTGATTCTTCTGATCTCAAATAAAATACACATGGAAAGCCCTAAACTGTCATAAAATATAGCTCAATCATTGTAGAGAAGTTAGAAAATAATATACAGATGCACCACTTCATTACCAGTGTAAACATTTATCTATTATTGTAAAAACCTGCTCTTCATATCGTAGCCTGCACCTTATAAGCTTAGAAACAACAGTCAGCAATTTTATTGTAGAAATATTTAATGTGCTCACACCAAATTCCTCTCAATATCAATAATGTACAGAGGAATGCCATTCAAATGTATTAAGCACTTGTATGCTTACGGTGCAGCCATTTCTCAGCTATGGTTTGAACCTTGCGGGTACTGAAATGTTGATAGATACAAGAGATTGAAGGGCACTGTATATGAAGTGTTTATTTTCACTATCTTTTACAGCTTGGAAAGCCATCTAAATGACAGAATGTTTTAATAATTCACTCTCATTAAAATCTGTGCTTCCCTATTTGAAAGATAAAGAAGCTACAAAGAACACTTAGGAGCCTACAAATATTTAAATTTCTTTCAATCTTGGTAAGAGCTAACCCATTCCAGCTTGGACACTGTTTTGATTGTAAACATTAATTACAAGCCATCAGTGAACCTGGCGAAGCCACTCTCAAATCAACTGCAAGGAGGCACATAACAGCAATTAATTTCATTTATCTTCCAGTTTTCCTCTTTCTCAGGGGAAGTGCTCATCTCTATCGAAGCAGCTTGACTGAGATCAATAATTGAGAAGATTGAGTAACCCACCATCTGACTATAATGTATCATACCACCAAGATTTCAATAATCTTATTAGTGGTTAGCACTGCAGCCTCACAGCTCCAGCGACCCAGGTTCAGTTCTGGGTACTGCCTGTGTGGAGTTTGCAAGTTCTCCCTGTGACTGTGTGGGTTTCCACCGGGTACTCCGGTTTCCTCCCACAGCCAAAGACTTGCAGGTTGATAGGTAAATTGGCCATTGTAAATTGCCCCTACTGTAGGTAGGTGGTAGGAGAATTGAGGGAAGGTGGGGATGTGGTCGGGAATATGGGATTAAATGTAGGATTAGTATAAATTGGTGGTTGTTGGTCGGCACAGACTCGGTGGGCCGAAGGACCTGTTTCAGTGCTGTATCTCTCTATGACTATTAACAAAATTGATTTTCATTTTTGCCTGACCTTGCGTTCTTATCGCATGTTCTGCCTGCAGTGCTGCATAGGACTCCTATAAGCTGAGGGGTGGCTCAGTTGGTAGCACTCTTGCATCTGAGTCAGAGGGTTGTGCGTTCAAGTCCCGCTTCAGAAACTTAAACCACAAAGTCTAGGTGGATATTCTGGTGGAGTGCTGTGCTTTTGTCAGTGTTGTCTTTCAGATGAGACATTAAGCTGATGATCTGTCTGCCCTTTCAGATGGACATGAAAATTCCCATGGCATTATTTCATAGAAGAGCAGGGGAGTTTTCTCAGTGTCCGAGCCAATATTTACCCTGCCTATGTGCAAATTGGTTGCAGTGTTTCATACATACCATCAGCGACTGTACTTCATTGGCTGTAAAGCAATTTGGGGCATTCTGAGGTTGTGAAAGGAGCTATACTAATGCAAGATTTGTCTTTCTTTCTTAATAATTAGGAGGTACGGAGTGACCAGGGAAGCCAAGTGAAACATTTTCATCCAAATAATACTGGGCTTGGAAAGCAGCTGAAATGGACAGTGTAAGAAAAAGCAAAAGATGCACTTGCTGGAAATCTGAAATAAAGATCGAAAATGCCTGAGATGCACATTAGGTCCATCAGCATCTGAAATAATGAAAAAAAAAGTCGATGTTTCATGACTTTTCATCAGGTCTAAAACCAAAACACAAATTAAATTTTCTCCTTTCAGGTGCAAACAGACCGGTTATGTGCCTGCATTATTTTCTATGTAAAGCAGAAAGCATAACGAAGTTCAAGAGACAGTTGGATACATTACTGGAAAAAGGGATGAATGGACCTGGTGAGAAAGTGGGTAGGCAGGGTTGATCTGTGACAAAGATACAGGTTGTTGGATCTAACAGCCTTTTCCTGTTCTGAAACATTCTTATGTTCTTAGATTACACAGTAGCAAAAGTAATGCACACTGCCCAGTGAATAACTTTTCATTTCAAACTGCCGTTATGCCATCCTGAAATAAAAAATTTTGAGAAGGGAAGAAGCATTTCTCCAAGGTTCAAAACCTATATTATTAATCCAACTGTTTATCTTTTTCCAGGCCTTCGGAATGCTTGAGGACCTCATCCAGCAGTAGCATGGATAACCTCAGGCTTTCTGTTTAGTGTCACGTAGTTAAATGGTGCCAGCCTGCAGCAGGTAGTTAGAGCAGATTAGCTCAGCAGCTGATAGGATGTCATTGAATAAACAGACATAAAACAGAAGTGGAGCCTGACTTACTGGCACCTGTGATTGATAAGCTTTCCTTTGGCCTATCCGCCTTATAATGAGACTTGTGGTTAACAGGAATGGTCTTACAATCACAAAGCCTTTATATATTTGTTAATCCTGCACTGAGTCTTCAAAAGCACATTGCTGTATGTTGTCATTTTGATCTTGGAATAGTGACAGGCTGCCTTCATGATGCTGAGGTCTAGTTGGCTATCAAATGGAGTGTGCAAACTTTGCTAGATTGGCATTAATTGTCAAATAGAGGTCTATGTTTGCCACATAACAATTGCACTCCAAATGAAGAATATAATTTTATGAAACACTATGAGACATTCCTCAGCTATGAAAAAGCATTATTGAAATGCAGGACAATTTGGCCTCAACTCACCAGTCAGGCTGAGGAGGTCTTTTTATAATGCATATAATATTCATATTCACATGATATGAATATCCTTAACATATCACATCATCATGATATTGATCGTGTTTCTTATGGTATTGTTTTTCTTTCCTTAAAACCCACAGTACTGAAAGGGGATGAGACTGTCTGCTCCTCCCCCTCTTCTGTGATAAGGTAATTTTTCAGGAACATATAGACAGGTGATTATAAGATCAGAAGATTGGCGACCTCTGTCCTGGTGTCAAGTTGAAATGTGACTCTAAAAGTCACACTTTACTTAATGCAGCCTGACATCAAATTGATACTGAATTACAAGATTGAAGGCCCTCTATCATCTTAGCACGGGCAACTTGGTATGAACAATAGATGCCGACCTTGCCAATGACGGCCACATCCCAAAAATGAATAAAAGAGAAAGAACGCATCCATCTCGTCATTTCACTTGACTCTCTCACACAAATGTCTCTAGCTAAAATAAAGAATCAAGGTAATGAGCCAAGAGCTAATAAAACAAGTACGTACGCCATCTGAGGTAAATATGACTCAAAATCGTAATGTGCCTCTGTTTCAGCCTCCATCTGGAGGTCTTTGACGTAAGATGCATATTGCCGGCCTGGGTCATACAACTTGCTGCTCTCACACAGTGTCTGGAAGTGCACTGGGAGTGGTGCTGTTTGCATGTGCATCCTCTGGTAGTAGGAGATGGTGGCCTGCAAATTCCAACAAAAGACTTCAGTCAAGTAGGTAGAATTTAGACTTTATCTCAAAGAATTGGCGGGATCTAATATTAAGAACCAGAATATTTACTTACAGACGGTTTCCAAAAAGTTATTTTTATTCAGTCCCTATACACTAATGTTTGTTCAGCTACCTCAATGGCTCAGAGAGGTATCCAATAAGTGGCTGAGCCATACACACAAGGAAGGCTCCAGATCCGATCCGAAGCTTGTGCTGATAGAGCTGATATCAGCTGGCGAGGCATTACAGGTGGTACAATTGGCCTCAGTATCCTGGATTGGGATGGAGTATTGGAAGGGTGTGAACCATTTCCTGAGTGTTTACTTTGTTTCAGCAAATATTGAGTAGGGATGGAACCCTGCCCCCAACAATAAAAATATATGCTCCTTTTGAATAGTTGGACACAGGCCTCCAGAGAACAAAGAACAGTACAGCACAGGAACAGGCCATTCGGCCCTCCAAGCCTGCGCCGATCTTGATGCCTGCCGAAACTAAAACCTTCTGCACTTCCGGGGCCCATATCCCTCTATTCCCTTCCTATCCATATATTTGTCAAGATGCCTCTTAAACGTCGCTATCGTATCTGCTTCCACCACCTTCCCCTGGCAGCAAGTTCCAGGCACTCACCACCCTCTGTGTAAAAAAACTTGCCTCGCACATCCCCTCTAAACTTTGCCCCTCGCACCTTAAACCTATGTCCCATAGTAACTGACTCTTCCACCCTGGGAAAAAGCTTCTGACTATCCACTCTGTCCACGCCGCTCATAACTTTGTAAACCTCTATCATGTCGCCCCTCCACCTCCGTCGTTCCAGTGAAAACAATCCGAGTTTTTCCAACCTCTCCTCATTGCTAATGCCCTCCAGACCAGGCAACATCCTGGTAAACCTCTTCTGTACCCTCTCCAAAGCCTCCACGTCCGTCTGGTAGTGTGGCGACCAGAATTGCACGGAATATTCTAAGTGTGGCCTAACTAAGGTTAACAAAAAACTTAAAAACTTGAAAAATTAACTTAAAATTAACCAAATTGCCAACAATCATTTGGAAGTAAATATAAATTAGTATCTATCCATACAATTTGTTTCCCCTTGGTTCCTTAGGGTAGAATTCTATACTTTAATTAAAGAAAGGCACTTTTTTTAATGGGACCGTTTTTCCTGAACCCCCTTTCACCAAGCACTGGGCAGGGTGAGTGTAATCAGGACATTGTCCCAGGCCACTGGCAACTTTGAGCGGATCACCCTTTGGCTGGCTTAGCGGCAGAAATATGAGGCAAGTAACAAGAACCCAGCTCCAGGCCCCAAGAATAGAGACCTGTGAGCTGACAGAGGCTTCCAATTCTATGGCTTTGACTGGTCCTGGACACCTGGGGCTGCATTCCAAGCCTTGGTGCCCTCTGGCTATTGCTGGAAAAAGCCTCCAATCTTAGGAGGTTTCCAGAACAAGCTAAATGCCAGTTTCATAGGCCATCTGCCCCAGTCACCCACCCACCTCTTCAACATGGTCATAACTGGTAAAAGAGGCAGGAAGCCTAGAATGCCCCCTCCCGTGTCATTATCATTGCTGTATTGGACCCACCCAGAAAACCTGCAGTAATGTAAAAAGGGGGCAAGACCCAGCACAATGGGTCTTCACCTTCTTTTTCCTAACCATTTTGCCTGGGGAATGGGTGTGCCACAGGGGGAAAAAAGTTGAGAAAAATCTGTCACTATATATTTCTCCCTTTGTTATGTAATATTCAGTTTATAAACATAATAAAACATGTTTCCTCAGTCACTTATATCCAAACCATGTTTATATGCCCTGCCCGATTCTCCCATTCACCTCCCACTACATTGACGTCACTCATTTCCCATTCCTGAAAATACATGTCAGGCCTTGGCTATCAACCTCTTTTCCTGAGCAAAATTTATATTTGCATGCATCTTCATTCATTCTCCTTAAGTTGCTAGGAGGACCAGTGACTGAGGTCAAGAGACAACAAGTGACAACCAGCAGACTAAACGGGAACTGCAGAAGCTGAGGAATGGGTGTATATATATATATGCGATGTGCCAACTACTCCTAGGCATTAACCCTTTGGCCATGGTAGTGTAAAATGAATGTTTTAACCTCGACTGTGAACTCTGACCAGTCCTCATCCTTCCTGTAAATGTTTGCTGTCTCTCTAGCCTGCTCTTTCAGCCCAAACAAAATGAGTATATTAAAACTAAAGTAAACAAAGGAATACGCACTGATTTCAATATCTGGTCACTCTGTTTGATGATTTCCTGTATCTGTCGCAGTACATTCACTTTCACATCTTCCAGCTCTTGTTTTTGTGTCTTGGCGTCTGCAATGCATGTTCTGTATGTTGCTTCAGCTTCATCAGCCTGAAGAATACAAGCATTAAAAATATTAATTTCAATATGCTCTGAAGCAATTACCAAGTACCAGAAACGTCAAAAAGCACACCTTCACACAAGGATAATGGAAATCTTGAACTTTCTCCCTCAAAAGTGACTGAGGTTAAGTCAATTGAAAATTTCAGAACTGAGATTGATAGATTTTATTGGGCAAGGGTATTAGGGTTACAGAACCAAGGTTGGGGGGGGGGGCGGTTAGATGGAGTTAAAATACAGATCATTTATGATCTAACTGAATAGTGGAACAGGTTTAAATGGCTAAATGGCATTCTCCTGTTTCTACGTTTTAGACAAAAAGTGATTCTTTTCACTCATGGCTAGATAACCACTTACTGATCTTGTACTCAATTTTGTCAAGAAAAGGATAATTGTTTCTGCAAAAAAGAGTTCTAAAATATGGGTTCATGGGTGAAGAGCCCTGTCAACTTGGGGGAAATTTTGTCTGTGCATAACATTTATCCCATGGGTGTAGTGAATGTTAACTCAAGGGAAATTCCAATGTGTTCTCTAGCTCACTGTTTGACTGAGTCTTGCACTTCCCCCGGAATTTTTCCTAGGTATCTTGAGAAGTAGTGAAACTACAGCTTAACTTGTTAAAAGGTCAATTAAGGGGACCATGAATTAAAGGGACTCTGCATTAGAGCAGCAGGAACAGAAAGGTACAGAAGGTAAATTGAAATCAATAAAAAGAGCAAGAGACCCCAGACAAACGAAGATAGATGCATAAAGTGACAAATAGCATAGAGAAAATGCTCCAGGGGCTTCAAACACCATGGCCCTGAAATTCTGTAGGGGTTCTAGCTGTTCCCCACTGTAATTCCAACAGGTGACCAGTGGAATTACCAGAGATAGAGAGTAATTGACTAATTTCAGCCTGGAGGTTCTGCTAATTCCCTGCTAGAGTTATGGTAGAAGACCAATAGCTCCACAGGAAAGAACGGAGCTTAAAAGGTGCATTATACAATTCCATAACTGTAGTAACATTGTACTGTGAATAATTAGATACACAAGTGCAGAATATTACTAGCAAGGGTGCCAGAATGTAATTAACCCAGTAAGTTGACATTCAATCTACTGTTATCATGGCTCAAATTTAATTTAACTTTCTAAGAAGATATTCAAATTATAGGACAAAAGGGAACTCTTCGCAGCTATAGATGTCAGAATGAATCTTCCTTAATTGGATACAAGTATTGGCTATTGCTACTGTAACTAGCAGCTGTTACAATAAAGAATCTTTCAGTATCGCAAAGTTAGACATGCACCAGCAGTGTGTTGCTCCACTGACTGCTTTTTAACATGACCTACGGAATCTTATACTGATCTTCAATGAGGTCACTCTGCTTTATGAATATTTAACATTGCACAGAGTATACAGCACAGAAACAAGCCATTCAGCCCAACCAGTCCCTGCTGGCAATTATGCTTCACTCCAGCCTCCTCCCATTCTTCCTCACCTAACTCTATCAGCGTAACCCTCCATTAGAGGAAATTTTCCAAATGGGTAATCTCTTTTGGCTTGTGGTATTTGCGCCAAATTCTCAGCAGCACCACCTTAAGACAGTTATTAAGCTATTTATTTTAAACACTCACACACAACAAAAAGTTCCCTAATTAAGTTTTAGGTCTTAAATAAGAATATTATTGGATTCATACGAACTTCATGTGGTAACTTTCAAATGATACTGATGCATTGACCAGTGAAAGATTTAGCAGAATAATGATGCACAATTTATAATATCTAGTTGCAAACTACAAAATTTACTATAGTGTACTGTGGAGAAAGACAGACGGACCCTTCAGAACATTAGGACATCAACAAGCACGATAGAGCCAATGAATTACAAAAACACACAAGATTATAGGGAAAAAAAGCAAAGCACAACTGTAATTCCTTTTGCTCTACAAAGTCTATTTAAACGCAGTGACACTTCTGAGTGTTGTCATTTTTTCATTCCTTACAGTACAAAATAATAACTTTAAAAAAAAATTGGGTTCTCAATTGAAGCGCATTCACATGTATTTTATGCAGCATATATCTTAAGGCTTTGAATATTTAAGGAAATGGTCATATATATTCTGTAAGGCCATTGTATATTTTGGTGTAAATTCACACCTATATGAACATTTATAACATGAAACATTCATACTCTTACAGGCACAAAGAACTAAATCATATCTGTATTATAAACCTTACAATTACCACTGATGACAACCGTGGAAGAATGGTCTATGTGTTTGTATTGCCTTCCTCCCTCCTGTTTTACTGTAGGTGTTTACATGTTTATTTGAAATGGGCTAAAATGTCTGCTAAATTAAAGAACATATGAATTAGGAGCAGGAGTAGGCCACTTGGCCCTTCCAGCCTGCTCTGCCATTCAATACGTTCATGGCTGAACTGATTACTCCACATTTCCACTGACCCCTGATAATCTTCCATCCCCTTGCTTATCAAGAATCTATCTACCTCAGCCTGAAAAATATTCAAAGACTCTGCTTCCACCACCTTTTGAGGAAGAGAATTCCAAAGACTCACAACCCTCAGAGAAAAAATTTCTCCTCATCTCTGTCTTAAATGGGCGACCCCTTATTTTTAAACAGTGACCCCTAGTTTGAGATTCTCCCACTAGGGGAAACATCCTTTCCACATCCACCCTGTCAAGACCGCTCAGAATCTTATATGTTTCAATAAAGTCGCCTCTTACTCTTCTCATTTAGAGCGGATACAAGCCCAGCCTGTTCAATCTTTCCTCGTAAGACAGCCCGTCCTTTCCAAGTATTAGTTTAGTAAACCTTCTCTGTATTGCCTCCAATGTATTTACATCCTTCCTTAAATAAGGAGACCAGTACTGTACACAGTACTCCAGATGTGGTCTCACCAATGCCCTGTATAGCTGACGCATACCTCCCTACTTTTGTATTCAATTCCCCTCACGATAAACAATAACATTCTATTAGCTTTCGTAATTACGTGCTGTACCTGCATACTAACCTTTTGCGATTCATGCACTAGGACAGCCAGATCCCTTTGCATCTCAGAGCTCTACAATCTCTCACCATTTGGATAATATGCTTCTTTTTTATTCTTCCTGCCAAAATGGACAATTTCACACTTTCCCACATTATACTCCATTTGCCATCATTGCCCACTCACTTAACCTATCTATATCCCTTTGTAGCCCACCTTATGTCCTCTTCACAAGTTACTTTCCCACCTAACTTTGTGTCATCAGCAAACTTAGCAACTATACCTTCGGTCCCTTCATCTAAGTCAACTTGTAAAAAGTTGAGGCCCCAGCACAGATCCCTGTGGCACACAACTCGTTACATCTTTCCATCAGAAACGTATGATACTATCTTTAACTGTTTTAGTTAACCACGGATGGCGGGTCCCACCCTTGGAATTTTTCTATCTCGGTGAAATGTATCTATTCTGTGTATTCTGAAATATCCCCTTAAATGTCTGCCACTGCATCACTATTGACCTATCCCTTAACCTAATTTGCCAGTTCATAGTTGCCCTTATTTAAGTTTAAAATACTAATCTTGGACCCACTCTTCTCTCCCTCAACTGAATGTAAAATTCAATCATATTATGATTGCTGCTACCTAGGGGCGCCTTAACTATGAGGTCATTAATTATTCCTATCTCATTGCACAATACCAGGTCTGGTATAGCCAGCTCTTTGGTTGGCTCCAGAATGTATTGTTCCAAGAAATTATCCCGAAAACATTCTATGTACTCCTCATCTCGGCTACCTCTGCCCATCTGATTTTTCCAGTCTATACGTAGGTTAAAATCCCCCATAATTACCGCTGTACCTTTCTGACAAGCTGCCATTATTTCTTCCTTTATACCCCGTCCTACAGTGTGGTTAATGTTAGGTGGCCTGTACACCACTTCCACAAGTGACTTCTTACCTTTATGATTTCTCATCTCTGCCCAAACTGCTTCTACATCCTGGTCTCCTGAACTTAGGTCATCCCTCTCTATTGCGCTAATACCATCATTAATTAACAGAGCTACCCCTCTACCTTTACCTAGCTTCCTGTCCTTCCCAAATGCCATGTACCCTTCAAAATTCAGATCCCAATCTATGTCGTCCTGCAGCCATGTCTCTGTAATGGCTATCAGATCGTACAAATTTATTTCTATTTGTGGCCTCAGTTCATCTGTTTTGATTTGAATGCTATGTACATTCAGATAGAATGTAGTTTTGTCCTTTTATTATTTTTGTAACCTCTAGCCTTATCTGTTGATTTACTATTAGATTTGTATGCTCTGTCCCTTCCTGTCACAGTCTGTCTATCATTTCCCATATTAATACATTTTTCTCTTGCCTTGTCTCTACTCCGTGATTTACCATATCTTCCCAAATTTGATCCCCTGCCCCCACTATTCAGTTTAAAGCCCTCTCTACATCCCTAGTTATGCAGCTCGCTAGAACACTGACCCCAGCACGGTTCAGATGTAGACCGTCCCAACGGTACAGCCACCACTTTCCCCAGTGCCGGTGCCAATGCCCCATGAACTGGAACCCACATCTACCACACGAGTATTTTCCCTATGCCAATTTGCACATGGCTCAGGTAATAATCCAGAGATTATTACCATTGAGATTCTGCTTCTTAATTTGGCGCCTAGTTCCTCATACTGACTATGTAGAACCTCTTTAGAAGAACAAAGGAATACAATATGGTTTCTGTATCTAACAATTTAAGTGCAAATGTTTCTTCACCATCTGGGACAGAATCTCCTATTGAAGCAGTTCTGCAATATTAATATGCCTTTAGAAGCTTGCAAAATTACTTATTCTTAATGTTTGGTGGTACTTCGGATTTTCAGTTAGGGGCAGTGTAATACTCCAGAATGTGTCCAGAGTTGTTATGCCATTGATGGAACAAGACAACCAGTTCCCAGTAGCACCAGATCACCTTAACTTCAAGACAAGTGCATGCGTGGTATAAATCACATTGGCCTGTTTACAGTTGTCTGTTTTCTGCTGAATGAGATAAGGGTTTTAATCTTTTTTGTGGTCTGAACGATCTCAGGATATTTATCTGTACATTTTAACTGCCAACACCCAATGCACCTGGTGCCTGTCAGATTCTGGCCACTCTTTAAGGTTATTCTGTAATTTAACAAGTAAAATCTTGGAAAATGATAAATAAAAATTAATGCCATGGAGGTATATCTTTTCTCTGCTCTGTGTAAGTAGTATTCTCCACTTCTATTTTTTTTGCTAAAAATAACAAACCGAGGCAAATAAATCCCTTATTTTTCTACAAATATCCTCTGAAACAGATTAAAATTGATTTTGCCATTTTTTCACAAAAATACGTGATGAAACTCAACTCCCTTCTATTATAGTAGACTTACCTTCTCTTCTTCTTTGGCCTCCTTGTCTCAAGAGACAATGGGTAAGCGCCTAGAGGTGGTCAGTGGTTTGTGTAGCCTTACCACACATTGACAATCAAACCAGTCTCACTCAACCAGAGAGCCGGAACAACCCTATCCACATATCCTGTACAAGTCGTACCTGAACCAAAGTATGCTGCTTTAAAATTCACATGAAGCAATTGGAGAAATTAACTTTTGATTTTGTCTATCTGATTTGATTTTTACACCACAACTGTATAATTGAGTTAACAGACTGTCACACAGACCTGCTCCCAGGTTAAATTGTTCAGGATATAATATTTGCAGCTGTCATTACCACAATGATGCTGTGACTGACAGGACAGATTTTGATCGTCCCAAATATTATTGTTTACATTAGGAAGTACAGGATGCCAAACTGTAATTTAAATGTTACAAAAATAAACACCACTTCTGAGGCACAAATCAAATACATAGGTCTTTGAGATCATTTTTCGATAATGTAGAGTTCCTGTTAGGTGTACTAGTACAATTAATTATGGAACAAAAGTAACTTCTCCTGGTGTCCTGGCCAGCATTTCCCTTTCAACCAAAACCAACCATCTAATTGCTGTTTGTGGAAGCTTGCTGTGCACAAATTGGCTACCACGTTTGCCTACAAAACAACAGTGACTATCCTTCAAAAGTAACTCATCAACTGTGAAATTCTTTGGAGCATTTTGTGCATCAGGAAGGTGTTAAATAAATGCAAGTAAAGCTTTGCAAATAAGTTACCTAACAGCCTGAGAGGGTGTAAAAGATTAGTAGGGGGTATGAAGGGATACATAAAAAGCCCAAAGGTTATTTTTTAAAAAATAATTAGATTATCAGAGAAGTCCAGTTTTACAACATTATAAAATGTTTACACATAGGAGCAAGTGCACATGAACACTCACAGAGCCAGTGCTGGAGCATTCACCCTGCTCCACTCACCTTATTGCGTGCCTCCTCCTCTGTTCTCCTCTTCTTGTCCAGAGTTTTGCTGGTGTTGCTGCTGCTTGTGCTCTGCTGATCCTCTTCTGCTTTCACCGTCATGTACTTGGCCTTCTCATGCTCCTCAGAACGTTGCATGTATGTCTGCTTTGCCTTTTTAAGGTTCGTCTCAGCTTCTTGCTGTGAGATGATAACAGAAAGTCAAATTGATTTACTGAACAGAGGCCAGATATTGTTGGTCCAGGTCAGAACGGGTCAGATGAAACTGCTATTTTACCAAAAGTGTTAAAGCATTTGTTGCTAATCCTGTGCAACAAAATTTCAATCTAAATGTATCTAGATGTTGTCCCATGCTGTTACAATTGTATTTGTTTAGTGAGATAAAACTAAGTGAAGAGATAAAAGTGGCCTCACATTGATTTAAGCACCTTAACTGAACAAAATCCACTGGACTGACTTGTATTGTGGATCATTGAGACACATGATTTTGTTTTTGTTTAAATCCTTCCAACAGCTGCTTTCACACAGGAAACACACATCCAACATTTTCTTGTTACGTGATGGATTGAGTTTGCATTTCTTTCCAAGGACATTGCCCTTTGTATAAACAGTAACACAAATGAGCACAAATAAGGCAAAGCCAGTTGGAAAAATTCCTACCAAAGGACTTTCCCTTTAAAGTCAAAATTTAACTCCAAGAGGTTATCATGGAGATACATATTGATACTTTGGAGTTTCTTACACTTCCTTTGATGTGAGCAACAATCACAATGTGACATCAGAAATTGTAACTTACAAGTTTCTCTCATTTATTTTAAAGTCATCCGATCCAACAAACACTTCTGTTGCAAATTTGCTCCCAATTATTTTTGAAGTTTTACACCATTCTTTAAACCCCCCCGCCCCCCCACCTCCCCACCCCCAAGTCCAAACTGTGTCACCTGAACTCTGTTCTTAATAACTCAAATGATTCTCCCTCTTGGCTGCCTCACTGAATGACATGTGGTTCTCCATTTTTGACTCATTCAGACCAGGAATACCCCAGGTTAAATTCCTTCTCTGTGTTGATCTCAGCCAGCAGAGTTTGGTGGTGCCACAATTGGTCACGCCCATCCAGGGATTAGGAAGGGAAAACTCACTAGGTTTTCCACTCCTAATCACTGTTCAATGCTACCTCTGTCAACATGTGCACAATGGGCTTGGTTAAGATGCACCCCACAGTCAAACAGCCTGTTTGCATTTCTCATCAACACTCAGATGTTGCAATGATCGCTTGGGTCAGCTAACGGAGGATAATAGGTGCTGATGAAACCATATTGCAGCAAGACAATCAATACCTTGGAATTGCCGAACTGTAAATGGAGGATCGTTTGGGGGATACTATGGTCTGCTTTCAAACCTTACCCAATTTACAAACTCGGCATCACTTTTCCAAATTCCAGAATTGAGTGCGTAGGGAAATAAGTTGGAGTTTGGTGAAGATCCTGACTGTAAAATGGTGCATGGCCCACATTGTGAAGCGTAGATACTTTTAGCTTGGGTCATGGTAAGTGCAGGCTCGTCTGCCAGCAGTCTGAGTATTTCCTGTGCACTTCCTCTGTCTGTAGCACAGTTTCATAAGGAACCCATTTCCTGCAGTTGTTTTATCTGATACCAACTGTTAGCGCAGCTGATCAGCACAGGAAAATGGCAGCTTCAAAGCTCCACTATTCCCTCTGTGGTTGCTGTGGGTCAATTTTAAACAATGAAAGCCTCATTTCATGTCATCTTTCTGTTTCTTTTTTAATAACTATTTTGAAACATAAGCTCGTACAACATATTTTATGAACTTTTTAAATAGAAACATGTCTCATCAGTTATTACATGTGAAAATAATGGACGCTGTGATTATCAAAAATGCAGGAAAAAAGCACATGAGCATGGTTCTCGAGTGGGAGGGTGGCTGATCTGGAGAGAACGGTGATTTCTCCCTTCAGTGGCAGTGTTTATATTGCTGTTGGGGCTACACTGCCTTCAGGGGTGCTGGTACACCCAGCTCTTCCAGTAGGCCTGATGCTTCCAGGGTCTAGTGGGTTAAATTATGCGAATAAGCTTGGCTTGTATTCCCTTGAGTACAGAATCACTAAATGGTTGCAGCACCGAAGGAGGCCATTTGGCTCATCATGTTCATGGCAGCTCTCTGCAAGAGCAATTCACCTCTCCCACTCCCTCACCTTTTCCCCGTAGCCCTGCAAATTGAGGGGCGATCTGATTGAGGTATTTAAAATATTAAATGGATTACACAGGGTAGATACAGAAAAAATATTTCCTCTGGTGAGGGAATTAAGAAAGAACGGATGTAGTCTTCAAATTAGAGCTAAGCCATGCAGGAGGAAAGTCAGGAAACATCATCAAAAGGTGGGGAGAATTGAAGCTTTTCAAGGCTGAGATTGGTAGATTTTTGTTAGTTATGGATATCGAGGGTTATGGAGCAAAGGCTGGTAAATAGAGTTGAGGTACAGATCAACCATTATTTAATTAGAATGGCCTGCACTTGTTCCTATATTCATAACTCACTTACACTACAGTACAACTGCTGAAGTCAGAGCTGTCATTGCTAAAAGTAGCATCAATCAGAGTTATATCCCTTTAAGAAGAATTAGCTGTAGTTGGGTTTCCCTGGTAGCTCATCAAGTTTATCCAGTGAATAACTAAGCAATATGGACCAAGAAAGATCTGGGTTTGCTCCCTGTTGATCTCATGTGGTATAGTCACTACAGTTGGTCTCAGTCCCCTAGAGTTTCTGAAAACAAAAGTAATTCAGCCTCCCTATTTCGGGTCACTAATCAGGACTCCAGATAGAATTGACCAAGTGTGAAGCTCTGGTGAGGATAGAATCATACTTGACTTTCAGATGCCTTCACTGCCAAGGCTCACACAATGAATAATAGGTACTGGGACAGGCTACTGGAGGCAATTAGCTCTTGATTGCTGTATTGTGGCAAAGAGCAAGAAAGAAAGGGGAAGGGAGAACACGGACATAGATAAAATAACTACAAAGTAAAATATAAGGGGCTGGATTTTACTTTAGGCAGACAGGAATTAGCCACCGACGTGAAAGTCGGTGGCGAACCCACTTCCACCTAGCCCGGGGATCTGTCCTGCATTTTATGGGTCCCCGGGCTTTAATTGTCCCGAGGCGGGACTTCCACCCACTTGAGGGAGGAGGTCCCGCCCCTATGAGCTGCTGGCCAATCAGCGGGCCGGCAGCTCTTAGTCCCAGCGGCACCACCAGGAGCAGTGGCCACTGCTGGGACTGCAGCCCAGTCGACACCATGGAGCCTGGAGACGAGGTAAGTTGGGCTTGCCTCACCAGGGGGATTGGTCCTTTCTTGGTGAGGCTGGAGTGGTCGTTTGGGGGGAGGGGGGCATCTTGGATCCCGGGGTTGAGTTGGCAGGCACGCCCACTTGCCCCGGGTAAAATACCCGTGGAGGCGGGCGAGGGCCCTTAAGTGGCCGTTACGTGGCCACGTAAGGGCCTTGATTGGCCTCGGGCGGATGGGCCGTTTCCCACCCCTCGCTCAACGGCGTAAACTTGGCTGGAGGCGGAAGCGGGGCGGGTAGGCCTCCCGGAGCCTTCTGCTCAATTTTACGCCACCCCTATGCAACCATCCGACCCGCTGGGGCGGCGTAATATTCAGCCCAATGGTGAATCTCAAAAATACAGAACTGAAAATTGTTTTGTAAGTCAGTGTCTGCATTCTATATCTATAATTGAAGGGTGTCCAAACCTTTGCAGGAGGGAGATGGATCAACTAGTAAAGCATGTTGTTGATTTACACCATTCTAAAATAAAAGACTTAAATGCGATTGAACCATCATAAATACATTGAAAGCACAGGAAATTTCAATTTAGGAAATCAACAGAGGAGGTGAATTTCATTTACAGTTACCAGTGGATTTACTCCAACACTAAGGCATTATATCTGAGAAAGGCAGGCAGAAAATAGAGTGTAAAAAAAGTAACAGGGAAACAGGCCCCCTCCATTTAAAACATACAATTAGATTTCAATACTGAGGGAATACCATAACACAAGTAATTCAGTACATGACAGTTTCTCATACCAGCTTTCTCTGTGCTCGGTGCCACAGTTCTTTAACTTCTTTTCTGCGCTTCTCATGATCCAATCTTCTTCCAGCTAATGGCTATGTTAAAGAAAAACAATTGCACAAGTTCAACGTGAATAGCTTTTGCACATATTACTGAATATAATGCTGTAACAGAATCAGTAGAAATGTTAGGCTGAATTCTGGTCAGGGTCAAAGTGCAAACCCAGAGGATCCACTGGGCAGAAAGTGGGGTAGGACTCAAGATCTGACAGGATTCTGCCCAGTTTATGCTGTCCTGTCATTTTACTGGTGGGTGGAGATATTGGGTGGAAAACAGAAGCTGGGCAAGTGCAGCAGGAGGCCACATGATCCTGGCAGTCATATAAGTGGATCAGGGTTGATGGGGAGGCCACAAAATGATGATTGAGGAGGGGTATGGGTTTTGTTGGCTTTTGTGTTTGGTCTGAACTGACTGATCCCAAATCAGTAATTCATTTCTGATAGGCAGATTATGAAATACACTCACTGCATACCACACAGATAGGGGGCAAAGAAAATAATTGAATGAATGGTGATCCCTATTTGAGAGAATGTGAGTATAAACGTAATAAGCTTGAAGCAACAGTATTGATTAGAAGACATCTCCAGCTGCCACAGACTGGTGAATATTTGGAACAAAGGAAGCAAATAATGCTAAACCAACCAACCTTTTCAAAAAGAGCTGGGTAACTACATGGCTAAGATTCAGATTGCAGGCTATAAACAATAATGATCAAACATTACAAAATATTCCATGATCCCTAATGCAAATTAAACTTTTGGCATTTGTGTCTATAATAGAACTGATGAGAAAACACACAAATATGGAGTGACAGCTGCTGCAAAGTGTTACCTGGAACCAAGGCATGAAAACATGTACTGGCATGTGCTTGATGGGCCAAATGGCCTCCTTCTGTGCCATAATGACTCTAGTTTATCCAGGATCAGTACCTATCATAATGGGGTTTTAGAGGGTAAGTAACCACTTCTCAAACTCTGAACCTCTCACAAGTGGAGCCACTGTTCCGACATGAAATGATGTATATCCATGCTGGTGGATGCATTGAACTCATTGATTATGGGATACTGTACATCTCACCATATATCCTGTTCGCCCAATGAGGGAAGGGAACACCCCCCCCCCCCCCCAACCCCCACTGAGCTACTTTCTTAACTTTTCCTCTTTCCCTCTCCTGTTCCTCACAGTCCCCAATTCTCCCAATACCTTTTCCACATCCTCTTTCTCATTTTCCCCTTTTTCCCACCTTTCCCCCTCCTCTCCTCTCTTCTCAGTCCCTTCCACTCTTTTATCCTCTCCCACCCACCACCTCCTCACTCCTTCCCTGTCCTCCCTGGTGCTTGGGTCTAATAATTCCTCACCCTCTAATGCTACTTGACCTGAATAGTGGACTTGGTTTTGATTCCTTGTGTGTAATGCTACAGGAGATGGACTAGTATAAAATAAATATTACCTTTATAACAACTTAATAGTTGTTATTATGAAATGGGCAATTTAAAAAAATGTAAATAGACTTTAATTTCCTCTAAGAACACCAGTCATTTGACCATACGACAATAATAAATCTATTCAGCTTTATGGATTCCTGTCCTAACTGTACATGGTTACCTGGAGGAAGGTTTGGTTTTGGAGGATGCTAACTCCTTGTATAATGCTTTGTCCAAATTCCAGGTCCTGTTCCAATGACATCGCGTAGATTGACAGAAAGGGCACATGATACTAAAGAAACACAATAAAAGCATCAATGTTGAAAAAGAAGTAAATCAAAGGGAAACACTGAGTGAAACATTATGCTGTAATGTATAAAACAATGTTCCCACTGTACAACCAGACTAGAACTCATACAATAACAATACTGTCATTAGACTCACATGCTGCTCATTGGTGCTTATGCATATGCAATATGGGATAGTGCCAGGAAATCCCAGTTACTCTATTCGCTTTCTTTAATTTTAGTGTTTCTACTGCAGGTGTGAGGGCCTGATAGGGTTAGCAGATCTGACAGGGAAGATTATTCTTAGATAATTAGGTTCAAAGATTAGAGTGTACATGGAGCAGCTTTAATATATTGAACATAAATCCAAATGAAGTATCTACCATTTGAAATGCTGCTGCCACTCTGAATTAATTCTGGAATAAGTTCAATTTTTAAAAATTTGTTCTTGGGATGTGGGCAACGCTGCCTAAGTTGCATTTATTACTCATCCCAATGAGAAGGTGGTAGTGGGTGGCCTACTTTAACTATGTATGGGCCCAATTTTAATTCTGTGCAAGTGGGTGGGTTGTGAATGAATTAAAATCTGGCCCCATGGTGATGGTGTCTCATGATGATGTTAAGTGTATGCGCTGGAAACACGGACACTGTAGAGCAGACATCTCAAAGCCCTGGAGAGATATCACCTGTGGTAAGATCCTGCAAATTCATTGGCAGGACAACTGCTCCAATATCAGTGTCCTCTCTCAGGCCAACATCCCCAGTATCGAGACACTGGTCATGACTAGTCAGCTACATTGGGCGGGCCACATTGTCCGCATGCCTGACACAAGACTCCCAAAACAAGCTTTCTACTCCAAGCTCCATCACGGCAAGAGGCTACCAGGAGGGCAGAGGAAACACTACAAAGATGTTCTTAAAGCCTCCCTGAAAAAAATGTGACATCTCCACCGATTCATGGGAATCTCTCGCCCAAAATGGAGAAGAAGCATCCGTGAAGGTGCTAGCCAGTTTGAACAACATCGACATGCCCAGGCAGTGACCAAGTGCAAACAGCGGAAGGAACACTTGAAAATCCGAGCATCCCATTCACTCGCCTCACCAATCACCACCTGAGTGTGTGGATCTCAAACTGGACTCTGTCACCTATGGACCCACAACCCTGAGGTGGAAGAAAGTCATCCTCGTTCCTGAGAGACTGACTAAGAGAAAAATAAGTGCGAATTCCAGGATTTTTTGCTCAGTGATGATCCAGGATTGCCAGTGATATATGTTCAAGTAAGGATGGTGTATGCCTTGGAGGTAATAGTGCTTCTGTGATATTGTTGCTCATCCATCTTGGTTAGAAATCATAGGGCTGGGAGGTGCTGTTGAAATAAGCTTGGTGAGATACCTCAATTACATAGAATTATATAAAATTTACAGCACAGAAACAGGACATTGGGCCCAACTCGTCTATGTCAGTATTTATGTTCCTGAGCCTCCTCCGACCCTACTTTATCTAACCCTATCAGCATTTCCTTCTATGCCTTTCGCCTGCATGTACTTACCTACTTCCCCTTAAATGCATCTTTTTTATTCATTCATGGGATGTGGGTGATGCTGTCAAGGCCAACATTTATTGCTCATCCCTAATTGCCCTTGAGGAGGTGGTGGTGAGCCACCTTCTTGAACTGCTGCAGTCCATATGGAGCAGTAACACCCACAGTGCCATTAGGGAGGGAGTTTGGCCCAGCGACAACAAAGGAATCGCGATATGTTTTCAAGTCAGGATAGTGTGTGACTTGGAAAGGGAACTTGGAGGTAGTGGTCTCGTCTTTTGCCTGCTGTCCTTGTTCTTCTAGGCAATAGAGATCGTGGATTTGAAAGGTACTGTTGAAGATGCTTTGGCGAGTTGCTGCAGTGCATCTTGTAGATGGTACACACTGTAGCAAAGGTACACCAGTGGTGGCAGGAGTGATTAAGGAGGTGAACAGGATGCCAATCAAGTGGGCTACTTAGTCCTGGATTGTGTTAAGCTTCTTGAGTGTTGTTGGAGCTGCACTCAACCAGGAAAGTGGAGCGTATTCCATCACGTTCCTGACTTGCACCTTGTAGATGGTGGAAAGGCTTTGGATAGTCAGATGGTGAGTTATTCGCTGCAGAATATCCAGCCTCTGACCTGCTCTTATAACCAGTATTTGCTATTCACTATTCACCTCAATTGGATTCATCCTGGAAGTAAAAGTCTCAACATGACTGCCGTATGAAGCAGCGTTAAAGACACAACGTAATGAAACTTGTACACCACCTATTTGACGTCATGTTCAGCTGCTGTATGTGAACAAATACTAATGTAAACTGAATTCTAAATCAGCTTCTTTAGTGTAATTTAAATTTCAGCATTCAGTACAATCCCTCTTTCAATACAACTCTATTCGTTGATGTGCACACCATTTCCTTACCTCTTGTGTAATAGCATGTTTATAGGTATGGACCAGCTTTGTCAGCCCTTTGGCAAAGTCCATTTCTGCAGAAAATCATAAAATACTCCCGTCATAAATGGGAAGTGTGAAATCACATGACATTTTTTATATCTTCTATCACTTTACATGGATAATTTCTCATTGAAATTGCTCACTGTCAAATACTGATTACCACAAATAACTGGAGGAAACAATGAGGCATGGGGAGAGATAGCAGGAATGACCAGGCTATCTAGTGTATAAATTTGCCTGGAACAATCAGTCGAGATTTCATAGAATCATAGAAGGTTTATGGCACAGAAAGAGGCCACTTGGCCCATTGTGTCAGCACCAGCCGAGAAATGAGCCACCCAGCCTAATCCCACCTTCTAGCATTTGGTCCGTAGCCCTGCAGGTTACAGCACGTGGGACGGCACAGTGGCGCAGTGGTTAGCACTGCAGCCTCACAGCTCCAGCGACCCGGGTTCAATTCTGGGTACTGCCTGTGTAGAATTTGCAAGTTCTCCCTGTGTCTGCGTGGGTTTCCTCCGGGTGCGCCGGTTTCCTCCCACATGCCAAAGACTTGCAGGTTGATAGGTTAATTGGCCATTATAAATTGCCCCTAGTATAGGTAGGGACAGGTGGGGATGTGGTAGGAATATGGAATTAGTGTAGGATTAGTATAAATGGGTGGTTGATGGTCGGCACAGACTCGGTGGGCCGAAGGGCCTGTTTCAGTGCTGTATCTATAAACTAAAATAAACACGTGAGGTGCATATCCAGCCACCTTTTAAATGAGTTGAGCGTATCTGCCTCTATTATCCTTTCAGGTAGTGAGTTACAGACCCACACCACCCTCTGGGTGAAAAACTTTTTCCTCATCTCCCCTCTAATATTTCACTTTAAATCTCATTCAGACCAGTAGATGGAAGTAAGACAATCCTTCTTGGGTCGTTACCTCAGCCCATCTGCTGCTGAAACCCTCATCAACGTCTTTGTCGTCTCCAGATTCAATGATTCCAATATTCTGTTTACCTCCCTCTCCCTCCAGCCTCTGTAAACATCAGCTCAAGAAAAGCTTTGGTCCCCATAATCTGCTTGGTACCAAGTCTTGTCCACTTATCACCCCTATACACTGGCTCCTGGTCTACCAATGGCTAAAATATTAAATTCTCATCTTTGAGTTTGAACCCCTCAATGGCCTCACCCCATCCCATCTTTGTAACCAATGATACAAACTCTCTTGCCATGAACTCTCTGTTGCTCTGGTTGGTTGTGGTCTCTTGGGTAGCCGTTAACCACACCCCCCCCCCCCCCCCCCACCCCCTTCTTCCCATTGCCTTCAGACACCTAGACCATAAGATCTTGAATTCCCTCTCTAAATCCCTCCACATCTATTTCCACCTTTAAGACCCTTCTTAAAACCCTAAGCTTTTGGTCACCCCCTCCTGATATTTCCTTCTTTGGCTTGATAGCCATGTTTTTCCTTAACACCTTGGTGAAGAACTTTGAGACATTTTTCAATCTTAAAGTTGCTTCAGAAATGAAAGTTGTTGGTAGAAGGAATTGTAATATCCCTTAGCTGGTGAGAATCTCCTATGGAATCCAGTATATTGGTTCAACTAAAGTAAAAATTGCACCTAATTTCTAACCTCTACCAAATCCAATTCCTTGGTCACCTCTAGGTCTTGACTAAGGTTGCAAATAACAGATAACTATTTTGATGACAGTAACCATTAACATCATGGAATCTGGACCCACCAAACAGAAAGTACAACCGTGGAATGACATGACTTCAGTGCTATATGTTTCTTTGTCTGACGGTCACAATGACAATGACAAACTCAATATCCTCTCACCCAAACCTGTCCTTTTCTCCAGGTAGTTGATCAGATCTTTCATGTACTTGGAAACGGTTTTGGCATATTGCAAAGCAGCTTCAACACCACCCTCTGACCTCTGCAGTATTATGTCCACTTCTTCTGCAGAAAAGCTGCCTGTAATCCAGATAAAAAGGAGAAAGCGAGAAACATTTTACTTATAGTGCTTCAGCTAAATTTCTAATAGGTTTCATGAGGAATGTGTGAAATGTTTGTTTTCTTGAAATATTAGGGCCACTTCTCCTTTTCTCAGTGCCCGGGGAATGGTCAGTTCCTAGGTGCAGCGAAGAGGATAAAGGAATGGAAACTTGTATCAGGACTCTACTCTGACTATTCTACGTCAATATTTCCAGACAGACAAAGCTTGGACTGTGTTTGAAGTAGACAAGCCCAGTGTAAGGATTCAGATGAGCTGAGGAGATGAACTCTTAGCCGCCTGGCTCAGTTTGCTCGGTGTTGGATCAAGTGAAGGAAGCACCCAAAGAAACAAGGCTTTGGAGTTGCACTGGGACCCAGGTGCATCAGGGAACACCCAAAGATTTTGAAGGAAAATTTAGTTTTAGTCATTTTAATAAGCCTTAATAATCTTCATGGCCTTCTAGCTGCTGCTCTACAGAAAGCCCCAATACCAGTGACAATGTTCAGCTCTCAGGCATGCAGCTTATCTCTTGTTGCTGCCTTGGGATCCCAGTACAAGCCACATGTAGGAAACAGGTGTGCAAATGGCTTGGGACAAGAAACTCAATTGCTGCTCCTGTCTTACAGAAGCAACACACCTGTAAAAGGTGCCTAGTGAAAGAGCCAGAGAAATATCTACCCTCTTTTATTAATTTCCAAAAGTCCATCACAGTGCCACCTGCTGCAACTTCGGAGACGGCTGTTTTTATGCAAGTGTTGTTTGATAAAGAGGGTCCATTGGGGCTGGCAAAAATCCATGTTCTAAATATTCAATTTGACTTCCGAGGCATCAGTGTAGACTATAAACTGTGGACTTGTGCAGTTAGTATGACTGCACCCAGCAGCATTAATTTTCCTTAACTGTAGTGTTTCAACAATAATATCTTGCAATATTTGCCTTTAATGTGGCAAAATGTCCCAAGGCAGTTCACAGGTGTGTAATCAGATAAAAATTGTCACTAAGCCAAGAAAGGAGACATGAGGGCAGGTGACGAAAAGATTGGTCAAAGCTTTTAAGGTTTTTCTTAATAGGAGGAGAGAAGTGTAGAGGCGGACAAGTTTAGGGAGGGGACTGCAGAGCTTAGGGCCCAAATAGTGAAAGGCACGGCCATCAATGATGGGGTGAAAGGAATGGGGAATGGCAAGTAGACAGAACTGGAGGAACACAAAACTCTTGGAGGATTATAGGGCTGGAGCAGATTATAGAGATAGGGTGGGGTGATGCTATGGAGGAATTTGAACACAAGAATGGAAATTTTAAAATCAAGGCCTTGAAGCATTAGTAAATCTGCACTGCACTCCTTCCAAGGTGCAATAGCCAGAACTGTACACAGTACTCCACAGGTGGTCTAAGCGTGACTTGGTACAGCTGTAGCAAAACTTCTTCCCCTTTCTATTCTAGCTCTCTAGGTATAAAGACCAACATTCAATTTACCTTCTCGATTTTCTTTTGTTCCTGACTACAACATTTTAGTGATCTGTGTACATGGACCCACTAAACCTCTTTGGACTTCCATTGCTCCTAGTTAGGAAGGTACAATGCTGGCCGGGACAGCATTGGAATAGTCGAGTCTGGAGATAATAAAGGCATGGATGAGTGCTTCAGGAGTAGATGGACTCAAGCCTGATGGAGATAGGTGATTTTTGGGAGATGGCAGTAGGCTGCCATGTGAGATCGGAAGCTCAGCTAAGGGTCAAATAGGATGCCAAGGTTGCAACCAGGCTAATTCTGCCTGAGACAGTTACCAGTTAGAGAGATGAAATCGGTGGTAAGGGAAAGGAGCTTGTGGTAAGAGGTGAAGATAATGGCTTCAGTCTTTAATTGGTGGAAATTTCAGTTAATCCATGACAGACAAGTAGTCTGACAACACAGAGACAGTGGAGGGGTCAAGAGAAGTGGTAACGTTCAGAGCTTGGTGTCATCAGCATACATATGGAACATGATGTGTTTTCAGATGGTGTCGCTGAGAGGCAGCAATGCAATGTGAAATAGGAGGTGCCCAAGGATAGATCCTTTGAAGGTGCAAGAATCAATGGTGCAGGGCATAAGAGAAGCCATTGCAGGGGATTCTCTGGCTATGACTGGATAGGTATAAGTGGAACAATGTATGGGTAATCCCACTCAGCTAAATCACAGACAAGAGGCATCAGAGGAGGATGCAACCAGGTCGAGAAGGATAAGATGGCATAATGCACCATGGTCACAGTCACATAGGATGCATTCGTCTCATTCATATATGTCACTCATTGCTTTATGCTTTCAGAAAAATGTTTGATCTATGTGCTGACTAAAAGCCACCAAGTCTACATTACCTGAATCACTGAACTCATCCTTCACTTGTACCATATCGCCTTGTGCAGCAATTCCACCACACAGATTCTCCATTGACTGAAAATACACATAAAGGAAATTAGACTCTATGAGTGCATAGACGAGAAAACCAAGTGGCCAGGATAAGTGTTCAAGGTATACTTCCAGCTCATCTTCGTAGAACAAGCATTATCTACAATGAGTAATGAGGAACATTCCAAAGTGTTCCATAATGCCGAACCTTACGTTTTGATCAGCTACAATATTCATCAGTCTTAATGCAAGATGCAAAACATTAAGAATGTTTATTCAGGTTCTGTCCACACTGCTTGAATTCTCATTTGCCTTTGTTGTATAAAACCACATTGCTGCCAAAACACTATTAAAGTTGTTGCATTCCTTTTCCCCGAACCTATCAAAGTGACAATGATAATAAAATTTCATTTTCTGTTTTGCTTTAGTTTAACTTGAACATTCTTGCATTCTGACAGACCGCAACTATTTACTTTTGTAAACAATATCAATACTTATGCCAGCAATAGACAATACATTTTGTACAAGTACTGTGCAGAGAAAATCTAAAAATATAATCATCCAGGACAAGTAACGCAGTAACAAGTTACATTTTGTACAGCTTAATGGAATAATATGTTGCTGTTACAGGCATCAATGCTTCTCCATTGGATCAAGGCAACTGAAGCTGTAAAATCCTGGGCTCCCAGAATAAATGGTTTGTTGATAGGAATGTGAAATCCCACTTTAGTTTGTACTTTCAGTTAAATTTAACTTGAGTTGAGCTCAAGGTTTCAAACTGAAGCCCAGATTTGAACCACTGAAATTGCCCAGCCAAGTCTAACTCTTCCACTGAAGACTCCCACCAAACTGTGAACTTTTCTTTTTCTTTGAGATGCTGTTTTTTTTCAGCATTTTCAGATTTCCAGCATTTGCAGTTTTCCTAATTCTCTCTGTATAATATAAGCCAAACCTTGGCTGAGCCCCAAGTTTAGGTTAGGTAGAAGTTCTTCATTCTTCAAAGGCATGGGCATACAGAAATACACACACCCAGATACGCACACGCGCACACCAATAAACACACACACATGCACACACAGAGATATACACGTGCACAAGCACACATACTCATAAATCGCTCCAAGTTTAGGAAAGTTTTCTTTTTTGTCAGAACCACACATAGCCTTACCTGGTAATAAATGATGTGTTGAGTTAAGATTCAGGCAGATATTAATGATCAACACTTTTATATTTACAGCATCTATCTTGTGCCTTGCAGTGCAGATGTTATTTCTCCTCTCCCACTCTCTCTTTCTCCTACTTTGAACTTTACAGAGCTACTAGATTACACCCTGCAGACTGTTGGTAATGGCCTGCTCTGACAGTTACAGAGAGTACATCTTCCTTTGCTGGAGCTTTTGGAAGCTGCTTCAGTTGGAATATCAAAGTGACCTCAAGTCATGGGGATCAAGTGTGGCAAATCAAACAAAAATAAAAGTAAAATAAACTGTACTTGCGTACAAAAAAAGGCTTTTGCAAGAAACACACAGCCCCTCAATCTTTCACCTGGAAAAGAAATGGCATTTGAATTTTTAGTGCGGTGAGTAAGGCCATTTTCTCCCTGGTGAAGTTCCTGTCTACTAGATGTATTTGAATAATCTGGTGCTTTGTGGCTAAATGAAATGGTTGAGAACAGGGCCAATGCCAATAGAAAGCAGGGGTGGGGGCCAGAAAGATTAAGCATGTATGCACTTTTCTTGCAACAATACAAAATACATTCTGCATTTTAATGATATATGTCAACAGACAGGTTCACTCATATACAGGTCAACAAGCAGTAACTAACCTAACCATATCGATCACTGACAACAACTCGTTGTGAATTCCAAATACTCTTCTCACCTTAAGAAGCAGTAGGAGGGGTCATTCCAAGGTAAAGACTCTCTTTGTATCTGGGAAATGCATGCCTGTGATGGCAACCGCAGTCTGCTGATCTAGTTGATCTCAGCCAGGGTAGCTGTCGGGGTGTTAGAATTAATCTCAGCCCCGCCGAGTTAACAAGAATGAGAAAAAAAGAGTCACCTGCTCTTGATCCCTACCCAGTGACACCATTAGTGGAGGTGACCTCTGCTATTAATGCCGTCTGTGACCAAATTACTGTCTTGGTCCCTAGAGTAATAATGACTGCTTGGATGAAGCACCTGAAGGCAGTTGGCACTTGTGGATCTACACCTCAGCAAAGAGTAAACACTTTTGGAAGAGAAAGAGAAAAATCTGAAACGAAGCTGCAAGGATGTCACCATCTTGTCTTTGTAATAGTGTAAAACACTCGAGGAACATCTCGACCAAGTCAGGGTTTAGTTTATGTGATGTTGCTGTAGTTTGAAGGAAGAAACTGTGAAAGGACACACTGTGCCTGAACTGTTAGTTAAGTGTGGCTATGGAATTGCATTATTTACTCAGCTAAATTGGGTGGTTTGCTGATGACTATTAACTTCTTAAAACAAAGGTTTATTTCATTTCTAAGTTACCGAGAACACTCAGGCTTTTGGAAACGTTACAGAGTCACGTTAAAAATCTAGAAGGGCGGAACATCAAACAAAAATAAAAGCTGAAAATCTACTTTTGGCATGGCTGTAAAACGATTGATTAAATGTGATAACGTCATCACCACCAGGCTAAACTCCCAACGCCATCTCCAATGGTGATATTTCTGTAGTCACAAAGCTATCACATCCATCCTACTTCTGGTGTATCTGCCTCAACCATGTGATATTGACTCCACTTTTGGGGCTGCAACTGGTAAAGAAAACAACACCAAGAGGAAAAACATCCCTTTTTCCGGACTGCAACTGACACCGGGTTCTAACGGATGCCTCTGTCTCGCTACTTAAGAATAAATTCAATTCTGAGAATTGACAATGACTTTACAACTCATCCCTAGCATGTTACTTGTGACAAAAGCAATTGTGGTTTTACTGCCAGGCTAACCTCACAGGGAGTGAAGCTGGGGCTAGAAGAAACCCCAAAAAGGTAAGTCTTTTTTTTTTACTTTGCTGATGGGGCTAGGATGAACAGGAATGCTCCTCCCAAAGTTTTACCATTCCGTGCCCCCACTCCTTGCCCTGAGCTACTCACCTGAGTGATGAGTACTGTTCCTTTAGTCGCCAGTGGCAGTCTCCTGCACCCGACATTGTGCTCCTGCCCAACAGCCAGCAGCCACTTCTCGCCAGTTTCGAGCAGGGAAACTGATGAGGGGAGCCATGTAGGTGAGGCCCGGGAATTAAAATCTCCTGAGCCTCACACAGCCAAGGTCGGGACAGTTTACCCCGTCTCAGAGCCTGCCCCAAGTTATAATCAAGGCCGTATTTCAGCACTATATTCTAATGGCACATTTGCAGGCACATACCATGTTAATGTAGTCATTTTACTATCAGTATAACTTCAGCTAATCTGCATTTGTAGCCTTTTTACACTGCATGTTCAAATACATATTTCCAGTGAATATAATGCACATCAACAACAATAACTTGCATTTGTATAACATTGTTAACGTAGAAGAAACATCCCAAGGTGCTTCACAGAGACATAATCAAAGAAATGCACATCAAACCAAGGAATGAGCTATTAGGTGGGGTGATGAAAAGCTTGGAGAAAGGGGTTGGTTTTAAGAAGAAGAGGGAGCTGGAAGGTAGGAATGAGTTCCAGAGTGTGTACTTTGGTGGCTGAAGACACAATCAGTCATGGAGTAAAGGGAGGGGGTGCATAAGAGGCCAGAGTTAGGGGTTTGGGAGGGAAAGGGGATGTATGGGTTTGGAGGACATTACAGGAAGGATCAAGGCCATGAAGGGACTTGCATATTACAAAGTGAATGTTCAGCTGAAATGGTGTGGAGTTGTTCTTTCCAATCATAATTCTGAACATAAACCTCTTGATGCTTGATCTTATCTTGGGTAAGTAACAGGAATTGCATCAGTCTAGTATAAAGATCTGATATGAATCTGTTATTGTCTTGTGGTGGCGACAAGGCCTCAGGTTCTGCATTGGCTTGCCAATTTAGTCGTGGCCTAATTAATTTCCATCCTAATGAGTTATTGTTGTTTGGCAATAATTAACTGTGTGAAGCAGAGGAAGATAAAATTACATTTCACCACCAAAATGTATTACAACATCTAAAGGTAACAGTTGTGTAGAAGTAAGAACTGATTCTGTTTGCGAAATATGACCCTGCATTGACCCAGACATTCCCAGATAAATCATGTTGTTATTTAATTACTTCATGGACATTAAAAAATTTGCACAGGGACATTACGAGGTCACCGAGCTTTAAAACTAAAGACAATGCATCAGGAATAAATCCCTTTAATGTACAACACATGTAAGTATAAACCTTGGGAGATGGCACTCAGATTAGATCAATCTGATTAAAGCCGAATGCCAACTTCAGAGAGGACATTTACCATTCTGGTCTTTCAAGACTCTTCAGCCGAAATAAAGGCCGCTACGCCCAGAATTTACAAAGCTCTTCCAGAAATTAATTTATGAAGATTAGACAAAGAACCTTTCATAAGTGGTTAGTGCATACACGCAAAGGTCTTTGTACTGCATTGGCTCATTCCATGAACTCACCCTGCATTTATCTGTTGGTGGTAATGATAACAAAGTGCTGCTGTCCACCTCTCCCATGAGGAATTCCGAGACACTGCCAAAGAGGAAATAATTATTATCGCAACCAACAAAACTCAACCTATACATTTCTATTTGCTTTTTAAAAAAAAAATTCTCCTCCTACACATTGTTAGATTCACTTCCCTTCACCAAGACTCCAGCCAGAAGATCAAGCAGACACTCAGAGACCCACAAAAGCTGCTTTATAACCAGTTATCAGGAGATATACAAAAGCAGCTCAGGTTGACTCTCTCTCTGAATCTGTCCTCCCTATAATCATAAGCCTGCCCTTCACTCAGCGCCTCTCCTAAAAAAGGTGAACTCTCTTTACAGGGGCTTGAATACGTCACTGCCTTCAAAGCTAAGTCTATAGGCAAGTGTTCCCTTACTACTGCAGTCACATAGTCAACAGTAATAATATAACAAAATGCTCTAGTTGTCAAGATAGTCCACAGGCTAGCTCTTTATTTGTGAGCCATCAAGCCCAAGCCTGAACTGAGTTAGCTGATCTTAACTGGGGCAACAAGGAGGAGTGCGATAATTGGCTTCAGTGCTCCTGTGCTAAGAAGGGGGAAAAGTCAGCCAAGGTTTCCACTCCTGGCGGGGTAACTTTGTATGATAATGTAAAACAGGTGATAGTGAATCTCCTATTTTTATCAACTAACCCATTTTACATTCTCGCACAAGTAAACAATGACCCCCCCTGACTGCTATATAGGGGCCTCGATAGGAGTTGTACATGTATAGGCAAAAGGCGAGGACAGAATTAAGCTCAGCAGTGATGTATCTCGTGATTGAATAGCTGCTCACTGCCAAGGCACAATGATGCAGTGCACTAAAAGCTCCAAAACAGCCTCCATTGCCAAATATTTTTTATGAAATGTAATTATACTTCAATTATTTACATTACTTAAAGAGGTATTATTCCCCTATTGTTTGCTTTTTGAAAGGTAAGTTACATCAAAAGCGCCACTAAAAGCCCATTATGGGGCAATCTGATGTATTAATAAATCTTTTTCTCGTCAACCCTTCTCCCCACCTCTGTTGTGTACAATATGATGAACAGTGACAGATAACTCTCTTGTACGTCTCAAGTGAAGATTCTTCATGAACAGCAATTGTTGGCACCACAGCTGAGCCTTATTCTGCCCTCAAAAACACCCACGCACGTACATCTCCAAAGCGATCACCTGTATATTTTTCTCAGCTGTCCCTTTGTTACTCAAATCTATAGAGATGTGAACAAACTAAGTTTGAAACATCTGGATTTCAACATAGTTTCCAAAAGCATCAATGTGATAAAGGTGAGGTAAATATATCCGAAAGGGCTGTGAACTGGGATTTGCAGCTTTGATGAACGATGTACCATTTTAGGATGAAATTTATTCATGCAAACAGCTACTAGTATATGGGAAACTTCGCCATCATGACTATTAAAGCCAATTGAATCACATTTAAAAAGGAATTAGATAATCAGAAGGAGAAGCATGTCAATTAGTTTGGGAAAAGGGCAAGGAAATGGGATTTGAAGATCACCTCGTCAGAATGGCCTCCTCCTCATAGGGCCCGATTTTAACTCCATCTAAGTGAAAAGGTTTTGAGTGAATTAAAATCAGGCCCTATGATTCTAGCATATCAATCTACTGTAGGTCATACTTCCTAATACTGCTATAGAACTTATTGAAGAACACAGTACAAAAGCAAATAACGTGATGCTTTTTCATTTGAGTGCTGTGTCACTCCAATACTTGCCAATAATCTCTACTTCCTGTCTCCATATGCCAGCCATTAGATTTTGACAGCCACTTTTCTGCTCCAAAGCGCCTTATAGAAAGGCTGAAATATGCATCTTAATAATTCAGTCCTTTTAAAATGTCAATAAAATGAACGGTCTCATATGTGGCCACTTGCCTTTAAGTTATTTTTGCCCTCTCCCGGAAACCTTTTAAGGGCTGCTGATATGTGATTTGCCACCTCTCATCAACCTGGTGAGCTCTCCGTGCCATGCCCAATATGACCTGGGAGCAAGTGGCCTTTGTCATAATTTGGCTGACCCTGCAAACGTCAATGGGCCTTCCCTCTCCGAAGAGTAAACGGAAAACCAGGCAGGCCTACATCCTACCTGATATGCGACGGACCTGGTGGTAGGACCAATACATAATTTCTCATCAACATTAACCACCCTTTGACCAGAAAGTACTCCTCCTTCTTTCCCTTTTATTCGGTTTACTCCGATTGATTTTCTGTATATTTTTATTTAAATAGTGAGCGCTATTGGCCTGTGGAAACTTGCTTCAATGAGTTCAGGATCTTGAGACAATGAGCTGAGTTAAACTGCAAAATTGAAAGGGCGCCCAGGTTGCAACAGTGGTAGAAAACAAAAATGAAATGGTAAAGTAGTAGTTGACTGACATTACTGGGCTGCGACCATGCATAGTAATTCTTCTGATAGCTTGTTTCAGAAGAGCTGCCCCAGTTTATAAACAGAGGGATTCCACAAACCACAGGCATTGACTTCTAATACAAAGTTTGGACAACAGATCCTGTGCACCCATGATACAGTATGAAGTGGTTCCAGATTGCATCATATTCCATATACCCATGAAAATCACAAGAAACATCTGCAATATCATTTAGACTTACAACATCCACAAACAAAAATCAAAAATGTACATATATAAAACTTCTGTGTCCTTTTAATAAATGCATGAATGTACTCACATGGTATCCTTCTTTACTCTCTGATTGGTCTATGCTGAGCACATGGTATTACTGGCCATGTGGAACACAGGAGCATAGGAGCAGGAGTAGGCCATTGAGCCCTTCGAGCCTGCTCTGCCATTCTAGATCATGGCTGATTGTCTACCTCAGTGCCATATTCCTGCATTATCCCCATATCCCTTGATGTCATTAGCAACTAGAAATCTATTGATCTCGGTCTTGAACTTACTCCTTAACTGAGCTTCCACCACCCTCTGGGGCAGAGAATTCCAAAGATTCACCACCCTCCAAGTGAAAAGGTTCCTCCCTATCTCAGTCCTAAATGGCCTGCCCTTTATTCTGAGATTGTGTCTCCAGTTCGAGACCCCACAGTCAGGGGAAAAATTCTTTCTGCATCTACCCTGTCTATCCCTTTAAGAATTTTGTAAGTTTCTATGAGATCACCTCTCATTCTTCTAACCTCCAGAGAATACAGGCCCAGTCTCCTCAATCTCTCCTCATCGGACAATCCCACCATCCCAGGGATCGATCTGGTGAACCTCCGCTGCACTCCCTCTATGGCAAGTATATTATTCCTCAGGCAAGACAACCAGAACTGCATACAATATTCCAGGTGCGGCCTCACAAATGCTCTATTCAATTGAAGAAAGACTTCTTTGCTCCTGTTTGCCTTCCTAATTGTTTGCTGCATCTGCATGTTAGCTTTCAGTGACTTATGAACAAGGACACCTGGGTCCCTTTGGACATCAACACTTTCCAATCTCTCACTATTTAAGAAATACTCTGCACCTCCGTTCCTCCTACCAAAGTGGATAACCTCACACTTATCCACATTATATTGCATCTGCCATGTTCTTGCCCACTCACTCAGCCTGTCCAAATCCCCTTGAAACCTCTTTGCATCCTCCTCACAACTCACATTGCCACCAAGTTTTATGTCATCCGCAAACTTGGAAATATTACAATTGGTCCCCACATACAAATCATTAATATAGATTGTTAACAGCTGGGGCCCAAGCACTGATTCTTGCAGTACACCACTGGTCAGAGCCTGCCAAGCCAGCATGACCAATCAGAAAGGAAAAGCAAAAGCAGAAATGAAACAAAATAAAGGATGTGGGTTTTACATAGAGTTCCACAGAATTTACAGTCCATAAACAGGCCAGTTGGCCCAATTGGTCTATGCTCCACATGAGCCTCCTCCCACCCTACTTCATCTAATCTTACCTGCATACCCTTCTATTCCTTTCTCTGTCATGTATTTATCTAGTTTTCGCTCAGCTACTCCATGTGGTAGCAAGGTCCACATTCAAACCACTCTCTGGGTACAGAAGATTTACACATAGCTCAAGTATTGCTCCTGTCTGCATCTTTCAAAGCTCAATCTTGCTTCTTGAAATGCACAGAACCCAGTCTGTTATCCCAGACCATCCTGCCACCTACCCACTGCATCTGTACCTCAAGGACACCTTCAGGTATTTGGCAACCAGTGTCCGATCTGGGACCACAAGACATCTCATGTTCACACCCTGGACTCATCATCACTCCACAACAATTCAGCGGTTATTTTTGAAAAATACTGGCACGAAGGAGTCATGAGACAGTCACACAATCTTAGGGTTTAAACAGCAAAGCCTTAAATGGCCATAAACGATTCCGTTCCGTTCTACCCCTAAACAAGAGGTGTGTTATTCTCTTGTTGCTGACTCTTCCTTGACCTTTGCCAATTGGTGATTTACTTACATGCTGCTAAATGCCACTGCCATTGTCTCAATTGCCTTCTCAAACTCGTTTTTATCATTTTCATTGTTAGATTCATAATGGAAACCTGTGGGAAGAGGAGGCAAATGTTTTAATGGATACAGCTTCTTAGTAAAAGGGGAATTATTATTAAATTATTAAATGGGAAATGGTGGCAGTTTGGGGACAGCGAGTGAACAGTCTTGTTGTGCATGGTGATGTCACAAGCGAGCAATGCAGTGATGTTTTTCAGCATTGTCAAAAATTTCAAGAAAGTATTTGCTCAAAAACATTTCTGGAACGATGAGGGAGGACCCTTTAGAAAACACAGTAAATATACATTAGCAAAACATGAAATGTGATATCTGAATCTAAACTGTTAGAGAGCTGGCACTGAGTTAGAATGCCAAGTTATTACCCCTGGACCAAGTTTCAATCTAACTCAGGGTGATGAGATAAGTCTCCTCTCTCTTTCTCTTAAAAACTATAAGAGTTCTAAATTCAATGACTCTGAGCAATTTAATTCCATTTGCAAGTCAGCAGAATGATCCCTAGTCAGCGACACATCAATACTACTGTCGAATATCACTGGGACCAACACTGCAGCAAACCAGCTGGATCAGAGAATCATCGGGACAAGCAAAGAGGTCAGCCCTTCAGTCTCTGTGGACTCGTGCATACCTCCATTCATAAAATGATGCTGCTGGTACATTGGTGTGGAAGAAATCTGTCGACACCATAAGATCAGCAAATTTGCTTATTAGAGGGGGAATTTCAACATCCTCTTTATACTTACTCTAAGATCAGTTAATTAAGCACAGAATGAAGATTACACCTCCATCTCCATCTGTGACTGAACACTTTGACCTGAAAGTAATCCTCATTGTTTTCCTTTTTTTTTGTCCAATCCTATTGATAGTGAGCACAATTAGCATGTGGAAACCTACTGGAATGAGTTCAGAATCTTGATGCAATGGGCTGAGGTAAGCTGTAAAAGTGAAATGGCACAAATGCTGAAGCATCCCAGATGATCAGCATAGCCACTAAGGTACACACTGCGCTGGCAGTAGGGTTGGGAAGGCCAATACAGTCAGGTTTTCTGGGGTCCATATTCAGGAGTGGCCTGTGTTAAGAGAGGTCATGTAGCCACCGCTTTCCTCACAGAATTAATGTATCTAACATTTTTGTGGTTTTAAAAAGATAACATGAAACTGGCCCTGAAATTCCTGTGGGAGGGAGGGGGTTAGGCATTCTACTTGTCTTCCACTGGGGTTACAACATAAGAGTTGTGGACACCCCCAACAGAATTTTGGTGCCAGTATCGTTAAGGTAATCTGTGTAACTATTCCATCCTTCCCTATTCTACTAGCTGGCGATGACTTACCTACTCAACTTAGTATAGAATCCTCAGTAAAGAAGCTGGTGAGGTGTGTCTGAACATTTCTGACAATGTGATATTTTCACACAGTTAGACCCTGAGATAAACACAGGAGACTCATCATTAATCCTGTCACTGAAACTGGAATCCCCAGAGGGGTCTGAAGTCCCATCTGCACTTCCTTCGATTTATCAGGTTTCACCCTGTAATCTTCTCCCTCAATGTAAATCAGATTTGTTCTGAGAAGTCACATTTACAGATTTTGGTGCTGGCAACTGATTGTAGCTCAGGGAAAGTTCTCACAGCACTAGGCTGCCTCTCTGTTGAATACTTGAACACAATTCACACTAGGAGAATCGCAAGGCAGCAAAGCTGAATTCTAATGCTGCTGGATTCTCCAAATAAGCTTAATTTTAATATTTTGTAATTACTTTTATGCAATTAGGCAAATCTTCTCATTTTGTTGTAAAGGTTCTTCAAAATGGCTTGCCAAGTTTATTCAAACTCATTCTAGATACCAGTGTTCACAATGCAGGCTGCAGACTTTCCATATTAGGAACATAGGAATATAGGAACAGGAATAGGCCCGTTCAGCCCCTTGAATCTTTTCCATCATTCCATTAGATCATGGCTGATCTGTATCTCAACTCCATCTACCCATTAAGGGTTTCATGACCCTTAATACACTTGCCTAACAAAAATTTATCAATCTCAGTTTGCATGTGCTATCAAAGATCTGAAGCATTCCCTGCTGTCTAGCAACACGTGAGGGAATCAAAAGGTGTTCTTTTTTATTCCGCTTGTGCTGCTGGGTTCAGAGAACTGAGGCTGATGCACACCCAGCTGACAAAGCTCCTGTAGAAAACCACTGCCCTGGGAGACCCACTAAAAATTGTCCACACAGGCATCTAAGTGAATGCTGGTAGTTTTCCATTCTCCTTGGTACTGTCTGTGCAAGGCCTATGTTTCAGGAACTGTGCAGCATTAGTGTGTGACTCATGCAAAGTAAAAGCACCTAGATTCCCCCAAAACACTCAAGCACCAACACAATTCTCACAGGAAGAAGGGTTGGTTTTCATGTCTGTATAATACATTTGGGTAAGCTATTCATGGCTTTACACTTGGTGGACTGGTTTCAAAGCCAAGTAGAAGCTGGATTCATTCTGGACTAACTCTGTATGTTGAAGATGTTAGATTAGTATATGGCTGTAGGATATATCCTACTGTTCAAGGAGGATTAGTTGAGGCACTACAATTATTTATGTCTCTAACTTATTTAACAGCACAGGTGGCATGTAACAATGGTTCAATGGTCACGACACCCTACCATCATGGGAGGAGGTGTTTATAGAGCTTTATGGGATTAGCATTAATTTCCTGGTTATTCAGCTTTCTCAGGATAGTTTAATCATCATTTCCAATTGTAAGCTAACGTGATTTGCTCCCACTGCATAATTTGCAGCTCAAGTTTTGCATTCAGGCGTAGGCGGTGGCATAGTGGTATTATCACTGGACTAGTAACCCAGAGACCCAGGGTATTGCTCTGGGGACATAGGTTCGAATCCCACCACAGCAGAAGGTAGAATTTGAATTCAATTAATAAATCTGGAATTAAAAAGCTAGTCTAATGACGACCATAAAACCATTGTCGATTGTTGTAAAAACCCATCTGGTTCACTAATGTCCTTTAGGGAAGGAGATCTACTGTCCTTACCTGGTCTGGCCTACATGTGACTCCAGACCCACAGCAATGTGGTTGACTCTTACATGCCCACTGAAATGGCCTAGCAAGCCCTCAGTCAAGGGCAATTAGGGATGGGCAATAAATGCTGGCTTGGCCAGCGATGCCCATATCCCATGAATGAATTAAAAAAAAGTAAGCCCTTTTTTGTCAGAGTGAACAATATGAACACAGTGAGCAGTAAGTTTGATACCAGAATTAGCACCAAACATCCTGCTTATAGCTATAGGTGATATTGTTGCATAGAGACGCTTTCATGTAATACAGAAATGGAAAGTGCTGAACGGTAGTGAAAGCACTCATCTACGATATTGTTCTACAAGCAACACAATAGACTTGTATTTATAGACTGCCTTCAATGTAGAAAAACCTCCCAAAACAAAACATTTTGTAATCAGACAAAAATGGATGACAAGCCAAAGAAGATATTAGCAAGGGTAAATAAAAACCTGGACACAAAGGGGAATTTTAAGGATGGTCTTATAGGAGGAGAGGGAAGTGGAAAGATGGAGGGGCTTACGGAGAACATTTCACAGCATAGGGTCTGGATAACTGAATGCACCTCCACCAAAGGTGGGGCAAAGGAACTGGGAATGCACAAAGAGGGCAGAATCAGGGAGATCTGTGGTGAGTTTTAAAGCTGGAGGAGATTGCAAAGATCAAGAGGGGGGCAGGGTTAATGAAGGATTTAAACTTGGAGGTAAGAATGTTAAATTGGTGGTGTTGGGGTATCTGGAGCCAACACTGGCAGCAAGGGCAGGAAAGATGAGTGAGTGGGACTTGTTCGGGGATGGACATCTTCTATCCAACTGAAGCAACGGGCTCTGTGCTGGGCAATATTCAAGATAAATGAAGCTTCATACATGATACACAACTCTGATTTCAGCACGACACCATTCCAATTGTACTCAGTATCATTACATAGAATTCCTGATCCTGGGAGAACATTTAAATACAGGACAGTAATTCAATGTACCACACTGAATATTGTTAGTCTAGCACAGTATCAATTTATGGTAGACCACTAACTTCATAATACATGTAATATTTTTTATAAAAGCATATGTTAATGTACTCTAACAGAATTACATAAATGGAATGAGCTGCAAGAATTAGAAAATGTCATTTTGTTAATAAGCATTTTACAGAGAATCAGACACAGCTTTCTTTAGAAATTATAAGGATTTAGCAGTGCTTGAATCTATTTACAATATTGTTGAATGACAGCTGCCTTTACTCAGTATAGTGTTATATTTAGACACACTGAAATGAATGACTATTGAGAAATAGAACAAGTCAGGTTTAAGTAAAGCATTTAAATTGTTTAACGAGGCCCTTGGCAGCAAACTCTTTGCAGGATTATTTCCTACAGATTGCAATTTCATCACACCCTGCTCCTGATTTAGTGGGGTTAAGGTGTCACGGCATCTTGCATAGTTTTACAATCTGTCAAATTATATCTCGAGTACAAAATGACGTGATTGCCCAGAGCAACCCTCTCGGCTCAGTGGCAAATCGACTTCCCATCAAATAAAACAAAACCCTGAACACTCTATTGTAACTAATGTAACTGTCAGGTTGCTAACTAACCTGAATTATACAGCAAACATAACCCTCAATCCTGCAGCAAGCTAACAAATTCATGACCTTTCATTCACTGGCATTTGAACTCTTGACCTTAGCATATAAAAGGTGCCACCTGCGTTCCATCTGTGTCCTGCCCTGAGGTAAAAAAAACAGCTGGAAGGGTGACTTGATTTGATTGGCAGATCCCAAACAATGACGTCCCCCCTAGAAAATCCCCTGATATTTTTCGCCCTTTAAGTATTCATGTTATCTTCAAGATCAATGGGTTACTTTGTGACTATTAGGTTAACACCGGTTGAACCTCTCTTCCTTCATACCTTTCACTTTTGAAATCAAGGTGCCGGCAGCAGTCAGTGTTTCCACAGTATTGAGAAGCGGATATTTGTTGATGACTTGTCGCAAGATTCTCAGCACTTCCCCAAGACATTCATGAGCGATTGGACGGCGAGTTTCCGTTTTGTCTGTTGGGAAAGGAATAAATGTCCAAAGTTAACACTGCACAAATTTGCTGATAATCCTGGTGAAACATCACCTTTTCAAGAGCAAAAAGCCGACATGTTATCTTGTCTATTCCATCCGCAAAGTGGCCAGTCATGAGTTTCCAGCATTTTACATCTAATTCTGGCACATGACTTACATCGCTCCACCACTGGCCAGGTCTGAAGCTCTCGAATTCCCTCCCTAAACCTCTCTTCATCTCTACCTCCCTCCTTTAAGTTTCTCCTTAAAATCTACCTCTTGCCCCAAAGCTTTGGTCACCTGTCTTAATAACCCTTTCACTTTTGCTTTTATTACTATCCCTTTATGTGGTTCGGTGTCAAATTTTGTCTGATATCGCTCTTATGAAGCAACTTGGAGCATCTTACTATGTTAAAGGCTCTATAAAAATGCAAGTTGTTGTTTTGAAGAGCTGCTGATAAGCTTATAGAATGTAAGAAACCTGCAAACCTTGTGGCGTTGTCCACTTAATGGTCCATCTTTACCAGTTAAAGGTATAGAATATTGATGTCTCTGCTCAGTAAATGCTCTACAGCCCAGTGGGCTGCTGTTTGAAGCCACCATGTCAATAGTGGGATGTAGATATGGTCATTTCTGATTCCTCATATGGTGAATTCTCGATCTCAGCTCGAGCTCTGGGTCAGTGCACAGTGGCATGAAGGGCATCAGCACAGGGTCAGGAGGAAGTTAGAAAGGGGGAAGGAAAGAGCCCACATCACCCTTGGGCACAGTGGAGGCTAGCTCAAGGCCAGCAAGCTTTCTCAATTGAGGAACAGAGTGGGGAGTGGGGACCTAAAAAAGGGGAAAAAGTAGAAAAATGGCAAAATTGGTCTTTGCCAGTAGTGGGTATGTGCTCATAGCGAATCAGCAACCAGTTGTATACCTGACACATTGGTATAGTGGTAATGTCACTGACCTAGCAATCCAGAGGCCCAGGCCAAAGCCCTGAGGACATGGGTTCAAATCCTACCATGGCAGCTGGTGGAATTTAAATTCAATTAATTAATAAATTCAATTAATTAATAAAAATCTGGAATTGAAAGCGTCTCCATAATGGTGCCATGAAACTATCATTGATTGTTGTAAAAACCCATCTGGTTTGCTAATGTCCTTTATGTGGTTTAGGGAAGGAAATCTGCTGTCCTTACCTGGTCTGGCCTACATCACTGTGACTCCAGACCCACAGCAATGTGGTTGACTTTTAACTGCCCTCTAAAATGCCACTCAGTTGTCAAGGGCAATTAGGGATGGGCAACAAATTCTGGCCTTGCCAGTGATGCCCACATCCCATGAAAGAATAAAAAAAAGTGCCTGAACGTCTTTTTCATTGAGGTCTGTTAACTTGAGAACAGTCACGGGAAGGTGTATGAACTAAAAGCAGTAGCTAATTTGGTTTTTATTTATTTTTTATTTTTTTATTTTTTATTTATTTAGAGATACAGCACTGAAACAGGCCCTTCAGCCCACCGAGTCTGTGCCGACCATCAAACCACCCATTTTTATACTAATCCTACACTAATCCCATATTCCTACCACATCCCCACCTGTCCCCCCTATATATTTCCCTACCAACTACCTACACTAGTGGCAATTTACAATGGCCAATTTACCTACTAACCTGCAAGTCTTTTGGCTGTGGGAGGAAACCGGAGCACCCGGAGAAAACCCACGCAGACACACAGAGAACTTGCAAACTCCACACAGGCAGTACCCAGAATTGAACCCGGGTCGCTGGAGCTGGCTCTAACTAAAATTTTACTGGCTCAAAGAATTAAGTGGAGTATTTGCTCAGTTGGTTCCAGTTCAATAATGATGATATCTAGAGCTGAACTCCTTCATTCAAAGCTGAAGCCACCCAGCAGGATTCTGCTGATCCAACTAACACCTCTGAATTGTAATGTTGGCTAGTGTAAATAACAGAACACAGGTTGTGCTAAATTGTGGCGAGTCGAAGAGACTTAGTAGTTGGCAGGAAAAAAGACAGAGGCGCAAGGGGAGAGCCAACTGTGCAACAGCCCCAACAAACAAATTTCTCTGCAGCACCTGTGGAAGAGCCTGTCACTCCAGAATTGGCCTTTATAGCCACTCCAGGCGCTGCTTCACAAACCACTGACCACCTCCAGGCGCGTATCCATTGTCTCTCGAGATAAGGAGGCCCAAAAGAAAGAAAAGGTTGTGCTATCAGAACAGATTCTTCACTCCAGCCAGCAAACTGGAAGGGCAGTCCATTGATTGGAAAGCAGCCAATTATCATCTCAAGAGAGTTGCCCTGCTTGACTCTATTTCACTCCTGGTCTGGTTCACTGCTAATTTTCATTGCACTAGAGATTAAATGTTAAAACTTGTTCACAATAATAGGTAGGGTCACAATTACCTCAGTAACTTTCTTCTGAAAATAATACTGCCGCACGTGTAAAGATAAAATTATACAAGTAAAGGTTCGGCACAACATCGTGGGCCGAAGGGTCTGTACTGTGCTGTACTGTTCTATGTTCTAAGCTGCTTAAAATGCAAGTGGTGTGCTGGGATTGCCAAGTGGCTTTTTTTTTAAAAAACAGGACAAGCTGAAATTTTGAAAATGCTTCCTCTTTACACTTTGCAGCTGTCACTGGCAATACAGTGGCGAGTTTCTTTTTTAATATTAATTGCAGAAAGCTTCAACACGCAGTGTTTGTAATGAGCAGGTCAGCCAAGTTTGACCCTGGGTAATGGCTACTTAAATTTCTATAGTTCTCCTCACATACTGAAACATCTTACGAGGTGAAGGAAAGACCATGTATTCTGAGCAGAAGGATTGTCTTGGTGGAGGCTGGGGGCTGGGTGGTGGCAGGAAGGCACAGTCAAAATGAAAGGTTTTGAAAGTGGGGAGGGAGATGGACGCATAGGCCTGGAGGTGAGTTCCGTGCAGCAGGTGGGGAAGGGGAGGTTGTGGCTGTTGTGAGGTCAGGAAACCCAGATAAACAGGTTCCCGAATGAAAACCTGCAGGGTTCCTTTAATTTTTTTGTGTGGCGTTCCCGCCCATAGGCAACCTGATTGGCAGGCTGGAGGCCTATCAGGTGGGAAACCTGCTTCACAAGTCCGAAGCCTAGGAGAGCGGGTAGGTTTTTTTACATTTCCAAAATATACTTTATTCATAAAAATCTGTAAAAATTACATTGCCAAACAGTTTCAAACAGCACCAAAAAATACAAACATTGCAAGGGAGATCAGTTTCCTTCAATACTATCATGAGTTTCTTCACAACCCTTCCATTTCACAATTGTCATGCCAATTACAGTTTTACATTTACAGCAAATGAAAATATTAACGATACAGTTCGAGGGGTTTCCCATGGATCCAGCCCCTCAGTTCAGCTTGGTGGGGGGACCTTACACTGTGGTCTTTCCCCATTGAGCCTTGGCTGCGGCTGGGTAGGTGTCTTGGGAGAGTTGCCTCAAGCCAACAGAAAATAACCCTGCTGATATTTGTGGCTTTTGATGCTTTTATGTCACTGGTAAATTCTCAGGAGAGCAATCTCAGTTGGGTTTGAAATGCAGGCAGTCTCCATGGGGACCAGCTTCAAAGCAGATCCTGGGACACTGTGTAAACACAGACTGAGTGCGCATGCATGTAGTGCTGATTTGATGACATTGTGACAGTGAATTGCCATGCACATGTACATCAAAATGTCACTAAAGGGATGGTGCTGTGGTCAAAACAGCATGTTCCCAACTTCATATCCTCTCCATCACAAAAACTACCTACTTTCACCTACATAACATTACCCACCATAGCCCATTTCCTGCTGAAACCCTCATCCATCTTGTCCCCTCCAGACTAGAATTCTCCAATGTTCTCCTGGACAGCCTTCCCTCTTCCATAAACTTTAGCTCATTCAAACGCTGCTGCTTACATCGTAATCAACACCAAATCATGTTCACTCTTCATTGACCTACCAGAGTCTTAAATTTAATATTCTCACACTTGTGTTCAAATCCCTTTCTGGCCTCATCCCTCCCTATCTCTGTAACCTCCTTCAGTGTTAGTGTCCCCAAATCTCTGTTCCTCTGATTACAGCCTCTTGTGCATCCCCTTTTCCTTTGCTCATCATTGGAATGTGCCTTCAGCTAGTTAGGCCCCACTCTCTGGAATTCCCTCCCTCCCTAGCACCGTAGCCTCACAGCTCCAGAGACCCGGGTTCAATTCTGGGTACTGCCTGTGCGGAGTTTGCAAGTTCTCCCTGTGACCGTGTGGATTTCCTCCGGGTGCTCCGGTTTCCTCCCACAGCCAAAGACTTGTGGGTTGATAGGTAAATTGGCCATTGTAAAAATTGCCCCTAGTGTAGGTAGGTGGTAGGAGAATTGAGAGAAGGTGGGGATGTGAGAGGGAAAGTGGGATTAATGTAGGATTAATATAAATGGGTGGTTGATGGTCGGCGCGGACTTGTTGGGCTGAAGGGCCTGTTTCGGTGCTGTATCTCTCTATGACTCTAAATGCTCTGCCTTTCTGTCTCTCTAGGGCTGATTTTTGTGCTTGCAGCAGGTGTCCCGGCAACAGGCCAGAAAGCTGCTTTCCTGGGGGTCAGGCAACTGATTAGTAGCTGTTGGGCCTGCAGTCCCTTTAAAGGACAGCCACCTGCCCCCAGGAGCTGCCGGCCAATCGAAGAAGTGGACACCATCAATGAATGCCACCCTCCCAACCAGGTAAGTGGGACCTGGGGGTGCCGGGGTCAGTGAGGCAGGCCCTGGTGGAGGGGGTGGGGGTAGGGTGCCATTGCTGCCAGGGGCCCCTCTGTGGAACAAAGAGTGCCCAAGGAGGAGGGGCCCCCCAACCCCACAGGGAAGCTGCCAAGGTCCACCAGGCAGTTTCCCTACCCGACCGAGGGCCCACCCTAGGCTGGTAAAATGCTAGCGGCAGCAGGAAGAGGCCCTTAATTGGACATTTAAGTGGCTCAACTGGCCTGTGGGTGATAGGGCCGTCCTCCACTTTTCTTGCCACCGGTAAAATGACATGGTGGCGGGAAAACGACAGGCACTCCACCCCCCCTGCCTTCCCTCCCCAGAGGGCTGGTAAAGTCCAGCCCCTAGTTTCCTCCAAGACCCTCCAAGCTTTTGGTCACCGCTTATAATATGTCTTTCTTTGGCTCAGTACCCTTTTGTTTTCATAAATTGCCTTTTCTATGTTAAATATGATTAATAAATATCATTGTTGTTAACCTGGGCCCAAGAAAGCAAGTGGAAAGTGGGAAGACCCGGTAAAGTTAAACGGGTATTACAACAACACAAGAATGATATAAAGGCAGTTTTTAAGCTTGACATACACTTGACTAAAGGGTGAATAACTAATGGTGGCAGGCAACAATTCCAAACAGAACTTGATGTGTTCCACATAATGTACACAAATCAAATCCTTGAGTTCAGACAGCATTTTAAACCAAGTGAGCACTAAAACCCTTTAATTACTATAACTAACTGAAACTCACTCACAGTCACTCTTTATTGTGCATAGTCTGTTTCACTGTTTACAGACATGCACTGATCTTTGTTACAGATAAAGATAGTCGTAGAATAAAGATGGTACAATTAAAAATTGAAGAGTGCGTCAATCTTTTTAGGACACAATATAAATCCATTGATAAGAAATGTCACCACTGTGCCCTGGTTTCACATTACATGCACTCTGGTAAGTTAACTATAGTTATCAATAAAATCTGTCCCTATTTACAAGAGCTAATGTATGTAAGTTACTACAATGGCATGAGTGCTTAGCATATCAATAGTGCTTAGTACCTCTTTTAACACTGGTGAGTGCATGTGCAGCAGCCATTCATGTACATCAAACCTGTGCTCTAACTTAAAAGATTAAAATATAAAAACTGCAATTTTTGGAAATTTAAAATTAAAACAGAAAATGCTGCAAATACACAGCAGGGCTGTCAGCGTCTGTAAAGAGGAAAGATAAGTTAGTCTTTCATATTCAGACCTTTGATGGGGCGTAAGTAGAACTTCTGAGGCTGAGTTGGCTTCAAAATGATAGGCTGGAGATTGAAGAGTGGAGCCAAGTCTACCCTGATGGCAGACTCTGATAGCTGAGCCAGGCAGGTGTGCACTGCTCTGTGCCATTATTGGTGATTGATCTGCCAGGGGCCTGCAGGGGTGGATATGTCACTGATCCTGAAATTCTTCCCACTTGATTCCAGATAACCTTACAACCTAAGGTGGATGATGGCCCAATGTGGACAAGCAGCATGAAGCTAGAAAACTGTGCAGTTTTAGATGGTTAAACTCCAGTTCCACCCCTGTACATACATGTGGGTCCCTAATCCTTGGCTCTTGTCAACTTGTGCCTAAACCCTCTGACAATTTTTAGAAATTTAAAATAAAAACAGTATCAATATCCAATATCAGTGTCCTCTCTCAGGCCAACATCCCCAGTATCGAGACACTGGTCATGGCTAGTCAGTTACGCTGGGTGGGCCACATCGTCCGCATGCCTGACACAAGATTCCCAAAACAAGCTTTCTACTCCGAGCTCTGTCACGGCAAGAGGTTACCAGGAGGGCGGAGGAAATGCTACAAGGATGTCCTTAAAGCGTTCCTGAAAAGATGTGACATCTCTACTGATTTGTGGGAATCTCTTGCTCAAGACCTCCCAAAATAGAGAAGAAACATCCGCCAAGGTGCTAGCCAGTTCGAACAACGTTGACATGCACAGGCAGCAACCAAGTGCAAACAGCGGAAGGAGTGTTAGGAAATTCAAGCATCCCATCCACTCACCTCACCAATCGCCACCTGCCCCACCTGTGGCAGAGTGTGTGGATCCAGAATTGGACAATTCAGTCACCTAAGGACCCACAACCCTGGAGTGAAAGAAAGTCATCCTCGTTCCCAAGGGACTGCCTAAGAAGAAGAAAACCTCTGAATTTGGATAAGTGAGGTGTTCCCCTATGGGCAGAGAGTGTGCACTGGGCAAACAGAAACACTTTCTCATTAACTTGATTTGGAGACTCTCAAGCGTAGATGGGTTTCCACATATATCAGACACTTGCCTGGCCAATAAAAATGAATTTCCAGGTGCTGATGGGCCTACTCAATAACCCTCAATTTTCAGCATCTCTCAACAGTTTGTTTTAGTCTATTTGTCTTTTAAAGAGCAAAATGAAGTCAAAATATATTCATGTTTACAGTGTAAACTTTTGCATTGTTGTAAATCTGTTCATAGCCCAGGCCTGGGCCTGAACTCCCAGGCCTGAGCACCACTTCCATTGGTCAGCAGGCTTTTACCTGGTGTTTGACCTACTGGTGGATCCTAGGCTAACCTCCTAGCCTGGGAGTTTCCCCCACATATCCATGGCCACTCCCTCCCTGACAAAGGCATGCAAGCTGCACAGTACTTACACCAAACTCCTACTGCCAAGATTCACACTGAGCACATGGTGCACAAGTGGATGGATAAGAGAAGCTGTCCAGTTATACTGACACCTCTCAGACAAGCAACTATGCTGCACAATTGTTTACATTACTTGCCTGTCTGTGTGCAGAGAAATAATCGCTTTCATCCATCCCCAACCTGATTGTGTTCCCTCCTCATCATCCTCACACTGTGCCTGGTTGCAATTGGGAGCCCACCTAGCTATTCTTCAGATGTAAACCTCTCTAGATGGTGAGCTGTGGCAAATTAGTCCAGGCCAAGCCCGATCCTGTTCTCAACTAAAAACCAAAACAAATCAAGCACACATACTTTGCAGCAGGACCCATTATACACTAACTGCTTTTCTATCGCTCTTTTAATTCAAATACCAGAAGTCCAATGTCCATTAGCTGGTTCCTGGCGTCTGCAGACTGTCGGCAGACTTGTAGTTCATGTCTATGACTAGCAGACACATACTTCAATGGGACAAAATGAGCTAACAACCCTTTTAACTGCTCTTATGTTGTTACGTTAATTAGGATTCTGGAAGCCTGGCACCCGGGAGCCAGGCGTGAGCAGCTGTTTACCTGGATTTGCAAATCAGGGCTACAGAAAACGGATTTGACAACATAGACACCAGGAACTGGCTCACAAGATGCCAGATCCAAATTAAAAGAGTAATTAAAATTAAAAGACATAAAAGTGGTTTTTGTGGTGACCTGAATTGCATTTCAATCCAAATTATCAAAAAAAAGTTCCACTTACACCACTAAAAGACAACCTTTCTTGAGACTGTCCAAAACAATGTTTGTAACAGCAGATTCAATCTGAGGAGTTCTCAGGCAATCTGCCACAACAGCCTCCCTGTCAGAAACATGCAAGCAATAAATAACTGACAGCACTGGGCCTTTAACAAAGTAATTAAAATGATCATACAGGTGGCATTTTGAAAGCTTATGTTGCTTTTTTCCATGAGATAGTAATAAGAATTGCTTTGAAACTATTGTCTGTGATATATTAGCAGACAGATCCTTAGCATGTTCATGTGATATTCTCTGACAACAGTAACATCTCGGGTGGAAATTTTCATTATTTTAACAGAATTCAGATGAAGTCACACCTGTTGGATGTGCACCACAGGGCATCAACACTTCGCAATTATTAAACGGCACAGTGACACATTCTCCATTCAGCTGTTAAGAACCTCTAAAAGGATTTTGCCCTCTAGGCATTACTCCAAGCTGTTATTTAAATATAGCTAAATTGATCCGTTCTTGGTCAATTTAACATAATTATCTTACACTTATGTGAGCTGGAAACAGTTGTATCCCAGAGCTCATAATCCTGTTCTTATTACCATTTCAATCACTCATTTTGGATAAAATGAATGGGTGGGTGTTCAGCACAATCACTGTAACTCACATGGGGCTGGGAGCTTTACAGCAAAAAGGCAAATTATGGCTCTCAGGTAACCTGGCTGGAAAACTTCTTTTTAAATGATTATGTTCAAAATTGACTCGGTGGTCTTGAAGGAGCTCAGCTGCTTCCAGGTGCAAAGCCATTAATGAGATTGAAGGCTTTGAAGTGTTGTTTGCGAAGTTGCAGTAGGTTAATGGTGTGTTTCAGTGCCATCGATGACATTTTCTTGCTCCTTTGTTGTACTCAGACATATACTAGTGGCCCTGGCTCCACATATGCAGGTCCTTGTGCTAGGAACCGAAAGTAAATTTGCCGGGATTCAGAAAGGTCCGAGGCCAGGATCCCTTTTAGACCCTTAAGAGAATTCTGGCAAGTTTACGCTTGGATTGTGGTTGGCTATGTCAGCTCTATGCATTGACAGCTGGCACAGATGTGGTACAAAAGCAGTTTATATTGGAACTGTTTCAATTCACCCAGGTCCCCATTCTGCCCTCATCTGATGCCCACGATCATGCACTTCAACTCAGGATAACTTGATAGCGATCAAGAACAGGATCCCTGACTCATTACCCCTCCCAAACCCAGACGTGCAATGGCTAATTGTAGAGCCACCTAAGGGACCCAACTGATTTCAGCTCACCCAGCACTGAAATGCTGCAGCTATTTACTTGTCAAACATTTCATGGAGTCAAACATTTCATGGAATCACAATGTATACACCCAATGATCAGTTAAGCATTCCTTTAATTTAAATTTGATTGCTTTAGAGCACAGGTTAATCTTACACAAACTAGAAACAAAGATGATGCTAAAATGTATTTAATATGAATGAAGCTTAAATACTTCATTTAAAGTGCAATTACTCATGTTCCTCCAAAATATTCTGGCTATTGACCCCACTTGAAAAATATAGGCTGCGTTTGCTGACAATGCTACCACTAGGTGGCGCTGCAGTGGCACATGCACAAATGCAGCATGTGTCACTAAAACGTCACAGTCTGTGACTTCAGGCAGCTGCCAGGACTAAAGATGGCGCTGCTCAAATAATCACACGAAGGCAACCTGACCTAAACACATGACAGCACACAATGGCGGGAGGGAGAAAGCGATCGAGCGAACGAGTGGGCCGGGGACGGGGGGGAGCAGAGCGGGCCGGTGAAGTGGGGGGCAGTGAGCGGGCTGGGGCGCAGAGCAGCCGAAAGAGCAGAGAGGCCGAAAGAGCGGAGCAGCGAGGGGGGGAGCGGTGCGGCTGGACAGAGCAGCGAGGGGAGGAGCGGAGCGGCCGGCAAGAGCAGCGAGGGGGGAAGCGGAGCTTGATGCATGGGTGAATACCCGTTAGCGTTGCATTGCAGTAGGCGTAAAGCGTATGCACAGAGGCTGACCAGGCGCGTTGCCCAAAGATGCACACGTCACGCGATGACGTCATCGGCGCATGCGCTAACCAGTCCTGGCAAGTCGGAACGCAGCACACGCACAGAGAGCAGGAGCCCATCTGCGCATGTGCGCACCTTGGCGCAGCCTGATGATGTCAGTGGCCGGCTGCGTTGTCAGGAATCACTTTGAACAATATATTGTAGACACACATTTCCACTGATAATAAAAGTTTACATAACAACAACGTGCACATTAATATAGCACCTTTAAAGTAGTAAAGGCACTTAAATAAAGAGGATTTGTATTTATTCTTAAATCTGAGAAACAGTTTAAGAATAAAAGAGTCTTTCAAGAAGTTTGGTGCCTAAAGGATTAACCTGTGAGGACAGGAAGTTTCATCAGCTTTAACTGCATGCCCAGTCTGGGTTTCTTCTCACAGATGAACATTTCAGATAGCGAGGGGAATTCACAAGAATTGCAAGTAGCAGATGCTCACTCTTAGTGATCAGTGCTTTCAGCTGCACCTCTCAATATTATATCATAGCCACCTGTATAACATGACGCAAATGAAACTGTTCCAGAACATTTACAAGAATCACATGTGAACGGGTACACTAAATAAAGGCTTGCATTCATATAGCGCCTTTCACAAACTCAGGGTGTCCCAAAGTGCTTTACAGCCAAGAAAATACTTGTTTTGAATGTTGTAATGTAGGAAACGTGGCAACTAATTTGCACACGACAAACTCCCACAGACAACAATGCAATAACTGACCCTCACATCATCTGTTTTAACTTGTCGGTTGGTTCAGGGATAATTGTTGGCCATGACAACCGAGGAGAACTCCCCTGCTCTTCCACAAATAGTGCCATGGGATATTTAATGTCCACCTAAGCGAGCAGCCTTCGGTTTAATGTCTCATCCGAAAGACAGCACCTCTGACAGTGCAGCACTCCCTCACTACTGCACTGGAGTGTCCGCCTGGACTGTGCGTGTTTCAGTCTCTCGAATGGGACTTGAACACTCAACCCTCTGACTCAGAGTGCTAATAAATGAGCCACACTGAAAAAGTAGAAACCATGTAACGTTTTCTAATTCATGGATTTTGTGGAAGGAACTAATTTCTTTACTTTGTAAACTTTTTTTTAAAATTTAGATGATGAAATTCTCCTTGTGCTCCTGGAAGGAATTCACCACCGAGCCAGTTTCAAGTGGCGATTTTAGGTCAAATACCTCTGTAGTCTGGGTCGTGTGCCGGGTCATGAGGGAGAAACAGTTTAAGAATAAAGGGGCAGCACAGTGGCGGAGTGGTTAGCACCGCAGCCTCACAGCTCCAGGGACCCGGGTTCGATTCTGGGTACTGCCTGTGTGGAGTTTGCAAGTTCTCCCTGTGTCTGCGTGGGTTTTCACCGGGTGCTCCGGTTTCCTCCCACAAGCCAAAAGACTTGCAGGTTGGTAGGTAAAATGGCCTTTATAAATTGTCACTAGTATAGGTAGGTGGTAGGGAAATATAGGATCAGGTGGGGATGTTTGGTAGGAATATGGGATTAGTGTAGGATTATATAACTGGGTGGTTGATGGTCGGCACAGACTCGGTGGGCCGAAGGGCCTGTTTCAGTGCTGTATCTCTAATCTAATCTAAAAAGAGCCTTTCAAGAAGTTTGGTAATCTCTTTCAGAGAGATCTCTCTCTGCCATGTGAGAAAGGAGCAGGTATCAGTGCACTCGTATCCTGATCAGAAAATCCATCATTGCGCACGTGCGAGAGTGGCTTTGGCCACTGCACATGCGCAAAGTGCTGGGGTCACAATGCCAGCAGAAGCTGGCTCTATTGTTGCAGGTAATCCTTGGATTTCTCTCCCACAACCCAGGCTGAAAGCCCCTAATATAAATGCACTTAAAAACTCAAATAGAACTGAAGTGGATCATTTAGAGCCACTGAGCTTGTCGAGTTGGTCTTGTGCGACTGAACGCTGGCTTTATGATGCCTCACCGCGTGCAGTGGTGCTGAGATCCCGCGATGGTTCCCCTGGTCCTACTGCGAAAGACCAGCAAGGAAGTGATGCAAAAAGCTATTTTCAACCATTTATCTTATTGTTCTGGGAATCCTGCCAATCTCTCACCAAAGTTATGGCGGAAGACCAGGGGACTCCCCTGTGAAAATTCAGAGCTGTTTGTTTAGTGGTCGGTTAAACTGAGCTCTGGTAATTGGCGGTGTTCTGCCGCCAGACTCTAAGTTTATCTTGGTGCTGCTGGTTGCACAAGACCGATAGATATATCAGAAGCAAGCAGCACGAACTGGTATAAAGGAGCTGTTGCTGCATGACTCCCAGATCACCAGAATCTCTAGCAGATCAATGTTTTAAACTGAGAATAGTTAATTTATTTTGTTATTTAACCAGCTCTCCTTCTCCTGGGGTGCTGTTTGTCGGCTGCCTGGGCCCTAAGCTCTGGAATTCCCTCCCTAAACCTCTCCGCAGCTCTACTCCTCTCTCCCCTTTTAATATGCTCCTTAAAACCTACCTCTTTGACCAAGCTTTTTGTCACCTATCCTAATATCTCCTTATGTGACTCAATGTCAAACATTTTCATGACGCACCTGTGAAGCGCTTTGGGACATTTTATTATGTTAAAGGTGCTATATGAATGCAAGTTGATGTTGCTATTGGCATTTCATTCAAGCGCCCATTGCCTATTATTTATCTGTCTTGACACTGAGTGTTAGCAGGCTCTTTAACTGCAGGAGGCAACATAACCATGTCTAACCCTGCCCTCGTTCAACATGCGGATTTCCAGCAAAGGTCACTGGGGTCAGGGGGAAAACTCTCGGCTGACTGGAGTCTTACCAAGCACAAAGGAAGATGGTTGTGGTTGTAGGAGACCAATCATCTCAGCGCCAGGACATCACTGTAGGAGTTCCTTAGGGTAGTGTCCTGGGCCCAACCACCTTCAGCTGCTTCACCAATGACCTTCCCTCCAACATAAGGTCAGAAATGGGGATGTTCACTGATGATTGCACAGTGCTCATTACCATTTGCAAATCCTCAGATACTGAATCAGTCCGTGCCCACGTGCAGCAAGATCTGGACAATATTCAGGCTTGAGCTGATAAGTGACAAGTTACATTCGCAACACACAAGTGCCAAGCATTGACCATCTCCAACAAGAGAATCTAACCATCTCCCCTTGGCATTACCATCACTGAAACCCCAACATCAATGTCCTGGGGGTTAGCATTGACTAGAAACTTAAATGGATCCGTCATATAGGAAAGGCAGCGTTTGCTGACAATGCAGCCACTAGGTAGAACAGTACTGGCACATGTGCAAATGCAGCTTCATCCACAGAAACATCACTGTCTGCGATACCTCAGGCAGCTGCCAGTAATAAAGATGGTGCTGCTCAGTTTATCACAAAAAACAAATTAAAGCCAAATCCCCTCAATGGCTGCGATCGCCGCCTTCATCCCACCCCCAACAGAACCCCTCTCCCTCCTGCCATCACGCTTTTCTTCGCCATTCCCTCCTGCGCCTATCTGCTTGCTGTTCGCTCCCTGTCTCACTGCTGCCTTCCCTCAGCCACTCGCTTCCACCCTTACCGCTTCCCCCCCTCGGCTGCTCGCTCCCTGCCTTGCTGCTTTGACTGCCCACTCCCCCCATCCTAGTTCCCGGCCCCTTGCTCCACGCCTTGCCGCCTCCCACCCGCTCGGCCACTCACTCCCGCGTCACTCCATCACTCCTCGGTGGCTCGTTCCCTACCCCCTCCCCCCCCCCCCCCAACTGCTTCTTCAGGTGGCATGGCGGGGAGCGATCGGCCGAGGGGGGGGAAGGGGCGAGGCCGGGAGCGAGCGGCCGAGGGGGGGAAGCAGCGAGGCAGGAAGCGAGCAGCTTAGGGGGGCAAGCGGCAATGTGGAATGGAGTGGCGAATAGTCGGGGGCGGGAAATTGAAAGCAGCAATTGAAGCGGGGATGGCGGGAGGGAGCGGGGTACTGTTAGGGGGAATGGAGGTGGCGATCGTGGCTACTGAGGGGTGAGGATGTCATTGCATTGTGACATCAGCGTGCGCATGCATGCATTCATACTGGCAAATGTTTGCACACACTGATGTTGTCCACGATCACTCTGCGCATGATCTGCGTTGTCAGGAGTCACTGCTTATGAAAAAATGTGGCTACAAAAGCCAGTCAGAGGCTGGGAATTCTGCGGCGAGTAACTCACCTCCTGACTCTCCAAAACCTGTCTACAAGGCACAAGTCAGGAGTGTGATGGAATACTTTCCACTTGCCTGAATGAGTGAAGCTCCAACAACACTCAAGAAGCTTCACACCATCCAAGACAAAGCAGCCTGCTTGATCAGCACCCCATCCACCACCTTCAACATTCACTCCCTCCACCACTGGCGCACAGTGGTAGCAGTGTGTACCATCTACAAGATACACTGCAGCAACTTGACAAGGCTCCTTTGACAGCACTTTCCAAACCTGTGACCTCTACCAACTAGATGGACAAAGGAAGAAGATGCCTGGGAACACCACCACCTGCAAGTTCCCCTGACTTGGAACTATATCACCATTCCTTCACTGTTGCTCAGCCAAAATTCTGGAACCCCCCCCCCCCCCTAACAGTACTGCGGGTGAACCTACACCACATGGACTGCAAGGGTTCAAGTAGACCACCACCTTCTCAAGGGAAATTAGGGATGGACAATAAATGCTGGCCTAGTCAACGATGCTCACATCCCAAGAATGAATTTTTAAATATCTTTCAGGAGCAGGAAGCTGGGCTGATATTTGTGCCCCAGGATACACACTCAGAATTAAATTCCAATCCTTACCTTTGTTGTCTTTCTTTGCAACTGTTCCTCTATTAATTGAATATTTATTACAATGCTATCAGATCATACTATCTATGCACACATAGGGCAACAAACTTGATCTAATCACAATAACTACAGTAAACAATAAGACATGAGAGTTTAGGTGCAATTCACACCAGACAATCTCAGGTAGGTTTATCCTCATTAATTTCTCATTTGGTTTCTATTTTCTCAATGAAAGTATCTCAACCAATATGAAAGCAACTAGCAATGGGGTCATTAGTGACATACAGACACACACATACATACATACTCATACACGAACGGATAAAATATCTGCATGGTCACACTCAAGTACACATATACACTGTTTTAACCCTTTATTAATGACACTTCTGCACCAATATGTACTCTATGAATACAAACAACTGAGCTACATGTAGTTCTCCACATTTCTTTGAGTCCGATTTACAATCTTACCTATTTACATTTTGAAGCAAGTTTGCTGATTTTCTATAGAAGCAAACAGGTATGCATTTGAAATCTGAAAAATTAGATCAACATTCACTAACAAAATTAAGATGAGACATGAAGATGGCTTTACAGACCATTGTTACCAAGAGTGACTGCCCTTTACTATCCCGACAGCACAATGACCTGCACCGGAAGGTCTGCAAAACTGCAGCCTGTGCTATAAGTTCTCTACAAGAAATGTAACCATGAAACCTTACCCAGCAAGTAATGGAGACAAGAAGGCTGCTTTTCTGCCTTCAGATCATTCAGTAATAAATTAACCGCATCACACAAGCACATCTTAGTTAACTTTGCTGCTGTATAGTTTGCAGAGTAATTGAAATCGATGCCAGCAATATAGCCAAACTAAGACCAAGTGCCGGAGAAGACTGAAGTCTCTGCTCTTTGTTCAATATTCACTGAAACAGTTTAGGAGAGGTCAAACTTTGCATGCTGGGCCTGGCCTGGGGCTATGCACACTGCAGGATAACATGATGGGAATAATGAGGACAGGAAGAAGATAAAAAGCTCCTGATTCTTAAAGAGTTCACCTCATTAAAATGCAGGTAACAGTAAAGTAACTAGTACGCAATCAGTTGTAACTGGTGACTGACACCAGCTCCAGATAAATCTTAATCCTCAAGGAAAAAAAGAAAGACTTGCATAAATATAGCGCCCTTCAAACCACCCTAAGCATCCCTAAGCACTTTACAATCAATTAAGTACTTTTTCCAAGTGTTCACCGGCTGTCCATGTCTCCGCTTTAAAGACGTCTGCAAACGTGACATGAAGTCCTGTGACATCGACCACAAGTCGTGGGAGTCAGTTGCCAGTGATCGCCAGTGCTGGCGGACAGTCATTAAGGCAGGGCTAAAGAATGGCGAGCCGAAGAGACTTAGCACTTGGCAGGAAAAAAGACAGAAGTGCAAGGAGAGAGCCAACTGTGTAACAGCCCTGACAATCAATTTTATCTGCAGCGCCTGTGGAAGAGTCTGTCACTCTAGAATTGGCCTTTATAACCACTCCAGGCGCTGCTTCACAAACCACTGACCACCTCCAGGCGCTTACCCATTGTCTCTCAAGACAAGGAGGCCAAAGAAGAAGAATGAACACCACCAAGTATCCCTAAGCACTTTACAGCCAATGGAGTACTTTTTTCAAGTGTTATCACTGTTGTAATGTAGGAAAATGGTAGATCTATAGTTGGTTTAATACTGGTTTAAAGCCACAGCTCCTGACATCTGGGCCTTACGCAATTACAGCAAATGCAGTAATGGCAGCAGCGGGGAGAATTTTCTTTTTAACAGGGTTTGCTCAGATACCAGCTCTGGTGAATGTGGCACAAATCATTTGTGGTGAAACCTGACTTGGGTGATGGTCAACAGAAAAGAAAATCAGGTTAGTGTCGTTATCACCCGTTTCCACTATCACCCATTTTGTACAATTGTCCAAGTCAAATTTCACCCCTGTTTTATCTAATTATCTTTTCTCTTGCCAACTGTTTTCCCTCTTCTCTCCTAACTCTATCTTCTTTGGGCCTCCTTATCTCGAGAGACAATGGATACGCGCCTGGAGGTGGTCAGTGGTTTGTGAAGCAGCGCCTGGAGTGGCTATAAAGGCCAATTCTGGAGTGACAGGCTCTTCCACAGGTGCTGCAGGGAAATTTGTTTGTTGGGGCTGTTGCACAGTTGGCTCTCCCCTTGCGCCTCTGTCTTTTTTCCTGCCAACTACTAAGTCTCTTCGACTCGCCACAATTTAGCCCTGTCTTTATGGCTGCCCGCCAGCTCTGGCGAATGCTGGCAACTGACTCCCACGACTTGTGATCAATGTCACACGATTTCATGTCGCGTTTGCAGACGTCTTTATAACGGAGACATGGACGGCCGGTGGGTCTGATACCAGTGGCGAGCTCGCTGTACAATGTGTCTTTGGGGATCCTGCCATCTTCCATGCGGCTCACATGGCCAAGCCATCTCAAGCGCCGCTGACTCAGTAGTGTGTATAAGCTGGGGGTGTTGGCCGCTTCAAGGACTTCTGTGTTGGAGATATAGTCCTGCCACCTGATGCCAAGTATTCTCCGAAGGCAGCGAAGATGGAATGAATTGAGACGTCGCTCTTGGCTGGCATACGTTGTCCAGGCCTCGCTGCCGTAGAGCAAGGTACTGAGGACACAGGCCTGATACACTCGGACTTTTGTGTTCCGTGTCAGTGCGCCATTTTCCCACACTCTCTTGGCCAGTCTGGACATAGCAGTGGAAGCCTTACCCATGCGCTTGTTGATTTCTGCATCTAGAGACAGGTTACTGGTGATAGTTGAGCCTAGGTAGGTGAACTCTTGAACCACTTCCAGAGCGTGGTCGCCAATATTGATGGATGGAGCATTTCTGACATCCTGCCCCGTGATGTTCGTTTTCTTGAGGCTGATGGTTAGGCCAAATTCATTGCAGGCAGACGCAAACCTGTCGATGAGACTCTGCAGGCATTCTTCAGTGTGAGATGTTAAAGCAGCATCGTCAGCAAAGAGGAGTTCTCTGATGAGGACTTTCCGTACTTTGGACTTCGCTCTTAGACGGGCAAGGTTGAACAACCTGCCCCCTGATCTTGTGTGGAGGAAAATTCCTTCTTCAGAGGATTTGAACGCATGTGAAAGCAGCAGGGAGAAGAAAATCCCAAAAAGTGTGGGTGCGAGAACACAGCCCTGTTTCACACCACTCAGGATAGGAAAGGGCTCTGATGAGGAGCCACCATGTTGAATTGTGCCTTTCATATTGTCATGGAATGAGGTGATGATACTTAGTAGCTTTGGTGGACATCCGATCTTTTCTAGTAGTCTGAAGAGACCACGTCTGCTGACGAGGTCAAAGGCTTTGGTGAGATCAATGAAAGCAATGTAGAGGGGCATCTGTTGTTCACGGCATTTCTCCTGTATCTGACGAAGGGAGAACAGCATGTCAATAGTCGATCTCTCTGCACGAAAGCCACACTGTGCCTCAGGGTAGACGCGCTCGGCCAGCTTCTGGAGCCTGTTCAGAGCGACTCGAGCAAAGACTTTCCCCACTATGCTGAGCAGGGAGATTCCACGGTAGTTGTTGCAGTCACCGCGGTCACCTTTGTTTTTATAGAGGGTGATGATGTTGGCATCGCGCATGTCCTGGGGTACTGCTCCCTCGTCCCAGCACAGGCATAGCAGTTCATGTAGTGCTGAGAGTATAGCAGGCTTGGCACTCTTGATTATTTCAGGGGTAATGCTGTCCTTCCCAGGGGCTTTTCCGCTGGCTAGGGAATCAATGGCATCACTGAGTTCCAATTTGGTTGGCTGTATGTCCAGCTCATCCATGACTGGTAGAGGCTGGGCTGCATTGAGGGCAGTCTCAGTGACAGCATTCTCCCTGGAGTACAGTTCTAGGTAGTGCTCAACCCAGCGGTCCATCTGTTTGCGTTGGTCAGTGATTATGTCCCCCGATTTAGATTTGAGGGGGGCGATCTTCTTGATGGTTGGCCCAAGAGCTCTCTTCATGCCATCATACATTCCTCTGATGTTTCCGGTGTCTGAGGCCAGCTGAATATGACTGCATAGGTGTTGCCAGTAGTCGTTTGCGCAACGCCTAGCTGTTCTTTGTGCAGTGTTTCTGGCTGCTTTAAGTGCTGCGGATGTTAAATCGCTGGGGGCTTTCTTGTAGTTCAAAAGTGCAATGCGCTTAGCGGCTATGACAGGTTCCAGCTCTTCATTATGAGATTGAAACCAGTCTGCATTTCTCTTCGCACTTTTGCCGTAGGTGGTCAAAGCTGACTCATAGATGGCGTCTCTGATGTGGGCCCACTTGGTCTCAGCATCCCCTGTGGGAGTGTTTTGAAGGGCTGTTACAAGTGAATTTAGAAATTTTTGTAACAGCTGTGGGTGAGAAATTCTGCTCGTGTTGATGCGCGGGTGGCCCTTCTGCTTGGAATGATGCAACTTCTTTGGTCTGAGTCTAACCTTGCTGCACACCAGGGAGTGGTCGGTGTCGCAGTCCGCACTGTGGAAGCTGCGTGTGATTTGAACACTGTTTAAGGCGGCTCGCCTTGTGACAATGAGGTCTAGCTGGTGCCAACGACGTGATCTTGGGTGCCTCCATGAAACCTGGTGACAGGGTTTAGTGTGAAAGAACGAGTTGGTGATGCAGAGGTTATGATAGGTACACAACTCAAGCAGTCTCTGCCCGTTCTCATTCATCCTTCCAACGCCATAGCGCCCAAGGCAGGAGGGCCATGAGTCATGGTCGGCCCCAACCCTGGCATTAAAGTCCCCCAGCAGGAATAGGTGTTCGGTGTTGGGGATGCTGCTAATGATGTTATGGAGTTGTTCATAGAACTGGTCTTTAGCTTCAGGTGCGGAACAGAGTGTTGGAGCATAGATGCTGAGTAGGTGTACTGGACCAGAGGTGGTGAGCAGTCGGATGGACAGTATGCGTTCCGAGCCATTTGAGGGAGGCTCTATCATGCTGAGCAAGGAGTTTCTGATGGCGAAGCCCACTCCATGCTGTCTTGGTTCTTCAGGATCCCTGCCCTGCCAGAAGAAGGTGTAGTCTTGCTCTGCTAGAGAGCCACTCGCGGGGAGGCGAGTCTCCTGAAGTGCTGCAATGTCCACATTGAGTCTACTGAGCTCGTTGTTAATGATGGCGGTCTTCCGAGAATCGTTGATTTGTGTAAGGTCTTCCGACAGGCCAGGACACATAGTTCTGACGTTCCAGCTTGCAAAGCGAAGGGCTGGTACCTTCTTTCCTTTTTTCATGTTGTTTGGTGCGGTGTATCAGTCCACCTTTCGGGCAATGACCCTGAGCTCCAAGCACCCATTGAAGCAGGCAGACTGTGGCGGGACAGAACCTTATTGACCGGGGGCTGCCCGGTTTGAGGCGGGCGGTAGCTGTCCAGTGAGGTGCAATGACCTCTCCCACCGACAAAGGCAACCCGTGGCGCCCAGTTTCTACGCCAATTTATCTGGACTTATAACCCGTAACTGCTGCCTTCCGTGTTGTTTCAGTCGCTGTGAGGCAACTATGGAGTGACCTCTCCATGGCGCATGCCTGGGCAAATTTATGGAGGTTGAGAGTTGCCCAGTCGTCAAAACCCCCCTCTCGGCCTTTCTGGTGGGGTCCAAAGGAGTGCAGGACACGACGTTTGGCACCAGTATGGCTGCAGGAACTGCCGGAAACATGCCAAAGGTGACACATGACCGCCTACGGGGTTCCGCTCCGGATTTTCTGTTAGGGTTTACTCCCTTAGCCTTGGTCTCTCCCGAGACGCCCACAAGGCAGTGGGGTTGTTGGGGCCCCTACACAGGTGTAGGATGGTGCCGGTGGGAGGAGGGGATGCAAGGGGGAGGGGTAGAGGGAGGGGGTGGGGGGGGGGTGCAGGGGAAGGGGGTGCGGGGTGAAGATGGTGCGAGGGGGGGGCGGGCTGGGACGGGGTTGTGAGGGGGTGAGCTGAGAGGGTGGAGCAGGGAAGGGGACGGGGGTGGGGGGGGGGTAAAGGGGGGGGGGGGAGGGGGGGTGGAATCTGGTGCAGGTAATAAGCCATTTCCTCAGTGCCCACCATCGACGTCCGGAAAGCTCATCCACGTCCTTCGGGAGGTGAAGCATCATTTGGCAGACTTAGAGGTGATTACATTTGCTAAGGGTTTTTTTTTTTTGCAGTGGTTTAAATAAAGGCATGCAGCATTGCCGACAGTGCGCTGCAGATGCTCTCCGAGCCATCTCCCGCGGGCGCTTTGAAGTTGCGGCCGGGGGGGCCGTTCGTGGATGTTTTGGGTGTTCGGGGCACCTTTTCACAGGACTTCTCTCGGGTCCCGCAGCTCCTTCTTCACCTCAATGGACTTACCGCATGCCGTGGCTGCAGACACTCTGGACTGTGAAGACAGCAGGATCGGAGATTGAAGTATCGGCAGCTGTGCTCGTCAGTTTCATCCGGATCAATTTCTATGCTGGTGTATGATTCAACCACCCTCTGCTACCTCACCCAAGTGCTGGTCTTGACAGTGAGTACCAGCAAGCTATTTGGCCACATGGCCCATCACAATCAAGCGTGACCTGTGCTTACATGAAACACAAGCACCTGCAGCGGTGGATGTTGATGGTGATGGTCGGGGGATCACTGGACACTGCTCAGAAGTGGAAAATCATGGTTGATGATTTTCACTCCCTAACCCAGTGGTGCTGACACCAATTGTAGCATTCTGACTCCCACCCTGTTGTGGCTCAGCGCTGACTCGGGATTGACTAACTCTCCAGATAAATGTTCTGAATTACCAGGCAGCGCGCGCAAGTGAATTCCGGCCTCACTCCAGCAGCGAGCAATGCTTTCAGCATGGTGGTGAGGGACTACTGGGGCTAAAAGGGTTAAATTATGAGGACCCAGTGCAACGACTAGGCTTGTATTCCCTCGAATAGAGCAGAGTGAAGGGTGGTCTAACTGAGGTGTTTAAGATGATTAAAGGATTTGATTTGATAGGATTTGAAACTGTTCCCTCTGAGGGGAATTCTAAACAAGGGGCATAACCTTAAAATTAGAGCTAGACCGTTCACGGGTGATGTCAGGAAGCACTCCTTCATACAAAAGGTAATGGAAAACTGTAACTCTCTCCCGCAAAAAGCTGTTGAAACTGAAAATGTTAACACTGAAATTGACAGATTTTTATTGGGATATGGAACCAAGGTGGATGGATGGAGTTAAAATACGGATAAGCTATGATCTAACTGAATGCCGGAACAAGCCTGAGGGGCTTAATGGCCTACTCCCGGTCCTATGTTCATAGTACATTTCCTGCAACTGCTTGGGCTCACATCAGCTGAATCAGCAAATCAAACCTGGAGCCTTCCTATAAGATGCAGCCACTGACTGGATAAATTCAGTGAGCTAGCCCTGGGGAGGTAAAGTGTCAGGTTCCGAATCCCACAGTTTCTTGGTATTTCTTCGCGGATGCAGATTTTGGGAAGGTTGTAGTCATCGGTTGCAGGCCCACTGGTGGCTTGTCAGGCCTATCCTTGACCATCAGATTCTCCCACAGTGGTACAAGTGAAGGTGTAGTCGCTGCTGGGGGCAATTGGATCTATCCTTCTCCTCCTTTTCTCTTTCATGCTGGTTCTTCACTCAGTCTCAAAGGTGTCTGTAGCCCTCCTGATGTAGCATCTCCAGGCATCACGATCTATGGCCTGCGCGTCCCACTGGCGCCAGTGAGAATCCCACAGTAAGGACAGGGAAATAACCAACAGAGGCAGTGTGTGCAGTGAATCTGGCTGCTATCATCTGCACTTCAAAATTCACAGTACAAAGAAATAGCAAACCAGAGTGGCATTTTTATGCAACCACTCCACAGGTATGCTGTAAACTGTGAACAGCAGGAGTTCAATGTCGCAAAATAGAATGGGGCTGAAATGTGCTCAGGCTCAGCAGGGACACTGGAGAAAGCCTGGTTAAACTCCAGCACTTCCCTTCATACATTTAAACCGGGGCATTTGTCACCCTGCATTAAGTTAAGAGGGTGTGTCCCGATGGGCAGTCAGTGTGCACCTCAGATCAGGCTTTGGCCAGGAGACTCTTAAGCAGAACAACAGGTTTCCAAATATGTGAGACATTCAGGCAGCCTAAAAAAATGCTTTAAGACATCTTTAAACATCATGACATTACAAACCTTGCCAACCGATCTCACCTTTTGTCTTTGTTTCTGAACAATCTAGAAAAGTCCACACAGCTTTGAAGTTCTATTTATACTTGCATATTGTGAGAAAGCACTGCAGATTCTCACACAAGTTTTAGCTTGAATTATCCAGTTGAAATCACCTCTCATAGCACACGGTTCCATCAACATGCAAGCAAATCTCTGGCATAATTTAGCTCAGGACAAAGTTGCTGATTTGCGATGTGATATAGGTGAGTTGAGAGGGCAATCAAAATACACAGAATGAGCAGCAGCTTAAAACCAGGACACTGCTTACTCTGCAGTAAATGCGTAGCTGCACAGGCATAACACTTACTTCTGGAAGGGTAAGTTTCTGTACCTAGTTAACCAGATTGTCCACTCTAACAGGTTACCACCCCAATTCATTGTGTTCACCTTCACACAAAACTGGCAGTGGCACAGCTGGTTTGGGTTTCCTAATTTACACTGTAAATTAAAATGTCATTAAAATATCATGAATAGGTACAGAAAATAATTAAAAAGGCCAATGGAATGCTGGCCTTTCTATCCAGAGGATGAGAATACAAGGGAATTGAAGTCATACTTTAGCTATGCAGAAAACCAGTTAGACGACACATAGATTACTGTGAGCAGTCTGGGCACCATGCCTTGGAGGGAGTGCAGACTGGATTTATCAGAATGATACCTGGACTCCAAGGGTTAGGCTACGAGGAAAGAGTAAACAAACTATGGTTGTATTCCTTCGAATTTAGAAGGTTAAAGGATGATTTGATCGAAGTTTTCAAGATATTAAGGGGAACGGATAGGCTAGATAAGAGAAGCTAATTCTGCTAGTTAATTGTTAATTTTAAATCAGAGATTGATAAATTTTTGCTAGCCAAAGGTATTAAGGGACAAAGGAAGGTATATGGCATTAAGTCACAAATCAGCCATGACCTCATTGAATGACAGAATAGGCTTGAGGGGCTGAAAGGCCTCCTCCTGTTCCTATGTTCCTGTTAGGGGTTGGTAGTCAAAGAATCAAATTAATGTTCACAAGTGCACTTACATCACACTCGTCAGTGACGTGGCACCCGTTATGACCAGGGAAATCCTGACAAGAATCCATCTTGATTTTTCCTCAGATTGGGGTGAGTTTTGAAGAGAGAGTGAATCTAAACTATGGACCATCCAGTAGAGTTTATCTAGCGAGTAGACAAATCCAATGAAAACAACTTATGAAGTAACTATTTCAACCTGCATGTGTCAGGAAGGTTTAACGTATAGGGCACCATTGGTAAGTACATTGCTGAGTATGCAATGGATCTGTACAGAACATGGAGCTGCTAGATTTAATCCATAGTCTATGCTGCGTTAGTGGATCTTAGCTAGAGAGGTGATAGGAATATTACATTCTACCTCAACTCACTAGAATAGGGAAGGTCCCAGCTCCTGACAGCTATCCGGTGACTCCTGCTGGAAAATGTGGGCATTGGGTTAACCCAGGATTGGGCAGCTGTGATGCCTTCCACAGTCAAATAGTCATCCAACGCTTCCTGTATAAGCTCACATATGAAGAACAGCCACGATGTGATGTACCAAAGGGATGCTGTTGCCCATGTAACTGTACCCTAACACGAGTCAGCAACTTCAGGGAGCAGGAGGGCCAAAAAAAAATTGATACAAAGTACCTGAACTTTTAAACTTGCTCCTTAACGAAAGGCTTCGGCGAATAAACAAAGATCCAGTTTATGTCCGTAAATGACATGGTTTTTATTAGACCACATGAGCCTCTGTCAATATTTGCTCACCCCATTGGCATGTAAAGTCCATCTCTTTCTAGACAAACTCATTAACTATCGCTCAGTTGGAAATCCCGCCTGATTCTTATGTAAACACTTGTTTGCCACGTCAGGCCTTCTCCAGCAAGGACTCCCCTTCAGTTTTGTACCACTGCGTTTACAGTGGATTCAGGCAGGATGTCAAGAAACGTAGCTGTTCAGTTTAGTGCAATGATGTGTGTAGGAAGAAATTATTATTTTATTCCTAACTGACAACGGGTACAGTTATTTTACAAGCTTCGGATGTGAACCCTTCTGCAATGCGTCAGTAGATATTGTAGCATCAGTGGTGACGTTCATTCTGGGTGCTGAAGAGACAATACCCAAGGCCTGAAACAAAAACAGAAAATGCTGGAACTACTCAGCAGGTCTGGCAGCATCTGTGGAGACAGAAACAGAATTAACGTTTCAGAAGCAAGGCCTGAAACTCCTGTGAACTTGAATGTAGGCATGGAGAATAGATGGCCCTCTACAAGACATCCCAATAGTTAGCTTCTGTTGCTTGGAGATAAATGTTTGCAGACTACCTTACACCAGTTTGAAACTGGAGAGATTTCCAACTGATATGAAATGATGGTGTAAATATAAGGCCAGAGGAAGGCAAAAGCAGCCAGTTTCCAATTCCTGATTGTGGACGTGTTTTTACAGTACACAGTAATTTTTTGAATCACGCAATCTAGCAATGAAACTCAGCTGTCGCACGCTGTTTTAAAGGGTTCTGTATGTTATATGGGGATATCTTACCCCATCTGAAGGTGTGTGTAAAAATGTAGTGATGTCACCATATAGCAGATTGCTTCTGAAGCTACCAACTCTTCGTATTTTCCTGTCCCCCTTTAATTTCCTGCCTTCTGCTCCCAAAAGATGTCAACCAGAAATGATTCTAGAGGGGACAACGTACGTCAGCCAAGAGCGACGTCTCAATTCATTCCATCTTCGCTGCCTCCGGAGAATCCTTGGCATCAGGTGGCAGGACCGTATCTCCAACACAGAAGTCCTCAAGGCGGCCAACATCCCCAGCATATACACCCTGAGATATAAGCCTGAGATGGCTTGGCCATGTGAGCGGCATGGAAGATGGCAGGATCCCTAAGGACACATTCTACAGCGAGCTCGCCACTGGTACCAGACCCACCGGCCGTCCATGTCTCCGCTTTAAAGACGTCTGCAAACGCGACATGAAGTCCTGTGACATTGATCACAAGTCGTGGGAGTCAGTTGCCAGTGATCGCCAGAGCTGGCGGGCAACCATAAAGGCAGGGATAAAGCGTGGTGAGTCGAAGAGACTTAGCAGTTGGCAGGAAAAAAGACAGAAGCGCAAGGAGAGAGCCAACTGTGCAACAGCCCCGACAACCAATTTTATCTGCAGCACCTGTGGAAGAGTCTGTCACTCTAGAATTGGCCTTTATAGCCACTCCAGGTGCTGCTTCACAAACCACTGACCACCTCCAGGCGCTTACCCATTGTCTCTCGAGACAAGGAGGCCAAAGGTAAGGTAGAGTGTTCAAACATGGGGGATTCACAGCTGTGATTTTTCACTCATGGATCCAGCCCCTCAGTTCAGCTTGGTGGGGGGACCTTACACAGTGGTCTTTCCCCATTGAGCCTTTGCCATGGCTGCCCCAAGCTTTAGTGCGTCCCTCAGCACGTAGTCCTGGACCTTGGAATGTGCCAGTCTGCAACACTCGGTCGTGGACAACTCTTTGCGCTGGAAGACCAGCAAGTTTCGGGCAGACCAAAAGGGCGTCTTTCACCGAATTGATAGTCCTCCAGCAGCAGTTAATGTTTATCGCGGTGTGCGCTCCTGGGAACAGCCCATAGAGCACAGACTCCTGTGTTACAGAGCAGCTTGGGATGAACCTCAACAAAAACTACTGCATCTCTTTCCACACCTGCTTTGCAAAGACACATTCAGAAAGAGGTGGGCAACCGTCTCTTCCCCACCACAGCCACCTCGAGGGCATTAAACAAGACACATTTTACAACAGGATAGCAATCTGGTGTGAGAGCCATTTTCTCCTCCCTGATGCAGTGACACTGAGGTCGGTGATTGTACCTATACTGTCACCCTGGCTGAGATGAGCCATATCAGCACAGACTGGGGATCAAACATCAGACTTGCATGACCTGTATGGCTTATTTGCTCTCCGCGGTGGCAGTGCACTTATAAACTGAACAGTAGGGAAGATGAGATCTTCATTGCTATTAGTTCAGTAAAGGTGGGATAATAATGAGAAGAAACTACATCGTAACAGGTGCAGCTGATTCCAAGATGCAGCTTTTCAATCTGTGGCCAACAGGTGACAACTAAACCTCAACAGGTTGCTCCAAACGCTGAAAATGACACCAGCCTTGTGCCAAATAGTCCTTTGAAAGCTGTTTGCTACAGCACAGTGACCTGCCAGATGTTGTAACTAGTGTATAGAGGTGTGCACAATGATATCATGGCATCACAATCATCTGTCACTAGATTGTTTTATTAACATTTTTAAGTCAATGCCCTCACTAAAATATAACAAGCGAAGGACTTTACAAAAGTCTCTACTGCCTCATTTGCAGTGGCCTCTAGCATGTACACTTGCTGCTTACCTGAAAACTCCCTCTAAATGCCTGCAGAGATATTTCTCCCACTGCTCAGTAGATAAGTGTACCACAAAGGCAGTAGTAAGGAGATGAACAAGCTTATAGGGAGTGGGAAAATGTGAGTTTATGGGGAGGATTTTGGGTCACAACCCTGCACTGCCTGGGAAACAGTTACCCAGCAGTGATTTTTCGCAAATTGGCCAATTAATGGCTCGCCATCCAATTGAGGACGGCAGGCGGGCACTGCAGCTTACCATTCAATTAATAGAGAGGGCACCTTGATGTGCCCACTCTCCAAATTTTAGGACACCAGGGCGGAGGGGAGGGCCTCAAAGCCTTCCTGGAGCACTCGTCCCCTGGTCTGCCACTGGGAGGCCGCCTTCAGGCAGCTAGCCTAGTCCCCGAGGCCTTGGGGAGCCTGCAGGCCAACTGGAAAATTCCAGTCTCTGACAATAGTCCATTTAATTCCCTTAATCGCTGCTTGTGGGTGGGTAGCTCTTCCGCCCCCCATTCCACAACCGGGAAAATGGCCCGGGGGCGGGATGGTGCCGGGAAACCAGCATGCCGGCTGATCGCGCGAATTTTCACGCCCGCCCACCTCCATACTCGCCCCCATATGAGGCTGAAAATCCTGCCCTACATCTCCTATTGTCAACAGGGGGCCCTTAAGATCAGCTGGGCAATGTAGCAGCAGGATGCCAAGTTGATGCCAGGTGGAAGGGAACAATAGCCGGCGAAAGGATCAGTTAATCTGTGCTCATTTCAAACATCTCCTAGCAGCCAGTGCCAAAGCAGCATCAGATCACTTGCAAACCTCCAATCTGAAAGTAGGAGCATAAGGGAGGTGGGTGGGAAGGAAAAAGTAACTAAAACATGAGAAAATATTTCAATAAATCTTTAAGAAGTTGCATACAGCTCCCTTAGTGGCAGAGAAGGTTTCTCCCATGAGCAGCTAAGCATTACAGACCTGGAAGGTTTTTAATTTGATCTCATGTGGTTTCCATGCTATTAGTTTATCTCAATGAGGTTGTTGTCGGGGCTCGACAAGTGACCACAAAAGGCCAAGGAAAGAACAATCAACCAAGGTCCCTGCTTCTGATCATTGTCTAGTGTGTGTGTGTGTTACATTACTGGACAGGATCAGGCTCAATTGTGATTATTTTATTCATTCAAAGGATGTGCCAAGGCCGGCATCTACTGCCCATCCCTAATTGCCCTTGAGAAGATGATGGTTAGCCGCCTTCTTGAACAGTGGCTTCCTAGGTCTTTTCAGAGGGCAGTTAAAAGTGAAACACATTGCTGTGGGTCTGGTAGTCACATACAGGCCAGGCTGGGTAAGGACAGCAGATTTCCTTCCCTAAAGGATATTACTGAACCATATGGGTTTTTACAACAACCCAGTAGTTTCATGGTCACCATTACTGAGACTAGGGGCTGGATTTTACACGTTCGGCGCCGTAATCAGCAGCAGATGTAAACTATGGCGGCCTGCCCGCGGCGACCTCTTGCCTTTACCTGGTCTTACCTTAACAGGGTTTTATTTTAAACACACCGTGTTTTAGCTCCCCTTTGGTGAATCCTTGTTCACAGCTTTCCAATTATAAGGCAAAGAAACCAGCACACACAGTTTTAAAGAAGAAAGGTTGAAATTTATTAAACTTAAACTCTAATTCGGTCAACTCCTACGGATACACGACGCACCCTCCCTAGCATGTATACGCGATACACACATGCAAATAGAGACAGAAAAGAGCAAAAGAAAAATAAAGTGGAAAAGTTTGAGGCAATATCTGAAGAGTTTTTGTTACGGTTCTTTGAGCTGTCTGTAGAGTCCTTGATTGTAAGTAGATCTTGCTTTTCATTGGGGCCCAGTATTCTTCTTAAACCTTGTTCGCTGTAGGAGACTTTTCTCTCTTGGGGTTCATGTGTCTTCAGTAGATTGTGAGAAAGTGATAGGAGCAGACAGGAGATCTTCTCAGTTCAGGAGCAAACAGACGCTCTCAGTTCAAACTGTTTGTACAATTCAGAAAAACCCAGGTTGCCAAGCAGGTTAGTCATGTGACTAACTGGTCTGACCACGTCTTGGATTGTATCACCTTAGCCGTCTCTGGAATGCTCCTCTTACACATAATACCTGGTGATCAAGGTCTATTGTGGGTTGAATGTGTCAGGGAATGGCCCTTTGTCCTTCCAAACACTGTTTGTTAAAATGCAAATGTCTTTTCCAGCCCTGGCTGATCTGTTTAACAAGTCCATTCCAGTAACAGTTTAAAATCTATGTTCATGACAAAATTAATGTGCCTCATTCTTGGCAGGTGGGGGACCTAGCATGACAATTTGTTAATTTAGATTTATTTAAATATGTAAATTTGGCCCGTCACCAATTGGCGGGGGAGCGAGGCCCATGGTGGGCCTCTGCTAGAGGCATTTTCCAGCAAACACCACCATCCCCCCCACCACCACGAACCTCGACCTCGGGGGGCCTGTAAAATCCTGACCTAGATTTTTATTCCAGATTTAGTTAGTTAACTGAATTTAAATTCCCCAGCTGCTGTGGTGGGATTTAAATTCACATCTTGGGATCATTAATCTAGGCCTGCTGGATTGCTAGTCCAGTAACATAACCACTATGCTACGATATGCCATACCAATAGCAGTCCTAAACTTAATGTCAAGGCTCATGCATGATTATTGGCTACCCAGGTGATGTACCAGAGGGCACTTGGTGCCTACAGAGCTGTACTCCAATAAGATGTTACCACCTTCAGAGGACGAGGGTAGAAAGTGAGTGAGGAGGTTGGCACATTGTAAAGAGACTGAACGCTGAATTCAAAAAGTTCAACAGTATAATGCTGACCCTGGTTTTACTGCTACTGTTGAATTAGATCCCAGTTATCAATGGTTCTGTATGACAATGAGTCTATAAAAACTTGATGATCAAAGCAAAAGTTGAATCATGAACCACACTATATCTCAGAAGTTTTCAAATAGGGGCTGTTAGATTTTAGGGGAGCCATAGGGGAAGTCCATAGTGTCCACTACATCATGAGGTCCTGTCCATCTGCTACCACATTTCTCTATTTATTAACTTACTAGCACAATATTTCTGTTGCTGAAATTTTAAAAAAATATTTTCTCTAATGATCACACTATTTTCTTTGGGTAACTTACACTCTTTTAGAAGTTAGGACACACAGTCCCCCCTGGAGTGTATTAGTATTTGTGGGTGGTCCCTTTGTGGTTTGAAAACCACTGCTAATGCTGAGATCGCGCCATAGCAAACAATCCAAGGAGAGTCCCTTGTGCTTTGAGTGAGCCTTAGACACTGCAGGCAGTAAAGGGATCGTCTCTTTCAATGACACACTTCAGTCATTGTAATCTTACCATTTACTCTATCAACTGGATTCAGTATGGATTCTGGTCATCCTTGGTTTACTATTTTGGTCAATGGTTTATACAGGACATGGTTTGGATGGTATAAGTATATAAATCTGATGCTTACATCAGGTTATAAGGTAACCCATGTGGTAAAGTGAGCAAAGACTCTAAGCACTAGTCATCCACCCGAGTTCAATTTAAGCTGCAATCAGAGGGAGAAAACATTTGTAATTTTAGTATAAATAGAATATCTTTTTAAAGATTCTCCCTCCTCTCATTAAGGGCTCAGCTATGGGGTAGGGTTCACGTATGCTGGCTAACCTCTTGCTATTGTCTATTCTGTGAGCGTAGACAATAAATCCTACTGCCTCTCCACCTCCAATTCCTCTTTAAGACCCTGCTTAAAACCCATCTGTTTGACCAAATGTTTACAGCGATGTTGATTGAGGGTTAAATATTGGCCAGGACACCATGGAAAACACTGCTCTTCTTTGAATAGTGCAGTGAGATCTTTTATATCCATCTGAGCGGATAGACGGGGTTTCGGTTTGACATCTCATTCAAAAGAAGGCTCCTCCGACAGTGCAGCAATCCCTTGGCACTGCACTGGAATGTCAGTCTAGATTTTGGCCTCAAATCGCTGTAATGGGACTTGAACCTATAAACTTCTGACTCAGAGGTGAGAGTGCTATCAATTGAGCCATGGTTGACATCCAAATGGTTTAGCCCTGCAGGTTCAGAGCCTGGGAAACGCAGCACAACTGTAGGTCACCTTACATGGAATAAAAGCAGCATCTCAATATTCTCAAACTCTGAACATTTCAGACAGATTCACTCTGAAACTCTATAAACTTCCTGTTGTTCAGATGTTAGTCTGAGAGCTCAGGGCTTGTGTCTCGTCACAAGCTCAGTGATGTGGCTTCAGATGTCAATGGAGTTAAAAAAAACAACCGGGCCCTCAACAGAAACTTCCCTTTAACATTATCAAATGAGAGTATCTTATTACTGAAATACGTCAAGGCAGGAATAGTTCCTCAATTTGGATGTTACATCTGTAGTGGATGCAGAAGTCACTGGGACTAGAAGCTGAGAGTAAGCTAGGAGCCTGTGTCACCTTCATTAAAGTCCCAAAAGTCCACCCAGTACCCAATGAGATAGAGAAGAGCAGTGAAGCAGTGGGGAAGAAATGGGTGATTGCCCACAGGAGGAAATGGGAGGAACCAATACACGGCAACCCTATGGGTTTGGACTTGTCCAATGAGTACATAGAATCATAGAAATATACCACACTAGAAGCCATAACAAATATTATATCCCACAATGTCTCTCATACTTCTCTCTCAAATGTTTGACAGGTATAGCTCATGGAATAAATGGAACAATAGCAACATGGATACAGAATTGGCTGAGTGACAGGCAACAAAGAGTAGTGGTTAATGAATGTTTTTCAGCCTGGAGGACAGTTTGTAGTGGAGTTCCCCAGGGGACCCTTGCTTTTCCCAATATATATTAATGACATACACATTGGTGTACTGAGTACAATTTCTAAGTTTGCGGATGATACGAAACTTGGAAGCATTGTGAACTGTGAGGAGGATAGTGTAGAACTTCAAAAGGACATAGACAAGTTGGTGGAATGGGTGGACAGGTGACAGATGAAGTTCAATGCGGAAAAATGTGAAGTGATACATTTTGATAGGAAGAATATGGACAGATAATATAAAATAAAAGGTACAATTCTAAAGGGGTGCAGGAGCAGAGGGACCTGGGTGCATATGTGCATAAGTTAATGAAGGTAACAGGTTGAGAGAGTGGTTAATAGAATGTACAGTATCCTGGGCTTTATTAAAAGGGGCATAAAGTACAAGAGCAAGGAAATTATGTTGAATTTGTAAAAGACACTAGTTTGGCCTCAGCTAGAGTATTGCATCCAGTTCTGGGCACTACACTTTAAGAAAGATGTGAAGGCATTAGAGAGGGTGTAGAAAAGATTCACGAGAATCGTTCCAAGAACGAGAAACTTCAGTTATGAAGATAGATTGGAGAAGTTGGGAGTGTTTTCCTTGGAGAAGAGAAAGCTAAGGGGTGATTTGAAAGAGATATTCAAAATCATGAGGGTTCCGGACAGTTTGGATGGGGAAAAACTGTTCCCACTCGTGAAAGGATCAAGAGGGCACAGATTTAAAGTAAATAGTAAGAGAAGCAAAAGCGACATGAGGGAAAACTTTTTCACACAGTAAATAGTAAAGGTCTGGAATGCACTGCCTGAGTGTGTGGTGGAGGCAGGTTCAAATGAAGCATTCAAAAGGGAATTAGACTGTTATTTGAAAAGGAAGAATGTGCAGGGTTATGGGGAGAAGGCAGGGGAATGGTACTGGGTGAATTGCTCATTCAGAGAGCCAGTGCAGACACGATGGGCCGAATGGCCGCCTTCCACGCTGTAACAATTCTGTGATTCTGAGGTACTTACGTAACTCTTAAAGCTGTTGATACAGTTAGTCCCCACTGCCTCTGTTCACAGCCTGTTCTATGCATTCAACACCCTTTGCACAAAATAAGCTCAATCTAAACTGACCTGTTACCCGCCTTGTCCTAAGTTTAAGGCTTTATAGAGAAGATTTTGTCATCTGTGAAAGGAATGGGCTAATGGAATGTGTAGCAAATTTTACAAGTTCCTCATAGTCTTGCCAGGAAATAATAATGCAATAGTGTAATTTTTACTAAAAGCATATCCATCTTCAAAATACAGCAACATTAAAGTAGCACAAAACAAGCTGAATCTGTGTCCAAGTGATGTGGTCTGCCTTTGGAGGTGATAATGCTCTGCATGCACTCTGTGTATATAACACACAAGCTGGCCCTGTGCCAAACCACCGTGAGCTCTGGCTCGCCAGTTCCATTCTCACAAGCTCTTGCTGTCTTAAACAATTATAACAGAACAGATCTAAAACCTTACACCTCTCTTCACATTTACTGCAGAACAGCAGGTGGACTAGTCCATGGTGGGATCAGATGAAAAAAGTGCAAATATGGGAAATCTGTACGAAAATGCTAAGTGCTACAAGTCGGCTGTTGGTCCATAAACTTCCCCAAAATGAAAAGATAGATTAATATTTCGGGTGTAGATCTACAATTCTAACAGTAACAAAAGCTTCCATTTATATAGCACCTTGACTGTAGAAAACAGAGGAATGAGGAAAAATAAACACCAAGCCAAGGGAGAGATAAGGAACAGTGGCCATTAAAATAGTCTACACTTTAAATATTAGCTTGTCTTTTCTATTTACAGATGCTGATTGACTTGCCAACGTGTTATCAGAATTTTCTGTTTTCATTTTTGTCTGTAGCGAGCCCTCTCTCGCCAGTGTACTTCGACAATTTGCTGTTGCTAACAATTCTGCATCATTTCTGCTGCCAGCACCCCTTTTCCGTGCACAAACTCTGCACCTGCAATGGCATCTTAGGCCTGAGCTTTCATGAGCGTGTCAGTTGTGGCTCAGTTGGTAGCACACCCGCCTCTGAATCAGAAGGTTCAAGTCCCACTCCAGGACTTGAGCACAAAAATCTAGGCTGACATATCAGTGCAGTACTGAGGGGGTGCTGCACTCTCGGAGGCACCGTCTTTAGGATGAGACATTAAACCAAGGCTCTGTCTGCCCTTTCAGGTGGACGTAAAAGATCCCGTGGCACTATTTTGCAGGGGAGGTCTCCCCCCGGTGTTCTGGCCGATATTTATCCCTCCATCAACATCACAAAAACAGATTATCTGGCCATTACCACATTGCTGTTTGTGGGAGCTTTCTGTGCAGAAATTGGCTACCTCGTTTCTTAACATTACAACAGTGACTACACTTCAAAAATACTTCACTGGCTGTGATGTGCTTTCGGATGTCCAGTGGTCATGAAAGGTGCTATATAAATGCAAGTCTTTTCTTTTATTCTTTGGGAGCTGCTGCCCCAGATAATGTAAAACAAGGGTCCCTTTAACTGTTGCAGTGCCAATGCACAGCACACTGCAAAATGAAACACAAGAATGGAGCTCATAGATCACATGTTTCTGTTTCAATGTTATTTCCTAAACTGTCTGTGCAGCCACATTAAAATACCACGACACTTGCTCTGCATTGAGTAGTTTAACACTATTAGAGATACAAGGAGCTCAACAGGAAACTAGTTAGTATGTGCTTCTTGAAGATATCTCTCAATGTAAGCCTTAAACTTATGTGGAATGTCCATGGCTACATAACCCTAGGATTCTGAACATGAATATGCTTCCGATGTTGTCATTTAATGTTGATGAAGGGGGATATCCTGACTAACCAACCTTCTTGATTTATTTTTTGAAGAAGTGACATCTAGAGTGGACAATAAAAAATCAGATGATATGGTGTAGATTTCCACAAAGCATTTGATAAAGGTTCCTCAAGAAAGACTGCTACTGATACCTAAAGCAGAGTCATGGATCAGGGATTGTCTGAAATTGCAAAACGTGGGGAATTATGCAAGGTTTGAGGCAAATGCTGAGCGCTGGAGCCCTATGGTTCTAAGAGGTATTCATGACTTGGAGTCAAAAAGTCAAACTGGTTAAAATCACAGCTATTACTGAATTGGTGGAGAGCTAGAGTCTGAGAAGACAGCCAAAGGCCTACCAAAGGAGCTGGTAAAGTTTCTCTGAGCGGAGCTGTGGTAGCTGATCTTTGGCCACTCATTGTAGAGAGGGCGAGCAAGTCATAGGACTTTCTTGTGGGTCTGCTCCCGGGCCTGGCTGAAGTGGCCATCTATAGGTTCAGACTGGACACGGTCTAGGAAGGATATCGCTCTGTCTGCCTCTGGTCTTCCGCAGTCTTGTCCGTGCCTAGGTGACCCTGGAGAAAGAGCACGCGGTGCCCACCAGTACGCTTGAGCCCTTCTGTGTCTGGCGAGCAGCACAAGACTAGAGTGTTTTATGGACACCAGGAATCACATTATAATTTTGTTTTATAAGTTTCCCTTTGTTCAAAGTTATTAAAAAGAAAAAAGATCTGAAACTCAATACAGCCAAGTATAAGGTGCTTTCACATTAGAAGGAAAATGTCATAAGTGCTGTCTGGCTGGTACAGGAACAACTAAAAGTGAAATTGAAAAGGATCTGGGGATGATTGTATATTCATCTCTTGACGTCAAATCACTGTGTGTGCAATAAACACAGTTGATAGTATGTCACATTATATTGCTAGATCAGTTCCATATAAGATGGAAAATGTCATATTAAAACTGTATCTTGTCCTGGCACCTTGAGCACTATGTTCAGTTTTGGTCACCAAGCCAGGGTGATGATGCAGAGAAGAGCCACAAAGACTAATTTGAGCCACCAAAGGATTGAGTTACAGTGAAAAACTGTGAATAAACTCGGGGTCTTTACCATTAAAAGGAGCTAAATGAGTATTGTTTATAAGATATTAAACAGTGTATCATTTCACTATTTCAAAGCAAGCTGAGACACTAGGGCTAAGGGGAGATAGACTAAAATCGATGAAAAAGCAATTTAATATGTATGTCGGGAAGAATTTATTCTCTCAAAGAGTGCCCAATGTTTAGAATTTTCTTCTGAGTAGGGTAGTGGAGACAAAAAGCTTGGATTCATTCAAGATGGAGTTAGCTAACATGCTGCAAGGTTTTTGTTTGGGTGGATAATCTAGGATGGGCTGAAAAGCCCTCCTCATCTTATGAAACAGTTCCCATTTCATCTCCCTGTCACTTTACCATTAGAGATTAGTTTTTACAACTTTTCAAAACACCTCCTTTCCACAAGGGGGCATCAAGCAGTCAGGAATGCTGAAGTGAGACTTTTTCCTACTGCTATTCCCCCTGGTTCTACATCATTTAGAATTTTCATTGATTTTGATCTGTATAATTGAATCCCAAGCAATTTTCTTTAACTATTTTTTTGAGGTGCTTGTCCTCAATCAGTGCTATTTGTTGAAACACTATTATTTTTTATTTTTCAAAATGCAATACACACACAGCACTAGATATTTAAGTTCATAATTAAGCAAAAGCTTTAAAATATTTATTTCAGAAAGCCTCCACTTTATCCTCCACTTAAAGTTCAGATCTATGAAAAGCTATCTTTATAAAGGTTACTAGATGCATGAAAAGGTCTTGAAATTTAACTGGATATTAATGTAAAAACATTTAACACATTTTTAAAAAAATCCTTCGTATATTATCTTAACAGGCATTAACCTGTTTATTTTAAATGGATTAATGGCTTTGTTAAAGTAACAGAACAGGAATCGATTAATAGTCTTATTCTAAACAAATCTATTTTGTGCAGATTTCTTGATTTATTTTAAAATGCTGGTTGTGTAATGTGGCAGCGATTGGTGTTTGAGGGGGTGCCTCTCATGTTACTCGCTAAGCTACCCTATCTGTCAGGCCAGACAAGTTTGCAAGATGGTCTTAATACAAATAAAAACAACCATTAGAAATCCCTCCTTTTTGTGATGTGAAGGAGATTAAATCGAGGCCTTAGGCCTAAATCAAAACAAGTATCTTTTTCAGTTATCCTCTATATTTTGACATTAATGCCCCTCTAAGAACACATTGTGAGTGGCAAGTTCAAATCATCTCAGAAGTCTGGGCAAAAGCCTGAATTATTCACTTCGCCAATCACATACTGATCTGGGTCTCAAAATTACTCCTGGGTTCCACTGGCCTCCCATCATCATTCAGGCTGGAAACTGATGGAATCTCCATAAAAAAAGCAGAAACTCAGTTATGCCAGGTTCCCATTTCTGGAGGATTATCCTCCACATGCTGGAACCTCTGTTCCTGCATCCTGAGGCTCAGTCTGGTTCTGGTGTGTCAGTGAAGGCTGGAATGCCAAGTGAGGTAAGGGGTACCAACTTCCACAAGGAGGAATGTGGGCCCCACCAGGAAGGTGTCTACACCCCAAAGAAAAAATATTAGAGGAAGAAAAAAAAAATGAACAGGTCCGTCTCCCTGCTCATTCGTGCCATTTCAGGAAAGACTTTCCAAAGGATTGGCTTCATTATGCATGATTCAGCTCCAGCTCAAGCTCACAACGACCTGCATTACTGGTGAAGAACCGAATCAAAATATTCATTCTTAAACAGGTGTGCATGAACATAATGGAGATTCATGCAGCAATGCCTTACATAAAATAGGTCCACTTGTGATGTAGGTATCACAAGTTTCCTGTACATGTGGAACTCATGGGTTTTGTATCCCAACGTCACCCAGTGGGATACTTCCATAAACCAGGGCTTGATAGCATGTTTGTTACATCTTTGTATTCATCAAAACACTGGTGCAGCAAGCAGTCTGTACCAGAGTGACTATGGCCACTACGTGATTACATAATGAACCAGTGATCGACCACAATCCCATGATCATCAGCTGGGTATTCCTTCGCTATATTTCATCCAGTTTATGATTAGTCACATTCAGTGTGTTATATTTAGTAATGAGTGAGTTGGTATTTTCTGTCCAGCCCTAGTCCCACATAATAAATTCCTTTGTGTTCTTTTCCACCCTGTTATCCAGTTTAAAATAACAGGATTAACACTTGCAGTAAAAGAGCACAAAGTGGGACTGAGTGCAAGCATGTTAGTTATTCAGGCAGGAACAGCAACAGTTCTAAAATATGAACCATAATTTTATGTATCTTTAACAGTGGGTTTGTCACTGATACTTGTCACTTCAAGGTGTGACAGCTGACTATTTCAATAATGTAAAGTTTAATTATAAATCAATATTAGATTATTTTGTTTTTAAAATTTCTTTATTCAATATTTGTGATCAAGACTCCCTCAAGATCTCTGTGGGTTTGATACTAATTCTATCAGAAGTTCCTGGATGAAAATTGAAAGCAAGGATCTTGGTTGATTTTTATTGGCTGCGTTTGCTGAACGCACCAGAAGTGCAGCACAAATGCAACCTCATTCACTTAAACGTCACTGTCTGCGATGTTCAGGCAGCTGCCAGGATTAAAGATGGCACTGTTCAATTTATCATTGAAAAACAACTTCAACCTATGGCAACACACAATGGACATGTTTGATACTTGGAGAACATTGCGCTGTTTAAAGTCTCATCAGAAGGACAGCACACCCTCCGTAATTCTGTGAGGTTTTAGTGCCATCCCGCTCTCCGGCCGCTCACTCCCCCCTTCCCCCCCCACCCCCCCATCCCGCACTCCAGCCACACACCCCCCTCTCCCATCCCTCCAGGCGCTAGATCTAGCCTGCATGCTGTGACGCTTCCCTCCTCTCGACCACTCGCTCCTACATCTCCCCGTCAGCCCTCGCGGACCGTTTGCTTCTTCGGGCGGAGCAAGTGACTGAGAGGAGGGAAGCGGCCTGCGACCTAGAGCTAGTGTCTGGAGGGATGGGGGGGTGGGGAGCGAGGGGACGGAGAGCGGGGTGTGGGGGGGGGAAGCAGGGAGTGAGGGGCCGGAGAGCGGGGCTGCGGGGGGAGCGGGGCGGGGGAGTGGCCGGAGAGCAGAAGAGGGGTGGGGAGGTAGCGAGGAGTGAGCGGCCTGGAGTGAGTGGCCAAGGGGGGAGAGCATTTTTCTGCACATGCGCCATTTAGCGTTTTCCTGTGCATGCGCTAGTTAGTCCTGGCAAGGCAAAGACGTAGGCTGTGCATGCGCAGCATCTCAGAGCGTTGCAGAGCGTTTGCGCATGTGTGCAGCTTTGAGGGCTCTGATGCCGTTGGCGGGCCCCTGCATTGTCAGGAGTCACTTTGTTTTTTTTTTACTTTTCCTGCCATGGTGACTTGGAGACTGACAGTAATCTCCTTATTGCCACTGTGATTGAGTTCAGCTAACAGCGCAGACTGGTGTTCAGAACTGGGGCCTTCCTGATCTTCACACAAACGGTGATGTATTTAACAATTTTTGAATTATTAACAAAAACGCAAAAAGACTTATGCCCAACCCAATATGGTATCACACAAGAGCAGCAACCAATCAATCTGACCCAGCTGGGAGTGAGGATAATGGAAGACTGCCCAGTAGTGTATTATGATTTTCGCATTGTACCCTCATATTTAGTTTTAAACGAACTATCAATAGAAAAATGTCTAACCCCACTAATCTATTCTCCTCACTGCATGGATTTTCAGACCAGCTGCCCATCCTCCAGGGGGTCTGCGAGGAGACTATGGGACCATTAGATTTCTGTCCTACTGTCAACAGATTTTTGAATTTTTCAGACTCTGCTGGTTTATGAGTATAACTATCTTTGTTACTGTATATGAATGAAATACACTTTCTTTAAAAATAGAGTTGTCTCCTTTCGGGTAGCTGGTACTGGTTTTTCGAAATTTTGGAAATTACTGTTTTCCATCACGTTCAATTAAAAACTTCAGACATTCTAACATGGTGGAAAAATTCTCAGTACATAGAGACAATTAGAATTCATTAAAAAATATAGAATTAGAGTCATACAGCATAGAAACAGGCCCTTCGGCCCACTGCGTCCAGCCGACCATAATGTCTATCTATACTAATCCCACCTGCCTGCATTAATTCCATATCCCTCTATGCCTTTCTCATTCAAGTACCTGTCCAGATGCCTCTTAAATGTTGATACTGTTCCTGCCTCCACCACCTCCTCTGGCAGCTCATTCCAGGTACCCACTATTCTTTGTGTGAAAAATTTACCCCTTTGATCCCCTTTAAACATCCTCCCTCTCACCGTAAATCTATGCCCTCTAGTTTTAGTCACCCCTACCATGGGAAACAGACTCTGGCTGTCTACCCTATCTATGCCTCTCATAATTTTATATACCTCTATCATGTCCCCTTTCAGCCTCCTTTGCTCCAGGGAAAACAGACCCAGCCTATCCAATCTCTCTTTATAACTCAAGCCCTCCAAACTAGGCAACATCCTTGTGAATCGTTTCTGCACCCTCTCTAGCTTAACCACATCTTTCCTGTAGTGCAGCGACCAGAACTGCACACAGTACTCCAAGTGCGGCCTAACCAACGTTATGTACAACTGTAACATGACGTCCCAACTCTTGTACTCAATGCCTCGGCCGATGAAGGCAAGCATGCCATACGCCTTCTTCACCACCCTGTCTACCTGTGTTGCCACTTTCAGGGAACTATGTACTTGCACCCCAAAGTCTCTCTGCTCAACAACACTCCCCAGAGCCCTGCCATTCACTGTATATGTCCTGCCCTGGTTTAACTTCCCAAAATGCATCACTTCGCACTTGTCTGCATTAAATTCCATTTGCCAATCCCTTGCCCACTTTCCCAGTTGATCTATACCTTCTTCACTGTTCACTATACCACCAATTTTTGTGTCATCTGCAAACTTACTAATCATGCCCTTACTAATTACTAAACATACTCATTGTGCATCATAGAATCTAGTCCCCCCATTTTAACCACAATGTAGCCTCCGGTGTTCCTGTCACCTCTTCCTTCCCTCTTCTGCTGTTGACCGCTGTTCTTCCCAACCTCATAAAATGTCCTTACCAAGGAAACTTGGCTAGCCAATCACACATGGAAGGTGTGTAGAAGTGTCTCTGGATTTTGGCTACAATTTATCTTAAGTATTTAGTATGATTGGAAATAAAGAGACACAGGCAGATAGAGGCAAGAGCAAGGAAAATGGTTACAACAGATGGGGGGACATAAAAAAAGGGTATTGAAATGTTTTGGAAGTAGTGCAAACATTCTACTTTATTCTTCAAAGGAATTCAAATATTGTTTTAATTCAAACGCTGCGTGGTATAAGTCGTATAAACATCAATTCATACTGCTTTACAACCTGCCCTCCTACAAAAAAAGACATTTCAAATTTCAGACATTCCTGAATTTACCCATTATAACTGGTGAATTTCTAACCTATTTTTCCAGTTATACTGGGGAACACCAGACAGAAATGAAATGGGCTGTGCTCAGGGCATTATAGCTGAGCACAGTTTTTGATGGTGACAAGAGCACACATCCAGCAGGAGTGAGTGAGTAGCAATCAGGGATGGGACCCCCTGGTCCAGAAGTGCAGCACACCACTGCACTTCTGCCTGAGAAACCAAGCAGAATGAGATCCTAGATTTGAAGGGTTCACACACTGAACTGTACCTTTACCAACTGGATCACTCGAGATCCACCTCCAATTCTAAACTGAATCAGAATTGATTAATTTTTAAATGACTTAAGCCAGAAGGGCATTGGAGATCTTGCATTCGTAGATCACATGCCCAGCATCAGGGTGCTCACAGTGCAACCTGTAACCACTCACACGTTGTATCTGTGGATGGTTTAACTCTAACATCACCCACTTCCACTTCCTCTGTGCCTACAGAATATGTTTTTACTTTTGGTTACATGCAGACTTCCTCCCAGTAATGAGATTCTTATAATGGTTTGGGCCAAGCTGTTTTTTGTCTGTGAGCATCTTAATTATGACAGATAGATCGTGGCTATGAGTAATGTTACCACTACAAGAGAAACTGGCACAACTCGGGAATTTCCACCCTCACAGAACTTGTGTGGGAGACCCGCTGTTCGGAAAATCTTGCTCAGGAAGCCTGGACTGCTGACACAACGAAACATGTCACAACAGGTTACCACCTACTGTTTCCCTATCCTTCATCATTCACAAAAGTGGGAAATAATATTCCCAGATTAAATATGTGGCAGGATTTTTACCCCAATATGGGGGCAAGTATGGAGGCGGACGGGCATGAAACTGACACCGTCCCACCCCGGGCCATCTTTCTGGAGGTGAGAACGGCAGCCAAAGGGTGTCTAGGCCGCAAGCAGTGGGTAACCAATAAAGGGGAGTTAATGGCTGAAGAAGGCTATTGTCAGAGGCTGACTGGAAATTTTCAGTCGCCTGCGGGCCCCCCAAGGCATCGGGAACTAGGCCAGCTGCCTGGAGGCAGCAGACTGGGGTTGGGGGGGGTGCAGGCGCCAAAGCTCCAGACAGGCTTTGAGACCCTCCCGCCTTTCTGACCACACTGCGGCTGCAGGCCGCCCTGTGGAGGGGTGCTCGCCCTCCACAACGGTCGCTCAGGAGCTGTGGCCATTTTATAATTTAAAATTTTTAAAGTCACAGAAAAGGTGCCTCAAGCTGGAGATGCCCGCTCTCTCTTTCTCTTTTACCTGGACTGCAGGCTGCTGCTCCTTCTGTGCTGCAGGGCCTCCTATTGGTCCTCCAGCTTCGAGAGCCCACCCGCTGTCCTTAATTGCACGGCGAGCCCACCCTCTGGCCACTGATTGGCCAGTTCAGGGAAAATCACTGTCAGGTGACTGATTGTCACACAGTGGGGAGTTGTGACCCCGATTTGACCCTGACCTCAGGGTCCTGACTCAAAACCTAAAATCCTGCTCATGGATTTAATTAATAATTTACAACTATGTTGTGAGTAGACTAAAAAAAAAAATCTCTCACGGCATTGCACATTGTGAATCAGAGGTTAAACTGTTGCAAGGAGCGGGGTGGGGGTGCTGGAGTGGAGGAGGGGTTCACATTGCCACTGAAAGGATTTGGAAAGAAATTTGTGAGGGATTATTTCAGAGGCAGTGAAGCATTTCTGATTGGTTCCTGAAAATAGATAAATTTTGCTTTCCTTTCCCAAGTCAGGTGAATAAATAAATTCGCTCATACAAAAGCAAAATACTGCAAATGCTGGAAATCTGAAATAAAAACAGAAAATTCTGGAAATACTCAGTAGGTCAGGCAGCATCTGTGGAGGGAAAAACACAGTGAACATTTCAGTTCTAATGAACTTTCATCAGAACTGAGAAAAGTCAGAAATGTAATAGATTTTGAGCAGGTGAAACTGGGGAGGGTGGGAAGAAGAACAAAAGGGAAGGTCTGTGATAGGGTGGAGGGAAGGAGAGATTAAATAACAAAAGTTTCATGGTACAGAGCCAAAGGGAGCAGTAATGGGACAAGAAAAGAAACAAAAGATGTAGCTAGAGGAGGTGTAAATAGCAGTACAGCTGCCGTCTGAACGCAAAGTGAAGGAATTAAGAAAGAAACAAGAGAAAAAAAAATGAACCAGCGATAAATAACAAAACAAATGGGAGCAGTGGTTACAGTCTGAAATTGTTGAACTCAGTGCTGAGTCCAGAAGGTTGTAAAGTGCCCAGGTGGAAGATGAGGTGCTGTTCCTCGAGCTTGTATTGAGCTTCAATGGAACACGAGCAGGCCAAAGTCAAAAAAGTCAGAGTGGGAGCAAGGTAGAAAATTAAAGTAACAAGCGACAGGAAGCTCAGGATTGTGTTTGCAACTAAAGGTTTCATCTGTCCTACTATCCACCGTATTACAAGATGAAGGTGCGGTTGAGCAAATCAGTAGCTGCAGAAATGTTGTGGTGAATGGAGGGCCAGAGGCTAGATAGTTGGGATTTTGAAAGTGCAGTTGCAAGTTTTCCCCAGGAAGCAGGTAGGGTAGGGGCGTGAAAGGGGACGTGGGTCGTGAGTAATATCCCGTGGTGATACGACGGGACTGGGAAGACCATGTGAGATGGCAAGGTCACGGGGTGGCTGTGAATATGGGTTGGGGAGTTTATATGCAGGGAGACATCTTGGGAGGATAAGAGGGCATTGAACCCAGAGGTGAGAGAACGTGATGAGTTGAGATGGAGGTTGAAATCACCCAGGGTGAGAAGTCGTTTGGTGCAGAGGTTGAGGGCAGAAAACAGTGAAGATATCTCGGTGAGAAAATTTTTATCGTATTTGGAAGGCGGTAGAGAATGAAGATTTTGAAAGAGAGGTGAGAGGGGTGGAACCAGGTGAGATAATCAAAGGAAGAGAAAGTGCCAGAAGAGTAGGGGGTCAGACCAAGGTATTATCTGGTGTTAAGCGCCACACCGCCACTGTGACGGTCTCGGCATGGCACGTGGTGGAAGATGCAGTCAGACAAGGAGGCTTCATTAAGTAATAAGGTGTCATCACCCCTCAGCTAGGTTTCTGTTAAGGCCATGATGTCGATGCAATCATCCAGAATAAGTTCATGGATTGCAAGGGCCTTGTTCACATCTGAATGGACATCCTGGAGGGAGATGCCTAGAGGGGTGGTGAGAACTGATCTGCTAGCAGAGTCCACAGGGTCATCAGTGGGTGGGTGAGTTGGACAGGAAGAAGATCAGCAAGTCTAGCCCCCAGTGGGTGCACTGGCAGGAAGTGTGACGAGAGAGTGGGATGGGGCATCCAAAGACTTGCAGGTGGTAGGTAAATTGGCCGTTGTAAATTGCCCCTAGTGTAGGTAGGTGATAGGGAATATGGGATTACTGTAGGGTTAGTATAAATGGGTGGTTGTTGGTCGGCACAGACTCGGTGGGCCGAAGGGCCTGTTTCAGTGCCGTATCTCTAAATAAAAATAAAAATAAAAAAATAAAAATTGGGGTCAGGAGCCAGTGCCATGTGCCTTGATGAGCCCGCTGGAGGATGCTGTAGGCTTGTCTAACATTTAGTCAATCCTGGGACGGCAGCAAGCGAACAGGAAGGTCGAGGAGTACTGAAGGGCTGGAGTAGGGAATTAGGAGGGCCGAAGTGAAAGGAGGTGTCAAGGAGGAGTAAAGAGAAAAGAAGTTAAAAACGGCAAAAATGGAAATAGAGTGATGGGCTCAGGGACAGAGCGGCAGTCAAAATGCACAGGCGAATAGACTTGGGGAGAGCTCGAGTTACATAGGTCTGATTGTGGAGGCGTCAGAGAGGGTGCAGGAAAGATTGACGGGAATGGTTCTAGAGATGAGGAACTTCAGTTATGAAGATAGATTGGAGAAGTTGAGACTGTTTTCCTTGCAGAAGAGAAGGCGGAGAGCAGATTTGATAGAGGTATTCAAAATCATGAGGGGGTCTGGACAGAGTAGATAGGGAGAAACTGTTGCCATTGGTGGAAGGATCGAGAACCAGAGGGCACAGATTTAAGGTAATTAGCAAAATAAGCAATGGCGATATGAGGAAAGACTGTTCACGCAGCGAGTGGTTAGGATCTGGAATGCACTGCCTGAGAGCATGGTGGAGGCTGGTTCAATTGAGACATTCAAGAGAGAATTGGATTATTATTTAAAAGGAGGACTGTGCAGGGCTATAGGGAGAAGGCGGGGGAATGGCACTAGGTGAATTGCTCCTTCAGAGAGCCGGTACAGACACAACAGGCCAAGTGGCCTCCTTCTGCACTGTAACCATTCTATAATTCTATGATTATTCAAATGACATTATCTCCATCAATGCAACACTCCCTCAGTACTTCACAGGATTGTCAGCGTAGATTTTGTGTTCAAGTCTCTGGATGGGACTTACTTTGTGACTCAGCGGTCTGAGTCCTGCCAACTGAGCCATAGCTAACTTTGGCATTTAGTCAAATCCGGAGGAAAGACTGTAAAGTGTAGTGTAACCATAATTAACCAGCTGAAGTTTTGGAGCATGGAGAGTGCCTTGTAATAGTTTCAGAAAATTAGTGTATTTGCAAAGTTAGCTAAAGTGAGGAAGGAAAATGACAACTGGTCTTCTCTTTCTAGAAGAAGCTGATGATTGCCTGTGCTGCAAGGTGAGGCACAGCTGGGTGACATATGAGGGACTGTGCGAGTTGCTACCTTTGCATTTTAAACAGAAATCATCAAAATACAAGAACCTTAATTGTTTCAGTGATAAGCAAGTAATGTGTTTCTCATGGGATTAAACAGAATGGGAGCTGTTTGTCATGAGGTAAACTAATGAGCCCGCATGTTAATGGAGTTATAGTTTCAGCAGTGGTATGAGCCCAGTTCAGGGTCATTACCTGTCCACTCCCTTTTCTTAACTTACCCACTCGTATCAAGTGCGGTATTATACAAAAACATATCTACATACAAATGCGTGAAATTGTTCCTGGGAAGCAAAACCAAAGCAGCATTAAGGAGGCAGCATCTTCATAAAACGTACAAAAAATTATTTATATTTATATTATGTATCAGGTACAGAAAATAGCCAAAAGGCTAATGGAATGCTAGCCTTTATATCTAGAGGACGAGAATACAAAGGGATAGAAGTCATGCTTCAGCTATACAAAACCCTGCTTAGACCACATATGGAGAACTGTGAACAGTTCTGGGCACCACACCTTAGGAAGGATATATTGGCCGTGGAGGGAGTGCAGCATAGGTTTAACAAAATGATACCTTGCCTCCAAGGGTTAAGTTACAAGGAAATATTACACAAACCAGGGTTGTATTCCCTGGAATTTAGAAGTTTAAGGGGTAATTTGATCAAAGTTTCAAGATATTAAAGGGAACAGATAGGGTAAATGGAACAAAATAGTCTACTCCTGTTCCCGTGGCCCGAATTTTACGTTGGGTGGGAGGCTCTACCCACCAGCCAAGAAGATGGGGCGAGCCCACCTCCATCAGGCCTGGGGAGCCATGCTGGGAGTTTCCACTCCCCAGGCCCTTAATTGGTCTTGGGCAGGACTCGTTGAGGCAGGATGTCCCGCCTAAGACAGCTGCCGGCCAAACAGTGGGCCGGCAGTCCCAGCAACGCCACTGGGAGCAGTGGACACTGCTGGGATTACATCCAGCCATCGCAAGCAAGGTGAAGGATGGCCCCGGAAGACAGGTATGTTTTTGGGGCCTTGCCGGGAATAATCGGCAGGGCACCGGCAAGGCAAGGGGGTGGGGGGTGGCGGGGAGCAGTGTTGTGCGATTGGGGCGTTTGGGCTTTGGGGGCGGCCTTCCGTAGGGCCTTCCGTGGGTAAAATACATGTGGCAGCGGAAGGAGGCCTTTAAGTGTCAATTAATTGGCCACTTAAGGGCCTTGATTGGCCTGGGGCGGTCAGGCCATTTATCGCCGCAGAGGGGGCTGGATGGTATCGGGAACGGCCCCCCGACTCCCACTAAATTTTACGGCCCCACCCTGCCACCAGCCCACTTGTTGCGGGGTTGTAAAATTCCAGACTGTGTTTCTATCTAAATCCTACTGAAGAATAAACAAAGAACTTGCGTTTAATCAAAGCCTTGCATGACCTTAAGATGCCCCAAAGTGCTACACAGCCAAAGAAGTAATTCTGAAGTACAATCACTGTTGTAATGCATTGCAATGTGTGTGACTTTTTTATGACAAATATTTCCCTACATAACCATCACTGCATTTCAACAAAATGATTAGGATGTTTTTAAGAGATAGAGTCATAGGGCAGAAGTTTATGCCCCCCTCGCCCCAGCGTGTTTGGAGGTGGGGAGAACATAAAATCAGTGGGTTCCCCCCCACCACCACCACCAACTCACCTCCGCCGAAATTTAGTCCAATTTGGGAAGGCCTTCTCGTCCCACCACCAATTGAGGCCCTTCACTGGGTAATTAATGCCTAATTACGGTCCTCTTCCCTCTGCAGCCACAATTACTGTGCGGTGTGCGGCCCTGTCGCTGCACAAGAAGCACGGTACCAAAAACTGTGTGGGCTGCTTCCTAGCTCCAGGGGGTGCGGATGTGGTGTGGGGGGTGGGGGGGGAGTCCCTCATTTAAAGGCACAGTGCCTGAACAAGGGACCTGGCATTGGGAAGAGGGGGCCTGCTGAGAGCCGCACCACTGACCTTGCTGCCAACCCCACTCCTTCCTCTTCCCCGCGACTCCGCGAGACCCCTTCCGCCCTGACCTACCTTAAGCTTAGTTCCAGCTCCTCGGTGTCTAGTCACTGCAGCTACAGCAGCAGCCACCACCGCTGTCCAGTTAAGTACCTGATTGGCAGTAAATTCAGCAGGCCTTCCGTACAAAAGGCGATGCGGGGATCTCAGTTTCGGTTTCCCTCGACGTCAAGACCCCCGCCACCAGCATGAAATTCCCCCCTTAGAGTCATAGAGTCATTTATGGCACAGAAGGAGGCCATTCAGCCCATCGAGTCCATGCCACCTCTCCATGGAGCTATGCAGTCAGTCCCACTCCCCCATTCGATCCCGGTAGCCCTGCAAGCTTATTTCCTTCAAGTGGCCATCCAATTTAAGGATTGGTAAGGAATTACATCCTGTATGTCTTTCTTTTTAAAATAGAGTCAACTCTTTGTGCTCTTCTTTCCCAAACTAATAATAAGTTTTGCTAAAAATATTTTCTTGACGTTATTGGTCCTAGCTCTTCCCTTCCTCGCCCTAATGGCTCATAGCCAATCACTGGCTGGGGTTTTGTGCTTCTGTGCTCTTCATTCCCAATTTTCTGCTCATTAAAGAGAACTGGGGATGGCGCGAGCAGAGTGGCATACCCACCCTGGCAATTTTACCTATGGGATCAGGGAGGCCCCAGCTTTAATAGTTGGGCTAGATCTCAACCAGGGCAGCAGCAATTGGCCACAGTGTTCCGGTTTAAGGACAAAAAGTCTGCTGGGGTTCCCAGTATCTGAACACTATCCAATGGCAACTGCTGGAAGTGCAAGTGTGTGGAATTGAGTGAGGAGAGGATCCGGCGCGGATCTGTTGTCCTTCATAGTCAGATAGCCCGGTGACGCTGAGTGCCAAGGGTGACATGTGAATAATGGGAAATTATCAGAGTGTGTCTAGTACTCCCTGTAGAGCCATACAGCAGCATAAGTCTAAAACCTGCATGGGAAGCAGGTGGGGGAGGAATGTGCGCAGGGGAAACTCGAATTGGAGAGAAAGATACATATTTTAAGAAATGTCCCTTTAACTTTCAGAATATAAGTTCAAAGAAGCTAATGTACTTCAGAATCTTATACTGGGAGAGTCTGGTGTTTGCCACAACCTTTTATAACAGTATGGCGCTGTCTAGAATTTTTATTACTCAATATATGTTTCAATCATAAAAATAAATAAATAGACTCGATGGAGTTCACCCATGGCAAGCAATCAGGTTCAGCCAGTTCCACAGCATCCATCAGATCTTCTCAGGAATGGTCTCTTCTTAAATGTGGCAAAAGGCCAGAGTCAACTTTTTTTTAAACCTGCTTTCTTTTTCCATGGGAGTATTTTTCTAGGTAACTCCCTCCCTCCTGCAACATTTTTTTTCTGTGCTTTTTTTTTCTCTTTGATTATCCTGCCTGACGTTAGTGTTCAAGAATACTCAAGTTACCGTACCTGCCTGCTAGGTGGTGCCAGGCACTGCCCTGGTCTAAATCTCCCCTCTGATTTTCTCAGCTCAGAGAGGGCACAGTTTCCACTAAACGTGATGGAGCAGGGCTTGAACCTCAAGCGCTAGCACTGCCCAAAGAGGTTGCATTTAATAACATTTACGTTGCATGTTTGAGTTGCCGTGTTCCAGTACGTTCATGCTAGCAAGATGCTGCTAATTTTTTTTTTAATAAATCACTCATCCCTTTTTTGACCAAACTTATTTAGCAAGAAACATAATTATTCATTCTTCTTAAAGAACAACAATTTGTGTGGCTACCCAGGACATTAGCATTCAGTTAATTTCAGCCTGCAGCCCCTCACCACATTCACGCTGTAAGTCAGCCTAAATCAATTAATAACAACGTAAAGATTCATTTAAACTCTCTAAAAATGTTTTTTTAGCATCAAATGTGTTGTATAAATTGAGCACGCCATGGAAACTGATAGGTTATGCATCTAAATCATTCATGTCAGATATCTGAAAAATTGCTTCATATTGTTTGACAAAATATGGCAAGCCCTCTGTTCCTCTCTGAAAGTGCTGCTTCATGCTGCACTGATCACCTAAAATGACCATTCCAAAGGTGTGACCCTGAACAATGAGTCTACTTGACTGTCTGTGACATCACAGCCTGATTCTATCCTCATCTGGTGTCCACACTTGTGCATCTCCCGGCAGAGAACACTTTATATTGGTGAAGAGCAAGAGCCCCTGGCTGATATTTTCTTCTCTCTTTAGCCCAAGATTGCTCAGGCTAATTGTAGCAGCCATTCCGGTTAAAATAAGCAAACGCAGCACAGTATGGCTAGTGAACCTGATCCTAGTCTGTATCAGTGATTACGTTGCATTTACCAATTAAATCTTTGGAATTTCCTTCTTTAAATGAAAGCAGTGTTAAAATGTGCATCTTGCAATATTGATATTTCATATTTCTGAAATTCGTTCACCTGCTATTTAGTGGAGACAGGGGTCTAGGGGTTCCCTCTCAGCCTTCACCTGGTCTTGCTGTAACAGGGTTTAATTTTAAACACAACGTATTTTTAGCTCCCCCTTGGTGAATCCTTGTCCACTGCTTTCCAATTATAAGGCAAAGAAACGAGCCAAACAGGTTTTCTTAGGTTTAAAGAAGAAAGGTTGAAATTTATTAAACTTAAACACTAATTCGGTTAACACCTATGGATACACGACACACCCATGCTAGCATGCATATGCGATACGCACATGCAGATAGAGACAGAAAAGAGCAGAAAAAATAAAGTGGAAAAGTTTGAGGTAATATCTGAAGATGGTTTTAGTTACTGTTCTTCGAGCTCGCTGTAGAGTCCTTGATTGTAGGTAGGTCTTGCTTTTCATTGGGGCCCAGTATTTTTCTTAAACCTTGATCGATGTAGGAGACTTTTCTCTCTTGGAGTTCATGTGTCTTCAGTGATTCCAGAGGCTTGTGAGAAAGATGGGAGCAGACAGGAGAGGTCTTCTCAGTCCAGCAGCAAACAGTCTCTCTGAGTTCAAACTGTCAGTACAATTCAAAAAACTCCCCAAGTTGGCCAGCAGGTTAGTCATGTGACCAACTGGTGTAACCACTTCTGTGTTTGTGGATTCTCTTGTCCTAGCAGATCCTGGAATGTCTCCTCTTACACACAATAACTGGTGATCAAAGTCCATTTTAGGATAAGTGGATAAGGGAAGTAACCTCTCTTGTCCCTATTGATATGCAAATGTCCTCCAGCCAAGTTTTTGGCACCCCTTGTAACAGGCTTTCTTTTCTTCCAAGCAACAATTTGAAATTTAAAGTCCATATGGCGAAATTAATATGCCTCATTCTTGGCAGGTGGGGGCCCAGCATGACAAGATATTAATCCATTTATTTTACACTGGTTAAAACAATGAAGGAAGCAATTTCAGAGAAGCACATTAAGCATTTGTACATTAGTACTTCTGTGTTATTTCAGGGCCATTAAAACAAACAACAGCAAACTGAATCTACATAGTGCCTTTAATGTAGAAAAATATCCTAAGCTGCTTCGGTATAAACTCTCAGACATATACGGAAACTATTTTGTACGAAGCTGCACAAATACAATTTTTGAAGCACATGTCACACGGCCAAGAGGACATTCATTACAATTATAATAGAGCTTAAACACCTTGTGTTGATACCATGAATAAACTGTAATTGTTGTAATGTCCATTATATTGTTACTATCACTTAAAGAGTGTTTAAAGCTCCTTGCCTAGTTCAGGCACATATAGTTACTATGGGAAAACGAATATGAATGCAGAAGATGGATTGAATGTTGCAAATTGTAAGACCTTACTCCTATAAAACCTCTGCAATGTTTCTTTATTGGTTTTTTACAATATACAGCAGGAGACATTATACATTCATCCTTCCAAGATGGTGACTAAATCTGAGAAAGTCCTGTCAGCCCAGTATTCAGAACAGTAATATGTTGCAAAGTGATGATCACATTGGATCATTGAAATTATAAGAGGCCATTTGGACCATCTCACCTGTACCAGTGTTGGTTCCACTCCAGTGCTATCTGTTCTAATTCCATTTCCCTGCTCTTTCTGTGTATCCTTTAATATTTTTCCTCTTCATGTGTTTGCCCAACTCCCTTTTAAATTTCCTTACTGTGCAGATTTGGTTTCAATGGCCACTTGGGGTCATGTGCTCCATATTTTAATGACTCTTTATGTGAAAAAAATTCTTCTAAGCTCCACTTTCTAGTACTAATCTTGAGCTCAAGTCCCTGATTCACCAACCAGCAGAAATAATCTTTCAATATTTTACCCTCTCAAACCCTTTGAACACTTTTATTATATTTCCCCTGAAATGTTTCAGCTCTGTCTCAGTCTATTCGGAACATGACTAAGAATTCTCCGAACATAAACAAACCACCCTTTCTGGTTGCAGCCAACATGACTACATCTAGCTTCCCTTCACACAAGGCTCACTCAATCTGAAATACATGAATAGGGTCATAATTCTGGTGAAATAGCCTATTGTTCTCACTTAATTGCTTCCCAGAAAAAAAACATTGAATTTTGCTGTCTCCCTATCTCTGTAACCTTCTCCAGACCCACAATCCTCAGACATCTCTGTGCTCCTCCAATTCTGGCCTCTTGCCCATTCTCAATTTTCAATGCTCCACCATTGGCACCCATGCCTTCAGCTGCCTAAGCCTTAAGCTCTGGACTTCTCGCCCTAAACCTCTCCGCCTCTCTTTCCTCCTTTAAAACACTCCTTCGAACGTACCTCTTTGACCAAGCTTTTGGTCATCTGTCTTTATATCTCCTTATGTGGCTCGGGGTCAAATTTTGTCTGACAACACTCCTGTGAAGCACTTTGGGACATTTTACTATGTTATAGTTGCTATATAAATGCACATTGTGCAACACTCCATCTAACTCCACCAGTAGCCTATGTCCTTCAGTCCACGCCCATTAGGAGAATGTAGCCAATCTGCAGTTCTAATCTCTCGACAATAGGGATATCATTACAGGAACAGGGAATTCAAACCAGGATTAGCTGACGGCCTTTCCCATTAAATATTTTCATATTTCCCTAAGTTTACTTAAAGGTGCTTAAAGGTGGATAAATCCCCAGGCCCAGATGAGGTGCATCCCAGGCTGCCATGTGAGGCAAGGGAGGAGATAGCGGGGGCTCTGACACAAATTTTCAGATCCTCTCTGGCCACAGGAGAGGTGTCAGAGGACTGGAGGACAGCGAATGTGGTATCATTATTCAAGAAGGGTAGCAGGGATAAACCAGGTAATTATAGGCCTGTGAGTCTAACGTCAGTGGTAGGGAAATTATTGCAAAACATTCTGAGGGACAGGATTAATCTCCACTTGGAGATTGATCAGGGATAGTCAGCATGGCTTTGTCAGGGGGAGATCGTGTCCAACAAATTTGATTGAATTTTTCGAGGAGGTGACTAGAGTTGTAGATGAGGGTAAAGCAGTTAGTCATAGAGTCATAGAGTTATACAGCACAGAAACAGACCCTTGAACCCATCGTGTCCATGCCGGCCATCAAGCACCTATCTATTCTAATCCCATTTTCCAGCACTTGGCCCGTAGCCTTGTATGTATGGTGTTTCAAGTGCTCATCTAAATACTTCTTAAATGTTGTGAGGGTTCCTGCCTCTACCACCTCTTCAGTTGATGTCGTCTACATGGACTTCATTAAGGCTTTTGATAAGGTCCCGCATGGGAGATTGGTTAAGGAGGTAAGAGCCCATGGGATCCAGTGTATTTTGGCAAATTGGATTCAAAATTGGCTTAGTGGAAGGAGGCAGAGGGTGATGGTAGAGCGTTGTTTTTGCAAATGGAAGCCTGTGACCAGTAGGGTACCGCAGGGATCGGTGCTAGCACCCTTACTGTTTGTAGTTGTACATTATAGGAGGTGAATATAGGAGGTATGATCAGTAAGTTCGCAGACGACATGAAAATTGGTGGTGTCGTAAATTGTGAGGGGGAAAGCCTTAGATTACAGGACGATATAGATGGGCTGGTAAAATGGGTGGAGCAGTGGCAAATGGAGTTTAATCCTGAGAAGTGTGAGGTGATGTACTTTGGGAGGACTAACAAGGCAAGAGAATATACGATGGATGGTAGGACCCTAGGGAGTACAGAGGGTCAGAGGGACCTTGTAGTGCGTGTCCATAGATCGCTGAAGGCAGCAGCATAGGTAGATAAGGTGGTTAGGAAGGCATACGGGATACTTGCCTTTATTAGGCGAGGCACAGAATATAAGAGCAGGGAGGTTATGATGGAGCTGTATAAAATGCTGGTTAGGCCACAGCTGGAGTACTGTGTACAGTTCTGGTCACCACACTATAGTAAGAATGTGATTGCAATGGAGAGGGTGCAGAGGAGATTCCAGGATGTTGCCTGGGCTGGAGCATTTCAGTTAAGAAGAGAGACTGGATAGGCTGGGGTTGTTAGGGAGGACCTGATTGAGGTATATAAAATTATGAGGTGCATTGATAGGATAGATGGGAAGAAACTTTTTCCCTTAGCGGAGGGGTCAATAACTAGGGGGCATAGATTTAAAGTAAGGGGCAGGAGGTTTAGAGAAGAGTTCAGGAAAAAAATTTTCACCCAGAGGGTGGTTGGAATCTGAAACACACTGTCTGAATGGGTGGTAGAGGCAGGAACACTCACGACATTTAAGAAGCATTTAGATGAGCACTTGAAACATCATAACATACAAGGCTATGGGCCAAGTGCGGGAAAGTTTTGGACGGGTGCTTGATGGTTGGCGCAGGCGTATTGGGCCGAAGGGCTTGTTTCTGTCCTGCAAAACTCTATGACTCTACTTGTATTGAATAATATTCAGATCAATGGACAATAATACAAGATTGATTTTTTTCAGTAATGTGGGAATTATACCTCAGCACAGCATGGTTGAGAAATTTTATCTAATGAGTAACCGAAACAGACCAAATAGGTCCCCAGTCTGAACTTAGTTTACGGGCCTCATCTGGGCAATTGGAAGAATTCTACAATTAGTCTCAACGCCACCCCCCCCTCAACCCCCCGTTCCCACCACCACCCCGGACTCCCCCTGTGTTAGGCAGGGGTAAATGGGCCTGGTACTACAACCCAGAGATCCCTGATTGTGGACAGATCAGATTCAACTGTGATGTCGCTTGTGGTCAAATAGCCTGCTGACACTAAAGCCCTAAGTTTAACCTGGGACAAAAGGCGAGGCGGGGGCATGTGTTGTAGGTCAAGCATGCTCTGACTCACCAATGTGTGGGCTGGATCAGTTTAACGCCCAGGCCTCACTACCACAATGCAGGCCCGACTCTCACCCAAATTCGGCAGCAGTGACATAAGGCTGGCAGGCAGGATTGGGTCGAACGCTACAGGAAGCCGCCACTGAGGAGTAGATCAGGAGGGAGGCAAGATGACACAATCCCAGTCATACAACGACATGAGAATCCCAGGACAGGGGAGGCCCAAGATTTCTTATAGGGCCCGGAAGAGTAATGCTGCTCCTCACAGCCCACGAGGAAACCTTAAACTTATCTGGGCCTCTTCTGTGCACAAGTCATGAGGCCTGTGGTTAAAATAACGTTAGGATCCGAATGACATCATCAGACCTTTGCATGTTAATGAGGCCCTCACCAGCGACCTAAAACGTGCCCATTAAAATGGCACGGGATGAGATGTTGACGGGAAGCCAATGAATAGCACACTGACACAATTTTAACCCTGTTGTTCTTGGGCACGTGTTCTGTGTGGGCAGGTGTGGCGGTCAGGGGGGGTGCGGCGGAGAATAAGGTTGAAATCAGGGATTTACTGTCAAGGCTGGAGTGTGGCACTGTACCAGCAAAAAGGCAACCACAGCAGGAGAGTAAAGGGGGAAAAAATATATATTATGCATTTTCCTCTCACTCACTGTCATTCAATGTACTTCCTATGTAACTAAAGACACCTTTCCCACTTGTTATGGCTTTAAATAATCTCAGATGATAATGGAAATCTTGGGAACCTCTGGGAAGTTTCCCATTTGAAGCAGCTGAAGAATATTTTAATTTTTCATCAAGGTATTTTGGGAATTCCCATTGTTTCTAATTGGAACTCACAACTGGTTTAGTTTAGAGATACAGCACTGAAACAGGCCCTTCGGCCCACCGAGTCTGTGCCGACCATCAACCACCCATTTTATACCATTCCTACACTAATCCCATATTCCTACCACATCCCCACCTGTCCCTATATTTCCCTACCACCTACCTATACTAGGGGCAATTTATAATGGCCAATTTACCTATCAACCTGCAAGTCTTTTGGCATGTGGGAGGAAACCGGAGCACCCGGAGGAAACCCACGCAGACACAGGGAGAACTTGCAAACTCCACACAGGCAGTACCCAGAATTGAACCCGGGTCGCTGGAGCTGTGAAGCTGCGGTGCTAACCACTGCGCCACTGTGCCGCCCCTCCGAATGGGAAGCAGCAAGGAGTGAACAAAGTGACAATTTGAACTAAACCTACTGTAAGGATGAGCCCTTTAATATCACAGACTGGAGTTAAAATCTGTGGGGTGTACATTTTCCGACCAGCAAAGTTTGTGTATGTATGAATAATGCAGTTTAACAACTACCTAAAAATAGCAGGTAAATGAGTATACCAGGGATAAGTGTCCATGCGTGGAGTTTTGCTCATCACAAAATTTTATCTTGTATTACAAATGGAACAATCCAATATTCTATCACACCCTGAGTTACTATAATAGTGTTCAATAAATTATTAAATGTAAGGTGTTTCCTGTAAAAGACATCTTTCTATTTTAATCTTCACCAATCTTCTTTTGCAATTTTCTCTCTTCCTCTCCTGAAGCTGTAAGGGCTAATTTGGGGGGCAGGAGAGAGTTAAAGGAGAAATGGTTCTACTGCTGTTAATATTGGAGGCACAATGTTGCCCTAATCCAAGAGATTGCCTCTGCTTCAGTCTGGGCATACTCATTGCCAGATCTTCCTATGTCAGGAGTAGCTTGTCTACTACAGTTAAGTCAGACAATTCAAAATGCTCATGCTTCAAAGAGAGTCCTGTCAGTTTTAGCCATTCCCTGGACTGTGAGCAATTCAGAGTTGGCTGATTTTGACTGACTGTGAGGGCAAGCAGCTTGCCGGTTGACAAGTCCTGCGTGCACCAACAGAGACAAAGAGCCATTGGGTGCGGGCAGAATTGCAACATGGTTGTCTTGGACAGCTGGGGATTTGTTCCGTCTGATCAGCGGGAATGGCAGAAGACCTGCAGGGAGGGGCAGTCAGGGACAGGAGGAGCGATGGGCAGGTTGAACGTAGCCCCAGAAAGTATCTGGATTCAGCCTAAGGTAATGCTAGGAACGCTTCACGTGTAAGCTGAGGCAATGAGTGCCAACAGACTATACATCTGTTGGAACCATCACAGGTCAGCTCAATTTCTTTCTCCATCTGACTTCCACACATTTACACTTTCCAGCATGGTTCACTGGGTAGAAATCAGTACTGGGAACCCTGGCTGATTTTTCCCTAGAGAATGAAAGCTAAATTGTAGTGTTCCAGCCAACTTCCCCATCCCCGAGTTAGGAGCTACTAAACTCAACTTGGGCAGTGGAGTGAATCTGGGCAGCTCAAGTTCTGTATGGCCAGTACTACACCGAGTGGCGTAATTATTCACTCAGCAAGTCATCATTTTGCTGCAGGCCTCCTTTTCTCAAATACTAGTTACCAGCAAAGGAAGGGAGTGGGGAGAGGTGTCAACTAATCTTAAAGCTTTTACTAACCTCTCGCTTTCTTTCGGCCACCGTTTTCTTTATGCCAAATTTAATCTGGGATAACAAGAGTGCACAAATGGAAAAAATAACATTTGTTGTACGCGAATATGGAACAAAAAAATAGCTAAAAATTCCAGCGTGGCCCTGGGTCATGAAGTTTTCCTTTAATATATAAAGAACTTTCTTTTCTGTCAACAGCCCTATTTTTCAAATCCCCGGCGGTGCTCCAAATAGCACAACTGGCACGCTCATTTATCTTTCGCTTTCAATTGAATATTTCCCTCCTGGGAAAAGCATGGGAACATTTCTCTGATGAGCTTTCCTTGTTTATAATGGGCTCCAAATGCCTTGATATAGTTGCTTGCAATAGCTTCCTCCAGCTTATCTCTGATATTTGACTGACAAACCCGCTAGCAGAGTACATTCTGAGGAAGCCCCTCAGAAAACAGAAAAACCACAAGAACTCCTGAGAATTGAATGGTCTCAGCAGCTGTGACACACCCTCATATTCTAGCAGACACCTGTGAATGTGGGCTGATGAACCGTCACACAAATGAGCAACAAGGGAGCATGAGATGCTTTTGCATTATACACTGAATGACTTTTCTCTGTTTTAAACAGTAGTTTTGTTGCTGTTTATTGAGGTCTAATCTTCAAAGGAATAAATGGTACAGTATTGCAGGGGTGAAATTGGTCTACTCCAGCAGAGCGAAACCGGCTCGTAGCGAATCAGCAGCTGATTTTTTTCCCGCACCCATTTTTCTTTCCACTGAAGTTCACAGAATGATAGGTCGTTCTCTTTTTGGAGACTCATTTCCTGGTCTCACTGTTACTTTTACTTGGCTTGAAATAAAAAATCTAGGCAATATTTTCCAAGTCAATGAAAAATAAAAACTGGCGCGGTGGAAAATCAGCTGCCGATGCGCTACAAGCCTGTTTTGCGCGGCTGGCGTAGACCAATTTCACCTCCTTCATGTTTAAAACCTTCGTAGTCTGTGTCATCGGAGAGGGATGTACATGCTCAGCTCTCCGGTGTACATTCAGAGTGGGAAGTTGGTCTCCTTTAGCAGGCTGGAGATGGTGGTATAGTCACTGAACTTGTAGTCTAGAGGCCCAGGCTAATGCCCTAGGAATATGGATTCAAAACCCACCCCAGCAGCTGGTGGAATTTTAATTCACGAATAAAAATATAGAATTGAAAGCTAGTCTCAGTAATGGTGCTCTGAAACGATCATCGATTGTCATAAAAACCCATCTGGTTCACTAATGTCCTTTAGGGAAGGAAATCTGCCATCATTACCTGGTCTGGCCTACACATGACTCCAGACCTACAGCAATGTGGTTGTCTCTTAACTGCCCTCTGAAATGGCCTAGCAAGCCACTCTGTTGTCAAGGGCAATTAGGGATGGGCTACAAATGCTGGCCTTACCAGCGACAACTATATCCCATGAAAGAATTAAAAAAAGCTTTTATATTCAGCCCCACACAGAGAACAACTCGATGTGACAGCCTTGCCGTGTTTACAGTGTTAAAATCCCCATATCCCAATGCAGAATTTTACATAACTGTTTTCAAGGGTTTCCTACGCAATTTGGATAAGGCAGCCAGGTTTGTTTACCCTGTGGGGCAAGGTTTGCACTACATATAAAACTTAGCTGCACTCATATATGGTGTAAATATATCATAGATTTATAATATTCTAAATATAGTGTTTATTCTAGTGTAAATAAAGAGTATAGTTCAAACTGGTATATAAATAAAATGGTGTTTAGGATAGATAACAAAAAAAAACCTGCTGCTGTTCTGGAATATTTGCTAATTGAACTGTGATAAAAGACTCCTCCATACACAACACATAAATGAATATTCCTGCTGTATAGCTGTACTTTTTCTTGTAAGCAAGATCTGCTACAGGAAATGAGATGCAAAGGATGAGATATGTTGAAGAGGAAATGGTGTAGGTATAATCCCTCACCATCACTCTCAATCTAACTGGGGCGATATTGTACTTTGTAAATTAATGGCAGAAATGTTGGGATTAAAGGCTGGCTACCCAATCTGAACCCGACAAGACCCGACTACGTGTGTCGGGTTCGGGTCGGGTCAAAATTCCGAGTCCAGCATTTGGGCTCGGGTCGGGTGGGGCTGGACACTGCTTCCGGGAAATCACGGGATCAGGCTTATCCATGATTTCCCACAACTCCTGCTGCCGGAACAGATGAAGGAGATTTGTGTTGGGACAGGTATGGTCGGGCGCGAAAAAAATTAAAGGGCTCGGGTCGGATTCAGGTTGGTTGTGGTTGGGTCGGGCCCGGGTCAGGTTTTAATTTCATACCCGAGCCAGGCTTTAGTTGGGATCACCTGCGGGAAGGCACTGGAGATTTATATCAGCCAAAGAATGGTAGCAGCCACATTAACATGCACTATTAACTGTGCCAGACATTGACGCATCACACAAACAACCATTGTATGGGGTGAGGATCTTTAAAATACTCATTCAAAAACTGGAATTTTCCTGTCAGTTTTCAATTATTAAGATTAACAGAAGTGAAACTGGATTTTAATCTGCAAAGACACACGGCCGTTTCTTGTGGTCTGGTAAATATACTAAATGATGCCATGCATGACGCTTGCTATGATGCGAAATAGTGCTATTCTGTAAGGGGAGGCGGTGACCTAGTGGTATTATCACTCGAATAGTAACCTAGAGACCCAGGGTATTTCTCTGGGGACATGGGTTTGAATCCCAGCACAGCAGAAGGTGGAATTTGAATTTAATTAATAAATTTGGAATTAAAAGCTAGTCTAATGATGGCCATGAAACCATTGTCGATTGTTGTAAAAACCCATCTGGTTCACTAATGCCCTTTAGGGAAGGAAATCTGCTGTCCTTACCTGGTCTGCCCTACATGTGACTCCAGACCCACAGCAATGTGGTTAATTCTTACATGCCCTCTGAAATGGCCTAGCAAGCCACTCAGTTGTACCTAACCGCTAGGAAGTCAACAAAAAAGAATGAAATCGGACGGACCACCTGGCATTGACCTAGGCACCGGAAACGACAAAGGCAAACCCAGCCTTGTCAACCCTGCAAAGTCCTCCTTACTAACATCTGGGGGCTTGTGCCAAAGTTGGGAGAGCTGTCCCACAGACTAGTCAAGCAACAGCCTGACATAGTCATACTCACGGAATCATACCTTACAGACAACGTCCCAGACACTGCAATCATTATCCCTGCAGAGGCGGCGGGACAGTGGTCTACAGTAGGGAGGGAGTTGCCCTTCGAGTCCTCAACATTGACGCTGGATCCCATAAAGTCTCATGGCATCAGGTCAAACATGGGCAAGGTAACCTCCTACTGATTACCACCTACCGCTCTCCCTCAGCTGATGACTAAGTACTCCATGTTGAACACCACTAGGAGGAAGCACTGAGGGTGTCAAGGGCACAAAATGTACTCTGCGTGGGGGACTTCAATGTCCATCACCAACAGTGGCTCAGTAGCACCACTACTGATAGAGCTGGCCGAGTACTAAAGGACATAGCTGCTAGACTGGGTCTGCGGCAGGTGGTGGGGGAACCAAGACACGAGGGAAAAACATACTTGACCTTGTCCTCACCAATCTGCCGGCCGCAGATGCATCTGTCCATGACTGTATTGGTAGGAGTGGCCACCACACAGTCCTTGTGGAGATGAAGTCCCACCTTCACATTGAGGATACCGTCCATCGTGTTGCGTGGCACTATCACTGTGCTAAATGGGATAGATTTTGAACAGATCTAGCAATGCAAAACTGGGCATCCATGAGGCGCTGTGGGCCATCAGCAGCAGCAGAACTGTACTCAACCACAATCTGTAACCTCATGGCCTGGCATATCCCCCACTCTACCATTACCATCAAGCCAGGAGACCAACCCTGGTTCAATGAAGAGTGCAGGAGGGCATGTCAGGAGCAGTACCAGGCATACCTCAAAATGAGGTGTCAACCTGGTGAAGCTACAACACAGGAATACTTGCATGCCAAACTGCGTAAGCAGCATGTAATAGACAGCGCTAAGCAATCCCACAACCAACGGATCAGATCTAAGCTCTGCAGTCCTGCCACATCCAGCCGTGAATGGTGGTGACAATTGAACAACTAACTGGAGGAGGAGGCTCCACAAATATCCCCATCCTCAATGATGGGGGAGCCCAGCACATCAGTGCAAAAGATAAGGGTGAAGCATTTGCAACAATCTTCAGCCAGAAGTGCCGAGTTGATAATCCATCTCGGCCTCCTCCTGAAGTCGCCAGCATCACAAATGCCAGTCTTCAGCCAATTCAATTCACTCCGCGTGATATCAAGAAACGACTGAAGGCACTGGATACTGCAAAGGCTATGGGTCCTGACAATATTCCGGCAATAGTACTAAAGAGCTGTGCTCCAGAACTTGCCACACCCCTAGCCAAGCTGTTCCAGTATAGCTACAACCCTGCATCTACCCAGCAATGTGTAAAATTGCCCAGGTATATCCTGTACACAAAAAGCAGGACAAGTCCAACCCGGCCAATTACCGCCCCATCAGTCTACTCTCAATCAACAGCAAAGTGATGGAAGGTGTCATCAACAATGCCATCAAGCAGCACTTGCTTAGCAATAACCTGCTCAGTGATACCCAGTTTGGGTTCAGACAGGGCCACTCAGCCCCTGACCTCATTACAGCCTTGGTTCAAACATGGATAAAAGAGCTTAGCTCAAGAGGTGAGGTGAGAGTGACTGCCCGTGACATCAAGGCAGCATTTGACCGCGTATAGCATCAAGGAGCCCTAGCAAAACTGGAGTCAATGGGAATCAGGGGGAAAACTCTCTGCTGGTTAGAGTCATACCTGGCGCAAAGGATGATGGCTGCGGTCGTTGGAGGTCTATCATCTGAGCTTCACTGCAGGAGTTCCTCAGGGTAGTGTCCTAGGCCCAACCATCTTCAGCTGCTTCATCAATGACCATCCTTCAATCATAAGGTCAGAAGTGGGGATGTTTGCTGATGATTGCACAATGTTCAGTACCATTCGCAACTCCTCAAATACTGAAACAGTCCGTGTAGAAATGCAGCAAGACTTGGACAATATCCAGGCTTGGGCTGATAAGTGGTAAGTAACATTCGCGCCACACAAGTGCCAGGCAATGACCATCTCCAACAAGAGAGAATGTAACATTCTCCCCTTGACATTCAATGGCATTACCATTGCTGAATCCCCCCACTATCAACATCTTAGGGGCTACCATTGACCAGAAACTGAACTGGAGTAGCCATATAAATACTGTGGCTACAAGAGCAGGTCAGAGGCTAGGAATTCTGCAGCGAGTAACTCACCTCCTGACTCCCCAAAGCCTGTCCACCATCTACAAGGCACAAGTCAGGAATGTGATGGAATACTCTCCACTTGCCTGGATGGGTGCAGCTCCAACAACACTCAAGAAGCTTGACACCATCCAGGACAAAGCAGCCCGCTTGATTGGCACACCATCCACAAAGATTCACTCCCTCCACCACCGACACACAGTGGCAGCAGTGTGTACCATCTACAAGATGCACTGCAGCAACGCAACAAGGCTCCTTAGACAGCACCTTCCAAACCCGCGACCTCTACCACCTCGAAGGACAAGAGCAGCAGATGCATGGGAACACCACCACCTGCAAGTTCCCATCCAAGTCACAAACCATCCTGGCTTGGAACTATATCGCCGTTCCTTCACTGTCGCTGGGTCAAACTCCTGGAACTCCCTTCCTAACAGCACTGTGGGTGTACCTACCTCACATGGACTGCAACGGTTCAAGAAGGCAGCTCACCACCACCTTCTCAAGGGCAATTAGGGATGGGCAATAAATGCTGGCATAGCCAGTGACGCCCACATCCCATGAATGAATTAAAAAAAAGCTTGTTGATGCAAGTGATCAGCTCACTGTTAAATACAATAATTGGAAGGCCCCAGTGTTAACTGCCCAACCTGGCAGAAACTAGGCAGTGGGGACAATTAAAATAATGGGAGTCACTTACCCTCTCCCCCTCCAAACCCCCACCAAAAGGAAGTGGCTCCTGTTTTAATAGATAGGGCCCAATCATGTTACTAGGAGACGATCTGCAATAACAACCAGAGGCCTGAGCAGGGGAGGTGAGATGGTGACCATTACCCTGCCCCCTCAGGCAAAACCCATTTTTCAGGTTTCCCTGTGGGCCAGGAGTACTCCTCCAGGCCTCACAAGGGAGCCTTAGGTCTCGCTTGGACTGTGCTAACCCTCCCTCTCTCTAATAGTGGCACAACCCCACCCTCACCCTGATCAAGGCTCTGACCTCTAAAATCCCAAGCTTTCATTCCCACTAACTGCCGGGGACCATCACCACAGGTTCCCAGATGTGGCCTCCTGGATTGTTTGTGCTTCTGTTTCCAGCTGTTGGGCGGGAGGCTGCAGCATGTTATTTAAATGAGGTCCCGCCATTAAGATCAGCAGGGCATTCATGTCCCCAGCACTGCCCCGCACCTTCCCCCGTCCCCATTTGTATAGAAGCAAGGTCTTTCAAAAATAAATACAAACAGTTATGATTTTAGGATTTGCTGTAGATCAACTGGCAAAGTATTTAGAAAACAGAATTCTCTTGGGGCATCCCATATAAACACAGATGGAACATGCCAGGCTGTAAAAGGGCACAATAGCATAGTGGTTAATACTAGACCAGTAGCCCAGGGATGTTCAAATCCCACTATGGCAAGTTGTGAAATGATATTCAATAAATCTGGTAATTTGTGAGCTGGCAGCAGAAAAAATGATCACAAAGGCTGCTGGATTGTTTTAAAAACTTGTGATTAATGCCCATCCAGGAGGGTCCTGCATCACCCCCGCCTGGTCGAGCCTGCACGTGACTCCAGTCCTACACTGTGTGATCGGCTCTTAGCAACCTCAGAGCAACCCAGGATGGGCAGTAAATACTGCATTATAAGTACTGCCTTGAACGAATAAAAATAAACAAAAGCAGAAAATGATGGAAATTTTTCGCAGGTCAGCCAGCCTCTATGGAGGGAAAAGCAGGGTTAACGTTTCAGGTCAATAACCTTTCATCAGAACTCTCTGCTTTTCTCTCCACAGTGCCTGACCTACTGAGAATTTCCAGCATTTCCTGTTTTTGTTTCCGATTCCCAGCATCTGCAGTAATTTGCTTTTAAAATGAAAATAAATCTCTGTGCAGCCAATCGTCCTCCAATGGCCCGCTAGAAATCAGCAGCTAGCTTCAAAACCAAAATCTGTAAAGTGACACAGTGAGGTCACTTTGATATGAATGTTTCAGATCTCAGACTATATTGTCTAGAGTCCTCTCATCTCCGTCCAACAGGTAATTACAAGATAATTATGAATGAGGAAGCCCACTTGTTTCATAATAGGTTCTCCAGATAGAATGACCCTTACATTCCTCTATTGCAGCACCCACTTGCAACCTAATTAATTCCAGGGTTTTCGTTACAAGTACTCGTTTTAAACTAACTTCTTGATTTATTTTAAACTACAAGGTTTTTTTTCACTTTTTAAGTAATTTCTGGCAGTTTTTAATCCTGACCTAAAGCCCTGACTTCTTGTAAATAATGTAGCTGCTCTTCCTCTTGTCGAGTAATAGGAATGGCAATGGGTGGAGGAACATAGGAGCGGGAGTAGGTCATTCAGCCCATCGAGCCTGCTCCACCATTCAACACGATCATGGCTGATCATCCACTTCAATGCCTTTTTCCCACACTATTCACTGCAAACGCGATATGAAGTCCTGTGACATTGATCACAAGTCGTGGGAGTCAGTTGCCAGTGATCGCCAGAGCTGGCGGGCAGCTATAAAAGTGGGGCTAAAGCGTGGCGAGTCGAAGGGACTTAGCAGTTGGCAGGAAAAAAGACAGACGCACAAGGAAAGAGCCAACTATGTAACAGCCCCGACAACCAATTTTATCTGCAGCACCTGTGGAAGAGTCTGTCACTCTGGAATTGGCCTTTATAGCCACTCCAGGCGCTGCTTCACAAACCAGTGACCACCTCCAGGCGCTTATCCATTGTCTCTCGAGACAAGGAGGCCAAAGAAGAAGATTCCTATATCCTTTTATGTCATTGGTATTTAGAAATCTGTCAATTTTCTGCTTTAAACATACTCAGTGACTGAGCTTCCACAGCCCTCTGGGTAGAGAATTCCAAAGATTCACAACTCTCTGAGTAAAGAAATTTCTCCTCATTTCGGTCCTAAGTGGCTTCCCCCTTATTTTGAAATTGTGTCCCCTGGTTCTAGACTCCCCAACCAGGGGAAACATCATACCTACATCTACTCTGTCTATCCCTTTAAGTATTTTGTAGGTTTCAATGAGATCACCTCTCATTCTCCAAAACTCTAGAGAATACTGGCCCAGTTTCCCCAATCTCTCTTCATAGGACAGTCCTGCCATCCTGGAAACAAGTCTGGTGAACATTTGTTGCACTCCCTCTATGGCAATAATATCCTTCTTAAGGTAAGGCGACCAAAACTGCACACAGTTCTCCAGGTGCGGTCTAACCAAGGTTCTATACAATTGAAGCAAGATTTCACTACTCCTGTACTCAAATCCTCTTGCAATAAAGGCGAACATACCAGTAGCCTTCCTAATTGCTTGCTGCACCTGCATGTTAGCTTTCAGTAACTTATTGACGAGGATACCCAGGTCCCGTTGTACATCTACACTTTCTAATCTCTTACCATTTAAGAAATACTGGGGTGATGGGAGTGGGGGTGGGGGGGGGGGGAGCAACACAGCAAATTCTGTTCTCAAGAAGTCTAGAAATAAGTACTTCCCGGCAGAGGCCACTGAATGGCAATCAGGAGCACGATCCTCCCTGAAAGACGAGTAGTCAAGCCATCGGATCAGCAAACTCAACATAGGTTAGGGACCGAATTTGGAACCTGGTTAGTGTGTACAGCTCACTTCCACACATGGCAATACATTAACCACCAAGTCCAAACTTTATACTTGTATTGATGATTCTATTAGACACGTGAGTCAAAAAAAACCATTAGTAATTTCGGAATGTACTTTGGAGGAATCTTCAAAACCAGTAGCATAGCATTAAGAATTTTATCCTCAGCCCCCTCCCACTTTGTGAAATGGCAATATCAGCAACAGCTCAGGATCATACTGTACTAATTGGAGGCTGCCATGATCTAGCCACCAACCTCCTGTAGGCTTGGCCTCTGAAAAAAGCCATCACAGCAATCAACACCCAACAATTTTCATGTTTGTAATCCTTTATTTCCTTCCAGAATTTCCTCTACTTATTGCCTAGCAAAGGTTGTGCTCAGTTTATCTTATTAGGAGGCCTGATAAAAGCAAGATGAACCCTGCTGATTACTCTACGTTTGTAATAAAAAATGTTCTTAGTAATTCTTTCTGCCAATTTTCTCCCCTCCCCTCCTCTCCTGAAGACGCCTATATTGTTTGCTGGAATTTGGTTCCCAGCAGTTCCAGGCATCCTCCAACACTTTGTGCAAGTGGCTTCTGTTCATGTGTTAGCTGTAGCAGTGTCTGTCAGTAAACTATTCAAACCCAATCTGTCCTCAACCAAGAGCCATGCACTCACACTTTGCAGCATGAATTGCTAGACAGCATTCAGGAGCAGCATTCCCAGCTGATTTCCCACACCATCCCTAACTCAACAGTTGTAATGCATCTGCTGCTGCCGAGACTGATACCAGGTATTGGTTGGTTTTATTTGCAGGCATTCCCAAATCACTGAATTGAAGCAGCCTTCCTTTGCTAATTCTCCTCCCTTCAATAGTACTTAAATGTTGGACCTATCTGGTTGTGGACCCTTTACCCAGTATCAGGAAGATCTGTGTCATCAGCAATGTAAGAAACCCTATCCTAGACTGCATGAATTGGCCAGAACCCACACTTCGCCAGTAGTGGCTGCTTGTGCCACTGAAAGCAACTGTCATTGTGGGGAATGTGACACTGTGCTCCACTGAAATCGCTTGCTCCTCTTCATTTATACTGCAGAATTGCTGCCGACGTCAGAGATGCTGTCGTGAGCAGCACTATGTGAGAACCATAGAAAAGTTACGGCACAGAAAGAGGCCGTTCAGTCCATCGTGTCTGCGTCGGCTGCAAAAACTAGCCGCCCGTTCTAATCCCATTCTAATATAAATGCAGCATGACCTGGAGCTGTAATGCTTGCTTCTCCATTAACTGGAGTCTCTCTAGCTGCTGTCTTTGCACTGCTCAGTCTGGAGCAGTCACACTAGATGGCAGTATTACAGGTCATTTATGAAACTTCACAAACTGGACATTTGGTGGAAATCGTACCTGTCTGGAAACATTATATTCCGCACAAGTGCGGTGCACCAGGATAAGATAGCCTATTTAAGAGAGAAGGAAAGAACTTAAATTTATATAGTACCTTTGACAACCTCAGGTATTCACAAGGAAAGTAACATCCCATGAAGTATTTTTGAAGAGTAAAGTATGGAAGATAAATTTATAAGTTCAGCTACTATTTTCTGTCACATAACATAATGGCATTAGATTAGTCCTGGTTGACAATAGTGGATTGTATACCAACGGAGGTCCAGGTAATATCTCAATGGCTGCACTGCAGTGAATTACAGCTGTGTTTAGAACATCCTTTGAACACCTTGTTTTCGTCGCATAATAACACTGCAATTCTCTGATATTGCTCTGTCTTTGATCCCTTCAGTCCTCCTGTCTTAAAGGTGATGGCTCAGGTGGATTCCACATGCATCAGTTGCCCTTTGATCAGTGATCATTCTTCAAGTATGAGCCCAGCAAAGCAGACAATGATGGGCACTACTTCATGGGGTGTAAGCTGAAAACCCGTACTCGCCAGATGTCCACACATTCACTTGCCAGCAGAAGTCACTGGACAGCAATCTGGATTGGGAACTCTGGTTGCTCTCCCATTTCTGCAGCAGGGATTCTGAGGCTGGTCAATTGTAGCACCTCTATTACTACTACGACTAAAATCAGTAACTCAGCACAGACTAGGCCTAGACCTCTGGACAGAACGTAATCTTTATGGCTCAGCCCCCCTTGACAAATGAATCAACCCATCAGGGTAGCCGAAGTTTATATATTTCATTCAAGAAGTACAATTTCCAGACTTCATTATTTATTGCATTCTGAGATCACATACGCAACCCCTCATAAGTCCTCGATTTGTCAGAAATAGGAACTCCCGTGAAATAGTTTGAAGATTTTCTGTTTCTTAGAATATATAAAGTATGGAATAAGAAAGTTCAAAAAGTTGATCAAACCTGTTCCTTCCACAAGCCACACACAATTTATTCGGAATTCTACCCTGCCAGTATAACCTCCAAAGGGGAAATTCTTAACAAATACTTGATACTCTAAAAGGTAATCAGTCGGAACTCCAGGCAATCTATCAATTCCTATGTCTCCAGGCTATTCTGCCCACAGCCAAAAGCACAGGAACTATCATGCTCTTGGATTACCTCAACATCTTGATCTATACTTTTAACCTTTCCTACATTGAAACAGTGACTACACTTCAAGAGCATTTCATTGGCTTTAATGTGCTTCGGGACATCATGAGGTTGTGAAAGGTGCTATATAAATGCAAGTTTTTTTCTTTTTTCCCGCTGGATATTTATCCAGCTCTTTTTAATGAAGGAATTAGAAGAAAAAAATCTGGAAAATACTGGAAATTTGAAATAGAAATGCAACATGCTCCAAACACACAGCTGGCCCAAAAACGTCTGTGGAAGAGAAACAACAGGATAATTTCCAGTTCTGATGAAGAAAGCAGATTACAGTGCCAGCTACAGAGAATTCAAGTCAACGTGATTTATATCCCTCTGGATTTCAATTAATTTGTACTTTGTGATGTTATAACAAAAGTTGGAAATTATGATTGGTGATCAGTACAGATGAAGTTAACATTCCTCTGTTGGGTGGAGACCCTCAAACTGAAGGATGTGCTGTGTATTTCCAGCATTTTCTATATTCAGTTCAGATATCCGGCATATGCAGTTTATTTTTATCTTTAATATTTTGAACCCCTTGTTAAAGTCCTAATTTCATCAATCACATTAGGGGAATACACAGCATCTTCTGCAGGCTGGATTCCAAAGATGAATACACACCCACTCCCACCCCTCACCATCCCCTACCACATGCCACGTTCCTTCCCCAGTCTGCATTACCCATTCTAACTTCACCTTGGCATCGAAGCCTGTCTGACTAACTGCATTTATATTCTGGAGTCCACCAAGGAGTTGAAACCATGCAATATTGTTTTTAAACACTTAATTTTGTTTCTGTGAAATTCTTTTGCCCGCTATTTTAACCATTTGTTTTAAATTTAAAAATAGTACAAACATGTTGTGTGCCCATACACAAATATGGGATGGCACAATTTCATCTCATGACGTTAGACCTGGTTTTACAGGAAGAAATTACACTAATATCTTTAAAAGTAGGAGGGATCTAACAACTAAAAAGAGGAAATCGGCTTGTTTCTGGGGAGAGCGCAAAACCAACTCCACCACTGTATTTTGAATATTCTATTTTATTTAAATGGTGAACGCCTGGAGGTGGTCAGTGGTTAGTGAAGCAGCGCCTGGAGTGGCTATAAAGGTCAATTCCAGACAGACTCTTCCACAGGTGCTGCAAATAAAATTGGTTGTCGGGGCTGTTACACAGTTGGCTCTCCCTTTGTGCTTCTGTCTTTTTTCCTGCCAACTGCTAAGTCTTCTCGACTCTCCACACTTTAGCCCCGCCTTTATGGCTACCGGCCAGCTCTGGCGATCACTGGCAACTGACTCCCACGACTTGTGATCAATGTCACAGGACTTCATGTCACATTTGCAGACATCTTTAAAGCGGAGACATGGACGGCCAGTGGGTCTGATACCAGTGACGAGCTTGCTGTACAATGTGGCCTTGGGGATCCTGCCATCTTCCATGCGGCTCACGTGGCCAAGCCATCTCAAGCGCCGCTGGCTCAGTAGGGTGTATATGCTGGGGATGTTGGCCGCCTCGAGGACTTCTGTGTTGGAGATACGGTCCTGCCACCTGATGCCAAGGATTCTCCGGAGACAGCGAAGATGGAATTGAGACGTCGCTCTTGGCTGACATACGTTGTCCAGGCCTCGCTGCCGTAGAGCAAGGTACTGTGGACACAGGCTTGATACATTCAGACTTTTGTGTTCAGTGTCAGTGCGCCATTTTCCCACACTCCCTTGGCCAGTCTGGACATAGCAGTAGAAGCCTTTCCCATATGCTTGTTGATTTCTGAATCGAGAGACAGGTTACTGGTGATAGTCGAGCCTAGGTAGGTGAACTCTTGAACCACTTCCAGAGCGTGGTCGCCGATATTGATGGATGGAGCATTTCTGATGTCCTGTCCCATGATGTTCATTTTCTTGAGGCTGATGGTTAGGCCAAATTCGTTGCAGGAAGCCGCAATCCTGTCGATGAGTCTCTGCAGACACTCTTCAATGTGAGATGTTAATGCAGCATCGTCAGCAAAGAGGAGTACCCTGATGAGGACTTTCCGTACTTTGGTCCTCGCTCTAAGACGGGCAAGGTTGAACAACCTGCCACCTGATCTTGTGTGGAGGAAAATTCCTTCTTCTGAAGACTTGAATGCATGTGAGAGCAGCAGGGAGAAGAAGATCCCAAACAGTGTAGGTGCGAGAACACAGCCCTGTTTCACGCCACTCAGGATAGGAAAGGGGTCTGATGAGGCGCTGCTATGTTGAATCGTGCCTTTCATTTTGTCATGGAATGAGGTGATGATACTTAGTAGCTTTGGTGGACATCCGATCTTTTCTAGTTGTCTGAAGAGTTGTCTGCTGACTACACCCTTAAATTTAGTTAAGACCAATTTACAACACCAAGCTCTTACTTCCTGTGTGAAGGAGAAGTGAAAGAGGATGCAGTGCCAGTGATACCTGCTATCAGGGTGAAGAAAGCCTGTTGAAGCACAACCATGTGAAAGTAGAGAAAAACAGGAACATTGAGTATTTCACACATGATATAAGAGACCATCACACAATAACAAAACTCAATATTTGCTACTTTTTCATAAATCTACAGCTCCTTTCATATGTTCTATTTATTTGTCTTATTTTTTGGTCAGCCAGATGTTTAATACGTGAAAACCCATTATTTTGTTTAAGCGTCTCCAGTTGTGGAGACAATTGAGAAATCTACATCGATCTGCCTGGCTTCCCTTTGACCAATTTGGAGGGTACGCACTCTTCCCTTAGGGAGATTCCCAGCCGAAAGAATTTTGGTGCAGATTGGCCAATATTTAGAAGCTGCCAAGTGTGTAATGGGGTACTGCAGGAGCATAACCAGCTAATGCCATGCAGCTTACCAGAGCAAGGCACTGGTAAACTTCCTGCAGTTTGTCAAACTAAGACCAGCCTAACTATTAGACTTTGAATTGCAAGTGGGAAGAATCCCAGCAACCGGTGAGAAGTCTAGCCATCCAGGCTCCAATAATGGGCCCGGCTGGCTCAACATCAACAGATTCCTGGAGTACTGCCAGCGTACTTGGATCACCTTGTCTGCCACAGAGTGTTGACTTGGTTCTGAACTCCTAACATTGTTCTCATGACATCAACTTGACTATGTCTACATCTGCCCCCCGACCCCCCACTTCACCTATAAAGATAGTCACTAGTTGGTCATCGGAAAACTGACAAAGACAGATCTGAGCCCTCACTAGATGGGCATTTAGCAGACATGAGGAGCTCCTATCAAGTGGCGAGGTGCACAGCATAACTCATCAAGAAATGTGTGAGTTAATTGCCACCATCCTCCTGATCATAGCAGTTTATGGAATCTATTTTTCATGCGTTCTGGACTCGGACATTTTTTTAAATTGGTTTATATTGCAAATCAAAATGAGAAATTCAAGGCTTCCCAATGATTTAGTGGTTAAATGATGTGGTACAGAACAGAAGGGTCCCATGACTGACTCCCAATCTGCAGTGAGCTAGCTGGTTTTGGCAGGGGAAACAGTAAGTGAAGTGAGCAGTTACAATTGGTCTTAATTTCCCTCGGACAATGAGGAAAGAAATCAGTAAGCAGACCCACTCCTGAATAAGGCCTGTGTGCGAATGTGAGGTGAAGACAGAAGCGGGACCAACTATGATGCTCCCAAAAGGTGAATTTCCTGCTGGCTATTTGGGCTCCCACATGTCCTCTTAGAGGAGGTACTGAAGATCTGCTGGAATCATGAAATCATATTCCATATTCGATACTAATGGTAATTTGGTGTCAGCCACTATCTGAAATCATTGTCATGCCTGATGCTAATGAAAAGGCTTCCTTGTTGTTGTAGATGACTCACAATGATAGATATACAGCTAGAAATGACCACAGAGTGTTGGCCTTGGGATACATAGAATCATTCACATAATGACAGATACAGACACTCAATACCACAATGCTGAACTTAATATAACTTGTTCATCGGCAATATGTTCACTCAAACCAAGAAAACTTCAGTTTAAAAAATACATGGTTTTAAATCGAAACAAGGCCATTTAGTTTAATGACAACTTCTTTGCCAAGCATTGAGATCTCAGTGTGAAGGATAATGAGTTAGTCCTTTCAGATGTCAGTATTATTTTCAATTTCAATCACTACTAGATTGAAACATTACAAGTAAATGCTCCTCATCCATGACTTAGTTACCTCTAGACTTGACTATTCCAATGCACACCTGGCCAGCCTTCCACGCTCTACCCTCTATATACTTGAAGTCATCCAAAATTCTACCAAACTCACACCAAGTCCTGTTAATCCATCATCCCTGAGCTCGCTGACCTACGTTGGCTCCTGATTAAACAACGCCTAGATTTTATGCAAACTCAGCCCATCAACCCTCCAAGATATCTGCATTCCTCTAATTCTGATCTCTTGAGCATCCCAAAATTTAATTGCTCCACTATTGGTAGCTGTGCCTTCCTAAGCTCTGGAATTTCCTGTCTAGACCTCTCTGCCTCTCCACCTCTTTCCTCCTTTAAGAGGCTCTCCAAAAACTACTTCTTTGACCAAGCTTTTGCTCATCTTTTTATCATTCCTAGACTCAATGGGGTGAATTTTAACGCCCAAAAACGGGTGGCTTGGGGTCAGGTCAGATGTTTAAAATTTTCAAAAGATCTGAAACCCAACCACATCCGACTTACTTTCTGGTTTAATGGAGGTGGGAAAGGGGAGGGCAGTCAATCCACTCCCAAAAGGCAGTTTGGCAATTAATTTAAATATTTTAATGAGGTTAGCAGCCTCTGATTTAACCTGCTTTGTAGGTTTAACAATGGCCGGATGCACTTCCCAGGCCTTGGGAAACCTGGCAGCTGAAGGGAGGCGAGGACAGTTTTTGGGGAGAAGGTGCCTTAACAGCACTGCTTGTGGGCCAGGTGGAGCTCGTGTTCTCCCCCGTCCTCTACCAAGCTCCCACCCTATACAAAGATCCTGGGGGTTCGGGATCAGATCCCCCCACCACTCCCCTTACCTGCTCCAGGGTCAGACCCATGCCACCACAACCCCCCGCCCCCTCACCCCAGGTGGTGGATCAGACTTACCTACTCCTGCGGCCTGCTCTGGAGTCCTCCTTACTAGAATGGAAGCTAAGCCTGCCAATCAGGCTGTGTTCCTGGGGGAGGAACCTGTCAAGGACAAAAGACACTTGCTGTGAAGTTAAAACTCCACAGCATGTGGGGAAAACCAGACACCCGGGTTTCATGTCCGAAACTCCACACACACCTGCCTACAAAACCCACCCCTCTTAATATTCTGTTTATAAAGGGTGGCAGGCATGGGGAGCATTGGAAATATTGGAATATAATTACACTAAATCCTGCTGGCCCATCACCCACATCCTCACTCACATACAGTGCTTCCCTGTTCACCAAAGTATTAAATTTATGCTCATAATCTTTTCTTTAAACCGCCTCCACGGGCTGCAGGTTTCTCCAGCCTTCTTTCCCACCTCCAGCATCCTTTGATCCACTGACTCTGCCCTTTTAAACATCCCTGCTCCCCATCACTGGTAGTAGAACCTTTCCGCCATCACCTTGGCCCAACCCCCTGGAAGACCCTGCCTGCAGTCCTCTGCTCCTTCATTTCCCTCTTTCCCTTTAAAATCCTTTTCAAAAAACACATTTTCAGCCAGTCTTTCCACCCTTAGACCAAATCTATTTTCCATGGTTCGACATTGGCTTCCCTATCTTTTTCCTTTTACAAAACGGTGTGGGATTTTATTTTACATTCAAATCAATATATAAGTGCAAGTTGTTGCTGCTAATGCTGTTGTTGCTGCATAGAAAAATTTATAGCCACCACAATGAGAATGAAGGGATGATTTTGCAAAGTTTCGCTCCCAGCATGGAGCCTGGTTAGACGGAAATGTGCATCGCAGAATGGGCCAAAATATTCCATGCCTAACACTGGGAGGCTAATCTTGCAAGATTTCCACTTAACTATGTAGAACAAAAAAAAGGTGAAACCAAGCATGTATCAACTTTGATTCTAAACTATCTGGTCAGTTTGGCGACAATTTTTTTATTCGATCATGGGATGTGAGCGTCGCTGGCAATGCCAGCATTTATTGCCCACCCTAATTGCCCTTGAAAAGGTGGTGGTGAGCCACCTTCTTGAATCGTTGCAGTCCGTGTGGGTGTAGGTATACCCACAGTGCTACTAGGGAGGGAGTTCCAGTATTTTGATGCAGCAACAGTGAAAGAACAGCAATATAGTACCAACTCAGGATGGTGTGTGGCTTGGAGGGGAACTTGCAGGTGATGGTATTCCCATGCATCTGCTGCTTTTGTTCTTCTAGGTGGTAGAGGTCGCCAGTTTGGAAGGTGCTGTCGAAGGAGGTTTGGCGAGTTGCTGCACTGTATCTTGTATATGCTACACACTGCTGCCACTGTGTGCCCGTGGTGGAAGGAGTGAATCTTTAAGAAGGTGGATGGGGTGCTGATCAAGTGGGCTGTTTTGACTTGAATGGTATCGAGCTTCTTGAGTGTTGTTGGAGCTGCGCTCATGCAGGAGAGTATTCCATCACACTCCTGATTTGTGCCTTGTAGATGGTGGATAGGCTTTGGGGAGAAAGGAGGTGAATTACTCGCTGCAGAATTCCCAGCCTCTGACCTGCTCTTGTAGCCACAGTGTTTGTGTGACTGGTCCAGTAGGTTTCTGGTCAATGGTGATCCCCAGGATGTTGATGATGTGGGATTCAGCAATGGTAATGCCATTGAACATCATGGGGAGATGGTCAGACTCTCTCTTGTTGGAGATGGTCATTGCCTGGCACTTGTGTGGGTGAATGTTACTTGCCACTTACCAGCTCAAGCCTGCATATGCTAGGTCTTGCTGTATGAGAGCACGGACTGCTTCATTATCTGATGAGTTGTGAATGGTACTGAGCATAGAGTCATAGATTCATAGTCATTTTGGCACAGAAGGAGGACATTCAGTCCATCAAGTGAATGCCAGCTCTCTGCAGAGTAATTCAATCAGTCCCATTCCCAGCTCTATCTCTGTAAACCTGAAAATTTATTTCCCTCAAGTACCCTTCCAATTCTGCCTCACATCCTCCCCCGCATCTTGCCAAAACGTTAAATCTCTGTCCCCTAGTTCTTGTACCATCAGCTGATGGGACCAGCTTCTTATGTCTACCTTATCTAAACCTGTCATAACCTTGTAAACCTCTATCAAATCTCCCCTCAATCTCCTTTGCTCCAAGGACAATAACCCCAGCTTCTCTAATCCAACCTTGTAGCTAAAATTCCTAAAAACCCAGAACCATTCTGGTAATTCTCCTCTGTACCCTCTCAAGGATCCTCACATCCTTCCTAAAGTGTCACCAGAACTGGACACAATATTCTAATTAGGGCCTAACCAGAGCTTTATAAAGGTTCAGCAAAACCTTTATATGTAACTCATTAATTAAGTACAATGACTAAAGTGGAAAATATTATTGATATTTGATAGGACTAATCCACCATTAATCACATTGTTTGACAAACAAGTCATCACAAAACTATACTGAAGCTTTTTATGATTTAAAACTAAATTGCTCACAAACAGAAGTGTGCAATATTCTGGTTCCAGTTTTACGAGGGACTCTTTTTCCAGATAGTTTCTGGAACATGCACAGTACATTGCTTTCTCTGGCACATCTTTGTTAAAGGGGAAGTTGCTAGTACCACAGATGACAGCAACTTCTAACCATAGAAGTGAAGAGGTTTGCTGAAGATCTGTACAGGCCCTCTAAGCATCCTCAGTTCTGCAGCAAAGTGACACTCATCTTCAGGGACTGTACTTCACTGACTTGGGATCAATTCAACTATCCAATATTTGGCTCCGAGTTGGAATTTCCCCACCATTTGTCATGCAAGGGAGTAAAATTCCATTCCTGAAACCAATGTGAGCTCCTACTGGAGGCACATTGTTTACCTGAATGATGAATGTCTGCTCCACAAAAATGTGACTTATTGCCTAACAAAGAAATATGATTCGATAATTAATAAGAGTGACTGCAGGAAATAATCATGTCTTAGCCTCATTGCACAGTTTCATTCCACATAGCCCATGTCACGTCCCTCAGAAACATCCATCAAAGTGAATGATCAGCAAAAAGGCACCTGATGAGACTTCACTTTAAAGTTTACTCTGCAAATCACAATACTAGTGCTGAAACCCAGATCATTAGAGGTCAGCTTACTTCAAAATTAGTCTGCCCATGAAAAATTGAAACATATGCACGCACACCCATACTGTGCGTTAGAACACAGGTTTTAGCTCACTTACTAGGTACAATAAAAATACATTGTCCATGGGTTTAAAAGGGAAACAACCAGCATCAATAAAACTGATTCTATCAGGCCTCAATCTTACATATATTAGCTAAATGCAAGATTTGGAAATAGTTCCTGAAGATCTAATTTCAAACTTTGTTCTTGAAGGATATTTCCTTAAAACTTAATAACAGTCTAGCTCAATAATAGTTATTTTATCAACATGGTCATCTTCTTCTTCTTTGGCCTCCTTATCTCGAGAGACAATGGGTAAGTGCCTGGAGGTGGTCAGTGGTGTGTGGAGCAGCGCCTGGAGTGGCTATAAAGGCCAATTCTAGAGTGACAGGCTCTTCCACAGGTGCAGCAGAAAAATTTGTTTGTCGGGGCTGTTACACAGTTGGCTCTCCCCTATATACATCAGGGACAATCTATAGAAGCAGACATCATTTTATTTCCCTAAACAGACCCTGCTGTAAACTCAATAGTTACATTAGACTACTTCCTTCTTCACACTGTATTTTTTATTATAACCTTGGAATAATTGACATTTCCTGACTAAATAGGAAATGTATTTGTAGAACAATAAATAGTGGGCACCTGATTCATGATTAAAGGATGAAATCTGAAAATTCCTACCCAAACACTTTCTTTTTCAAATTTATATGTATTTTAGGTGAATTTTTAACTCACATGAGACTGGGAGATGTCAGTGCTGGGAAATAGAACACTTTCCCATGTTGGGAACCCCATGTGAGCACTCCCAGATTATGTACAGGAAGACCAAATGCAAAGTATAGCTCCCTCTACTCTGTCCAACAATATGCTAACACTAGCCTCAGCAAAGCAGCTCATAATACACCAGACTGTTTTTCTTCCCTTGACCACACTAATTATAGCTATAATTTTAAAAAAAATTCTTTCTTCCGAGTTTCTCTGTTAATTTGTTTTCCTTCATGCCTCATGTTTGAAGATACTGACTTTCTTCAGGCTTCAGATCTGTAGGTTTCTCTCCAATACCTTACCGAATTGGGATGTGCCCAGATAATGTCAGCAGTATGTGACTATAGGGTGCATCATGGCTGAGCCTACGCCCGATCTCATGTGCACTTCCACCAACAATCATGGAATAACAGTCAAGAGCAAGAAACCTGATCCATTTTCTCTTCCCTAAGGTGAGATAAATTTTAGCATCCCAAATCACTAAGATCAACTAACTGAGCACAGATCAAGTGGGTGGCACAGTGGCTAGCACTGCAGCCTCACAGTTCCAGCGACCTGGGTTTGGTTTTAGGTACTGCCTGTGTGTAGTTTGCAGGTTCTCCCTGTGACCATGTGGGTTTCCACCGGGTGCTCCGGTTTCCTCCCACGGCCAAAGACTTGCAGCTTGATAGGTAAATTGGCCATTGTAAATTGCCCTTAGTGTAGGTAGGTGATAGGAGAATTGTGGGGATGTGGTAAGGAATATGGGATTAATGTAGGATTAGTATAAATGGGTGGTTGATGGTTGGCACAGACTCGGTGGGTCAAAGGGCCTGTTTCAGTGCTGTATCTGTCTATGATAGAATCTGGAACCTTTTTGGACTGAATGTCTCGGTTACGATTTCAACTGAGTCATAGGAGAGCCCTGTTATGACCTCTGTAAATAAGATTGTTAATTTAGTTTCAATTTGTATCAAACTGCATTGTGGGGTTCATACTTGTCAGGATGTGGCCTGAGACTCAGAAGATGTGAAATTTATAGCCTATCTGTTTGAGCTGAATTCAAACTCAGATTTCAGAACTGCAATGGAAATATTACATTTTTAAAAAAAATTCTTTTTGCCATTTTCTTTCCCTCCCTCTTTCCAGCTGGGTTACAATTCCATTTATGTTGGTTGTTTATCCTTCATGTGAGCTCAGACAGTAAGTTTCAGTAAGCTATTAAGTTGTAGGGGGATCCTCTCCTCATTCAATATCCATAGATTTGTACTTTCCTACAGGAATCACTGGTAACAATCAGGAGCATAGAAACATTGCAACAGGAGTAGACTATTTAGCCTGTCCCACCATCCAATGAGATCATGGCTGATATGCAACCTAACTCCATATACTCACTTTTGCCCCTTATTCATTAATAACTTTGGTTAACAAAAATATATCAATCTCATTCCTGAAAAGTCTCATTCTATTTTTAGACAATGCCCTCTAGTCCTAGACTCTCCAACCAGTGGAAATAGTTTCTCTATATCTATCGTACCTGTTCCCCTAATATCTTGAAAACAAAGATGCTACAGCTGAATTTTCTTTCCCTAACCCTGGGGCAAAAAGGCCAACTATAGCATCCTACTGCCACTCATCACAGCTGAGACCCTAAGAGCAATTTTCTAATCCACCGTACCATCCGGTCTCCATCATTCCTACTTGGATCATGTCACCAGGCACTAACAGCATCTCCTGTATATATGGCCATATAACAAGAGGAAAGCTCATACTTCTGCATTGGACTCAGTGTGAAATCAAATTAAAGTCCAGTAGACCTACCCAGAAACCTTAAACATCCCTGAATTTCTAAGACTGTTCCTCATTGTTCAGAAGATTGGCGAGTTTTATCACAGGCTGTAGTTTGCCCTGAAGGAAAATTTTCAACAGAATGAAGGACACCTCACTGTACACTGGTAGGAGCATCTTGGATAGTGGTGGCTGTGTCAACAGTTGTAAGAACTATCCTCACAATGTGTCGCTGGAATCAGAATTTTGAAGCTTAGGATTTGTCCCTTTCTGGAGACTGCTTGGCAAGTAAGAATTTAAAAATTGTTAAACATTTTGACCAGTGCAGGAGCTCTATTTATGGTCGAGCCTACTTAATGCTTTTAATACGTGAAATCTTTTTGATCACAAATGCCACATAGGTCAATATAAGCCTTTAAAACATACCATAAAGGAGGATCTTTAAGCAATTTTCCACCGATTTGGTAACTGCTGTGGTTTTGTTTCTCCCGATTTGAGTTTGCTGTTACTATACGTAACAGCTTTACTTGAAGACAGCAAGTATACACATTTACTAATGCATTTTTTTTAACGAGTGAAGTTAATTATTTTTCTATTATAACAGGCACAGCACAATGGGCCGAATGGTCTCTTTCTGTGCTGTATGATGCTATGACTCTATGACAGTTTTTCTTTGTGGGACTCTGGGTTTACTGAAGAGCTCCACAGTTGTCCTTACAGTAATAAGATCATCAGGAAGGTCAGTAGTCACAATCCAATTTTACAAGCTCCCCCTGAGATTATTGAAAGGGAACTGGTTTGTCTGCCTTCATTTCCTCACCCGCTCAAAATAAGCAATTCTACTTTTCTAAAAAGATTTCTTTTCATGAGATGAAAAGTTTACTGTCAAATGCTAAGACTCTCTTATTAACTCCATGAATGCATCCTATGCCTATAAAGATCGCTCAAGATAACTGTATGTGAAAATAAATAATTTCTCAAAATCATGTAATACTAGGAACTTTTCCTTGTCTTTTCAGACCTACATGTTAGAATTTTCTCTGTTCAATATTGATAGTGAAAAAGTAGATGTGAACAAAGGAAAATATTCCCCACGTTCTTATCCTTACCCAGATGCTGACACCCAACAATGTTAATTGTCCATCATCTGCTCAGCATGTACTGCCAAATAAGCAGTAAGCTCACTGAATGCTACACAACGGCTCATATCCTGCCTGGAAAAAAGGTCATCAGTCAAGCATCTTCATCACATACCACATATCACCGCAGGGCTATTGCTTATATTAGAATTGTGCAAACATTAAAAATGCTATTAGATAGACAACCTGCTGTCTTACGTTTGTTGATACAGTAATCCCTCTTATAATGGTGTCTTTGGGAGTTATACAAAAATACTAAATAAAGGGGGAAATGTTATGGAATATGGAAAAGATGTTATGATGGCTTCTCCTTTTAAAAAATCATCGGGGATTATTTTGGCCAAAGGGTAAAAATAGGTACGAAATGGGTGCAATGCTAGTAAGACATACCTGTTTGCAAGTCTGGCTTTAACAAACAATTTTGGTCTTAATTGCTGATTACCATAATTTGAACTTGCCTGCAGGTTTTGCACTCAAGTGCTGATTAGTCACAATTTTCATGGAGCTGTATATGTGGACTCCTCACACCCGCCTCCACTGGAGGTGTGGAGTGCTCTGGTTAGCACACAGTCGCACACTGCAGGATTGCTCAGAGACCAAGGGAGAGGGCTCACAGGTTCATAAGATACAGCACTGGAGGTCCTAGTGGAGGAAGTCCAGAGGAGAAGGGATGTCCTCAACTTGCAGGAGGGGAGGGACTCTACCTGGCCCCCCTCATCCTCCTGTCCCTCTGTCCTGCAGCAGCTGGTGTTGCTCTGCCTGGCCTCAGGTCCTCCTCGCATTCCTCATCCAGAACAAGGGGGACCTCTAGCAAGTTACTGATGACAAACACTCCCTTTCTCCTGGTGACTCCTAAGAAGTGTCCAATAAAGCAGAGTAGCACAGCATGTACGCTCTTTAAGTAAAGTTGCCCAGAAAATCTACTCGAACGTTGACTGAAGTCTTGACAAAGTGTCCCAGAAAGTCTCCTGATGTGTTTCAAATGTCCTCTTCAAACCTCCAGCAGAAAGTGAACATAAAACGTGATGGAGTCACCAGATGGTGGCGTGATGGATGGAATATTAGACACTATGTATAACAGGGGGCCGATCGGATATTGCACATTTTTCACCACTGCCCACGACGAATTTCAATCCTGATATACATTTACATAGTGCTTGAAATACTCAGCAATGATTGGCTTACTCCTGTTCCACTGGTTGCTATTAGGAGAGGGCATTAATTAAAGCATTATCTACCAAAATGCATTGCAGCCACTTTAATAAACACTAGCAGGCAATTTAATTCTCAATCAGCCCCTGAATGATCGTCTGGGCAGCGGCTCCTAGTGTTGGCTTCAACCTCTTTACCAAGATGGCATCTTGTGCTAAACATGGGCTAAACAGGCATTGTAGCTTAAGATCTCATCCCGGCCAACTATTTAATCTCTTTACCCTCTAAAGTATTTGGCCAAAATCGCCCCTATAGACTATGGATGCCACTTCAGCGTCTACGGTGTATCAAAGAATGGGAAGCATTATTCAGGACAATGAGATGATCAAGTTATGGACTGTAGTTTATTCCAGTGATAATACCTTGTTGCCCCGCACAGGTATTAAAAAGGATTTATTCCAGAATGGATTGAGATAGCATTTTTGCCCTTGTGAGAGCATCAGTGCCAAGGAACCAATATTTGTGCCATACAATTGGGGAAGGAGCACACCAGCACTTTTTATACTGGGTTTCCTAACAGAAAAAGCAAAAAGGCTTTCTTCCTAATGCCAGTTGAATATATAGATATATGAATGCATGGAAAGATAAATATGGAAATTTAAACTATAACAATAGGGAAAGAAATAGGTTCATACCAGTGAATAACAAATTTAGGTCTGTCACCAGGAGCACTTATGAAAAATGTAAAAAGGACACCTGATTGGTTGTCAAAACCCTGAATCATTTGAACGACAGCTTGATATGATTTGACGGGGTATGGTGGAAAGCGGCTGTTTCAGGATTGATGAGTTAGGATGGGCCAATTTCATCTTCATATCTATTTGTGACTGTAGTCCTTAGCAGAAAAGGAAGTCAAGACATTCTTTCCTTTAAAAAACGGTTGGACATTTTATAAGATATTTTTTCCACAGCAGTAATTTCGATGTGGTTCTTGAAGTAGAACAAAAGAATTTTCCAGTTGTACAATCAGTACCTTAGTTAGCCTTGTACTGAAAGTTAGTCCTAGTATTACACAAGAATTTTGTCCAAGAAGCTTCATATTTATTATTGAGGGAACCATAAAATATACATAATGGGTTGAATTTTACCAGCCTCTTGACGTCGGGGGCCGTGGCGGGGCGCCCCGTAAAATTCTGCCGAGAGAGGCCCACCTCGACCCCAACGCTGAGAAGGCCCCGCCGCATTTTACCGGCGGTGGCGAGACCTCGGTGCGGTCCCCCGCCATTTGGCGGGGCCGTCATTAAAATATTAAAATTAATTAAAACAAGAAGCTAATAAAGCTACCTGTTCCCGGCGGCTGTCCCATGCCGATATTATGGGCACTGGCACCAACTCGCGCGCCTTCGGAACTCCGAATCGAGTTTTGAGGCGAGACACTGGTGGGGAGGGGGAAGGAGTGAAATTATCAGGGCGGGGAGGGTGGAGCGGGAAAATGACTTCTTATTGGCTGTGGGGATAGCGGGAAGGGATTGAAGGGCAAAAGTGAAGAGGTTGGGGGGGAAAGTTCGGGTTGGGAATAAAGTTAATTTTGTTGATATTGCGCCAAAAACAAAACTTTGGGTGGGGGGTTGGGAAAGGGCCTCCAGCATTTATTTCAATTTTAACACACAATGCACCACGATATCACTTTAAAAGTTAAAATTACTTCTAAGGGCTTGAAGCCCTTCAAAGATGGCGGCCCCCGCCTCCTTTTGAATGAGCCCCCGCGCGAAATATTGCGGGGGCCCAACAGCAGCACTTCTGTGTCTGAAGGCCGCCGACTTCAAAGCGCACCACTATGATGTGCGGCGCGCTAATAAAATTCAGCCCAATATATCAGATGTCGCAGTGTATCCCATAGCATCATAATAAGGGGCTATTGTTGCCCTTGAGAAGGTGGTGGTGAGCTGCCTTCTTGAACCGCTGCAGTCCAAGTGGGGTAGGTACACCCACAGTGCTGTTAGGAAGGGAGTTCCACGATTTTGACCTAGTGACAGTGAAGGAACGATGATATAGTTCCAAGTCAGGATGGTGTGTGACTTGGAGGGGAACTTGCAGGTGGTGGTGTTCCCATGCATTTTCTGCCCTTGTCCTTCTAGTTGGTAGGGGTCACGGGTTTGGAAGGTGCTGACTAAGGAGCCTTGGTGCATTGCTGCAGTGCATCTTGTAGATGGTACACACTGCTGCCGCAGTGCGTCGGTGGTGGAGGGAGTGAATGTTTGTAGATGGGGTGCCAATCAAGCGGGCTGCTTTGTCCTGGATGGTGTCGAGCTTCTTGAGTGTTGTTGGAGCTGCACCCATCCAGGCAAGTGGAGAGTATTCCATCACACTCCTGACTTGTGCCTTGTAGATGGTGGACAGGCTTTGGGGAGTCAGGAGGTGAGTTATTCGCCACAGGATTCCTAGCCTCTGACCTGCTCTTGTAGCCACAGTATTTATATGGCTACTCCAGTTCAGTTTCTGGTCAATGGTCGCCCCTAGAATGTTGATAGTGGAGGATTCTGCGATGGTAATGCCATTGAATGTCAAGGGGAGATGGTTAGATTCTCTCTTGTTGGAGATGGTCATTGCCTAGCACTTGTGTGGCACGAATGTTACTTGCCACTTATCAGCCCAAACCTGGATATTGTCCAGGTCTTGCTGCATTTCTACACGGACTGCTTCAGTATCTGAGGAGTCACGAATGGTGCTGAACATTGTGCAATCATCAGCGAACATCCCCACTTCTGACCTTATGATTGAAGGAAGGTCATTGATGAAGCAGCTGAAGATGGTTGGGCCTAGGACACTACCCTGAGGAACTCCTACAGTAATGTCCTGGAGCTCAGATGATTGACCTCCAACAACCACAACCATCTTCCTTTGTGCTAGGTATGACTCCAGCCATTATTAAATGGAAACAGGCATGGAGAGACATCTGTGGGTTGAATGCTTGCTCTCACCGGGGCCTGATTTGAATTCTCATTGTACATAAAACCAATTGAAGGCAAATAATGTTTTACTGTGAAGTGAGCCAGCAAGTAGCTCCAGTATTGCAAAACCCATCGATACTTGGAGCTCTTACGTTACATTGTGCTAACCTAATGTTAAATTGTTTATCTAATTTTTACCATATATTTTGGTAACACTGACGCCACTCTAGCAGTGATTCCTGACGGCAATTAATATTTGTTCATACGAGGCGTTTTGGTCACTAGAGGGGCGCTGCAGGATGCATACGCCTTCCTTTCATTTTCACAACTTTCAGGGCATTAGTTTGTGTCTTCCACTATAAGTTACATTCCTTTCCTACCTGTTAGATCTTTTCAGTATTGTGAAATATTTCAATTGTCAACACACCCTGTAACCTAACAGGATAACATGTTATACTGTTGCTGATGGACTATTACTACTGTTATGTTCTTAGATCCATTCTAAACTCACTAGAAATTATAAGCACAATCTCATATAAACTAGAGTAGAACAAAGTTTGGAGCATTGCATAATTCTGTATAGAGATTGTTCCATGTGTTAATCTTTCGCCATACCCCAAACATTCTTACTTAAGCCCACTTAAGGAAGATCATTGAACCACAGATTCTTACAGCACTAAAGAGCGCCATTCAGCCCATCGAGCCTGTGCTGGCTCTTTAAAACAGCTGTCAAAATTAGTCCCATACCCCAGCTTTTTTGCCATAACCCTGCAAATTAGTTCTCTTCAAATACACATTATATATGTATATAATGTGGAGACAAGTCATGTGAAAATTTAAAAAAGGGAAAAGCATGGTACTATATACTTGATAGCAGCACATTATGCATCAATGTCCTGCATCCAACGAGCGCACAGTAATCTAAGGACACCTGAATCACTAGTAGAGTGTAGGAAAGAAAGTTCAACATCATTTGAACGTGTCTGTTTATGAATTGATGAATAGACTCTGAAGTCTATGTAGTTTGCTGTTTATTTTAAAGTGAAGCTGTAGCACGTTTAATAACCCACTCTCCAGGTCCACTTCTTTCCATTTTCCAAATATATTAGACAACTCTTTAGGGCCAATTTTCCACACTGCCAACGTGGAAATTCTCCAGCCGGCCACACATAGGGAGAAGTCTCAAGGATGTTGCACATGATTTTCCATCAATTGAAATTAAAGGATGGAAATTTAGTGTCAGTGGGTCTGCAGATACCAGGAACATGTGAGTGGGGTGGGGCAAGGCTCTACCTTGTACTCTGAAAATTGTCCTCTGTATGTTTTTTTTTCCTGTACAGTGCATCCTGTTCTAATGAAAGCCAAACAGCCCTGAGATGATGAGCCAATGTTCTTGCATGTTAAATCACAAGATTTTTCCACTGCTGTGCTTTTATAAATGAATTAACTCCAAAAACTAATTTTGAGCAATGACACAAATTCAAAAACACATATTATGGAATGAATGTCTGAATTATTTTATAGATTTATGAATGCATTTAAAAAGAAATAAAACTATCGTTCGATATTAACTCCTAATTGGTGTAACTGTGAAAACAAATTTAAAAATTAATTAAGAATTTGTACAATAGTTTATGAATGTTCTTGAATGCAACGTTGGTTCACATTTGAGCTCAGTGATATTACCACAGAAGGTGTTTAGTTGGAGGGCCAATCACTCTCAGGTTACTTTCACATAGGTGCTCATGGCTGCTTTAACCACAGCTACCTCAACAATCTCTCACAAACTTGCCCTAAATACAAGTTCAAAACATATAACTGGCGATAATTTGCTAAGCTGCCAATCTCAATCCACTAACATTCTCTGGTACGGCAGTGGTAATGCTTTCAATTTGTGTGTCTCATTTGAACGGCGTCATGGCCAATTTGAAATAAACTGAGATGCGAGGCAGGTGCTCTCACAAATTTAATGAAGTGATGCCAAGAAAACTTCCTTATAAATCAAATCCATACTAAGTGCACACTTATACTGACGAATTTCACAAGTGCAAAAGGTGGGATCCATTCGAGAGAACCTCATCTTTCGAAGCACAATGTAAAAAAAAATTAAAACAAAAATTTAGAAAGGAAGGGAGTGACTTCCTGTTTACATTGGTGTATGCTAAATTAATACCTTGCCATTGATAATTTTATTTTATTGGGTGTGGAATGCATTGGTGAGACCTTATTTTAATGAGAATTATTTTCAACTTAGCTTTTTGAAGCATTTTTTCCTTCAACGTTAATTGTAAATGCTTATCTGGGTGCTGACAACTGTCCATGCTCAACACTCTATGACAGGGTAAACAGGAAATGGTGCTTGCAAAAATAGTGCAGAAACAGGAAATGTTGTCATCTTGGCCAGACGGTCTCCCAGTCCAAAGTCATGCTCCAGCGCAGTGATATTAAGTGAGGAAACATCCCAAAATATTGGCAGCTGAAGTAAACAACCAAAGCACAACCTATCAGAGGAACACTTACTAACTGGCTCCTCAAACAGTCAAGTCCATTTTTTGGCTTTTTTTGTTGACAAGCTACACTGATTGCTTTGTTTTCACCTCTTTCCCCATGGACAATTAGCAGCTGAATTCTCAGCAGAGTTTGAAAGGATCATCTTTTGTAGCAACAAAATATAGAATCTGAATGTGACTCACTTGCATTAGAAAAACACAAACCTGTTCATTAAATAAACCTTGGCCGGAATTTTACGCCACCCCAATGAGCGGGATGGTGGCGGAGGGGGAGGGGGGGGAGGGGCGGCGGGTGGCGTAAGATGCAGCGGGAGGCTCCGGGAGGCTTTCCTGACCCGCCCCCACCTCTGCCGCCCTTTACGTTGGGCGGCGGGGCCGAAAAATCAAGGCCCTTAAGTGCCCCCTTTACGTGTGGCAAGCGGACATCCTGGAGCCGGGAAATGCCGCCTGGGAAAACTAGGTGGCTGATGATTGTCCCGGCGGGCGGGGCCTGCTCCTCAGGCACAGGGTGCCCGATGGAGGGCCGCCCCCCGCTACCCCAACCACCCCCAGAACCCAACACCCACCCCACCCCCCTTCCCCTCAACTGACCACCCTTGCCTTGCCGGGGCCTGACCGATTACCCCCGGCGAGCCAACCAAAACGTATCTTAACTCCTGGCTCCATGTCTTCCTCTGTGGTCGGCTGGGCTGCCATCCCAACAGTGGCCACCACTCCCGGTGGCGTTGCTGGGACTAAGAGCTGACCGCCTGCTGATTGGCCGGCAGTTCAATGAGGCGGGACCTCCTCCCTCAAGCAGGTGGAAGTCCTGACTCGGAACAATTAAAGCCTGGGGACCCCGGAAAATACGGGACGGATCCCCAGGCGAGGCGGAAGCGGGTTCACCACCGACTTTTCAATCGGTGGCCAGAGCAATAACCTGGGCCTTGGATTACTAGTCCAGTGACATTACCACAATGCCACATCTTCCCTGAAAGTAAACCTTGGGTGCCACAGTACACATTTTCAATTCTTAGTTGCAACCTTTAACTGGATTAAAATCCAATGTCTAACAGTTCAAAAATCCTGACTCTTAACCTTAAATCTTATTACTAAACATAGATTTCTCCCCTCCCTTTAGATAAGTCTTTCCATCAAGTAACAGGTTGAGTGGGCAGTTGGGTTGCAATCACGCTGTGAGATGAACGCATTAAGAAGTTTGCATGAAATTCTTCATTATTTTAGTGAAAGTGTGGACTCATTTAGCATTCCTCAGTGGCATTCTTTTAAGATAATGCATTCCCTGTAAAATTAATTTTGTTTGTTTAATTCTAGTCAAGTCTAGTGGTAACAGAGGCATGGATGAGGGTTTCAATTGTCCCAATATCTCCTTCTGTGGCTTGGAGTCAAATTTTGTTTGATAACACTCCCATGAAGCTCCTTGGGATGTTTTACTACATTAAAGGTGCTATAAGAATTCAAGTTGTTGTTGTTGTTGAAGACGCAGAAGATCTCCAAAGCAATGAGTGGGCAGCTGAATGTCTCTGATTTGTTTGCTTTGTAAGTAGTGGAAAATGGTTGTTGGTCTTCAACTCTGAGAACTTCAAAAGACTCGATGGATTATTCTTGGATGAGTTACAAGACTCTTTCTAAGCCCTTATTGTGCCACAACCTAAAACCTCCCCATGATGCCAACAGAGTGTTCAGATTATGGTAAATGGGTGATGCCATTGTTAACCCATCAAGGGCTACAAGTGGACCGAGGATACAGTTTGTGGGAGAGAACAGGAAACTTGCTTATTCTTAATGTTGTAATTGATATTACAGCTTTTGAGACAAGTTTGATGGAAAAATGCAGTCAAAATTGACAACAGAAAGTGATATAATTGACCTGCTCTTCAATCTATATGCAAATACAACTTGCACTTCAATTTTTTTAAATCATTTTAACTGTGAGGGAGGAAGAGATCCTCTGTGTGGTAAACACAGCAGCATCATATCCCCATTCTTAGTAAATGAATTTATGATTTGGTATACTTATTATGCAAAGGAAATATATAATGAAGAGATGAATGAGTTATCAGGTCAGGCCACTCATGATATAAATCATACGCTAGATCTCATCACATATTCTTTATATTAAAAGACAATTTGTAAACAACTTATCTTTATAACATAGGACTTAGTGCGAAACTTGTTCCCATGAAATGATCAGATTAATTAGTGTTGAGTGATTTCAATGTATTTCAATGTATTAACATCAGCCATTACATAGCTGTGCAAACATCATGAGCAAACTTTTGTTGTTGGATGGTGTCACCTCACTGTAAATGGAGAAATTAGAAATGTCAAACACATTAGAGTCCATATTAGGGAATTTCCTAGGAATAGGAATAATAGGCTGAATTTTATGGGCCCCCTAGGGACAGGAATGGAGACAGACGACCCATAAAATTGCAAGAAAAGGCGGGGCTGAGGAGTGCCCATTGTCTTCCCAACACCTTCCAATTTAGTCTAGGGTGGGGAAGGCTGACGATTAACAGCTACTTAAGGGCCTCTTTCCACTGCTCAGTAACTCAAGGCAGCCTCCCTGTGGGCTTGAGGGGGGAGACCCTCCTCCATCGACAATCTGTGGCGCCACCCCCCCCCCCCCCCGCAATCACCCACACTTTTGTCCTCACTAACCCACCACCCCTCTCGCTGGGTCTTGCCTGAGTGGCCCTGGCGAGCCCGCTGCCGCTTACTTTTAGTCCAGGCTCCACAGCTGCTCCTCTGAAACTGCCTGCGGCAGTTCCAGCATTGGCCACCACTCCCAGTGTCGCTGCAGGGACTGCTGAGCTGCCGGCCCTCTGATTGGCAGGCAGATCTTGGAGGTGGCAACTCCATCCTTAAAAGGATGGGGACCCCGGTGCCAGGCAGGTAATTGCCCAAGTGGCGTACAATGAAGCTGGTGGTTCCCAAAGGCCAAGGAGGCCCTGCCGGCTGCACAAAATCCAGGCAAAAGTCTTGGTGTAAATTATACCACTTCCTGGGTAAAATACCCCACCTGTGTGGTAATGAGATATAAAGGCCAGGTTCATTCCCAACCTATGCTGCAGTACCTGATCGCAACTGGATTGGACAAGTGAAGAGAATAAAATTATCCTATATTGCAGCTCTTGGTCTCCTATTGGAGGTCCCTCAAAGATGATGAGAAGTTAAGATAGAATTAGCAGTGAAAGATCATTTCAACTGGTCAGTGCGATGGTAATGGGAGGGCACAAAGTTAAGATAAAGAATTAAAGAGGAGGTGATAAAAAGGTTCTTTAGCAGAAGGTTAGGATATGGAATTCTCTGCCACAAACCATTGTTGAAGCAGAAACCATGAGTATTTTTAAAGGGGAAACTAGGTAACTGCTTGAAAAAGAGGAATATTAAAGCAAATGGAGAGTAAATAGGATTAGACCAATATGTGGGTAAAAAAAAGTTGGATGGACTTGATTTGCTGAATGACATGTTTCTGTGCATAACATTCAATTCATCGATGATCAAATGACCCACGGTGAAAAATGCAAGTGTGTGGACAGGATCAGGATTGAGTGTGGTGCCCCTCACAGTTAAATAGCCAGCTGAATGTCTATGACTAGGTTTGCACATGAAAACAGCAACTTGGGTGGCAAGCTGAGAGGTTGCCAGAAGCTATGAAAGCCTATCTCAGCACGAGGCAGCTCCTTCAAGAGAAGAGGGGAAAGGTGAGCAAAATGAGAAAAATAGGATCTATTGTGTGATTATACAGCCGAGGAGTATTCTGTTTCTCATGGTCGCCCTAAGTCCTGCTGAAACAAAAATATGAACTTGAAACCCATAGAACTGTTGGATCCCCATTTATTTTAGCCATATTTAAGCATTGATCTGCAAAACAAACATCCCTAGTCTGTTCCCCTGAGCGAAATGCAACGATGATAAGAAAGATCTCAATGATTCATCTTTAAGGAGCTGCACTAATATTGGTTTTGTTCATTTACACAAGTTCTATTAAAAATTACACTCTCTATTCAAATCTGGCCAAACCCAGCTGGACCATTCCCACTTTGAGTAACTGAAATTCCCAAAATTCTTCAAAATAAAGGGACTCATAAGCAACTTGTACATTTTCCTGTTTATGTATCACAGTCTTGCTACTAACCCTTAGACTACTGGCATTTTCAGGGATATTCATACTATGTTTTATTTTCTTTGATTTTTAGCCCATACACCAAGACACTGCGAAAGTGTTAATATTACAGTAATAAAGTTGACCCCTCTCTGTTTTTTCCCTAATTTTAACACTTTCATTTGACTTTATTTCCAACTGAAATACCATATTCTACTTATAAACCTTTATTTATTTATAAATAAAAATATTTTGTTACATTCTAAAATGTCTCCGGTTTCATTGGCTGAAATCTAGCTTTAAAGGTCAGTTTTTCATCCAATCAGCAGGATTGATTCTGAAAATTGACCCCGGCTCATGAGAAAGTCACAACCAAACCAGAAAACGCTGCTGCTGTTGAGTGATCTTGTTGATCGTTTTAACGAAGTGGGACTGACTGGATAGCTCTGTGAAGAGCTGGCATGGACTCGATAAGCCGAATGGCCTCCTTCTGTGCCGTAAATGACTCTAATGACGCTATAATTTGTGGCACTTGAAGGGTTAAAATGAATGTTGGGGAATGTCAAAGCAGAATGCTTTTAGTTCAGGAAAATTATAGACTCTCTGTAAATATGTCAATTTCATTGTTGGCATGGCGACACCCGGTAGGGGAGCGTCGCAGACCAGCTCTGGAGCAAATAGCAAAGATGAGGAGGAGAAGGTTGACTTCAAAACCTTGGCCTTTTAGGAACTCCAGGACCGGGCTGGTTCAAAGCCGCACTCCCACTGTTTGTTATGGAACTGCTCCAGGATGCCTGGAGGTCCTACTTATTCATGATATTACCCAGACAGACAAGTAGGGAGGGAGACACTACTCGAAGCTCTCCATGCCATCAATAAAATTAACATTTTTACTAACACATCAAATAAATTTATGGGCAACCTGTTATTTTCGGCCTCAATAATATGGAGTACTTTGAGCTGCAAGTATGTTAGACCTTTCTTCCCCTTGTGTTTTAACATTGGCAACAGAACAAAATAAATTTAGCTTTTTAACTCTGTTTCGCACTCCATAGATGCTGCCAGACCTGCTGAGTATTTCCAGCATTTCCGGCTCTTATTTCAGACTTCTAGCATCTGCAGTGTTTTGCTTTTGTGTTAAAATAAATTTGGCCTCAATTGTTGTTATAAATCTCCTTGCATTAAACTCTGAACAACCAATCTATTCCGTGCTATGTCAACAATTCCAATTGAATCAACCAATGAAGCACTCGAGCTTGTGCCATTTCAATCTCTTGGGAAGCAGATTAGTTTGATCACAAGATAGTTAAGAAGGTGGAATACAAAATTGATCAGGATGAAATAATTACAGAATTTTCATCCTGCAAAGAACTTTTGTCAAATTTGAATATAAGTTTGAAGGAAAAAGGCTGTGATACATTACATTTTAAAAAAAATTAACATTAAATCTAGCACCCCCCTTTAAGAGAGCAAAATGGATACCTGTGAATGTAATTTCAATGAGGACATCAGGTGGCCTCATAAGCTGCAATAGTGATACTTGAGTCTTACAACCAGTGTCTGAACCTTTAGTTGAGAAACCATTTTTGCATTCATTCCCAACTATCTATCGTTTTCTACATTATACCAGCACGTCCCGTAGTACTACTCACAGTAAGGTAGGGGGGAGTAATTGGCTAGTGCCTGACTATAGATGGGAAATGGGCAGTGTGACTGGAAGGCCTGCCAGAAGAGATTGGCCCAAGGATCCTGAAATTTTTCCTTGGGCCTCATTACCATGACACTGGTGAGCTACAGGCGGCAATCATGTTTCCCAATGTGGTTTGCCGGTCATAGAAAGTTTAAGGCACAGACTGCCCTCTCAAGTAAATGTAAAAGATCCCACGGCATCTCTGAGCAAGAGCAGTGCCTTCTCCCAGTGTCCTGGCCAGCACTCATCTCACAACCAACATCACCAAAAACAGATTTATTTCATTGCTGTTTGTGGCGCCTTGTTGTGTGCAAATTGGCTGTTGTGTTTCCTCCATTACAACAGTGACTACACTTAAAAGGTGCTTGATTGGCTGTAACGTGCTGTGAGACATCTTGAGGTTGTGAAAGGTGCTATATGAATGCAAGCTCTTTTCTTTTTTATATGCAGGGGCCTGACAGAGTTTTAGGGCAGCTGCCAAGGAATATTACCTGTGGCAAAATTAGAATTGGACATATTTCAGACACCCTTGGGGTGTGAGACACAACTCCATGAAAATGGTCATTTTTGCCCCCACTTAGCACTCGGAAAACGGGTAAAACAGGGTCCAATTTCTCCTCCAATGATTTTTTATAGAATTTGAAGACTATTCTAGTTATCACACTATATCTTTTTTGTGGTCAGTTGATGTATGGATACTTCAATGGCAATAATTTCAAATTACCTTTCCCTGACAGTTCTGTAATTCTGCAACTCTTTCCTATTTGAAAAGAACCTGTGACTCTCCCAATGAAAAGAATTATAAATTTATAGTAAAAGAGACTGGTCTAGAAATTGAGTCATTAGTGCACATTTAGCAGTGCTATATGAATGCCCTTAGAGTTCTCAAATGATGTGAGGTGAATTGCGCAGGACGCCATATTGGTGCAGGCATTAGCAAGCACGCAGTGAACCTCCACTGGAAGTATGCAGAGCGGACAATGCTGATTTGAAATAAAAACAAGAAATGCTGGAACCACTCAGCAGGTCTGGCAGCATCTGTGGAAAGAGAAGCAGAGTTAACGTTTCGGGTCAGTGACCCTTCTTCGGAACTGATTTGAAGCCAGCACAGTGCCAGTTTCGAGCTCATTGCTCCAGCCACCCTCTATTAAACTTGCTCAGCTGAACACATGTTCAGCAGCAAGTGGGACCCCACCAGCACTATTTAAAGGGATCATTAACTACATACAGGTTAGCTACTGGTTGACTTCTCTGGCTATTGCTACAATTCTATGAGTGATGCTTTCTATACTTGTTTCAAGTTGCAAAAGTCTACAGGGAGTGATGTGACATGTGCTGAAGGACTTCTTGCTGAACTCAAGGCTTCTGCACAAACCAGTTGCTCCCAGATACGGGTGCACTAGTAGGCATTCGGAGGTGCTGTCTTTCGGATGAGACACTAAACCAAGCTCCCATCTTCTTGCTCAGGTGGACGTTAAAGTTCTCATGGCACTATTTCGAGGGGCGTTATCCCTGCTGTCCTGGCCAATATTTATCCCTAAATCAACATCAGAAAAAAAACAGATTACCTGGTCATTATCACATTGCTGTTTGTGGGAACATGCTGTGTGCAAACTGGCTGCTGTATTTCCTACACTAAAGCAGTGACTACATTCAAAAATACTTCATTGGCTGTAAAGCGCTCTGAGATGTCTGATGGTCATAAAAAGAGCTATATAAACACAAGTCTTTCTTTCATTCACCTTGCAATGCAGCATGACTGGGAGAATGAGCAGAGGCCATGAAAAGTAGGACAAACTTTGTGAAAGAGGGAGGCGGAGGAGAAGAGAAGGGCTCTCAACAGAAGGACGCAGATATCATGGAATTGCAATTAACGGGGGTTTTTGGGGACTGTTCAATTTAGCCCCCCAATGTCTTGCAGCCAGTGGGACATTTAAAAAATTAGCTATAAAGAGCCACAATAACTTTACTGTGTTTTCTGTTCTCTTTCTTTGATTTTACTTGAATACTTTAATTAACTTGTGAACTTTGGCAGTATTTTAAGGCTGGCTTGAGCAATTGCTATTTAAAATAACAGAAGCTCACCAGACCCATCCAATATCCTTTGTTCTGCGGCTGTCAGAAAGCCCAGAGAAATTCGGTCTCTTTAGCCTAGCCAGTTTGTTTTACGCTTTCATTTCATAGTATTTGTGATATTGTTACAGTCACAAATGTATTCTAATAAAGTTACTGGAGCATCAGGACAAGTTTTATTACTGTAATATTAATCTTAAACTACAAACAGATGCAATAAAAACTTTAGTTAATGAGAATTATAGATACTTCAGCCCATTTTCTAATTTTTCCACATTCTACCTTTTAATTTTATTAACTTTAACTTTTTATAAAATTAACACATATTCTAACATTTCTACAACATACTTTTCAGATGGGACCAACTAGCATCTAATTTGCTGATAATCAGTTTTCAGGCATTCCAGTTGCATTAAAGACATGTAGAGTGGAATTTTCAATTCTCAGTCCATGTTGAAACAGTGAAACGTGTAGCAGTTCGGGAAACCTTTGACAGCTGCAGTGGGCTTTGCCACAGCTCTTTAATTGAGCATGGTGTAGCATCCCGCTTCCAGGTTCCCCGGTTAGCCAGGGAGGGCCGGTGGGATCATGTGCCAAATCTGTCAAAGGAAGGATTTTTAATTAAAGGGACCCTGCCCTGGGTTAGAAAGGCTCAACTGCACATGGATTCTTGAGGCTGCGGCAACTACAGGAATGGAGAGGAGATCCAGGAAGACTGCTCCCCGGGTCATTTACTTATTTAGAGGTCCTACTGTACAATCTGAGGGAGTGCAATGAGGTGATCTTTCCCAAGCATGGAAGAGGCCAGCCTTTCAAACCAAGCAGGCGTGCATAGAAGAGGCCTAGGAAGTCAACAGCAGAAGTGTGGTTCCTCCAACCTGGTACCAAGAGGATCCAGGTCCTCAGGAGGGCATGACAGGTGAGTGGCATAACACTTTCAGGCGCCAAGACCCACACTCTAACTTGCCCAGCATTCTCCTGCACAGCACTCCTCAGGTCAACATACCTTGCAGCTCTACTCATTCCTCTCTTTGCAGGCACCTCACATCCCCATCTGAACAGCCAAGACTCAAACTCACCCTCAGCCTATTGCCCTCTCACAGCCATGCCTCACGGTGACCCTCCACAAATTTTGTCCTTCCCTCCTATCCAGACAGGTCATTTTTAACACTCACACCTCTCGGATTTCTCTCCTTGCAGGAAAAGAGAGCACACAACCTCAAGGAGAGGCAGAGACCCGGGGTTGGGGTGGGGGGGGGGGTGCCGCGGGGTGGTGCTAAAATCTCAAAATCTGTTTCCTGACCCTAATTTACCTCCAACACACCCATTTCTGGCTTTACCTGAGGCTGGAAGTTGGGCGAGCGAACAGACCACTCCAAGGTGAATTGATAAGTCACCAGGACTGGACAGGATACTGAGGGAAGTAAGGGAGGAAACTGCAGAGGCACTGGCCATAACTTTCCAATCTTCCTTAGATACAGGGCTAGTGCCAGAGGATTGGAGATTTGCAAATGTTGCGGCTTTGTTCAAAAATCAGGATAAATCCAGCAACTACAGGCCCATCAGTTTAAGATCAGTCTTGGGAAAGCTTTTAGAAATAATAATCCAGGACAAAGTTAGCAGTTACTTGGGCAAGTGTGAATCAATTAAGTAAAGCCAGCACAGCTTTGTTAAAAGCAAATCACGTTTAACTAACTTGATTGAATTGTTTGATGAGGTAACAGAGAGGGTTGATGAGGGTAATGCGGTTAGTGTAGTATACATGGATTACGAAAATGTGTTTGATAAAGTGCCACATAATAGGCTTGTTAACAAATTGAAGCTTATGGAATAAAAGCATGGATATGAAGTTGGCCGCGTGACAGGAAACAGAGAGTGGTGGTGAATGTTTTTTTTTCCGACTGGAGGAAGGTATACAGGGGGTTTCGCCAGGGATCGGTACTAGGACCACTGCTTTTCTAGCTATATATTAATGATCTAGAGTTGGGTGTGCAGGGCACAATTTCAAAATTTGCAGATGTCACAAAACTTGGAAGTATTGTGAGCTGTGAGGAGGATAGTGATAAAGGACATAGGCAGGCTGGTGGAATGGGCAGACATGTAGCAGATGAAATTTAATGTTGTGAAGTGTGAAGTGATACATTTTGGTGGAAAAAAATGTGGAGAGGCAACATAAAGTAAAGGCTGCAATTCTAAAGGGGGTGCACGAACAGAGAGACCTGGGATGTATGTGCACAAATCGTTGAAGGTGGCATGGGAGGTTAAGAAAGCAGTTAAAAAGACATAAGGAATCCTGGGCTTTATAAATAGAGGCATAGAGTACAAAAGCAAGGAAGTTATGATGAACTTTTGTAGAACACTGGTTCGGCCTCAACTGGAATATTGTGTCCAATTCTGGGCAACGCACATTAGGAAGAATGTGAAGGCTTTAGAGAGGACTCAAAAGATATGAGAAAGTTTCTGGGCATGTGGAACTTCAGTTACATGGACAGTTTGGAGAAGCTGAGGCTGTTCTTCTTAAAGAGAAGGTTGAGAGGAGATTTGATAGAGGTGTTCAAAATCATGAGAGGTCGGGACAGAGTAGATCAAGACAAAATATTCCCATTGGCAGAAGGGTCGAGAACCAGAGGTCACCAATGTAAGGTGAATGCAAAGGAACCAACAGCAGCATGAGAAAAAATTTTATTTACGCAGTGAGTGGTTAGGTTCTGGAATGTGCTGTCTGAGAGTGTGGTAGTGGCAGATTCTGCATGGTTTTCAAAAAGAGAATTGAATAAGCACCTGAAGAGAAAACAATTACAAGGCCAAGAGGAAAGGGCTGGGGAGTGGGACTAGCTGATTTCCTCTTGCAGAGAGCCAGCATAGACATGATGGGCAGAATGGTCTCCTTTTGTGCTGTCATCGTTCTATGATTCTGTAAGGAGGCGGGTTGCAACATTAAATACGTACATGGGGCGATGGGGAATCAGCTCCCTGCCTGATTCTCCTTTCCCACCAATCCCAGCTCCATCCAAAAAGCAGACGGAATGGGAAAGGGGAATCTGCCCTCATATGCGTAGGAATGTCAGACAGAATTGGATTGAGCTCATCTCTGGTGGCATGTATGGTCAAATGGCCTTCTGATACTCATTCTCTGTGATCATACACAGAACATAGAACATAGAACATTACAGCGCAGTACAGGCCCTTCAGCCCTCGATGTTGCGCCGACCTGTGAAACCATCTGACCTACACTATTCCATTTTCATCCATATGTCTATCCAATGACCACTTAAATGCCCTTAAAGTTGGCGAGTCTACTACTGTTGCAGGCAGGGCGCTCCACGCCCCTACTACTCTCTGTGTAAAGAAACTACCTCTGACATCTGTCCTATATCTATCACCCCTCAACTTAAAGCTATGTCCCCTCGTGTTTGCCATCACCATCCGAGGAAAAAGGCTCTCACTATCCACCCTGTCCAACCCTCTGATTATCTTATATGTCTCAATTAAGTCACCTCTTCTCCTCCTTCTCTCTAACGAAAACAACCTCAAGTCCCTCAGCCTTTCCTCGTAAGACCTTCCCTCCATACCAGGCAACATCCTAGTAAATCTCCTCTGCACCTTTTCCAAAGCTTCCACATCCTTCCTATAATGCAGTGACCAGAACTGCACGCAATACTCCAGGTGCGGCCGCACCAGAGTTCTGCAGCATGACCTCGTGGCTCCTAAACTCGATCCCCCTACTAATAAAAGCTAACACACCATTATGCCTTCTTAACAGCTCTATTAACCTGGGTGGCAACTTTCAGGGATTTATGTACCTGGACACCAAGATCTCTCTGCTCATCTACACTACCAAGGATCTTCCCATTAGCCCAGTATTCTGCAATCCTGTTACTCCTTCCGAAGTGAATCACCTCACACTTTTCCGCATTAAACTCCATTTGCCATCTCTCAGCCCAGCTCTGCAGCCTATCTATGTCCCTCTGTAACCTACAACATCCTTCGGCACTATCCACAACTCCACCGACCTTTGTGTCATCCGCAAATTTACTAACCCACCCTTCTACACCCTCATCCAGGTCATTTATAAAAATGACAAACAGCAGTGGCCCCATGAAGATTGGCCACTGATAACCATACTTCAGCAACAAGCAGTACTCTGAGAAGAGGAGGAGAGAAGTACAAAGCAGCTTCACAGCAGACCTTTCAACTAGCTTTTATCAATGGGCAAATAAGACCTGCTGAGAAGACATGGGAGTTTTCCTCAGAAATCAGATTACAGTTATTAGCATTTAGGTTGCCTCAATCTCTGCAACTGTGCAGTAAATTTACACCAAGAGTGCAACTAAGAACATATAAGTAACAGTTCTTGTTCCGCTGTATAATAGGGCTGGCAGGAAGCAACATCTAACACCAAGTTTGTTAGATAAAGCACAGATGCCACAAGCTTCCAGAGAGCTGATGACTCATGGGAAGGTGCAGCCTCATACCAGAAAGGAAATAGTTACCATGGATGCTAAAAAAAAAGGTTGTTTATTAAAAACCTGCAATAGTATCTTGATGGCTAATGAGATCCTTGCAGTGTATCTCAGTAATAGGATTCCCAGAAGCCTCTATATCAATGTCAACATCAACATCCTATTTACCTGTGTTTCCTTAATATTGAATGAATTCTAACGGCACTGCCATATGAGGAGAACACCGCATAAGCCAAGCTTGGTATTTTCTTGAAAAGGCTTTATCATCCCAACAACAACCTACATTTGGAACAGCCACAAAAACATTCCAGCCTAGAACCTCAGCGGTGCCATGTCCATTTTTCGGGTGCTAAAGGGGCACCTTAGCCTCAAGCTGTATCACCACCTTCTCAACAGTGATTAGGGATGGGCAATAAATACAGGCCTTGCCAGCGACACCTATATCCCACGAATGAATTAAAGGAAAAACCTTTTCTCCCTGCTAAATTAGAAACCTGTCCACTTTTCCCAGGCCTGTGGATACAGGTTGTGAGGTAGGAGCAGGAGACAAATTATAGATTCTCACATCGGGGCAGTTTGCCAACATTTTCCCATCTCCAAGTGATCTTGCAGAAGCTGGTGTCTGACTGGCACCAGCTACCCACCCAGCAATAGCGGGCAGCCAATTCTTCTCAATTAAGCCCCATTTGTGGGTTAAAGTCTTGTCGCATCGGTTTCACCCCAACAGTGGACAGACCCCCCCCCCCCCCGTCCCCCCCAATGAGCCTAGCCGTTGCCTGGAGGCAGCCAACCGGTGGCAGGCCAGTCAGCCATCGATGCCTCCTTTAAATCCCCCCAACTCCCAGAGCCGCGGGGATCAGCGAGTTACAGCCATGTTCACAGCCATAATTCTTTAGAGGGCGTCTCCATCTTGAGGCGCCCTAATGGTCTCCTGCTTGCCTCAGCAGCGCCGACCTCTCCTGGTGGTGTTGCTGGCCAGACATCGCTACGGGCCCTCCTATTGGGCCTGCCAACTCCCTGGTCCGCCCACTGCCCTTAGTTGGACGGGGCTCCAGAATGTGGCCTCTTAATTGGCTTTCTCTGGGAAAATCATGAACAATGTCCTGCCACAGCCACCTCCAAGTTCCCAACCCGGAATTGAGGCCGACGCCAGGATCGCGACCCAACTGGGAAAATCCAACCCAATGTTTCAACTAATAGATGCCAGTCCATCACATAAATTAAGCCAAGGTGTGACATAAAGAGCAACAGTGATGTGAAATCACTCAGTAAGGCTTACTGATATTTTCCAGTTAAGGTACCATGAAAGCTAGCTCAGAAATGTAGCTTTAAATGTACAAGTTCCCAATACGAAGATGCATGTTTTCAGAAAGCCTAGACTCTACTGCTAAATCCGGATGGATGCCCTCCAACTTTTACCTGAAGTTTATGTTAAGTACATCATAACTTGCTGTCTTCAATCTACCCCCAACAGCACGCCTAAGGCCCAATCTCAGAAAAGTTCCTTCCATTGCACCAGGTTGACCCTTCCAATTCCCACACCAGCCATTCTTCTGTCCCATCTAGTTGCAATTGACAATTAAGGGAGTCTTGTGCTGTTGTCTCTCACACACTAGGAACCAGATTGAAACTGCCTGAACTCATTTCGCATCCACTACAGTCAGCAGAGACCTTCAACTCACCAGTCTGGATTGGATTCGGCCCTGAGGTGAAAGTGCAACAATATCCAATCAAAAATCATTATATTTTGAGTCTCAACTATCTTATGAAGATGAAAAAAAACTTCTCCTACAAGAATATTATTGTCTTGTACTGTTGTCTTTGTGCGCTATGGTCTTCCCTTCCCCAGTAGAATACTTCAGGCTAAAATACTCAGGATACAGCAGCATGATCTAGAATATTTAAAAGAGTTGTCAGAGCTTGAGAACATTTTAGGTAAGATGTTTGCTTCAGAACTGGTTATTGTAGAGCAAAGAGACTGGGTGAATAAAGGAGAATTTCCTGTTTCATTGTGGCACACCGCAGAGTTGCTGAAAGGAAGCTGAAGGTCACCATTGTGCAAACTAATGTTGTCACAAGCAGAAAAACATAATTTAAGGGAAGGAAGAGAAGACACTTTGGACTGAAAGCATTAGAAATTGCCCCTGAATTTTATAGCAGATACATCTCACTTTAATTATCTTATCGATATCCACCGTGATTTTCCTAGTAATAATTCTCAGCTTTAAAAATCTTACTTTGGCAACTAAGATCAGATAAATTTTGAACATCCCCTTAGCTACCAGGGCTGATCTCAGTTGTGAACCCTCTTGCTGCCTTCAACTTGCACTTTGCGCAGATTTAAATAAAATGGCTCCTGTATAATGAGCTTTGACCCCATGACCTTCCAGCTATGATGTGACTGTTTCCCGTGGACAGATTTTCACCCGTGTCACTATATATGAACTGTAATGAAGTTCTAAATAACTACTGCTTGTAAGTACTAATTTGTTACTGCTTGAACTTCAATAATTTTCAGACTCAGCAAAAACACTTAACTATTCAGATGTTAAAAATGTATACTACCACTTATAAATTAAAGCATTTTTTTAAGATAAAGGGGCAGCTCAGTAATGCAGGATGTTGGTCTAGAGGCAGAAAGGCCTCAAAGACTTGAAGGCTTCAAATTTTTAGGCCTTGGACTGAGAAAAATCATACTGTTATTAAAACAAATGAAGTGTTTTTCCATTTTCTTTGAACACTTTCATTTATTAACTATAAAAAATATTGGCTGATGGGAGCAAATGCCTGGTTGAGTGGATGGAGCAATTGGAGTCGAGAGGTTAGGTGATGAAACCTCCAGCAATATATCCAACCAGAGTTAGCAACAATAACAGGTAGTAACAATGGCAGATCCATGAGTGATAACCTCATTCCTACTCCAGTAGCCAGCAATTGGTGTGTAATAGAGACCAGAAAAATTACAGGTACAAAATTTCACCTTGACATTGAGCCATTGCACTGTTGTGCCTTACCAGAAGTCGCTTTTGCATTAAAAAAGTACTTGTATATTGTTCTCCATCATTATTGTTCACATTGAGTGGGTGAATGAAGGATTAAATCAGCTGTGCTAGAAAAAATATTAAAAGTTGCTTTTAATGTCAGCATGGCACAGTTGGTAGGTGCAAAGTCGTGGATTCAAATCTCACTCTAGGGCCGGAATTTTACAGCCCCCTCAAAGAGCCAGCTGGTGGCGGGGAGGGGGCTGAAAAATTGAGTGGGAGAAGAGAGGTGCTGTTCCCAATGCCTGCCTGCCTCTGCAGCAATTTTACGCGGGGTGGCGGTGAAAAACAGCCTGCCCGCCCCAGGCCAATCAAGGCCCTCAAGTGGCCAATTAACTGCCAGATAAGGGCCTCCTCCTGCCGCCACTGGCATTTTACCCGCAGCGGGTGGATGGCAAAGGCCCAAAGAACACCGCCAGGTAAAACCTGGTGACCTTCTTGCGGGCTGTGATGGGCCCCTCCTGATTGGGTAGCCTGTGCCCCATGGACAGCTGTCCCCGAAGCCCCAATCAACCCCCTTTGCCTCTCCAGGGCCTGGTCGATTGTCCCTGGTGAGGGCCCAAAAACTTACCTTCTTTCCGGGCCCGTTCTTCCTCTCCTCCTGAAGCTGAGTATAGTCCCAGCAGTGGCCACTGTTCCCGATGGCGCTGCTGGGACTAAGAGCTGCCAGCCCGCTGATTGGCCGTCAGAGCCATCAATTTGGGACTTCCTGCCTCAAGGAGGTGGAAGTCCCGCCCAAGGCCAAATAAGGGCCTGGGGAGCAAAAAATCCCAGCGTGGCTCCCCAGGCCCGGCGGAGGCAGGCTCACCCCCATCTTTTCGGCCGCTGGGCGGAACCTCCCGCCAAATGTCAAATTCTGGTTTAGGACTTGGACAGATGGTCGAGACTGACACACCAGTGTAGTGTTAAGCAAGAGCTGCATTATTGTGATGTTTTTCTTTGGATGAGAAGTTAAACCAACTCCCTCTTTGCATGTTGGACATTGAAGAGTTATTGGAACTAGGTGAAGAAGATACGGAATTTTCCTGGTGTCTTGGTCAACACTTTGCATTCAAACAACGCAAAAGAATGAGATTACTTGCTTTTCATCAACTAGAAATCCAATACATATAAAAAGAGGTTCCTGGCATCAGCCCTCTTTGAACCTGGTGGGCAGGATTTTCCAAGCCCTATGGCAACGGGCTGGGAGGTGGGAGGGCTGGTAATATGGTGGGGGAAGGCATTGGGAGGGGACCCGATGTCTTCTCTCCGCCATGACGTATTACCAGTGATGGGAACCCCAGTGGCACAACTGCCTGCTGGGCAGCCAAATAAGCCAATTAAGGGCCACTTTCCACCCCGCAGGCATTTTGCCCATGTCAAGAAGACCTGCCACTACTTAGGGAGACCGTCAAGTAAACCCTGGTGGCCGCCCAGTGGGCCTTGGGGGGGGGTGGGGGGACGGTGGGGACGTGGATGGGGCTATCCTTAATGGCCGCTCCATGGCCCACAGAGGGGCACCCTGGTGGCAATGACCACCCTGTTTGGCCCCAGATTGGCCAAGGACACTTACCTTCTGTTCAACAGCGCTTCGGCATTGAGGCGCCCTCTCCTCCATGCTGCAGCCCCAGCAGTGGTCACCTGTAATGGTGGTGCTGCTGAGGCTGCCAAGCTGCTGGCCTTCTGATCGGGCTGGCAGCTCTGGGGGTGGTGAGGGAGGGCCGCCATCTTCAACTGGACAACGATCCCGGCGATGGCCTGTTAATTGACTGCCACCAGTAAAATGCCACTCCCCAGTCCCGGCGGCAGGACTTCTCACCATCTAACCAAATTTAGCCCTGTGTCTTTTTGTCCTATTCTCACAGTTTACTTTGAAGTAACTTTTTGCTCTACTTTTTCTGTTCACTCTCTTATATAAGATCACCTGTTATCACACTTTTCAAGACTGAAAGTTTCTCCAGTGTTTTCTCACACCTCAGTCCTATGATGCTGGGGATTAGTTTCATGACTCCAGGGCTTGAATGTTGATTGTTGACTAGAACTAGACACACTACTCAAGGCATGGTCTGACCGCAGCACTATTCAGTTTCAGCATGACTGTTTCTAACTTGCATTCAACTCTTTTGGCAATGGAGTTAAGAATTCTATTGATTGTTGCTCCACAGTTTGAAGTCGACTAAGATCCCTGGACTTCTTTCTATTTCATGTTTAGTTATTTCAGGAACATTCATGGAGTACTACTTAAGCCATCTATTGTTCCTTCCTGTGTGCCATACTGTACACTCATTGCACTTCAATGTAGTTCACAGTATATGAAACACTTTGACACATAATAAGATGCTGAATAAACACAAATATTTAGAGAAACTCTGATACACAGTAAAACATGTTGTTAACACACAATGTGCCTGGTGGAATGGGTCACTCTACTGGTAAAAGAGTAACAAACAGGATCCCCAGTCCTTCCTTGTAGCAGGTTATAGACGCTGTTGCAAATTGCAGGGGAAAGGGTCAAATATATGGTTGGAGTTGACTGCCAATATCTTCAAGGGCTCTTTAGCAGCACCTATCCCAATTATAAGAAAATGGACCACAGCCACTTTGCCTGAAGTACCCTCAGTCACTTCTCAGACAAAGGTAAAAATAAACTAGGGAGTATTTGGCTTCAGAAAGTGGAACCTTGCCTCCAGAGTTTGGGGCCTACTCAAAGGCCTCAAAAGGAATAAATTCTACAAAGTCCTTTTAAGGGTATAAAGGGTGGCAGTTACATAACAGTCTGGGAAATACTTGACATAGGAGTGCGCACATGGATTCACCAACAGCCTCTCTTCACCAGAAAACAGCTCAAGTGCAAAAATAGAGCAGCGTAACTGAGTTCCGGCCCAAATGCCAGCCGCAGACGGCTGATCCACCTGTTCTCCATCTTTTTTCTGGGCCAGAAATGTTGGGACCTACGTGTTTGTCAGAATTCAGTTGTACAGACTCTCAAAAATGAAACTAACTGGGCAAAACCCAATTTAATATGTTTACCCTGTAATTATACATTGGATTATTTTTCATCATTAGCTTCTATAAATACAAGTCATGCCATCAAATTTGAAGCAGGAAGCCACTCTATAGTAAGTATTAATTATTCTTGTGACTATATGGAACTCACAACTAATCTTACTGAAGTTTACTACATGTTACAAATTCTGCTATATTTGTCTTTGCCTAGTGGGAGACATAAACAACTACAATACAAGCCAGGAGCAGATATCTTCTTGAAGTCTGTGACTGTGCAATTATGAGCCTGCACCATGATTTGTATATTAAGCCTTAATTTCACTGTATTAGTAACATCACTGTTTGAAGTACACATAAATTATAATTAGAGACATGGTTACCTTTGTGCTCTGAAAGTTAAAAGCAGTTAGAAATGTCAAAATAGAAGTTCATTTTCTGAATACTCACATCTTTTCTATGTGTTCCTTATGATATCATTATGCAATGTACTTTACACCATGCTCTAATGTAGGAAAAGGATAGAGAGAAAAGCAAAAGCAAACTTTTGTGGACCTGTATCCACATTTCACTAGGCTTATGGAGAATATTTTCTTTGTACTGTAGGAAGCTTTGTACTCAAGGGTGGCCTCTGCTATACTAAGGGACAGCCTCTAAATTAATTTCTGGATGACGTTAGTGTCTACTATTGTTTGAGAACTGTTAATCCATGACAGAAAGACTCTGTTACTTCACTCAGCACTAAATCAGAGAGTTCAAATACCATTATACAGAATGTGTAGGCTCAAGGATAAATACAAAATTGACATTTGCTTTAGGACATTGCAGCACATTCACACTGCAAGCTGGGAAGACATGGCTTTCTATCTAAAGGATGGTTGAAGGAGGGAGAGTTTTAAACAAACCACAACTCCAGACAGACTAAGGAGATGAGTAAGGAACAGATGCTTGAGGAACTGTGATGCCAACACTGAAGGGAATAGATGCTTGATAGTGATTTCATTTAGTTCGGTTTTGAAATTTAGCAAATGCTCCCGGGGATTCAGTCTCAGGGTATCATTGCACTAGATCTATTGTGGCTTCCATTTTAAATAACTCCGGTCCCCAATCATTTAATTTTCCAATTCCAAAATTTTGACCATTACTCCACAATAAATTTCAGCTAAATATTCAGGAAGTGAATTTGGTAGATTTCAATTGGAATAGAAGCCTTCGCTGACATTCATAGTTAGGTATGCTGCCAATCTTGGACGAGTCAAGTATAGAAGCAAACTACAGCATGATTCTGGGTAAGAGAACTGCTCTCCGTCCGCACTCCCCCCACAACCCTTTGCAATAACAATCTGAATTTAATGAATTTCAAAACCTGCCAAAATGAAATCACATTCAAGCAGCCACAATCCTCTTCAGTTCTCTAGGCTTCTACTCTTTATTAATCTCATTACTTTATCAGTTGTGCTTTTATCTTCAACCATAGCGCTACAAATGGGTCAAACCCAGAGTTGTACGGATGGTATTTGTAAGAGTGGAGGTGACACAAATGGGGAGAGAGAAAAAAAGAGGAATGAAATTGAAAAATAATTCATTATATACCAAGACAAGAAAAACATAACATGACTTGTTTTTACGGCCAGTTTTTAGCCTGCCCTGCGGCACCATTGGGTATGGATAGAAGAATGATTCAATCTGATTGAAATCTAACATAAAAGATGTCAGTATTAATAAGTAAGAACAATTCACAGTGGTTAATGATTATGTGGACAGCAGAATGCATTCTAAACCTTTGGCCAGTGAAAATGAAAATCTAAAGAATCTTGCTAAATGCAAGACTAGCTTTAATGGAAATGAAAATGGGGAGAAGTGTTTGACAGGTGATTGAGCAGATATTGCCCAGGTTACACTATCTTCCAAAGTCAAAATTACCCACATGTTTGTAAAGGAAATGGAACCAACTCCAGCAAATGGGCAATTTGCTTACTTCCTCCCCACCACTTAGCAGATATATTCATTGTCGATGCTGAACACAGATAATTTTTCTTGACTAAAATTTCATATTCAAAAATCACATCCTATTAGTTGTTGAAAGTGCTATTCTGTAACAGAAAGTTGCTTCATCTTCAGCTTCCATTCTTTAACTGCAGTACACCTGTCATTGTTACCTTTTGCCTAGGCCCAGCATTCAAGTACTGTTACAATTTCTGAAGATCTCCACTCACCTTCTAAAACGATGTCCTTCAGTTTCTCCACTGTTTCAGCAAACCTAGCCACATCAAATAGCAACTGTGTGATCTCCTCCACCTCAGGTCCTTCATAGCTTTCTGAATTGGTACTGTATACTGGAGTGGCTTTATAACCTTTGCTGTATCCCCATGTTCCACAGCCTGCTACCGAGAAACTAGCAGCACTGGAGTGCCTGCTCAGGGTGGTTGGCCTCTTGAGAGTGTTGACAGCACTCGGGCTACTACTGAGCTTTGTAATAGAGGCGTTCCCAGCAGATAGTTCAGGTAAGGTGCCGGTCTGCAAGGCAGGTATCTCAATAGCATCCTTACGAGGCAGCTCCTAAAAATGTAATAGGAAAGAATCATAAACCATGATAACTGGAAGACTGGAAAGCAATTATGCAGAAACAAGGACAATTGGGAGGCATGTTTTGATGTAAACCTACACTCCCCACTCTGCATTCCTCTCTTTATCTGGAAAATTCACATTACTGCAGTTTCCCATCTGCACTTCCATCTCCACTTCCCTGCTGCTATTAATGACAGAACACTAAGCATTCAGTGTATAAGAAATTAGATTAATGACACAAATGAATGCACAATAATAGTTCCCCTGCTTCCAGCAGTACAGGAAACTATCAAGAGAAGTTCTGTTCCCATGCCATCTGGAGGTATGAAAATAGTGTGGCAGTGTCAATGACTACTATTGGAGGTGCCATCCACCATTTAGTTTGGCTGTGGATGCTCAGTCTGCCTGTACGGGCCAGTGGCCCTGACACTTGTATTGCTGGAGTCTGCTTCACATTATAAACAGGGTGGTTTCCACAGCACTGGGAGCCAAAACTTTGAATAGAAACAGCCTTGTACATCATATAAACTTGTCGTGAATGTTACTCTTTACTTTAACTATGTTAGAAATCATTGAAAATACCAAAAAAAAAATGATAGGCGTTTTATTACCTACAATAAAGCAAATTCTTAAACCAATCTTTACATAATATCGAGTTTTCCTCTTGGATCTCTTTCTTAATCCTGAACTATGTCAACTAATAGACACAATCAGTTCCTAATTTTAACATATATAAAGCATAAGAACATAACAAAGGATGGAACAAAGCCATTGAGTTGTCAAGCTCATTTCTTCCACATACCATGGCAGGTCAGTCATCATAAATAGTTTGGCATTAGACACCTGAAGATCTTGCCATTTCACTCTCCCCTCTGCCAACTTCCCACAGCTGTCTGGCCATTTTCAAAGACCATGTACAAACTGTTCCATCACAGACACTATGCAACCCAGCTGATCTCCAGAGGAAATGCCATACCAAGTTTCTCCCCGTCCCTGAAGCTAAATCAAGCAGCTAACCTTTTAGCCTGTGTCACAGATGCCTGGTCTCAGCAGTTCAGGAGCCATCACTTTCAACTCAATTATCTCTATCTGCATTTTTCCTTATAATCCCCCCGATTCCATTCTGGACTAAATGTTTATCCAACTCATTCTCAGCAACACAGTATTAACTGTTTTAACTGGGACTAACTGTTCCACACTCTGTGGGGAAAATAAAACTCACAGCTATTTATTGAGACAGTGCTCAGGATCAGACCTGAATTTACTCGAGAAAAATAACACTTCTAAAACAAATATTTTTCAGCTCTTAAGCGAAATTTCTCAAGATCCATACCTAAGATACTATTTTAAACCCACAATTGGTGACACGACATCTCATCTTATATGTGAATATATAGTATTTAACTCTTAGTGTACTGTGGACTAGTTTACTTGTCTGACTATCTTCTGCTTCCATGTGTTTTGAAATGAATAAACCAATCTTTAGCTTTTAACTGGTTGGTAAATGGCCTCTCTGAGCCAATTAAAGCCCAATTTTTGGAAGATTGCTCCACTTCCAAAATAGATGCTGAGAGCCAAAAGGAGAAAAGATGAGGAAAGGATTCAAAATTATTTTAAAAAGGAAAATGGTTAGTATATAAAGATTAGTCTAGACTGAATATCAAATAATAAAATAATAGAAACCAGGTTTGCTGGTCAATCATCAACAGTGACCTGGCATGCCATAAAATAATAACAAATGGAAACAGAACACGGAGAAGAGAAAGACAGCCGTAGATTCATTTATTTTTAATTAAACTTGCTTAGTGTTTATTTTTGTCATTAAGGGTTAATATTAAAATAATAAAGCTACTCCTAGATATCAGTGGCTTCATTATTGTATATTTAAGTTTCAGCACCACGTGTGTGAACTAAAATACATTTTTTAAATAACCAGCTGAGAGCAACTGGAATTTTACTGGATGTGCCATCAGTTAAGGGGTTAATACAATGTGCGGAACTGAGTTAAGATGGGTTACATCTGATTTGAAGGGATGCAAAATAGATTCACATGAGCAAAGCCTGTATTTGCAGTTGGCAGTTAATTACCCAAACTAGACCCTCAGCCACTGCCAACAGTCTGCCAACAGGCAGAGCATATTAGTCTCATTCTCAAAGCTTAAAGAGCAATTGAAGCTTCTTGGCCTCTTTAATTTGTTAATATACAGTGTTTGTTAGAAAGAGAAACTGATAATTGGGATAACCATTCAGGATAGTTGGAGCCACTGCAAATCCTTAAACATAAGGCAGGGAAAGTGCAGTTTTATGTTATACTCCTGTGTTTGCACTAACTCAGTGAAACCTGTCTTAAACATCATTAATAAAACTTAAACTTGCACATTTTTGATAGAAGCTCACCTGAAAAAATGCAGCCATATAATGTTATGAAAAGGAGTAAATACAGATTATGGTACTTTTAATTTGCAGAATATTGAAACAAAATTAAGGCAACAAAAGACAATATTGTGTCAGACCCAGTGAGCCAATGAATCAAGATGAGCTTGTAGAGTAACAGATGACCTCAAATCAACCCCAAACATGCCCATACTACACATGCTTCACTGATGACTTCCAGATTCACACTTGTAAATCTTCAATTTGCAGACCTATTGTTAATAACTGACTCTTTGCAGTTACTTTATTCTAGAAATCCTCATCAAAATGCCAGATGATCCAAAATGACTTCTATTCCTTTCTTAAGGATATTTCCATGACATATAAGGTCTACTGGCTAATTACTGGCTAGGCCAGCATTTGTTGCCCATCCCTAATTGCCCTTGAGAAGGTTGTGGTGAGACGCCTTGTTGAACCGCTGCAATCCATCTGGTGCGGGTACTCCCACAGCGCTTAAGGAAGAGAGTTCCAGTATATTGATCCTGCGACAGTGAAGGAACGGTGATAGAATTCCAAGTCAGGATGGTGTGTGGCTTGCAGGGGAACTTGCAGATGGTGTTCCCATGTGTCTGCTGCCCTTGTCCTTCTAGGTGGTAGAGGTCGCGGGTTTGGGAGGTGCCAACTAACGAGCCGTGGTGAGTTGCTGCAGTGCATCTTGTAGATGGTACACACTGCTGCTACTGTGCATCGGTGGTGGAGGGAGTGAATGTTTAAATTGGTGGATGGAGTGCCAATTAAGCGGACTGCTTTGTCCTCAATGGTGTTGAGCTTCTTGAGTGTTCGTGGAGCTGCACTCATATAGGCAAGTGGAGAGTATTCCATCACAATCCTGATTTGTGCCTTGTAGGACAGGCTCTGGGGAGAGAGGAGGTGCGTTACTCGCCTCAGAATTCCCAGTCTCTGTAGTTCTTGTAGCCACAGTATTTATATGGCTGATCCAGTTCAGTTTCTGGTCAATGTTAACCCCTCAGGATTTTGATAGTGGGGGATTCAGTGATGGTAATGCTATTGAATGTCATGGGGAAATGGTTAGATTCTCTCATATTGGAGACGGTCATTGCTTGCATGCTTGTGGTGCGAATGTTACTTGCCATTTATCAGCCTAAGCCTGAATGTTGTCCAGGTCTTGCTGCATATGGACACGGACTGCTTCAGTATCTGAGGAGTTGCGAATGGTACTGAACAGTGTGCAATCATCAGCGAACATCCCAACTTCTGACCTTATGTTGGAGGGAAGGTAATTGATGAAGCAGTTGAAGATGGTTGTGCCTAGGACACTACCCTGAAGAACTCCTGTAGCGATGTCCTGGGACTGAGATGATTGGTCTCCAACATGTTGGATATTTGAAATTTATCTTCAATGCCAGTAATTGCCATGTCTATTAGGGGGTCTCCAAGTTTCAAATGCTTACCCAATAAGTGAATATTTCTATTACTGGCTCTCAAACCTTAATCTCCCAGCTTTTAGGTAGAAAATTTGTAAATGAGAGCTTCCGCTTTTCCAATTTTCCTCCTGCCTCTCTTGAGAACGTTGACTCATGCTGGCGAATGATTCCATGTGTGCCAACAACCTCTGGCTGCTCTCGCAAATGACCTCTTTGCGTATGAATGCCAGCAGCCAATTAAACCCATCAGAGGGGCATCAGAGCAGAGCCCAATCCTGTCCTCACCCACTGTCCACACAAAAAGGGTCATTAGAGAATAATCAAGACCATAACCTATTTTCTCCCTCCCTAGTCTGTAGTCATTGGGCCCAATTTTGACGCACCTTTTGTTACCTCAATTAAGATCAGCTAACTTAGCACAGAGAGATTGAACATGGAATCTTTCTGATCTGTTTGACTCAGAACCACAGCTAATGATTCTCTTACCCACCGAACCATTGGAGAGCTACAGATCCTATTTTCTTACAGCGATTGTATTGAACCTTACACCCAGTTACATTTCATCATCACTTTCTCATTGCCGTGTGTGCTATGTATTTTTGTATTTTCATACTCGTGGGTTGGCAGCTGTGGTAATGTTTTTTCATATTTCCACAGTTGTAATGTTGCAATGGCTTAGTGACGGTTTTCTCCACTTCTCCTGTTTTCAAAAGTGTAGGCAAATGTTTTAAAATATAATTTTTGAAAGCAAACAGAGACGCAAAGTCTGACAGTCTGAATATTTGCTGCCTGGGGATATCTAACACATCATTGTCTGAAACACAATTTTTACTCCCACTCGTGACACTGAGTATCGGACCCCTACTACATCAGCACCAGTTGTCCAGTTCATCTCAAACATAGACACAGAAAGCATACTTCACAAAGAATAGCTTCCAATTATCCACATTGTATATAGTACATTAATATAAGTTAATGATTTTTAATTTCTGATATCGGCTCAATATTGCTGAATCTATAGCAGAGGTGTTGCAATGCAATACCAGCACAGTGCAGGCTACACTGCTTAAAGAAGTCTCATGCGAGCAATCTTTATGATTAAATTTGCTCTTTGAATGGACTTTTCTCTGTTTTGTTTTTTATAATATTGAATTGCCTTTAAAAGAGAATGATACCCAGAAGAGAAACATTTTAAATACAGCTGCAAGCTCTTCTAGCACTGAACTTTTCGGACTGCAATGTGTCACTGGGACTAGCATCCAGGAATGGGAGGTTTTCTGATCCCTGTCCAACATCAGAAGAGTCAGTCGCAGATGCACCAACTACATACATTACCCAAGCATCTCCTTTTTGTGCTTCAGACTGGATGTGGTTGCCATTAGATGGTTGCTTTGCCAGTATGGTCATCTAAGTAACATTCGCACCACACAAGTGCCAGGCAATGACCATTTCCAACAAAATAGAATCTAACCATCTAACCATCTAACCTTGACGTTCAATGGCATTACCATCGCTGAATCCCCCACTATCAACATCCTAGGGGTTACCATTGACCAGAAACAAAATTGGACCAACCATATAAATGCTGTGACTACAAGAGCAGGCCAGAGCCTAGGAATTCTGTGGCAGCCAACTTCCTGACTCTCCAAAGTCTGTCCAACATCTACAAGGCACAAGTCCGAAGTGTGATGGAACACTCTCCACTTGCCTGGATGTGTGCAGTTCCAACAACACTCAAGAAGCTCAACACCATCCGGAACAAAGCAATCTGCTTAATTAGCACCTCATCCACCACTGTAAACATTCACTCCCTCCACCACTGACACACAATGGCAGCGGATGCACTGCAGCAACTCGCCAAGGCACCTTCAACAGCACCTTCCAAATCTATGACTTCTACCACCTAGAAGGACAAGGGCAGCAGATGTATGGGAACGCCACCACCTGCAAGTTTCCCTCCAAGACACACTCCATTCTGATTTGGAACTATATTGTCATTCCTTCACTGTCACAGGGTCAAAAACCTAGAACTCCCTTCCTAACAGCTGTGGGCGTTCCAACAACAGATGGTCCAGGAAGGCAGCTCATCATCACCTTCTCAAAAGCAATTAGGGATGGGCAACAAATGCTCACATCCCATGAACAAAAAAAAATCTCAGGCAAAATAGATCATAAATATATTTTTTGTGGGAAGAGACTATTAATTGAAAGTGTTTATCCCAGAGAATGGTTCTGTTTGAAAATCCAAATCAATTTCACATCTATAGAGGACAAAGTTTTAGATTACAGCAGGTGGTGAAAATATGAATCACTCATAACAGTAATTCCTCCTAAGAAAGCATTTCTGTTGGAAAATTCCACTCATCTTTAAATGTAATTTCTTTATCATCTCATGATAAGGACAGTGAAGTGGCAAACAGTTTATTCCCTTAAAAGGTGTCAACTGTGCTTCTGTGTGATGTAGATTTATCAAACCCAGTATACTTGAGAGATCTCAATTTCCTGTCTTAGTGCACCTTGCTGTCACATTGGCTTTTTGAACTTCATTTCATTACGAACATACAAATTAGGAGCAGGAATAGGCCACTTGGCTCTTCAAACCTGCTCTGCCATTCAATAAGTTCTCGGCTGAACTGATTACTCCATATTTCCACTAACTCCCGATAACCTTCCACCCCCTTGCTTATCAAGAATCTATCTACCTCTGCCTTAAAAATATTCAAAGACTCTGCTTCCACCGCCTTTTGAGGAAGAGAATTCCAAAACCTCACGACCCTCTGAGAGAAAAAATTTCTTCTCATCTCCTTCTTAAATGGGCGACCCCTTATTTTTAAACAGTGACCCCCTAGTTCTAGATTCTCCCACAAGGGGAAACATCCTTCCCACATCCATCCTGTCAAGACCCCTCAGGATCTTATATGTTTCAATTCAAGTTGCCACTTACTTTTCTAAATTCCAGCGGATACAAGCCTAGTCTGTCCAATATTTCCTTGTAAGACAGCCCACCCATTCCAGGTATTGGTACAGTAAATGTTCTCTGTACTGCCTCCAATGCATTTACATCCTTCCTTAAATAAGGAGACCAGTACTGTACACAGTACTCCAGATGTAGTCTCACCAGTGCCTTATATAGCTGAAGCATAACCTCCCTACTTTGTATTCAATTCTTCTCGCAGTAAACAATAACATTTTATTAGCTTTCCCCCTACACCGTAGGCTTTTATTTTCTGCAATAACCTTTGATATGGCACCTTATCAAATGCCTTCTGGAAATCTAAGTACAATACATCTACCGGTTCCCCTTTATCTGCAGCACATGTAACTCTCTCAAAGAACTCCAATAAATTGATTAAACATGATTTCCCTTTCACAAAACCATGTTGACTCTGCCTGATTACCTTGAATTTTTCTAACTAGCCTGCTATAATATCTTTAATAATAGTTTCTAACATTTTCCCTAAGACAGATGTTAAGCTAACTGGCCTGTAGTTTCCAGCTTTTTGTCTCCCTCCCTTTTTGAATAAAGGAGTTCCATTCGCTATTTTCCAATCTAATGGAACCTTCCCCGAATCTAGGGAATTTTGGAAAATTAAAACTAACGTATCAACTATCTCACTAGCCACTTCTTTTAACACCCTGGGATGAAGCCCATCAGGACTCGGGGATTTGTTAGCCCGCAGCTCCAACAATTTGTTCAGTACCACTTCCCTTTATGATTTCTCATCTCTGCCCAAACTGCTTCTACATCCTGGTCTCCTGAACTTAGGTCATCCCTCTCTATTGCACTAATACCATCATTAATTAACAGAGCTACCCCTCGACCTTTACCTAGCTTCCTGTCCTTCCTAAATGCCAACTATCTCTCAATATTCAGGTGATTGTAATTTTCTTGAGTTCCTCCCTCCCTTCTATTTCCTGACTTATAGCTAATACTGGGATGTTACTTCTTTGCTCAATAGAAGACCAATACAAAATATCTGTTCAATTCATCTGCCAACTCCTTATTATCCATTATTAATTCCCCAGACCCACTTTTTATAGGACCAACGCTCACTTTGTTAACTCTTTTCTTTTTTAAATATCTATAGAAACTCTTACTATCTGTCTTTATATTTCTAGCTAGCTTTCTCTCGTACTCTAATTTTACCTTCCTTATCAATCTTTTAGTCATTCTTTGCTTTTTTTATATTCTGTCCAATCTTCTGGTCTGCCTCCCATCTTTGTGCAATTATTATGCAATTAAAGTTTAATACTATCTTTAACTGTTTTAGTTAACCACGGATGGTGGGTCCCACCCTTGGAATTTTTCTTTCTCGTTGAAATGTATCTATTCTGTGTATTCTGAAATATCCCCTTAAATATCTGCCAATGCATCTCTATTGACCTATCCCTTAACCTTATTTGCCAGTTCACTTTAGCTAGCTCTGCTTTCATGTCCTCATAATTGCCCTTATTTAAGTTTGAAATACTAGTCTTGGGACCCACTCTTCTCTCCCTCAAACTGAATGTAAAATTAAATCATATTATGATCGCTGTTACCTAGGGGCACCTTAACTATGAGGTCATTATTTAAGCCTATCTCATTGCACAATACCAGGTCTGGTATAGCCAGCTCTCTGGTTGGCTCGAGAACGTATTGTTCCAAGAAATTATCCCGAAAACATTCTATCTACTCCTCATCTCAGCTACCTCTGCCCATCTGATTTTTCCAGTCTATATGTAGGTTAAAATCCCCCATAATTATCGCTGTACCTTTCTGACAAGCTGCCATTATTTCTTCCTTTATACCCCGTCCTACAGTGTGATTAATGTTAGGTGGCCTGTACACCACTCCCACAAGTGACTTCTTGCCTTTATGATTTCTCATCTCTGCCCAAACTGCTTCTACATCCTGGTCTCCTGAACTTAGGTCATCCTTCTCTATTGCACTAATACCATCATTAATTAACAGAGCTACCCCTCGACCTTTACCTAGCTTCCTGTCCTTCCTAAATGCCAACTACCTCTCAATATTCAGGTCCCAATCTATGTCGTCTTGCAACCAATCGTAATGGCTATCAGATCGTACTTATTTATTTCTATTTGCACTCTCAGTTCATCTGTTTTGTTTCGAATGCTATGTGCATTCAGATAGAAAGTCAGTAATTTTGTCCTGTTATTATTTTTGTAACCTCTAGCCTTATCTGTTGATTTACTCTGAAATTTATACGCTCTGCACCTTCCTGTCACAGTCTGTTTATCATTTCCCATATTAATACCTTTCACTCTTGCCTTGTTTCTACTCCTTGATTTACCATATCTTCCCAAATTTGATTCCTTGCCCCCACTATTCAGTTTAAAACCCTCTCTACTTCCCTAGTTATGCGGCTTGCTTGAACACCAGCCCCAGCACGGTTCAGGTGTAGACTGTCCCAATGGTACAGCCATCACTTTCCCCAGTACTGGTACCAGTGCCCAATGAACCGGAACCCACTTCTACCAAACCAGTCTTTGAGCCACGCATTCATTTCTCTAAGCTTATTTGCCCTATGCCAATTTGCATGTGTCTCAGGTAATAATTCAAAGATTATTACCTTTGAGGTTCTGTTTCTTAATTTGGTGCCTAGTTCCTCATACTGACTATGCAGAACCTCTTTCCTTGTCCTGCCTATGTCACTGGTACCTACATGGACCACGACAACTGGATCCTCCCCCTCCCACTGTAAGTTCCTCTCTCCAGCCCTGAGCAGATGTCCCGAACCCTGGCACCAGGCAACACAGCCGTCTGGACTCTTGTTCTTTGCCGCAGAGAACAGTGTCAATCCGCTAACTGTATTGTCCCCTACTACCACTATATTCCTTTTTTCTCCCTCCACTTGAATGATCAGTTTGCTCATCCACCCTGCAGCCCCCACTCTCATCCAAACAAGCTGAATCTCAAACCTGTTGGACAATTGCAAAGGCTGAGGCTCCAGCACTCCTACCCTCTGCGTCCCCTTACCTGCCTCAGCTGCAGCCACACTCTCCTGTCCCTGACCACTGACCAAATCAGAAGACCCTATCCTAAAGGGTGTGACCGCCACCTGGTACAAAATGCCCAGGTAACTTTCCCCCTCCCTGATATGTCGCAATGTCTGCAGCTCGGACTCCAGTTCAATGACTCTGAACCAAAGCTCTTCGAGCCGCAAACACTGCAGACATGTTTGCCCTGGATCACACGGGCATCCAGGAACTCCCACATGCTGCAGCCATGATATATCACCTATCCTGCCATCCTTAATGTGTTTTAATTAACTACTTAATTATTTTATTCAATTATTTATTTTATTTTTATTTTTTATATGTATTTTACTTCAGTTGCACATCACAAGATTACTGTTGGGTATAATGACACATATAAACCTCCAAAACTTGCAACAACTTCAAAAAATTACAAAGCCCACATATAGTTAACAACTGAAGATCAGCCCTTTTTTATAAACCTATAAAAAAAGCGGGGCTAAAGTGTGGTGAGTCGAAGAGACTTAGCAGTTGGCAGGAAAAAAGACAGCGGCGCAAGGGGAGAGCCAACTGTGTAACAGCCCCAACAAACAAATTTTTCTGCAGCACCTGTGGAAGAGCCTGTCACTCTAGAATTGGCCTTTATAGCCACTCCAGGCGCTGCTCCACACACCACTGACCACCTCCAGGCGCTTACCCATTGTCTCTCGAGATAAGGAGGCCCAAGAAAAAATAAATAAATAAAAATAAAAACAAGTTACTACATTGACGTTGCAATTAAGGCTGTAAGTATGGCCTATATTCCTTCATTTGTAATCGAGGAAAAATTCAAATGTTGAAGGCACTAAATTACTGTTGCATTTCTGAGGGAGAGGCCAGGAGGCAAGTTCTCTTGGGAAGTTTGAGGCAGCAATTTTCAGCGACTCCCTCAGGCACTAAAGAGCCTCTGAGGTGGCCAAAATATGGTCTTCAACTAATATACAGGTTTAGGCCACATTTCGTGCAATACGCCGTCTTGGTAAAGGAGTTGAAGCTTGCCCTAAGAATGGCGATGCGAAGGATTGTTAAAGGGCTGATTGACATTTAAGTTGCCTGCTCGCACTCATCAACAAGGCTGCACGGCATTTTGGTGGACAGCACTTCAACTAACACCCTCTCCCAGCAGTGACTAGCTGATTGGCAGAAAACAAGATATTGCTGAGAATTTCGAGCATTACTTAAAAATATATCACCTTTTATTGTTCATTTGCAGCTGGAGGTTTGAAGAGGACTTTTGAAATCATCAGGTGTCTTTCTGGGATATTTTGTCAAGGCTTTATCAACGCTCTATCAACATCTGTTCCAGAAATTCTCTGAAGACCTCACCTAAAAGGAGTGAGCGCTGTGAGTCACCAGGAGAAAGGGAGTGATTGGTCAAGGGCATCCTGCTGCGGGTCCCCCTTGGTCTGCAGGGGGAATGGGGGGAGGACATGAGGCCAGACCGAGTAGCATCAGCCGCTGCAGGAGGGAGCGACAGGAGGGCAAAGTGAACTCTTTCCCTGCTGTGGGTAGAGGACATGCCTCTTCCTCTGGACCTCCTGAACCAGCACCCCCGGTATCGTTTGAGAACTCATGCTCCCTTTCACTCAGTCCCTGAGCCATCTTAAAAACATGTATGTCAACCAACACATGGCACATCTTCAGTGGAAGTGGGTGAATGGAGTGCTAAACCTGCAGGCGATTGTTTTAGTTCCTCCAGTCAAATTCAAATGATGGTAATCAGTAATTAGGACCAAATCTGTGTGCTAAAACCAGACTTTCAGTTCGGTCTGATTAGTACAGCAGTCGTTTAGCACCTGTTTACACCCTTTCACTAGAATAACCCCTGAATTTTTACAATAAAAATTGTGCATTCTGGTTCATATTAAGTGTCTATGTACTCTACAATTGATAGAAAGGGAAAATAAAGTAAAATTTGAAATTTAAAACAGGCAAACCAGATCATCCCAAAAGTTATCTTAACAATCTCTGGCATTGAAGAGTAGATGAAGGCCAAGACAATGAGGAAATGAAAGGAGAGGAAAATAGATAACAATGAAGAGGAACATCCAACACCCCCGCACCCGCGCCACCCCGCCTCAGTTCACGGAGGCACTCTATCCCATTCAGACCCAGTGCTCTATCCAACTTGCCATTCTTCCACATTCTGACACTCTCCTTCCAGGTCATACTGGCATTCTTCCTCCCCCAGTCCACACCTCCATTCAACCTGCTGCTATTCTTCCCCTCCAAACCAGTTCAAGCTGATGCACTCTTTCCATGCCCCATTCAAGGTTTCTTTCCATTCGCCCCAGTTCATGCTTTCACTCTCCCTACCTATTCCCTCTCAGTTAATGATGATGGTCTTCTACCTCCAAAACCCCAAAATGTCACTCCCAGTTTCTCTCCTCTCCCTACCCCCTACCTCAAGCACCATTCCTAGCTTCAGCCCTTCCCTCTCTTCATTTCTCTATTCCATCTCCCTTCTTCTAGGAGTTTCTCCCTCTCTTCATCTTCTCTTCATTGCTATCTGTTTCCTCCTTCCCTCTCCTCTTCACTGCCATCCATTTCCCTCACGTTTCACTTCCACATTGCCTTGGCCCTTCATTGCCGTCCATTTTTTCTTCCTGTACTCTTCATTGCCATAGATCTCCCTTCTTCTCTTTCCCTTCAGTCCTACTCTGACCTGTCCTACTGCTAATAAAAGGGATTCTAGGCACTGCATACTGCCCTGTTCTTGTAGAAATTCTCTACAGTGGCCAGAATCACTCAAGCAGCAGGACATGAGGAACAGCAACTCACCAAGGCTCCTTTGACAGCAGCTTCCAAACTCGTGACCCCTACCACCTGGTAGCAGAAGAAGCATGGGAACACCACCACCTGCAAGTTCCCCTCCAAGTCACTCACCCTGACAGTTCCTTCACTGTCACTGGGTCAAAATCCTGGAACTCCCTTCCTAACAGCACTGTTGGTGCACCTACGCCCCAAGGACTGCAGCCGTTCAAGAAGGCAGCTCACCAACACCTTCTCAAGGGCAATTACGGATGGCCAATAAATGCTGACCTTGTCATCAACACTCACGAATAAAATTTTAAAAAGCACTGGAGAGTAGGACTGTGTAATCTGCCAACTGTATAGAGCCCCTGAGCCAGTCAGTGCCCTGAGAGGCTCCAGATTAATTTGGTAACATTTAGTATCATTGTCCAGTAAAATGTAGGGGTTCCAAACCAAACATTGGCATGGGACCCGAGCAAGGCAAATGCTCCTCCTGCTTCTTTCTTTAAAGCTGTGTGCCTCCTTAAAACCTACAAATAAGATCCTGTGACCTACTTTAAGAAGAATGATTCAAGTGAGGCAAAAAAGAGGATGGTGGTTTCTACCTCCCCAAAGTTACTACTGATACTCTGTGGTACTCCAACAGTCATGGTTAAGAGCTGTGCAAGTACATAGAAAAGAATTTGTTCATGGGAAGGTGAATTGCCTGGGAAAGAAGTGGTCAAATGACTGAGGTTACCTCCAAGACAAAGTACCTAATTTCTGACCCACTCCCACATTTTCCTTGCCTTTCCTAGTTCTACAGATGCTCAAAATCTTCCCTTACTTCATCCCAGTAACTATTCTACTCATGAATTTGCCTAAACAATGATGTTTGCTGTCTATTAGGCTATGAAAGGTCTCAGAGAAAAGCATGTCCCTGTTCTAATGTGATATCCACTCCAGCAGGAATCACATGACAGTGATCTGGAGCTGGAGCTGCGGCTGATTTTCCCCCATCCTAAACAAATTCCCATTGATATACATAAAAGAAAGAGAATTGATTTAAGAACTTTTTTTTTAAAAAGAGGTTTAATGTCCCATTACATGCACTGGTTTATATTTTATGTTCAGATTAGGTCTTCTTATGTCTGCCATTTAGTTGTTTATATTTATGTTTTTGTACCTATTAATCCGTTTGTTTCTGCGTATCTGCAAATATTTGATATCTTCGATACTCAGCACCAGTCTTACCAAATTCTATCAACATCAGAGATATTCCTTAATCTTCAAATTATAATCTGAGCAAAGATTATTATCTTGTGCTGGATAACTTTGGGCATTAAGTGTCAGTTTCAACCAAAATGAGATATGGTGTAGCATGCTTAGATGCAGAGTAAAGCTCCCAACCTGCTGTCCTAACAACGTACCTTAGTTCCAATCTCAAAATAGTATCCCTAATGCGCCAGTGTGGCATCTTTACATTTTCTAAAGCAGCAACTCCATGGCCTTAAGTGGGATTTCTAATATGGTGCCAGCTAATGCTGAATTAAGGACTGTTTGTGCTCTAGGAACTGGATCAAGACTGGTCACGCTCTTGTCCTTTACAAAGCTGATGCAGGAAGAACTGCTTGTAATTATACACATACTGGACTACCTGGCTATCACAAGTGGGCCCAAAACTATCCTCACTCTGAATTCAACCATGTGTACTTTCCAGTAAGGATAGTATTCAAGAGGAAGAATCCTATCTAAATTTTCTCTCCCTTAGCCCAGAGGTGCTGAGATAAATAGTAACACAGCCTGCCGTCCTAATTCAGTAAAGCAGGAATACAAAGCTAAGGCCATTACTGCTTAGTACTATACTGGCAGTGCATCTTCTTACCAAAGCTATTAAAGCAGCATGATATATCTTTACATCTGGTTGATAAAAATTACAATGATTACATTCAATAAAAGAAAAAAACAAAGGCATAAAATCCACTTATGAGACTAATAATTCTCTCGTCACAATTTCTCTGATGTCTCTTGTTAACTTATGGTTAGACAAAGGACATATGTAGAGATGGCAGAGCGATGACAGGCTGAATCTATTTCCTCCCATAGTTCATATCTCAACCTTGTTTCCTTCCCTTTTGGTAAATGTCATATATCATTACAGCTTAAAGAAATAAATATAAACTATATGATAAACAGATGAACTGTAAGTGTAAAGAGTGCTGAACAGCTTCTGTTTACTATTTGAATGTCTTTTTTTAAAGCATAAATTATACCACTCCTATATTCAAGTATTTGAATTGAAATCTCACAGTTTAAATACACTTTATAAACTTTTTTTTAACTTGTTACACTTTATAAACTTTTTTTTTAACTTGTTACGCTATCACCACACACTTGCATTATAAACCTTGCCATCTGTACAGAATGTTGACAAAATGCGATATTTTAAAAAATGTAACTTATGAATTGGCTCCACCTACTTTCTTTGTGTTACCTAAAATAAACTGTGTGGTGGTCTGTCAGTGCCAGATGCTACGTGCCATTGGCTGTTGGTACTGTTGGAAGTATCACCTGATGAGTCTGACTCAAAATCTTTCCTGGTGATTAATTGGCCGATACAGGCAGTGCCACCAAAGACTTGAACGTCTGGTCCAAGGCTATGAGCGGATATTGCCCAGTCTGCAATATAGCTGTGGGCAATAGTCGTAAGGGGGAGCAGTAAGGGGGTACATCCCAGAAATTGCTTCCAAACAGCTTAAAATGTTAATGAAACATCATTGGCAAGTAAAAGTGCACAGTATTTAAAATAAATATTAACAAGTGATGCTTGTGTTACAGAGTTACGACTATCTCTTATTATGAAGAGAGGGGAAAATAAGGCAAATTTACTGAGCTTCTTGTTAAAAAAAAAATAAACTTATCTCCCCCAAATTTCTTCTACCTACCGTGAGCCATACCTTTGGGCGGTTGGGAAGTACGTCCAGGCCAGATTTGGATCTCGCTTTCTTCCCCCTCAATCCTACAGTATAAGGACTGTAACTGCTTTTGCCACTGCTTCGCCTGTTCAGCATCCTTCTCCCAACTTGTCACTTTCATAAATATGGTTCAAAAATCTTACGAAAAGCCACTTCACAGAAACCCCCCTCCCCACCTCTCACAGACACACAGACAAATAAGTGTCTAAACATTAAAACGTTGTCAATCTTTTGACCAAACAAGTCAATGCATTACTATTAATTCGAGTGGAAAGGATCCTGCTCATTTCCAGTTAAGCCTTCATCAATTCAATACTTTCCGCCCAGGACCTGCCCTGCCCCTGACAACTAAAAACTGCAAGTGCTGTGTATTTTGCAACCTCCCCGAAGATCATTTAAATACATTCTAATGCACCCGAGAGGATGCTTTGCAACTTACAGATGTGCTGTGTGGTACGGGACTTCCTGTTCTGTTCTTCTTAGATATTGAAGGCGTTTTCATTAATTCCCTTTTCTTGCGAGAGAACATTTTCTGTGCGAGCGGCGAATGTTATCTTTTTACTTCAAATTTCTGCCCCCCTTCCCTTCCAGGACGGTCCGATTCACGACCAGCGGTTGTTAGAAAACTGTCTCACTTGTTTTATTCCATCAAAACTCCGCAGCTCCTTTGCGCTGAATCCGCGGCGATCAGCCAACGTGTAGACAGAGAGAGAGCGAGCGAGCCGGTGACAGTAACCACATTCCGTTACTTTGTTCTCTCCTCTCTGGGTAGCCATGTGACACTCATCCACTCATCTCATTGGCTTCTAAACAGAAACATGCATGTAATATGTAATATTTCTATACATTTACTCCACCGCATGTTTGGTGTATCAATTACCTAGGGATCTACACATATATTTATTCCATATGCAGACATTGTCTTGTGCATTTGCTCTATATATTACGGAGGAAGCAGTTGTCTACATTCAGTTCCCAAATTATAGAATCACACAGCACAGAAGGAGGCCATTCGGCCCATCGCCAATGTGCTGGCTTTTGGAAAGAGCTATCCAATTAATCCCACTCCCCTGCTCTTTTCCCATTGCCCTTCAATATTTTCCCTTTACATCCAATTTCCTCAATAGCCCTCAATATCCTGTGGGTTACCATCTCACATTTTAATGTTACAATTTCATACCACACGGTTTAACATCTCGCCCCAAAGCTATTTGAGAAGTAAATGGCACTGTGAATGATCCCAAGAATATCCCACTTTGGTTCCCCCAGTCTCTATTAGCTGGTCTCAGCAAGCAAAATGGTGGGAGTGCTATAATTAGTATCATTGCCCCTTCGTTAGGCAGAGGAAAACTTAGCTAAGTTTCCACTCCTAACCACTATCCAGTGGCCCCTGCTGGATGTGTGGTCATCGGGTAAGGACGAAATCAGGTTTGTTGTAATGCTCTCCACGGTTGAATACCCTGCTGAAATGCACTGCCCAGGGTCATATGTTAGGAAAACCACTTGTGCAAGGTACCAAAGGACTGTTGCTATGTGTATAACTAGCCCAGCAAGTATCGGTAACAGAGCGGAGAAATAAGGCAAGCAAAGCCTTCCCTAATGCATGTAGAATATAAATATTAGATAATGGACAGATAATTAAGGTCAGCAGAACAATTTCAGGATTCAGTGCTGAGGTTTCTGACATTATTTGTACCTTGGGAGCACTACATGTATTGCAAAGACAGCCCGATATATAATGTTAACATTTCAATACCAGATTATAGAATTATATTATGATAAATCCCAGTACCATGCAATAAAATTAAATATCACTGCAGTTCAAATCAAGTGAAAACCATAACGCTAGCTGCAATTCAGCTGTCCCAAAAAAATTAAAAGACCTATTATGAACTCCACCTCTATATATTATATGTATTAACTAGTTGGACTACTTTTGAATGATGTGATTCACTTCAACCTGTGCTGTACTTATCTGCAATGCACTGGCAAGAGTTGTATCAATTTAGTTACAATGTCACAATACAGTGATCACAACATCATTTATTTAGTAATATCAGTTCGCCCACTCTCACCTCAAAGGTTTGTGGGTTCAAGCCCCACTGCAGGATATTAGCGGATAATTTTGTCTGACAGAGTTGAGGGGCTGCTGCATTGTATATCATATGCTGTCCTTCAGGTGAGGTACCAATCCAAGCTTCTGATGCACCTTAACAATTCCATGACAATATTAAATCAAGAACAGAGAGATCTCCCAGTGTCTTGGCTAACATTCCTCCCTCATCACCACCATTCAAATCTACAGATTAACTGGTCATTAATCTCATTGCGGTCGGTGAGCACAATAGCTGCTGGCTTTGCCTATATGACAACAATGGTGACTTCAGAGTAATCAGGTAACTCAGTTTAGGGCAGCAATTGAACCTTCTGATCTATGGCTCGGTACCATACAAGGGAAATGGCAGCACTAGCTTAATACCAGTTTGTTGGGTCATTGGAGACATGGCAGCCACTTCAGTGCCGTGAACGCATCCTTTGTGTGTTGCTCCTCTTCAATCATATCTTGTTAATTTATTAGCTCCCTAGCTACATTTCACACTTCTGTAAGCTCAGCTCCTGTTAAAAAGAAGCAAATGCGTTCTGGTAAGGGTTACAGCCTTCAACAGAGTCCTAAGTGGGGCAACATAATGATGGAGGTCACTGTAGCAAAAGCACAATACACCACTAATTCTGAATGTGAGATTGCACCAGAATGGGATGTTTCTATCCGAACTATGCCACTATGGGAGGCACAAAGCAGAGGACAAGTTCCTCCTTGACAGAGGGATAGAGAATTGGGTGACCATTTACTAAGAAGGATGAGTATACACCACCTGGTGGCAAGTTGTGAAACAACATATTCAACCAGGCAAGATATTTGGCAGAATAGGAGAGGAATATAATAATAAATGGTAAAGCACATCACAAAAAAAACCAGAAATATACTCCAAAATATAATTTATTTCTTAAACATAAACAGGCATTGTATGGTTTTCCATTTTTCATTACCATTACATTAGGCATACAGTTCAGCACATGACAGGAAAGGGGGCATTTTACAAAAATCGAAACTTAACGGGACCAGCTGACAGAAACAAATCGTTTTATTGAGAAACAACGCACTTTGTTTTGGCTTCTTTTTAATATTTATCTCTTCTATTCTATGTGACTTTGTGTTCTGGAGGTGGGTTGCCAATGCACTCTATGTTTTCCCACTTTCTTCACTGATTGTATCAATCCTGGATGTTATACATGGCCATTCTATCATATAATCTAAAACCATCATCTTTCACCATCACCTTCACCAGATGGAAACAACCACAATGACATTCTTTGTGCCTCCCAAATAAGATGACCAGAATAAGTCACTTATCTCAGCCTCAACACTTCTCTGTTTTCTTGTGACAGCTCAAGGACCCCTCTCACTGGTTATTCTTCTTGCCCAACTAAGTTTCAATGTATTTCTGTAGCACCAGAACTCATTACGTATATTGACTTTGCTATATTAACAGTCTTGTGTATATAGTGTACCTCCTGCCGACATCACAAAACCTACTTCCTGTAACAATTTTCCCATCACAAATTGTTGATTTGATGGAAGAAAATTTGATTTGTTCAGCCACCATAAATCTGGCCCTTATAATAATACTTTGCTGCATTTTATGGCACAATACCACCCCCCACCCTGCATTGTTATAAGATATCACACTCCCTCAAACATATTGAGCAAGGGTTCAGGAGATCTGCTAGTATATGGAAAAATGGAAAAGCAAAATACCGCAGCTTCTGGATATCTGAAATTAAAAAACAGAAGCCGCTGGAAATATTCAGCAGATCAGGGAGCATCTGTGGAGAGAGAAACAGAGTTAATGTTTCAGGTCGATGACCTTTCATCAGAACTGAGAGATCATCGACCTGAAATGTTAACTCTGTTTCGCTCTCCACAGATGCTACCTGACTTGCTGAGTATTTCCAGCATTTTTCTGCTTTTATATAATTATTAAAAGGCAATGACTTGATGAAGAGTAGCAGACAGCATCATAGCTAACATCTAAACTAGTGCCAGGCTCCCTTATCCTGCTATCAGAATTGTAGGTCTTGTAGGTTTGGTCCCAATAGTATCTCAATTAAACTATCACCCATGTAAAAGCACTTCTAATCTTCATTTGTTTGACACACAGTCAAAAGGCAGTGCAAGCAGATAGCCATGCAGGTCAATGCCAGGAGTCAAGCCCAAGGATCTGGATGCTGTGCCACAAGTGGTTTAATGACCTCATATGAACAGCCAAGGTCAGTGAATGCATCTTCAAATGTTATATTCCACCAACTGCACCAGTAGCCTCAGCCACTGCTCCAATCACCATATCCCTATCACTCACCTACCAAAAATCTCAACCAATTAGGCCTAATACCTAACATTCATAGCTTGACTTCACCCTGTTACGACCAGGTGAGGAAGAGGTCTCAGCCTCCCCTATTGCCCCTTTATCTTTTAAAACACAGTGTTTTTAGCTTACCACCTCAGTGAGGCTTTGCTCTCTGCTCTCTAATTGTAATTGCAAATGAACCAACCAGACAGGTTTTCTTAGGTTTAAACAAGAAATATGTTAGCTTATTAGCCTTACCACTCTAACTTGGTTAAAATTACTGAAATATGCGATGCAACCACGCTCGCATGCATACGCGATAAACACACAAACAAATAGATACAGAGGGGGAGAAAGAATTGACGGGGGGTGGGGGGAGGGGTGTTGAACTAGGGTTGGGAACAAATGGAATTCAGTTACTGTCTTTTGTTTTTGATGTAAAGTCCTTGGTTGAAGTTGAGGTCTTGGAGCTCTCGCTGGGACCCAGTACACAATTTCAAACTTGCTTTACTGGTACCAGAAGGCCGAAGAGAAGTTTCAATTGGCTTCTTGGTGGTCGCCTGTAGAGTTCTGTGGTTTTGAGGCTTACGTTGCCACTGGGACTTTGCTGGAGAGAGAGACAGAGAGAGAGGTGCTTTCATCGTTGAGTTCAGTTGCAGTCTGTTTCCTTTCTGTGTAGCACAATTCAAAAAAGCCCCCAGTCTGGCCAGTAGCTAAGTCATGTGACCATCTCTGTTTGAAACAGCATCTTCTGGCAGGGTTGTTGAATTTCAAAGTTCTCCAGTTACACTCGGTGGGGGGTGGAGTTCTGGCTCTTACACAGACAAAGAATGTTGATGATCACCATTGCCCAGACCAATCTTGTCAATTGAATCAGTCAGCACTCCCATTGTCTCTCTATTCAACTGTCTCTCTGAATGCAAATGTGCACCCATGTTTTCAGCTGGTTAGCTCTGTTGGTTTTTTAAACAAGTTATGTGCAATGTCCAGTAAAAAAGGTTCAAGTAGTGTCCCATATGACTAAATTAATGTGTTTCCATTTGGCAGGTGTGATTTCCATCACGACCCTCACATACTTAGCACTACTGCAAGCCTCACACCCACATCTCACAGTTGGTCACACTGCCAGCTATTCAACCATGACAGCCATAACACCCGAACATATTGCATGACCCTCACTCTGTCCCTCTTACAGGACAAGGTTCCGCACAATCAGAGGCAGTAGGAGGGGAACAGTTGCACTTGCACGCCCTAACTTCCATGGAAGAGATGGCATTGGCCATTATTGGGATGCCATTGCTGAGATCTTGGCCAGTGGTGGGGCTGATACCTCATACCTAATTCATACCTCCTTCTCACATCCCGCTTCCCCCTCATCCCACAATCTTTTCTAGTTTACAAGCTGCAGATGGTGTAAGCATGCAACTCTTATTTTCTCCCACTCCCTGAATCACAACCTTACCTTTGTGCCTTTCTCCTTCCAGATACGCAAGCGTTTTTCATTTTTATTCATTCATGGGATGTGAGCGTTGCTGACAAGGCCAGGATTTGTTCCTAATTCCCCTTGAGAAGATGGTGGTGAGCTGCCTTCTTGATCTGATGCAGTCCATGTGATGTAGGTACACCCATAGTGCTGTTAGGGAAGGTACAACCAGGCCAGCAGTGGAGCAACAGCAAGAAGAGTGTGATGATAAAGACACAGCACTGTCACTTGATCTCACACTCGCTGTCACCAGCTCAGATACTGACACCACGTGTGTCTTAGAGGACAGATTAAATGAGCGATCTGCACATGGGCAGGAGTGGACTGCAACCAATTCAGGTGGCAAGGATAGTGCAGGTGCCAGTTGGCCGGAGGGCGAGATCACACATAGTTCCGCTGTAGAAGACTCAGACGAGGACTTAGATGGTGCAACTTAAAGAAGAATGCTGATGGGTATACACAATGAAATGCTTGGTGCATTGGAAAACCTGCCAGAAAGTCTGTGTTCATTGTCAAGGTGTATGGAGGAATCCATAACCTACTTGGGACAGCATTTTGTGCAGAGCTTGGAACTATCCTTTCCAGCATGGAAGTGATGGCCAACTCCATTTGCACACTTGTGGACCCAACCATGATGCAGTGTCTGATGACCAATAGCTCAGCTTCCATTGCAGCACAAACAGGAGCTACCCAATGAATGCTGCAGTGGAAGCCCAGACTACAGTCATTCAAGGTCAGCTTGCTGCCATCATTGCTGTGGATTGCAGTGTGCGAAGGGGCTTGCAGGGTGTCACAGCAGTCCAGCAATCTGTTTTCCAACAGAAGACCGCATTCTTCCTCCCACCACTGCGTGCCCGTGCTGTTGCCTGTCAGCCCAATCTGCTGCCACCTATGCCAAGATAGTGCAGTTTGCAGCCAGGCCCTCTAAGTCCAGAGCTGCTCGAGGTCATCCTCCAAGGCGATCTGCAACCACTTGGGTAGTATTGCACAAAGGCATATGGAAGCAAGCATTAAGGGAATACACAAGGGTGATTAGTTGACTTTTGTATGCAATGTGGCAGAATTTCATTTCCAAATTTGGATTGGAATGTTTACTTTGTGGTGCCTTTTATTTTTGCATTGTGGCCAAGTGGACTCTGTGATGGTCAGTGACAGAGGGAAGGTAAGGAGGTAAGTTGAACTGTTGGTGAATGAGGATTTGCGGTTGTGGCCACTGGTATCTCACTCAGATGAGTTCTTCTTGGACAGCCTGGGCAGCGAGGGGCAGTCTAGGTTGCCTCCTCCCTTCCTCATCTTCCTCTTCATCTTCCTTCTCCTCCTCCTCATTCCCCTGCTCCTCAGCTAGTCACCATTTAGCTGGTGGCAAGGGCTGTCCCTTCATGATGATGAGATGGTGCAGTGTGCAGAAGACCACCAGAAACCTTGCTGTGAACTGCAGGGCTCCTCCAGAGCGGTCCAAACCGCAGAAGCATTACTCCAGCATGCCAATGATCTGTTTCTTCACATTCCATGTGGCAGCATGGCTTTCATTGTGCTTGCTGGGCACTTGTGCATGGGTTACGTGCCAGAGTCATCAGCCATACTCATCAGTGGATAGCCTTTGTCTCACAGTAGCCAGCCTTTGGTTTGCTGTGATGGCTCAAATGTAGATGGCACATCAGACTGCCACAGAATGAAGGCATTGTGACTGCTCCTGGGATACCAGGCATTGACCTGGATCATTTGTCGCCTATGGTCACACTCCAGCTGGATGTTGAAGGGGTGTAATACCTTTTGGTTTTGGTACATGTCAGAGTTGACACACTGCATCCTCGAAGTGATCTGCATGCAGTCAGTGGCAACCTGCACCATGGGAAAGCCTGCAATCTAGAGACACCTAGTGCTCACTCTGCCTGCTTGTCTCTGGCAAGAGAGAATGAAATTTGGCTAGCTCTCATTGAATAGAGAGCCTCAGTGACCTCCCTTATGCAACAGTGGAGGGAAAACTGCGAGACGTTAAAAATATCTCCAGCTCCAGCTTGGAAGGAGCCAGACGCATAAAGGTTCATCGCTACAATCACCTTCACAGCTACTGGCAACATGGTCCTTGTCCCAGTTGAAGTTGTAGTTGTGGCTGCAGCAGGTGGCAGATTTCCATGAGGATGTCCTCACTGAAACGTAGACATTGCACACATTGTTCCTCACTGAGGTTCAGGTCGGAGAATTGCTCCCTGAACACCCTGGACAGATATGGCTCCTGCTGAGACCCCTTCTCTCCCTTGTCCTCCTCCCTCTTCTTGCAGCTTGTCCAGTTCTCCATGGCCTCTCTTCATTCTCCAGATCATGCTGTATTCCAAGGGGAATGTCTGCTACAGCATCCATGTCTGGGAGCAACTGGTTTATGCAGAAGCCTTGATGTTAGCAAAATTCCTTCAGCACCTGCCACATCCTGTAGATTTTTACAACTTGAAACAACTACAGAAAGCACCAAACACTTGTAGAATTGTAGCAACAGCCAGAAGAAATAAACAAATCCAACTAATCTGTAAATAGTCGATGATTCCTTTAAATAAGCACTGGTGGGGTTGGGGGCGGGGTCCTTCCTGCTGCTGAATGTGTGTGCCCACCGGTCACAGGAATTGTATGGCAATGTATTGGATGTTTTATATATTGAGGGGGAGAAATTTGCTCGTGCAGTGCTGCTTCCAGCAGTGCTATGTAGACGTACCTTGATCTACTGGGGCAGGCAGCACCATGGGCTTCTGCCTGTGATTCCCTTGCAGCGTTCTTCAATGGTATCAATCAAGAAAGCTGCATGGACTGTGCAGGAAGCAGCCTGCGGTACTGCTTGCCCCATACTGTGAGCACTGTTAGTAGCCGTGCTACGCAAACAAATTTTTCTCACGGAGACTTTTAAGAGGTGTTCAATCAGAATCCTGCAACAAGAGACTTGCAATTAAAGCGAAATCTCTAGGTGTTATGACCAAGTGGGATAGGGATCTGGGGTTCCCTCTCAGCCTTTGCCTGGTTTAACTGAAACAGGGTTTAATTTTAGAAACACCGTGTTTTTAGCTCCCCCTCGGTGAATCCTTCTTCACTGCTCCAATTGTAAGGCAAAGAAATCAAACAGGTTTCCGTAGATTTAAACAAGAAAGGTAGACGTTTATTAATCTTACACTCTAATCCGGTTAACGACCACGAATATGCGACGCAACCAAGCAAGCATGCATATGTGATAAACACAGAGAGAGAGAGAGAGACAGAAAAAGTAGAAGGAATAAAGGGGAAAAGTTTGAGGTAATATCTGGTAGTTATAGTCCTTTAGTTCAATGTGGAGTCTTCGGTTGCCGGTAAGTCTTGCAATTCAATTGGGGCCCAGCTTACGCGTCAACTTGTTCCGATGTAGGAGTTTTTTCTCTCTTGAGGTTTAAGTGTCTTCCATGGGTCCGGTGGCTTGGGAGAAAGCGCGAGAAAGAGACAGCCAGGCGAGACACTTGCTTGTTTCAGCTTCAGTTGCACAATGCCTTTGTTCCTTTCTCTGTGGCACAATTTAAAAATCCCCAGGTTGCCCAGAAGGTTAGTGATGTGACTAACTCCTTATTTGGGAACAGTCTCTCCTGCTAGGTTTGTGGATTTCAAAGCTCTTGGTCGGGGGTGGGGGTAGTGTTATCTCTTACTGACAAGATGTGGAACCATTGTCAGACCATTCTCGGTTAATTGAATCAGTGATCAATTCCTTTGTCTCTCCAAGCACTGTCTTTTAGTATTCAAATGTCCTTCCAGCCAAGTGTCTGGTGATCTGCAAACCAGTCATTTCTTCACTCCAGCAGCAGTTTAAAATCAATAAAAGCAAAATACTGCAGATGCTGGAAATCTGAAATAAAAACAAGAAATGCTGGAAATACTCAGCAAGTCTGGCAGCATCTGTGGAGAGAGAAGCAGAGTTAATGTTTCAGGTCAGTTCTGAAGAAGGGTCACTGACCTGAAACGTTAACGCTGCTTCTCTCTCCACAGATGCTGCCAGACCTGCTGAGTATTTCCAGCATTTCTTGTTTTTATTATTGAACTTAATGTTCAGTCTGGCAGGCTGTAGTGTGCCTAATCGGTAAATGAGATGCTGTTCCTCAAGCTTGCATTGATGTTTGCTGGAACACTGCAGCAATCCCAGGACAGAGATGTGAGCATGAGAGCGGGGTGGGGTGGGGCGGGGGTTGTTGAAATGGCCAGCAACCAGAAGCTCGGGGTCATGCTTACGGACTGAGCAGAGGTGTTCTGAAAAGTGGTCACCCAATCTGCGTTTGGTCTCCCTAGTGTAGAGGAGACCATATTGTGAGCAATAAATACAGTATAGTAAATTGAAAGATGCTACTACCAAACGCATCTTCCCCTCCCTTCCCCTGTCAGCATTCCGAAGGGATCGTTCTCTCCGTGACACCCTCGTCCACATCTCCATTACCCCCACCACCTCATCCCCTTCCCACGGCACCTTTCCCTGCAATTGCAGGAGGTGTAATACCTGCCCATTTACCTCCTCTCTCCTCACTATCCAAGGCCCCAAACACTCCTTCCAGGTGAAGCAGCGATTTACTTGTACTTCTTTCAATTTAGTATACTGTATTCGCTGCTCACAATGTGGTCCCCTCTACATTGGGGCGACCAAATGCAGATTGGTTGACCACTTTGCAGAATACCTCCACTCGGTCTGCAAGCTTGACCCCGAGCTTCCGGTTGCTTGCCGTTTCAACACCCCACCCTGCTCTCATCCTCACATCTCTGTCCTGGGATTGCTACAGTGTTCCAGTGAACATCAACGCAAGCTCAAGGAACAGCACCTCATTCACCGATTAGGCACACTACAGCCTGCCGGACTGAACATGGAATTCAATAATTTCAGAGCATGACAGGTCCCCTCTCCCCACCTTTTTATGTTTAGTTATTTTTTTTTTATTTGGTTATTTTGTTTTAGGTCTTTTTTATTTGATTATTTTATTTTAGGTTTTTTAGTGTGTTTAGTTTGTTTCTACTGTGCCTACCCACTATTACTGTGTTTTTAAAAAAAAAATAATGTTTGTGCTTGGAGTACTTTGTGCTTTGCAGTCTATTCACACCCTCTCTGTACTAACGCTTTGTCTTCCAGCACACCATTACCATACCGTTTGCCTTTGCTCCATGACCTTCTGGTCAGTTATTCTCTGTGACCTTGTCCTATCAACACCTTCTCTTTTGTTATCTCTTGCCCCACCCCCCACTTTACTTGCTTAAAATCTTTTACATTTCTAATATTTGTCAGTTCTGAAGAAGGGTCACTGACTTGAAACGTTAACTCTGCTTCTTTCTCCACAGATGTTGCGAGACCTGCTGAGTATTTCCAGCATTTCTTGTTTTTAGTTTAAAATCAATGTTCATATGACGAAATCAATATGCCTCATTTTTGGCAGGCGGGGGTCTGCATGACACTAGGGGATAGAGGAAGAAGTGGTAGATTGGAAAATAAATTGGCTGAATAATAGGAAATGAGTGACCAATGGTAACAATTGTAATTAGAAGCTGTCATGAGAAGATTACCTTAGGCTTCTATCCTGAGATTTCTGCTTTTTGCAACAATTACAATTAACCTTGGTAAAGGTGTTAAAAACAGATGTGTAATTATATAATTGTATGGGAAAGAAGGGCATTCTGAGGATGGGTTAACATTAGTTAGTAATTGAGCAGGTGAATTGTAAGAGGAATTCATATTGAGAAAGGTAAATTAATATGTATTGGTACCTAATGTGATTGCAAAAAGTAAAAGAATAACTAATTTAATGTAATCACTGATTAAGCAGTGAGTAAAAATATACCCTAGTCTATGGCTGAATATTTTTCTTCCTCTTTTTTCCGTTAATTTTCTTCTCTTTCTTTCTCTGTCCATCTGAAGGTTTACCTCTTCAATGGGGTGTGCCTGCACAGGCACCTATCATCCTCCAATTCCTCATTTAAGTAGCCATCCTCCATTTGTAAGTCTGAAGTGTAAGCAGGATAATAAACAAGCTCGATTCTGTTCTCTGTCAGTATCAACATGCATGCAATTCTAGCAAGGGCCACTGGATGGCAATCAGGAACTGGAACTCAGGCTGATTTTTTCCCCTTTCCCAACCAAAGGTACTGAGCCTAATTGTAGCATCGCTACCGCCAGTCCAGTTCAGAGCAATTAACTTAACAGAGTGTAGGTCAGACCTGACTGTGGCCTAGACAGCTCAATTACTCATCATTTACCGATTAGGCACACTACAGCCTGCTGGACTGAACATTGAGTTTAATAATTTCCGAGCATGACGGGCCCCCCATTTTACTTTTATTTTTAGTTATTTTTTTCTTTTTTACATTTTTTACAATTTTTTTTGTATGTTTATTTCATTTCATCTTAGTTTGTTCAGTTTGCTTACCCACTGTTTTTTTCATGTTTGTACTTGCTGCAGTTCAATCTTCAGTCCGTTAACACCCTATCTGTACTAATGCTTTGTCTTTCAACACACCATTAACATATTGTTTGCCTATGCTCCATGACCTTTTGGTCAGCTATGTGGCCTTGTCCAATCTACACCTTCTCCTTTGTTATCTCTTGCCCCATCCCCGCCTCACTTGCTTATAACCTTTGACATTTCTAATATTTGTCAGTTCCAAAGAAGGGTCACTGACCCGAAACGTTAACTCTGCTTCTCTTTCCACAGATGCTGCCAGACCTGCTGAGTATTTCCAGGATTTCTTGTTTTTATTACATCTCAATTACTCACTTTCTTAACAAACTGAACCACTGGGGGAGCTCTAAAGACAGAAAACGGGATTGTCCACAGAAATTAGAGACAAGTTGTGAAGCTTTAGTGAGGCCAGCACGTGAATTATTGCAGTCATGTGTTATTGCCTTACTTCTAAAAAGATACTTAAGCAGCAGAAAAGATTTGGAAATGGAAAATAAGGATTATCCCAGGATTCAAGAACTATGAAGGGTTAGAAAGCCAAGTCCATTCTCATTGCAGAATGTAAGATTATAAAAGAATTGCAGTGCCCTTTTAAAAACTCCGGTAATTATTAAAATGGTTAAGTTTTCTTAAATGAAAAAAATCTGAATATTCATCTCATTCTCGCTAACAAAAATAAATCAAATGTTTTAATCTACAGAGGAAAACAGTTTACCTGGTGCCTTGAAATTCACTTTTACACAAATTTAGACATTTTAAAAAAACTGTTTGATATGAGAAAATTCTATTGTGCAAAAGATTACTACTTTTATCTTACTTTTTATACAATTTAAAGAGTTGAAGTCTATATTGCTCAGAAGATAAATTTAATGTCAGAACTATCAATGAAACAATAAATTGAGGACATGCATTTGAAATGGGGTAAAGAGTCAAATATTTTTCGAAACTTCAAGCAAGACACATTACTGTAAGATAAAAGTGACGAGAGCATTGTCACTTGTTGAAATGGAAAGGGCGTTGGTAAAATGGTATTCGAACATATATAATTAATGCAATTTTTTTTTCTGCCAGTTGATGGCAGTGGAAGCTGCAATCAAAGCTGACTAAAGACATCTGTTGAATTGTGAAGATGTAGAAAATACAGAACCGAAGTGTTCACTTAGCTGGTTTCAAACTTTAAAAGAACTCCATAAATTGTTCCATCTCTAACACTCTTCAGTCATGTTCCCTGTAAAATATTCATCCTGTTTCCTCTGGAGTGTAAGAAGTAAAGGGTTATTCTCCCTTCTACCTGAGGCAGTGACTTTTATGTTTCATCTTTCACTTTAAATAATGAACAGTTTAAAAAGTTGTTTGCATCTTATTTGACCCTGAGCTGAGCTTCTGACCCCATCACCAAGACCGCCTGATTCCACCTCTGCTATATTGCCCATCTGCTGCTAAAACCATCATCCATGCAGATGTTACCTCCCGGCTCTATTATTCCAATGCTCTGATGGCCTCCCATCTTGCACCATCCATAAACTTGAGTTCATCCAAAATTTAGCTGCCCGTGTCCTAATTTGCATCAAGTTCCCCAACACCCCTGTGCTCACTGACCTACATTAACTCCCAGTCCAGCAACAACTCAATTTTAAAATTCTCTCCTTGTGTTCAAACCCCTCCATGGCCTAACCCACCTCCTTATTTCTGTAATCAGCTCCAGCCCAACAACCCTCCAAGAACTCTATGTTGCTCCAACACTGGCCTCTTGCACCTTCCTGATTTTCTTCGCCCCACCATTGGCGGCCATGCCTTCAGCTGTCTAGGTCCTACGCTTTGGAATTCCCTCCGTAAACTTCTCCGCCTCTCTACCTCTCTCTCCTCTTTTAAGACAGTCTTGGTGACATGTCATACTATCTCTTTATGTGGCTCAGTATCAAATTTTGTCTGATGAAGCTCCTGTGAAGCGCCTTGCTGCATTTGAACACATTAAAGGAATTATATAAAGGGAAGTTGTTGTTGTTGCTATCTGCATATGTTGTATTTCTGCACCGAGTATTGGTATGTGGCTTGAGTGCAACAAAACGAATGACTTCAACTGATAACTGAAGTGCTTTGTTTTATTGGTGTAATGGTGCATGCAGCATAAACCTTGTGTTGTTCCATAACATGAAGTTTTACTAAATGACCACTAAATGAGAATTAGGTATGACCATTGACCCCGCAGAGACTTAGCACACAAATTGGGCATTCAGAAAGCCAACTACTGCCCTGTGCAGCCTGAATCAGCAACAGTGTCTAGTTGTGATATACTCACTGTGGGAAGGCAGCATAATTCCAAGAGTTTATCTTATCACTGCTTCTGAAGCAAGTGATAGAATGAGATCAGCACCAAAATGTGAACCTGGTCCTGTGCTACTTCCATCATTCCCCATATCAGATGGCAAATGACTATGTATCATCAATAATCTGATTGAGTGCAGTCTGTTATACTGCCGCTACATCTCTGGATCCCTCACATTAATGTACGGATTCTGTCTTGAAGCCAGTCATTAACGTATGCCAATTAGAATTATCAATGCCTTTATAGCATCAATAGGAATTTTTTTCCACAAAACCTTTCCTCATGTAAACTGCCAAGTTTCAGTGTTCTAATGTGTGCTTCACTCTTTAAGCATCCATCTTTATTCTCCTGTGTCTGTGTGGGTGTGTGGTCCTAGCCACTAGAGGGAGCAAATATAAATAGACTCATATCATGTCACACACGCGGTCATAAAGGCAGCCTGCTCTGGTTATCACAACAGCACAGCAAACAAGTCATGTTCTCCTCACCTACCATAACAATTTAGCAGCATCATGAACTAAAGAATGCTTCTTTACTATCGCTCTGTATAAGTTTGCAGAGTCCAGGTCTTATGCCTGAGTGAGGAAGGGGTCTCAGGCTCCCCTCAGGCCCCTTTCCTGGTTTGGCTGTAACAGCGTTTAACTTTTAAAACACAGTCTTTTTAGCTTCACCTCAGTGAGTCCTTGCTCACTGTTTTCTAATTGTAATTGTAAATAAACCAATCAGGCCGGCTTTCCTAGGTCTAAATAAGAAAGGTGTAAGTTTATTAACCTTATCACTCTAACTCAGTTAAAATTACTAAAAATATGCGACGCAACCATGCTAGCAGGCATACGAGATAAATACAAATAGAAATAGATAAAGAGGAAGAAAAAGAATTAAAGGGGCAGGGTTTGGAGTAGTAAATGGAATTCAGTTACTGTCTTTAGTTTTGCTGTAAAGTCTTGAGTTGGAATTGCAGTCTTGTAATTCTCACTGGGACCCAATGCACACGTTCAAACTTGCTTCTCTGATACCAGAAGGCTGAAGTGATCCTCTTGGTTGCTTCCGTGGGCCCCTGGGACTTTGCTTGAGAGAGGGAGAGAGAGACTTTCCTTCCCTTTTGTCTTCAAATTGCAGTCTGTCCCAAACCTTTCTTTGAGGCACAATTCAACAGTTCCCAGGTTGGCCAGCAGGTTCTTTAAAGCTTATGAGACACACTCAGTGGCGGGGGGCGGGGGTGCTGTGGCGGAGTGCTTTCTCTTACAAAATCAATGGCTCTCAATGTCCTTTGATCATCACTATTGACATAACACATCACGCTAATTGAATCAGGGAACACTCCCATTGTATCTCTATGCAACTGTCTCTCAGAATGCAAATGTGCAGCCATGTTTTAGCTGTTCAGCTCTGCGATCCTTTTAAACAAGTTATGTTCAATGTCCAGTAAAAAGTTCAAGTGGTGTTCCATATGACAAAATTAATATGTTTCCATTTGGCAGGTGTGGTTTCCATCACACCAGGTCAAACAAATATTCCTGAATTGCAATAAATTGCTTACCGGAAAGGATCTAAGAAGAATTATTTGTTGAAAGTTATATACAGATAAAATAGCACATACAAGTCAAGATTGATAAGAAACCAACAGTACAAGAGTTAAACTTACATTTTATAAAAACTGGTTTGATTGGTTGAACCAAAGAGGGCACTTATAATTTTTTTTTATTTAGAGATACAACACTGAAACATGCCCTTCGGCCCACCGAGTCTGCCGACCATCAACCACCCATTTTATACTAATCCTACATTAATCCCATATTCCCTACCACATCCCCACAATTCTCCTACCACCTACCTACACTAGGGGCAATTTACAATGGCCAATTCACCTATCAACCTGCAAGTCTTTGGCTGTGGGAGGAAACTGGAGCACCCGGCAGAAACCCACGCGGTCACAGGGAGAACTTGCAAACTCCACACAGGCAGTACCCAGAATCGAACCCGGGTCGCTGGAGCTGTGAGGCTGCGGTGCTAGCCACTGCGCATCTTGCATCTGCTCTCAGCAGATTCTGAGAAACTCACAGGATCAGATAATCTCAGGTGCCTGCTGCCCATATTGCCAGGTACAGAAGCCTGAGGCCTTCAATGTACCTGAGGAACTAAATGTGCCACGATGGAGACCAGCCAGTGCACATGGAGCTTGATGTTTGTGCATAAAGCTGTATGCAAGCATCGGGTCCAATAATAATAAATAGGCAGCTGCCCCATAATGTGCCCTGTGCCATTTACCACAAGATAGAAAATCAGCCAACATTAAACAGAGATGCTTCACTGTTTAACAGTATCTAAAACTCCAGCTCCGGTGTTTTCATTACATCACAAGCAATGCATCTGGAACAGCAGAACATTTTTCTGTGGGGTCAGCCCATTTTCTTATAATGGCATGCAACGCCTGAACAATGTTAGTGCTGCCAGTGTTGCTCAAGGGGTGGATTATCAGCAATGCAGTGTGTTAAATAGTTCACTGAAGAATGGATAAGGTGTCCAGTACATTCTTCTGTCACGTCAGAAATTAGAAAATGCCACACAGGCATACAGGCTAAGTTACAGCAATTAATTTATTTTCAAATAATAATGAATAATAAAAGAAAAAGAAAGTACAGCAAAATAGAGTACAGCATAATAGTTAATGAGGGAAACAGTCCACAAGGGACTAATCTACCTGTTTCGGAAAGTAAAACCCTTTACAGTCTCCTGGAAAGTAAAAATTTATTGAAAGGAATTGACTGACCAGTCCACGGGTCATTTGTGATATTCCAATATGTCCTGGCTGCCTGCAGAAATTAGTTTTTCCGATATGTGCGGACTCTCTATGAAGCCCTGCCTCATGGGACATATCTTGGGTAGCCTTGCATTGTATTTTGGCGAGATAAACAGGGTCCTGGAGTGGTATTGTCTCAATGCAATTAATGAAAGATACATCCTAAAACTTTCTTTTTCGGTCACTAATACATCCTACAGTTTGATCAAATTATACTTTTATGGTTTTAGGAACATAGGTACAGGAGTAGGCCATTCAACCCTCAGCCTTTTCTGCCATGCAATTAGACCTTGACTGATCAGTATCCTAACTCGATCTACCTGCCTTGGTTCCATAACCATTGCCTCATGAAAATCTGTCAATTTCAGTTTTGAAATTTTCAATTAACCTAGCCTCCACAGCTTTTTGGGGGAGAGAGTTCCAGATTTCAACTATACTTCATGTGAAGACTAGGCTTGTATCCACTGGAGTTTAGAAGAGTAAGAGGCGACTTGATTGAAACATATAAGATCCTGACAGGGTGGATGTGGAAAGGATGTTTCGCCTTGTGGGAGAATCTAGAACTAGGGGCCACTATTTAAAAATAAGGGGTCGCCCATTTAAGACAGAGATGAGGAGATTTTTTTTCTCTCAGAGGGCCGTGTGTCTTTGGAACTCTCTTCCTCATAAGGCAGTGGAAGCAGAGTCCTTGAATATTTTTAAGGCAGAGGTAGATAGATTCTTGATAAGCAAGGGGGTGAAAGGTTTTCGGGGGTAGGCAGGAATGTGGAGTCGAGGTTACAATCAGATCAGCCATGATCATATTGAATGGCGGAGCAGACTCGAGGGGCTGAGTGACCTACTCCTGCTCCTAATTCGTATGTTTGTATGAAGAAGTTCACAAAATAATTGGTGAGTAGTGAAGACAACGAATCAGAAGGGAGAAAACACCAGAGACTTAACTTATTGGGGGAGAAAATCTGTTTAACCAGTGAGGATGATGAAAACTGATAGGCTGATTCAATGGTTACAGTGGCGATGGCAGTCACAAGATCTTCTAGAAATTTTATTACAAAGATTGGTACAAAGCTAGAAAATTACACCAAATAAAATGAACCATTACTTTGTGCCAAATAGATTGCCTTTGCTAATTGCATGAAACACTCCCTTTACAACATTAAATGAAGAACATTAAATCAAAATCATACTAACTATAAATTGCCGATTCAATCATACTATAATTAATCACTGGAGGGCACAGCACAATATAGTCCTAACATGATAATATATGAAACAAAATGAAATACAGGGACTCTACGTAGCGTTAAATTAGATTTCATATCCCTAGCTTCAAATTCTATTATATTTGCACAATATGAATCATTTTAAAATAATTATTTTTATCAGCATTGTATGTATTCTTATTACAGTTCATTACTTTATCTCTTTCCTTAAGGACTGCACTTTGATGTGGTAGGATGAGAGCATAACTATTGTTAAGTAGGCAAATGCAGCAGCCAATTTTACACACAGGTAGGGCCCACAAAGCAGGGGAGAAACTATGATCAGTGGCCTTTGATCCTGTCGTGGGTATGCTTTGAGTAAAATGGCTATAACCAATCTTCGAGCTTCAGGCCAGGGAGTGCATAACATCGTTTGGGTGGTGGTGAAGGACAAGGAAGGAGATGCACCGGTTGATCGTACCTTCTTCATCAAGAAAATCCTCATTGATTGCTGCGGATTCTGAGCTACGGACATCTTCTGCCTGCAGGACTTCCCCAGCAGTGGATATTTCGACGTGACGTTTAAGAATGTGGCGGGATGCATTAAGTTCCTGAAGGTGTTCAAGGAGAAAGGGAACCTGGCACCACTGTCCATCCTCAAAGCGGAGCCACTCTTCACACTGCCATCACAACGTGAACGGGTGGTGACAATTTACCTCTATAATCCCCATGTTCCTGTCGTGGATGTACTCACCTTTCTCACCAGGTACGTCGAGGTGGCTGGCAGCAGCACTGATGTCAAGGACCCATTTGGGATTTGGACCTGCAAGCGGCAGGTCAAGGTGACCTTGAAGGTCGATGCCAATGGAGCCATCATCCACCCTCCCTCCAGCTTCGCTATTGGGGTAAGTCGAGGCTTCTTGGTCTACGCTGGGCAGTCCAGAGTTTGTCGCACCTGTGGTAAATCTGGTCACGTGGCAGCTGACCGCAGCACAGTTGTTTGCAAGAACTGCAAGAAGGAAGGCCATCAGACTAAGGACTGTAAGCAGAGTAAGTGTTGCAACTTGTGCGGTGCGGCAGGCCACCTCTACAAAACCTGCCCCAAACGTTGCCTCAGTTATGCTTAGGCAGCAAGGTCCAAAACGTCTGGTGCTGGAAAGGAGACCAGCAACCCTCTCCACAGCAAGGAAAGTCTACCTGAGAAGGAGAAGAAAGGGGAGGCAGCTGAAACCAGCGACCCAGACCTACCCTGTGCCTGGAAACCCCTTCTCTATAGACAGAACCAATGGAGGAGGAGCCAGCAGATGGACAAACAGGTCAGTGGCAAGTGGTAGAAAGGAAAACCACAAAGAAAAAACCTCCAAAGGCGGAACAGGCCACCACCCAAACCAATGGCAAGAGGAGGCTACCGTCTGAGACAGACTACGGCAGCTCCTCCTCACTGGACAAGAAAGTGCCGGAACGACGGCACCTGCAAAAGAAGCCGCAGAACTCAAAGGAGCTGGAAGATAAAGCCCCCCAGCCCCCGGGCACTGGAAACTGTGATGGGCCCAACGTGCCTCAAACCCAAAGCGCCAAACCTAGCGACATGCCCAGCGCATCCCAGCTCCGGGACACTGAACGACACGTCTGGCGCAGTGATGTTTACGAGGAGGAACAGAGGGGAACAGCAGAGAACAGCCCAATCCTTGCCGCCTACAAGACCCCCCCCCCCGATGTCACCCCAGCGGAACAAACCCTGCATGAAAAACCAGGAGGGGTTTCTGAGCCCAACGAATGTGAAACAGCTTGTGTACACGATGGGTATGCAGGAACATCCCGAAGGACTGGGACTAGCAAGGACAAATGGTATGGGAAGCAACAACTAACTTAAAAAATGGGTGTAAGGATTGCTTCAATTAATGTGCGTAGCATTAAATCCACTACATGATGTGTTTCAACCTTGGATTACTTCGCCAAGGTCAAAGCCGACCTACTGTTTCTGCAGGAGTGTGGAATACCACACCTCAGCACCTACAGGCAATGGTTGCGTGGTGGTCCCACGGGCCATCGATCTGGTCAGGGGGTAATGATTCCCGTTCCTCCGGCCTGGGTATTCTGCTGCGGGGAGGTAAGTTCACCATCTCCGACATTAAGGAGGTGGTGGGCGGTCACCTCCTCGCAGCAGATGTAATGTACAACAACGCTCCGCTCCGGTTGATCAACATGTACGCCCCGGTTCAATGCAGCGAGCGGCTGACCGTCTTCCAGCAGCTCCCACTGCTGCTGGCGACGTCCAGGCCGGTCATTCTAGGCGGTGACTTCAACTGCATCATTGATGCAGCAGGATGATCCGGCAGAGACGACAGCAAACTGGACGCTATGTCACCCTCATCCTGATGACTACCTTCGTGTGCAGCTGCATCAAGCTGTGTGTAGAGCCCCAGTACGCAAACTCCAAGTGTCACTACGTGCTGAGGTTCTATCTGTCCTCGGTGTTGAGAAGGATGGGCCTGGTCACATTGCCGTGGAACGCTCCATCCAGTTGGACTGTGCCGTACCATCTATCCTTCGTGGGAAAGTTTCTGCGGAAAAACACCTTTGACCAAATGTACATGGCCTGTCAAATGAAATGGAAGGGTTGTGAGGCAACTCACTCCTGTATTGAAGGAAACTGATCTCCTTTGCACTCTTTGTATTGTTTGATTTTGTGCTTTTTGGAACTGTTTTGTAATGTATTTTTTTACAGTTTTTATAAATAAAGTGTATTTTGGAAATAAGAAAAAAGGAAATGAGATATATGGCCAGTAAATCTGTGGGCTAATCTTGTGCAGACAATGTTGTTGAAGGCTAATTTTTAGATGGTAATTTTAAAACATACCCACAAGTAAAAGGAACACAGTTAGTTTCAATAATGGATGTGAGAAAGTAGGTTAAGATGGTGATGTCCAAAATATTTGTCCTGATAAGATATGTAGATCTGTACCATAAAGTCTTGGTGGCTAGATTTAAATAAAATTCATATTCCTATTGAATTGTATATTTCTCAACTTACAGATACTAACAGATCTTGGTGTTCCAATTTTGGGTATATGCACCAGTGAGGCAATGATTCTTGGAATAGCCCTTTCCAAACCGCAACAAAATTCACACAGGATCCATGAAGGAATAAGAAATGTAAGTGCAAGGACTGAATTGCCTGTGTTTTGAAAGCAAAATACTGCAGATGCTGGGAATCTGAAATAAAAACAGAAAATGCTGGAAGTGCTCAGCAGATCTGGCAGCATCAGCTGAGGGAAAAGTAATTAACATTTCATGTTGCTGACCTGATGAAAGATCATAGACCTGAAACGTAGGGCAGGATTTTCTCTGCGGGCTACAGAACTCCCCCGTCAGGCTGAAATGTGGGTCAGAAACCCTCACTGTGGGGAAAACAGTCACTCGTGATTTTTTCCGGGGCAGCCAATTAATGGCCAGAGGATAGGCTCGCCGTCCAATTAAGGATGGTGCGTGGGCTCTCAAAGCTGGAGGGCCAATCAGAGGCCTCACAGCTTCAAAACAGCAGCAGGCTGTGGTGGCAGGTAAGTGAGGGAGAGGGTGCTCTCTCTCGCTCCAACTTTTTTAAACTTAAATTTAAAAAATGTCTTTTTTGCAGCCAGGCCAGCACTGTGGGGGTGGTGGGGGAAGACCCTATACAGGCCTGTGGCTGCCCCTGCATCCAGGCAGACAGGGAAGGCCTCTCGGCCTGCCTGGAGCACTGGCTGCCCCTGCCCACCACCCAGTTTGCTGCTGGGAGGCCGCCTCCAGGCACCTAAACGCCCCCGCTGCCTGTGGGAACCTGGAAGCCGACCGAAAAAACCCAGTTGGCCTCCTTTAATTAGCCTTGCGTGGCCCTTAATTGGTTTAACCAGCTACCTGCTGCATGTGCTGGCAGCTAGCCCAGCTGCCTCCGCATCCTGTCTTTGTGAAAATGGCCCAGAGGCAGGGTGGATCCACGGAACCAGCACACAGACTGGTGGGGCCCGCCTTCGTTCCTAGCCCCAGTAGGGGGGCTCAAAACCCTGCCCATTAACTCTGTTTCTTTCTCCGCAGATGCTGCCAGATCTGCCGAGGGTTTCCAGCATTTTCTGTTTGCTTATGATTTGAGGTAAGCTGGGGAACGGGTATTACCAGGGTTCACAGTTTGAACACCCCTGGATTAGAAGATACTACAGTCTGATCCAGTTGACATTATGCACGTTTATTGCCCCCCCCCCCCACACCAATGTTGCCAGCAAGTTTTGATTCCTTCTTTCTCATTTATACCCTTAGTTTTCTGTATTTTTTTAATGTTTGAGAGTTATTCCCCTCCATTTATTTAAATACAGTGGATTATTTTTCTCCTCCTTTTATACCCGTGTTCTATCCTCCATTTCTCTCTTCTAAAGGAGCCAGTCTCAATTTCACAGGGAAGTGTCACCCTCCAATACCTCATCTAAGTGACCATTCATCATGCATAAGCTGAGAAAGTGTTAGCAATCTAACCCACCGACCCAGAGCATGTGCACTTCCCAGCACAAATTACTAGATAACGAGCATGAAACCCAGTTTCTCTTTCCATAGTCTCACCTGTGGCTCAGTTGGTAGCACTCCACACCAGTGCTTGGACACAAAAGTCAAGGCTGACACTCCAGTGCAGTACTGAGGGAGTGCTATACTGTTGGAGGTGCTGTCTTTTGGATAAGACATTAAACCGAAGCCCCATATACCTGCTTGGATGGATGTAAAAGATCCCATGGGACTATTTCGAAGAGCAGGAGCAGGTGTCCTGGCCAACATTTACCCCTCAAACAACATCACAGAAACAGATTATCTGGTCATTATTACATTGCTGTTTGTGGGAGCTTGCTGTGCGCAAATTGGCTGCCGCATTTCCTACATTACAACAGTGACTACACTTCAAAAGTACTTCATTGGCTGTAAAATGCCTTGAGATGTCCATTGGTCATGAAAAGCATTATATAAATGCTCTCTTTGGTGCATAAATCAATTTTGCAATCTTGAAAGAAAGACACTGAGCTCAGTTGTACTGTACTCACAGTAAAGTAAGGATTGAACCTGGGACTTCCTTTCTCTGTAGGGCTCAGCTATTTAGTGCACTAAGCAACTGAGCCGTGAGGAGAAGCAGCTATCATGTCCTGTATTATAATCCCATTTCTCATGGTGTGAATTTTGAGTCCTGTCCTATGATACATGTATAACTGTGAAAATTCAAGACAAGGGTTCCGGTTTTATCATGTATGTGTACTACTGCGTCCAGAATTATATCAAAACAATAGCAATGCTGTGATGAGCTATCACAATATTTTAAATCCTTGTCACATAGATCTAGTTTTAAATCAAATGTCGGCTGCTGCATCTACACAGTACTCCTTGCATCTGTTTATTCATTTTTCTTCCTAATATTTTTTCAACTTAATTGCATATAATAGCCTAGAAATTACTACGGGTGATATTAGCAATCAAATTCTTATCACATTCAAAAGACATTCCACATTTTGTTACTTTAAAAAAGATGTAAAGCTATTATTTATTTGAAATAGGTTATAATCTCCAAAAAGATAACAGTGTGGGAAAAATCATATGAAGACAGTAAGCATTCATCTGCAAATACAACAGTAATTTGTAGCTTAATATTACGTTAAATGACAAACTTAATGTCACACATTTCAACAAAGGAAAGTCTGATAGTTTCCTGTTGGATAGTGTCATTCATTATTAACTACTCCACGCTCTTATACATGTCCTGATCTGTGCTGAGGTTGTTGACATACATCCCATCTTGTGGGGTTTCATTATCCAGACATGTTGGTAGCACATATATGCCATGACTTTCATATGTCGAATTCTTCAATTGCATTGGGCTAGAAAAAAATTGTGAAGTTTGATTAATTTTCTTTAATAAAATAAGTGCACAAAAATATCAAGTTTAAGAATTTTATCCAATCTAATGCAGGAATTTCAGTCATGTGAAAAATCCTCCTAATAATTCAATGTCATCCTTGAGGAAAAAGACAATATTGGGCTCCCTTTTATCAATGACCAATTAACTCCTCAAACTGTTTACCACTACCCACCCACTCCAATCTCATCTGTAGAGACATGTGAGTAGCTTATGGATGTTTTGGTTTCAAACATCAAGACTTCTCCCCTCTATTGACAAATGATGCACCCCCCCCCATGCCCCCACCCCACTACCCCACCACCACCCCCCACCCAGCATTTTCCTTGCCCCAGCCCTGACTGCATGTCACAGAAACTTTCTCCTGTTTTATCTTTCCCTGGCTTCAGCAGACATCTTCCCTTTGAGACCCATCACCTGCTCTTTCAATCTGCTCAGCATCCTACACTGACCATTTAGCTGCCTCTCCTTGCCCCAATGCTCAGTGATATCAAAAATGGCTCCTTCTAAACAGACATCATTTCAAAACAGTCATCATCACTTATATCATCAAAAGTAACACTTGACTCCCCTGCATATCTCCTTTGCTAGGTCCTTTATTGCATTATCATTCAGCATTCTCCCTTCTCCCAAAATTTCCATTTTTCTTTCAATCCTGCTCCTATGCTGTTCCTGGCACTAAGACCACCCTAGTTAAAATCACCAGGCATCTCCTATGATTACAAATATGGCGCATTATACCTCCTTGACTTCTCTGGATTCACCATGATTCATCACGCTACTTTCTCCTCCATGACCCACCTGTCCTCTATGATTGCACTCCCGCCAATCCCTAAGTAGTCACCACATCTCCAGCAATTGCTTTTGCTCTCACCCGATATGGTCACGTCTGGAGTCTGCCAGGTGTCCACCTCAGCCTGTCCTTCTCCCAATTTTTGCAGCGTCCCTGGGAGACATTATCCACAGGCGTGAGGCCAGTCTCCATATGATAACAGCCACCACTACCTCTCCACCATCACACTTAATTTCACAACAGCCTCCATGCTGTCAGATTGCCTATCTCATACCAAGTCAAGAATAAGCCAGAAATTACTTCTAGCTGAACACTATGAAAACTGAAGCAATTTTTAGAGATGGTCTTTTGTGTATCTCCCCTATCCACAAAAATACTCTTTGGTGCCAGAACATTCAGTCACCATAGTTTGATTTTCTGGAATTTGCATCCTTGCTACTTTTCTGTCTGCCTTTACGAACTGCCTGAAAACTTAATTCCTACTGTACATCTGTCCCAACTCTGCTGCTCCTGGTCAGTTGACACTTTCTACTGCCTGATGTGTATTGGGGTACTATATGACATTAAAGCTGGTACGTAAATTCAATTGATGTTGCTAGCTGTTTTTACAATATGTACAACCTGTGCTGGTGGCATTGCCTCCCAACATGTCAGTCTCATTCAATTAGGTGGAGCCCAAAAGTAAACTCTGGGATTTACTAACAACAATAGAAAGGAAGACCTGTCTAAAATGGGTCTTCCTAGCTGCTGGCCCAAGCAAATCCGCTGCTTAAAATTAATGGGTTGATACCTTCTGTTCACTGACAGGAATTTATAATTCAGGAGTTGGTTTTGATACAATAATAGAAGCAGCTGGCGTTAACTGGTATACAAAATTCAGTATAGGCCCCGTTTCCCCCTAGCAGCATATGGAATAATAGTTCAGCAGTAACAAGTTCTATGAAAGAAAAGGTTTTCCTTTTTGTATCAGTTTGTACATTTACAAATTAGAATGAAACTTTCTCAGGAAGGTCTCAGGTTGATCACCAGTCTGTACAGTATTGACTTATCCCAACCAGGGCAGTGGCAGTGATTATAAATGCTCAATGGCTGAGATAATAGAGGAGAATAATCAGGTAGGGTTCCTGCTCTTGACCACTGTCCATTGATTCTTTAATGAAAAGTACATGCTTACAGACATCATTACGCGAGTCTGTTCTGATGGGTTCACAGCTGTCTGCTAATATTCACTGTTCAGGCTCATAAATGAAATATGGCCACTTGCTCAAGGTACCAGAAGTCAGGCAGAACCTACAAAAGCATAGTTCACCTAAGGTAGGGTTCCAGGGTTCTAACAAATGGTTTAACTGTGTGAGTCCTACATTCTATCTTCAGAGCAGCGTTTTCAGTGATTTTTGCAGTATTTATACATGACTGCTAGAATTATTTGATCCTACATTATTTAATGTAAGTTTTTTTTCATAAAATACAGAGGAAGATTTCAAAATTCTCAAAACTAACCAAAAGTGTATTCTAATTTTATATTTGAAATCTGTAGTTATATTTATTTCCAAACTGTTTTTATGGAAATGGGAGGGAAATTAAGAAACATTTATGTGCTGAATAGAGAATTGTAGCTTAGCCTAAACTGCAGTCTTCAATAATTTAATTGCATCGAAACCAGCCACTTTTACAACAGCTGTTATGCTGTTGAAGAAATTCCACTTGTAACAGTGTTGTTTTACATTGCTTTTCCTTGGATATAATTGAATCACTGGGGATTTGTAACTAATGTGTAAACTCTCTGGCTTATTAGTTTTTAAGAGTCCAATATTCAGTGGAAATTAATATGCCACATATCATGATCCAGACTCTGTGGCAGGAAGGGAATGCAGTGGTATCCCCACGCGAGTGAATGACACAAGGATATTGGTTGGAATTCTCCACAACACACGGGGTCTATGCAGAGATTTTCATGTGGGAGCAACTACTGAAATCTTGATTTCCTTTTCAAATTAGATTGAGCTCTTGTTTAAGCTTGTGGGTATTATCTGTTGAAAATTGCTGTTAGTGTTGTCATTTGAACACTCAATGCACTCGTTTAGATTATTTTCTCTACTGCTTAAAACTAATGGGTTGATGCCTCTGTTCACTGACAGGAATTTATAAGTTCTTACGGAATTGAGATTGGTCATCTTGGTAATGAAATAAAGGGTGATTGTGCAATTCAGTGCTCCCAGAAGAGAGTCCACAGTAGAAAACTGCAGGCACGCAGCCCACAATGTTCCATTGATTCATTTTAATACCCAAAACCTCAAGGGATACATGACCGCAGATTCCTGAGATGTGCGCCCTGCGGTGGTGGTGCCTAATTACAGAATCACCCCCATAGTGTCCACATTTCTCAAAACTACGTCTGACAGGTCTAATCTGCATTGGATCAAAATGACTGATGAAACTAAACTTCTGTCAGTGTACGCAGCCACTTAGCCATATTCGTTTGGTTATGGACCTGTGAATTATTGACGAAAACTGTTAGAATTACAAAACAATTTGCTTTTAATAACAATGGTCCAGAAATTACTGGAGCAATACATCTTGCAATGAGCACCATATACTGCACCCTTCAGATTGCGCTATAATTGCGCCAGAAATTGCTGGAAATGTAAATTCACAAATTGTTAGTTAGATTTATATCAGCATTTTCAGAACACATCATTTCTTTAGTTTACAGCAAAGGGCAAAATTTCTATGATTTTCTTCAGTCTCAGTCACACATCAGTCGTGTTGTGTCTGAATTATTTTACACTACTACGAAAGCAACACTCATTTCAGCATTCTTGATTTACCCTACAAAATGTTCCAGATACTTATAAAATAGCTGTGTCTGGAACTGCGTGCTGGAAGTAAAACACTGAAGGCTATTGATGGTTTCAATACTCACAGGTCATCGTTGGTATTGTTTTGCTCTAAGAAAATGAAAAAGTAGAAAGAGGTTATTGGGGTGGATTCATCTTAATAGGAAAACATAATCTGTAACACTGAATATTGCTATCTGTATCCTATCTCACACCAAATCCCACTCACCCATCATCCTCATCCTCATCCTCACTGATTTACACAACTCCTGCTCCTTCACATTTAAAATTCTTGTCCTTGTTTCTACGTTCCTCCGTGGGCTCTCCCTTCACTGACTCTGTAATATCCTTCAGCCCTACAGTCCCCCCCACAAACTCACCAAACTCTGGCTGACCTTTGGTGCATTCCCCTACCTTCACCTCCTCACCATTGGCAGCCGTGCCTTCAGCCACCTAAGCTTCACTCTCAGGAATTCCCTCCCTAAACCACTCTACCTCTCCAACTTCCTCTCCTTCATTAAAGGCTTTCCTGAAAACCCACTCTTCAACTAAGCCTTGGCCACCCCTCCTCCTTTGATTCAGCGGCCATATTCCTCACACCTCTGTGAAGTGCTTTTTTCTCGATGAAAGTCACAATATAAATGTAAGTTGTTAAATCTTTTGTTTATAACCCACTGAATACAGCAGTGCTTGGGATACAGATAAAGTGTCCCATACAAATTATTAGACCTTCACTCTCTTTCAAATACTGATTATCTGTAGACTTCCAGACTTATCTGCTTTTATTTTCATTTTGAACATTTGCCTTTTTTTATCCTGGGGATACTTGAAGTCTGGCAACATTCCACATGATCTGAATGTGATACATTATTTAAAAGGTCTAATTTTTAAAAAATAATTACTCTTGGGATGTGGGTAACAATGAGATGCAGTACTTATTAACCTGAGGGTATTGCGAGTCAACCATAAAGCACGAGACTGGAATCACCTGTTGGTCAGACCAGGTAGAGGTGACAGATTCTCATCTCTGAAGGGCATTTGTGAACCAGGTGAGTTCACAACTTTCCTGACCATTTTCTGGTGAAAGCCCATAAATTACAAGATTTCTTGAAGTTAATATCACAACATGCCATGATAACATTTGAACCACAACCTGTCACTGACTAGTCCAGTGCAAAACCATTAGGCTACCGTAGATATGAAGGCTATGCCTTCCCAGTCAGGTGACATGAGTTCAAATTTCTATAACATCTAACATTAAAAGGCATTACCCTCCTAAGATGCCAACTTTGGTAGGATTACCAAATGAGGCACTTCATGGTAGATTGCTTCACCTTAAGGAGTTGTAAGATATCTTGGAGGGATCTGTCATTACCAGCTGATTAACTATTCAATGACACTAACAGCAACTATGGAGAACTCGAAGGTTGAGTTCAAATTCCTTTCTCCTGGGTGAAGGAAGACTGAGTACTGACAGATACAGGAAATATTAATAAACAAAGAGGAAAATTATTAAGCGGCCTGGATTAAGGCCAGCGTCACCTGCGTTCTGCCCATTTGTTGCACATTACACTGTCTGTCTCTCATTGTGTAAAACAAGATAGACTGGCAGTCCAAATTCCTTCTTCTTAAGCTGGCCTCTATTTCTCCCTCAAGTTTATCAATCCATTTTGAAGCTTGCAGCTCTCAAGCTGAGTGAGCATCAGTCCATAGACAGATATATCTCTCTCTTCCCCTTTCACAGTAAGCTAGGGTATATCAATAACAGCTTTTTTCCATCTCTTTGCTATTTCCTCATTTACCTATTGTTATCTTTCCATTGTCGCCTTGCTTCTTTTTCTTTCCTTTTCTATTTCTGTCTTGCTCGCAATCATTTATTTTAGTTTTTCTGTTCTACTGCCCATCTCACAGATCTACCTTCATTCCCTTAAAACAACATGGTGGAGGGGGTTGGATGGCCAGCTGATCACCACAGGCATGTACTGTGACATCACAGATCCTCCCGCCATCATTGCTACTTTTATTATTTCACATAAAATTTAAACTTTATGGTCTGACTGACTGAAAATCAGTAAAAGCAATGCCCACATGTTACAATGACTCTATTTGCCTGGATGAATGCAGCTCCAACAACACTGAAGAAGCTCAATACAAACCAGGGCAAAGAAGTCCACTTGATTGGCACCCATTCCACTATCTCAAACATTCACTCCCTCCAACATCAGCGCACCTGTGGCAACAGTGTGTACCGTCTACAAGATGCACTGCAGCAACTCACCAAGAGTTCTTTGACAGCGCCTCCCAAAGCTGCCATCTCAAAGGACAAGAACACCACCACCTTCAAGTTTTTCTCCAAGTCACACACCATTCTGACATGGAACTATATCACCATTCATTCATCATCATTGGAACTCCTTCTCTAACAGCCCTGTGGGAGTACCTACACCACAAGGCCTGCAGCAGTTTAAGAAGGCAGCTCACCACCACTTTCTCAAGGGAAATCAGGGATAGGTAATAAATGCTGGCCTTGCCAGTGATGCCCACATCCCATGAATGAATTAATTCAAAAAAATTAAACTAATTAAAGTAAATTTCCAGACTAATTAATTGCTCAGAATCCATGATGGATCTATTGGATCTTTCCCCAAAACAACTAACAAAACAACTAATGCAGTAGAACTTCATTAACACAAACTCTGTTAGAACTGCTTTCAGGACTGCCTTCATTACAATTATAATCGCCACATTTAGAAGCTTGATAAGCTAAATCCTTGATTTAAAACAACGCTACTTTGCTGCTCTCCACACACTTGTAATATTAATTTGAGATAAAAAAGGGGAAAATGGTGGAAACCTAAAAGAAAAACAAAAAATATTGAATATGCGTAAACACTAGGTCAGCTAGTATCTGAACAAAAAAAGCTTAATGTTTCAGATGGGATCCTTCAACATGTCTGAAATATTGGGGTCAGTTTTAACTCAACCCACCCGTCAGGAAACTGACAACATCTGGTTTTACACCCGATTTTACTCTGCGTTAAAATAAATGGAGACTAACATTGGGCGGGGTGTAAAATTGGAGTTCCACCTGATCCTGCCCATTGCGATTTGGTTTTAAATTAGCCACATTAAGCTTTCTTTTTGCGATACTGTTGTGGAGTTCCAGCATTTTCTGCTTTAATGATTAGTTTTCGTACATCGAATACGTATAATGTCCTGTAATAAAAAGTGATATACTGTATGTTATAATAATGGTTATATAATGATGATTACTGTATCAGCATGTTACCTTGACGGTTTCTCCTTTTCCACCAACAGATCACTGATAGGACTAAAAGAGCTACTGCTACTGCTCCCGTGGAAACAATGATTAGGATTAGTTTGAGATGATTAACAGTGCCTAGAGATCCACAAGACAGAAAATGAGAGCATTAGATTCATGAATTGTTACATGCAATGAACTTGGTCAGGCATTGCACAGTGGGGTTAATTTTCTAAGGGAACGGTACCCACGATTTTTGGATATGGAAAGTTACCATATTTGGAAAATTATACTAAGCACATTGGGTTAGTGCCTGTGATTCCTCATATGGTAAGTTCCTGGTAATAACTACCAGGCAATGCAGAGACTAAAGACTTGGCATTTCCTCATGGGAAGAGGAAAAGCTGACAGCCAATTCATTCTACGGTGGCCTTGCAAAGCTCCTTGCAATCAAGATAGTGGTGCCCCTGGCACAGCCCTGTCAATAATTTACCTGTACCACTCTCTCATTCAGGGAAAGTTTATGTCACTCCTAAGCAGCTAAAAAAGAGATAACATAGATAGAGGTGTTTAGCTGCAATTAGACTTGTATTTATAGATTTTGTGTTATTCATTGTATCAGATTTTCTGTTTCAAAAATGTTTATTGCAGAAACTTGGTTTATAGCTTGCCTTTATAACTAAATGATACAGCTATTCCTCATTTTTTTACTTTTACTAAATGTAAGACTTTATCTGTATTAGGGCAATAGTGTTTGTTAATGAATATAACATGATTTAGTGTCTGCAGTTTACAGTATGCTGGTGTTCATTAGCATGGCCCAAGGGCCGTTTGTGGTCAACCTGCCCTTTACCAGTAGTTCTTAGCAGACTTCTTCTTCCACCTATCTCTGGGAAACTATTCACAGGTCTACCTGGCTCTGGTACGTTGAAGAAGTTTGGACTGAGCATTATTCCTTCTCTTATTCTTTGCTGGTTAGCTAAATCATGTACACAAATACAATTCACAGGTAAGGTTATTCGAGCTTCCAAATATCAAGCAGCATAAATTGCAAGTATCACTGTTTAAAGAATATTTACATTGTACATCATATGAATTCCAGTTTCCCGATTCCTTACAGACGGTTTTATGATCCCCTTCCAGAGTGTAGCCATCATCACATGAAAAGTAACAAGACGTGTTGTAATGCTTCTCACCATAGGGACCAGAGCAGTTCACACTGCTGTATTCTGGTTTCTTTAAGAGTGTACAGGTAATTGCTATGAAGGAACAAACTGGTCAGTAAATATCAGTTAACGATGACACCTCCTGGTATGCGTTACAGCTTATAATAAATAAATCTCATTGAAACTAAAGAAGATAAAACGCCACTAAAATTTTAGTTACTTGGGCTCCGATATTTATGGGAAGGTGAGGAGGGGGTGGGAACTGTTTAGTGGTTGGGGGGGTTTGCTCAGGTCCTGCTGAATTTAATGGCAGAACCTGATCACCGCGTTTCAAATCCGTTTTGCAGCTGCAGCCAGCCAGACCGCACCAGGCCGCAGGAGTGTCGGGGAGGGAGGGAGAGACCATACAAAAGCAAAATACTGCGATGCTGAAAATCTGAAATAAAACCAAAATATTTTGGAAATACTCAGCTAGTCAGGCAGCATCCGTGGAAAGAGAATCAGAGTTGACGTTTCATCAGAATAGGGAAAAGTTCAAAATGTAATAGGTTTTGAGCAAGTGAAAGGGAGGAAGGTGGGAAAAAGAACAAAAGGGAAGGTTTGTGATAGGGTGGAGGCAGGAGAGATTAAATGACAAAAGGTTTCATGGTGCAAGGCCAAAGGGAGTGGTAATGGGACAAATTAAGAAACAAAAGATGGATCTAGAAGAGGTATGAAAGGCAGGATAGCTGCTGTCCGAATGCAAGGTAAAGAAAATAAGAGAGAAACATGATGGCATCAGACTGGATGTGGCGGAAATGGCGGAGGATGATCTGTTAAACACGGAGGTTGGTGGGGTGGAAGGTGAGGACAAGGGGAACTCTATTGTGGTTCTGGGAGGGAGGGCAAGGGGTCAGAGCAGAAGGGCGTGAAATGGAATGGACATGGTTGAGGGCCCCATCAATCATGGTGTTGGGGGTGGGGGGGGTGGGCTGGAATCCTCAGTTGAGGAAAATGTAAGACATATTGGAAGCACTAGTATGGAAGGTTGCATCATCCGAATGGATGTGATGGAGATGGAGAAACTGGGAGAATGGTATCGAGTCCTTGCAGGAAGTGAGGTGTGAGGATGTGTAGTCAAGGTAGCTGTGGGAGTCAGTGGGCTTATAATAAATATTAGTCAATGGCCTATCCCCAGAAATGGAGACAGAGCAGTCGAGGAAGGGAAGGGAAGAGTCAGAAATGGACCATGTGACGTTGAGAGAAGGGTGGAAATTGGAAACAAAGTCGCTGAAATTTTTCAGGGCGAGAGCAGGAAACATCACTGATACAGTCATCAATGTACTGGAAAAAGAGGAGAGGGAGGGAGGAGCCCTGAGTTGAATGGAACAAAGAATGTTCAACATATCTCACAAAAAGGCAGGCATAGCTCGGATGCATGAGGTTACCCACAGCAACCCCTTTTATTTGGAGGAAGTGAGTGGAGTTGAAAGAAAAGTTGTTCAATGCAAAAACAAGTTCAGTCAGGCAGAAGAGGACAGTGGTGGATGGGAATTGGTTGGGCCTCCTTTCAAGCGGAGAGCTCTCAGACCATCCTGGTGGGAGATGGAGGTATAGAAGGATTGGATGTCCATTGTGAAAAGGAGATGGTTAAGGCCAGGAAACTGGAAACTGTTAAAGTGACAGAAAGCATCGGAAGAGTCACGGATGTAGGTGGGACGATACTGAACAAGGGGAGAAAAAATTAGGTTGAGATAGGAAGAAATCAGTTCAGTGGAGCTAGAACAGGCTGAAATGATAGGTCTATCAGGGCAGTCCTGTTTGTGGATCTTGAATAGGAGTTAGAAAAGGGCTATTCAGGATTGGGTGAATATGAGGTTGGAGGCCATGGAGGAAAGATCTCCAAATAATTTGGGGGGGTGGGGGTGGGGGTCAATGATCGATGGGGGAGCCCAGAGATATCCGGGGTCAGACGTGACAGCGACGGGAGGGACCCATGGGGGAGATCAGGGGATGAGTGGAGAAGATCTCAGGGAGCCCATGGAGGAGACTGGAGGGAGGTGCGCAGAGTGGAGCACAGGCTAGGAGGACATAGAGCAGGCAGGTTTGAGATCACAGACCATGGAGGCCATCAGGAGGACATTGGGTCACACAGTGGGTGGTGGGGTTTGATTGCTGGGGAGGTTAACAGGTTTCCTTGGTGACCTGGTAGGAAGCACTCCTGCTCCTCCTGGCCCACAAGCAGTGCTGGAAAGGCACTTATCTCTTCCATCCGACCTCCTGTCAGTTATTGGGTTTCTTGAGGCCTGGGAAACCCAGCCGGCCAGTGTTAAAGAGTTCCGAAGAAGGGTCACTGACCCGAAACGTTAACTCTGCTTCTCTTTCCACAGATGCTGCCAGACCTGCTGAGTGAATCCAGCATTTCTTGTTTTTGTTTCAGATTTCCAGCATCCGCAGTATTTTGCTTTTATTTTAGTGTTAAAGAGGTACCTGGCTTTAATAAAATATTGAAATGAGGGACCTGCCTCCAAAGAGCGGGATAGTTTCCTACCCCCTGTCCTGCCTCCATTAAAAGCAGAAATGGATGGTTTCGAGGTGGGTTGGGTTCGGGTTTGAAATATTTTGCATGTTAGCATCTCACCCAGCCCACACCTACCCATATTTGGAGGTTAAAATTACTCACGTTCATATACAACTAGAAGAAGCTGTATGTGGGCTTTGGATTCATATTTTCTCATTGCTGCTAACTGGCATCATTTTATTTTGAAATATTTTTACTGGATTTTGTAAAACTCATAATTTTAAATGCATGGGTCATTTTGTCCATACTGTATCTGTAGGCTCATTTATCAATGTGCCGAGCTCTTGAGAGTTGAATAAAAGTTTTACTTATAGCATGGAGAAACATGGGTGAGTGGCAACCATTGCTGTACACAACAACAACTTACATTTATATAGCACCCTTAATAAAGTGCTTCACAGGAGTGTTATTCAATAAAATTTGACACCAAGACTCATGAGGCGACATTAGAACAGGTTACCAAAAGCTTGGTCAAAGAGGTAGGTTTTTAAGGAGCATCTTAAAGGAGAGAGATGTAGAGAGGTGGAGAGTTTAACGGTGGGAGTTCCAGAGCTTTGGGACTAGTTAGATAAAGGCACGGTCACCAATGTTGGCACAATTAAAATTGGAGATACGCACAAGGCCAGAACTGAAAGAGATCTTGGAGGGTTGTAGAGATGGAGGAAATTACAGAGATCAGGAGGGGAGAGGCCATGGAGAAATTTGAAAACAAGGATGAGAATTTAAAAATTAATATGCTGCTACTAAATGAGAAGCCAATGTGGGTCAGTGAGCACATCAAAAATGTGGGGTGAGAATGGGGAGTTTCTGTCACTGAAAGCTATTCTTGAGATCATAGCATGTTAATTCCACTCTTTCCTATCAAAAACCTTCATTACACTGGAGGAGATCACCAGAGTAGGGATTTTTGTGGTATTGCATTGATAAATACCTTATTTTAATACTATTTGCTCAATTCAATTTTCATATCATATTCGATAAGAACTTTATACAATGTGGAATCTTTGAAACTGACTTCTCCTACAAAAAAGTGGACAATGGCCACCAAAGGTCAGATGACCTGGCTTGTGTATTCACAAATTGCCTCATTGTCTCAAAAAGACAAAAGGATACATTCCAGACTAAGAGGTATCGACTACATTCATCCTGGAACCATCAAGAGACATTCCTGAATTGAATGGTTTTCTTCTGAGACAAAGAAGGTGTGAAATAGACACATCATAACAGTTCCGAAGAAGGGTCACTGACCCGAAACGTTAACTCTGCTTCTCTTTCCACAGATGCTGCCTGACCTGCTGAGTGGTTCCAGCATTTCTTGTTTTTATAACAGAATGAATATTGTTCAATAAATAATTAATCAGCTGTTTTAAACCTACAAGAAAACCTGTCACTGTCTGCTTATTTTACAAGTAAAACACTCAGGGGCTAATTCATCACTTCAAACAAATCACGTTTGCAGTCATTGAGAGGCAAACAGTAGGAACCATCCATACCCCTAATCACCTGTCCGTAACACAGTGAACAGGTAATATTTTGGTTCCCCATTAGAAAGGTTCTAATGTTCTGCATTAGTGTTTCTGTAATTGGGAGCCAAGCCTTCAAAGAGCCTTTAATAAATCTTACTGTTGCAGGTTTCAGTTCTCAATATGTGAGGCTTTGGGGGTTCTCGGTGCAATGTGACTGTATCAAGTGGAAAATCTAAACTGTTTTGAACTGCCAACCACGTTCTTACTTTCTTTCTGCTCTATAAAAAGCTAAGCAAACAGGAGGAAACACAATTTTTTAGCCTTGTCTGGTGAAATTTGAGGAAGTTGAGTGATTCCAGGAATGCATATGTACAGGATTCTTGATATTGTTTGCATTCTCTGTGAAAGAGAAGAGGTGATGGGGATGTCAAAATGTTATGTTTGTAAGAGTTCAGAGAAGCAGTTGAGTCTAATTCCTTTGCAATTTTTTTTCTTCAATGAAACTTTAGTTAGTACTACTTCTTTACTTCAGTAAAGGTTTTTTTTAAAGCATTCCAGTGATTAGCTGGTTACACAATTAAATGTTACCCTAGGAGGCAGTTATTCAGCTACTTTTGTGACACCATTGAAATAACTTCACATCAATACCAGAATGATAGTATAACTCTGAAGTTGGGTTCTGACCTGACTCCAGAGAGATGAGTGTGAGAGAATCCCTGGAGAATTGGTCTCTCCAGCTTAACAGTGTACAAAGAATAAATTAACTGAGTTAGCATTGCATGTAGTATAAATGCAGTGTCAAGCCAAGTTCAATAAACATTCAGGGGGTCCTGGCTACTTTACAGACATATGCAGAGACAATTTAAAGGTTTTCAGAATGTGGCTGCATTCAAAACAATCAAAATTTACCATCTGCAGCAAGCATACACAGAATTCTCATGAGTCCCCGAGATTCTCATGTTGCTTCACCAACTATTTTCAATAATAGTTATCTTTCTTTTAAAAAGAGAAAATTATGTAAATTAACAGTTTGAAATCCAGAGTTGGGACATTCAGCTAGATATAGGCAATAATGGATGCCCAGGATTGATGACAAGGCAAACATTTCACTAACGTCACCTGACCCCTCAATAAAAACTTATACTGGTACGTCCCCTCACTCAGGAGAGTATCTTGTGGCACTTAGCAATGAGGAGAAGGAGAACATCAAATGGGCACAGAAAGAAAAGAATTTGAATTTATATCACATCTTCAGTCATAGCCAGTCGAGTCAAATCTGCTCTGGAGTTGGTGATTTACCTTAATCAGACCTGCACTGTACCCGGCAGGAAGATCTCTGATAGTCTCGTGCTACTCAGGGATACGAACGCCTATGTACGGGACAGGAGGGTGGACACCTGCCTCATCAGCCTGGACCAGGAGAAGGCTTTTGACAGGATATCGCACACCTACATGATGGACGTGCTTTCCAAAATGGGGTTTGGGGAGGGAATCTGCAATTGGATCCAACTGCTCTACACAAACATCAGTAGCGCAGTCTCAATCAACGGGTGGGAATCGGAAAGTTTCCCGATCAAATCTGGAGTCAGACAGGGCTGTCCTCTCTCCCCGGTCTTGTTTGTTTGCTGTATTGAACCCTTTGCTGAGTCTATTAGGAAGGATGCGAGCATAAGAGGGGTGACAATCCCAGGCAGTGGAGGCACTCAGGTTAAAACCTCCCTGTACATGGATGACGTCGCCGTCTTCTGCTCGGATCCGCTGTCCGTGCGCAGACTGATGAGCATCTGCAACCAGTTTGAACTGGCCTCGGGAGCCAAAGTTAACCACGGCAAGAGCGAGGCCATGTTCTTTGGGAACTGGGCTGGACGATCCTTTGTCCCCTTCACCGTCAGGTCAGATTACCTGAAGGTGCTGGGGATATGGTTCGGAAGGGCCGGGGCGTGCACCAAAACCTGGGAGGAGCGAGTAACCAAGGTACAACAAAAGTTGAGCATGTGGGGGCAGTGATCTCTCTCCATTGTGGGTAAGAACCTGGTCATCAGGTGCGAGGCGCTCACGTTATTGCTGTACGTGGCGCAGGTCTGGCCCATACCCCACTCCTGCGCTGTGGCGGTCACCCGAGCCATTTTCCACTTCATCTGGGGATCTAAAATGGACCGGGTCCGGAGGGACACGATGTTCAAATCTCTGGATAAGGGCGTGAAAAATGTACCCAACATGGCCCTCATCCTGATGACCACCTTCGTGTGCTGCTGCATCAAGCTGTGTATAGACCTCCAGTACGCAAACTCCAAGTGTCACTACGTGCTGAGGTTCTATCTGTCCCCGGTGTTGCGAAGGATGGGCCTGGTCACATTGCCGCGGAACGCTCCACGCAGTTGGACCGTGCGTACCACCTATCCTTCGTGGAGCAGTTTCTGCGGGAAAACACCTTTGACCACCGATCCATCAGGCAGTGGTCTGCACGGAATGTCCTCAAGGCACTACGGGAAAAGGAGACGGTGGATCCTGTCGGATGGTTCCCCGAGCAGACCGTCAAAGTCATTTGGCGGAATGCCTCATCACCAGAACTTTCAAACAAGCACCAAGATGTAGCTTGGCTGGTGGTGAGAAGGGCCCTCCCCGTCAGATCCTTCATTCACACCCGAAGTCTCGCCCCCTCCGCACAATGTCCCCACGGTGGCTGTGGTGGGGAAGAGACGGTCGCCCACCTCCTCCTGGAATGTGTCTCTGCAAAGCAGGTGTGGAAAGAGATGCAGTGGTTTTTGTCAAGGTTCATCCCAAGCAGTTCTGTAACACAGGAGTCTGTGCTCTACGGGCTGTTCCCAGGGACGCACACCGAGACAAACATCAACTGCTGCTGGAGGACTATCAATTCGGTGAAAGACGCCCTTTGGTCTGCCCGAAACTCGCTGGTCTTCCAACGCAAAGAGTTGTCCACGACCGAATGTTGCCGACTGGCACATTCCAAGGTCCAGGGCTATGTGCTGAGGGATGCACTAAAGCTTGGGGCAGCCGCAGCAAAGGCTCAATGGGGAAAGACCACAGTGTAAGGTCCCCCCACCAAGCTGAACTGAGGGGCTGGATCCATGGGAAACCCCTCGAACAAATGTTGGCTCGCACACCAGAAGAACTCTCTGCTCTACTTTGAATAGTACTGAGGGATCTTTTTTGTCCCACCTGAACTGGCAGACAGTGCTTCAGACTCATATTTCCTCTGACAATACCACACTTCCGCATATTGCACTGTAGTCAGATGTTGGTCAGACCACACCTGCAGTACTGGGTACAACTGTATATCTCCATATCATAAAAAAGACATAGAGGCACTGTGGGGGTGGAGGGGGTGGTGGGGGGGGGGGTGTTGGAGGGGATGTTTTACAAGGAGGATACCAGGAATGTGGGGGAATACCTATCAGAAGTGGATGAACAGGCTGGGTCTCTTTTCTCCTGAAAAGAAAAGGCTGAGGGGTGACCAAGCAGAGATCTTTAAAGTTATGGAAGGTTTTGATAGAATAAACACAGAAAGTTTCCACAAAACTATCCATATAAGATAGTCACCATGAAATTCCACAGGGAATTCAGAAGAAACCTCTTTACCCAGAAATGTGGAACTTGCTACCACAGGAAGTGGTTGAAGAGAATAGTATAGATTCAGTTAAGGTAAGGCTAGACAAGCAAATGATGGAGAAGGGAATAGAGGGTTATGCTGATAGAGTTAGATGAGGAAAGACCGGAAAAGGCCGAGTGGAGCATAAGTGCCAGCATGAGCTGAATGGCCTGTTTCTGTGCTGTATCTCCTATGTAATCCTATGTAGTGTCAGACTAGATTATGTGCTCCAGCACTGGACTGGGACTTGAACCCTGCTAACCTCTTATCTCAGGTGGGCAAGCTACCATTGAACCACGCTGATACAGAGTTTAAGTAGGGTGAGAGAACAAAAAAAATGTGGGAGATGTTAATTATATATTAAGTGATTGTTTAGTTTTATTCATGTGGTCGGCGTTAACTGAGGAATCACTTGTGAGCAACTGGGCTGGATTTTACGTTAGGCGAACGAGAATTCGCCACCGACGTAAAAGTTAGTGGCAAACCCACTTCCTCCTAGCCCGGGGATATGTCCTGCATTTTACAGGTCCCTGGGCTTTAATTGTGCCCAGGTAAGACTTCCACCCACTTGAGGGAGGAGGACCCGCCTCATTGAGCTGCCGGCCAATCAGTGGACCAGTAGCTCTTAGTCCCAGCATCGCCACCAGGAGTGGTAGCCACACCTGGGACTGCAGCCCAGTCGACCAGATGGATCCAGGAGTGAAGGTAAGTTGGGCACGCCTCACCAGGCAGATCAGTCCTTCCCTGGTGAGGCTGGAGTGGTCGTTTGGGAGGAGGGGGGCGGCTTGGGTCCAGGGGGTGGGTTGGGAGGCGGGGGCGGCCCTAAATCGGGCAACCTGTGCCCGACTGCCATGGCCCACCACACCCCCCGGGGCGCAGAAAGGCAGGCAGTTATCGCTTGGCAGCCTTTCACGTCCCCAGCACACCTGCATACCCGTAGAGGGGGGCGCGGGCCCCTAAGTGGTCGATAAGTAGCCACTTAATGGCCTTGATTAGCCACAGGCTGGCCATTTCCACCCCCTGCCGAACCGCTGTAAAGTCGACCGGAGGCGGGTGTGGGGTGGATAGGCCTCCCGGAGCCTCCTGCTCAATTTTATGCCGCCCCCATGCCACCAACTGACCAGCTGAGGCGGCGTAAAATTCAGCCCCCTGAAACTGTGTTGGTTGGTACAGAGTGTATCTCTGTAAATAAAAGCTTATAAAGTGTGTAAAGGCTAGGCTCTAGTTCTATCCTTCACCACCTAGCATTTTGGATGTTTTTAAGAAGATTTTGAATGAGATGAGAGAAGTGATGTGGTTTAACACAAGAATTCCAGTGGGAAGGGACAAAGTAACAATATTATGTAATCTAGTTTATTTTATTAGTTCATTCAGGTTCTTTTGCTTGAGTTGTCGATGTTATGATGGAGTATGATGCTACATGTAGCTGTTGTTGTGGCAAAAGTAAAACTTGTTGCAACTATCACAAGGACCTCTATTTGGCTGTCTCTGTTCGTCCAGACTGGATGAGTGAGACAATGTACATGTAAACCATGATTTGTGTGATTTGTGATTTGTGTGATTTTCTAGACTAGGTGTATGATTGGCAGTGACTTTTAAATTTAGCTGACAAATTTATTCAACTTAATAAGAGCTGGTGTGAACTGTTCAAATAATTGAGTGAGTTAGATTGAAAGCTTCAATGAGGTAGATCTTACACGGGCACAGGATAGCCAATGAACAAGGTAAGATTAGCAATAAAAACAGAAAGTGCTGGAAATACTCAGCAGGTCAGGCAGCATCTGTGGAGAGAGAAGCAGAGTTCATGTTTCAGGTCTGTAACCTGTCATCAGCACATCTGCTTCTCTCTCCACAGATCCTGCCTGACCTGCTGAGGATTTCCAGCACTTTCTGTTTTTATTTTGGATTTCCAGCACCTGCAGTATTTTGCTTTCATTTAAGGTAAGATTAGGCACATTTTGATAACATCCCGGGCACTGGACACCAGGAGCTGTGAAGTTAATCTCATCATAAAGGGTTTCTCACCATAAAGACTTTCTCTGTCCCACTTTCTGCCCTCTCTCTCCTCCCATCTGCTACCTTCCTCCAATCCCCATCCACTATCCTTTGACTTGAATACTTCACTTGGACTCATCTCCTCAGGTGCAACAACACGGGAGATCACCTAATATTTAGAAACTGCAGTGGCACTATCATGCAGGACCCCCACCTGCCAAGAATGAGCCACTCATATTTCACCACATGAACATTGATTTTTAAACTGTTACTGGAGTAAAGAAAGAACTTGTTTTTAAAAAAAACCACCAGGCCCTTGACTGGAAAGACATTTGTATAGTTACGGACAGTGCTTGGAAAGGACAAAGGGCCACTCCCTGCTCCAATTTAATCCACAATGGACTTTTGATTACGAGACGTTGAAGGGGGAGAGGCTAGCATTCCAGGTTAACTGCTAAGATGGCCGAATAAACAAACAGACGTAACCAGACCAATTTAGTCACATGACTAACTGGCTGTTGGAGTTTTTTTGAATTTGAACTTGCTGCCAAGTTTTAATACTCAGAAAGCTGTTTGCTCCTGGACTGGAAAAGACCTCTCTCCTGTCTGCTCATCTCTTTCTCACCAGCTTTGGAATCCATTGAAGACACAGGAACCCCAAGAGAGAAAAGTTTCCTCCAGTGAACAAGGTTTAAGAAGAATACAGGGCCCCAACGATGAGCAAGAATTACCTACAAGCAAGAACTACCGACAAAAGGACTACAGTGAGCTCGAAGCACAGTAACAAGAAACTCTTCTGATATTGCCTCAAACCTCTCTGCTTTATTTTTTTCTTCTGCTCATTTCTGTCTTTATTTGCATGTGCATATCGCGTATGCATGCTAGTGTGGGGCACAGCGTATATCCGTAGGCGTTAACCAAATTAGAGTTTAAGTTTATGTTGGAAAGTTCACTTTTCTTCTTTAAACCTAAGAAGACCTGTTTGTGCTCATTTCTTTGCTTTATAATTGGAAAGCGGTGAACAAGGATTCACCAAAGGGGAAGCTCAAAATATGGTGTGTTAAAAATCAAACCCTGTTACAATAAGACCAGATGAAGACTGAGAAAGACCCCTAGCCACCTTTCTCACCTGGTCATATCAGGCACGGTAACACTGATACTGTTAAGAAACCTGTATATTAAATATACATACAAGTCAAATTTAAGAAAACATAACCAGTGCAAATTTGGCGACAATATTGCATCAAAAATGACAGAACTTGTGCAATAACTCATTTTGAAGGAACCAGTAATATATTCAAATTCATTTAACTATAAGCTCTATCAAATGTTGCAATTTGCTTTCAATAAACTAGGACACTGACCTTGGCAGATTGTATTGTAGGTTGTCCAGGAGCCAGATGCTTGGCAGGTTGCTGAAATGTTCCCATTCAGAATAAATCCTCGATCACAAGTAAATGTGCACACAGACTGGAAATGGTTCTTTCCATGTAATCCTTCACAGTTAACTGTGCTATGGTTTGGTTTTGTAATGACTGGGCATGATCTAACTATAAAGCAGAGTTAAATGCAAAGTACTTTGTGCAATGCATGTGAGACCAAAAGGTTTGTTTCCTAACGCCAAGCATCAGCATTTGTTTCAAATTATTCTGCATGGGACACCACTAAAAGTATTGAGACACACCAGGAAATCCTGTCCTAACTTCTGAAAACGGTTAAGAGGATAAGAACACAAGAAATAGGAGAAGGAGTAGGCCATTCAGCCCCTTGAGCCGATTTCACCATTTAATAAGATCATGTCTGAGTTTTATACCGCAGCTACACCTTCCCACACCATTCCCATATCCTGTGATCCCCATAGTCTCCAAAAATGTGCCAAACACTGACTTGAATATACTTTTCTAGTCAAAGGAAATGGTACTATAGTGGCAGAAAATGTTTAACAGCACTGAAAATAATATACAAGGGAATCAATAAATGCCTGAATAAATGTTTGATGGCACATGAACAGAAACCTGAGGACATTTACGGACTCTCTGAGACACCTTCTGAACCTCCTAAAGACTTTGAACGCCAATCTGCTGTAACCAGAAAGCCTGGGAACATTTATAAAAACTAAAATTTTTGGCCTAAATAGGAATGAATGCAATTGTTGCAAAAGGGAAATATTTTTGGATTTGTGATCTACATTCACTTAAAGCACTGTAATTCTCTGTCTTAATGAGTAAAGACTCTGCCCAGTGTAATACCGAGCTATGGAGGCCAAAAGATCCCATTTTGATCATAAACGGTGCTGAGTTAAGTGATCTCAGTCGAAGCAACAATTGGAAACTGTGGTTCATCTCAGTGTTTCTGGGCGAGAAAAGGAAAAAATCAGCCGGGATTCCAGCCCTGCTGGAGAATGTATACCTGTGAATGTCAGATAAAGACAGGATGCAGCTCAGCTGTGAAACTGTTCAGAGTGCAATAATTTGCCAATATCAATAGAATCATTCTTGAAGAATGTCCATTTGGACAAGGAGACAGAAGACCTCAGGCACATATGGAATTCTGCACCAGCAAGTGTCAGTGTCCTTTGGAGATTACATTCTTGAATATGTATTTTTTGACTTTTGTTTCTCCAGCACTTACCATTTTCACAATTGTTTCCATAGAAGCCTTGGTCACAGATGCACCTAAAACCACCAGTCAATTCAGTACATGTACCCCTTCTGTTGCAGCTTGTTGCTTTGCATTGCTCTGTGGAGACATTAGAACAGCATTAACATTAGGTCCACCTACGCCAGAATGGCATTTAACATAGATGCGTGTAGTGTAATCCATGTGGGTAGGACATTTGCTGAACATGTTCACACCATGCAGGGTTCATAAGTTTTTTTAAGAGGAAAATAGTCTTAGGGGTTATAATGCATGGATCTTGAAATAAATCTTTATCATGATCATAAATGCTTATGGTCAGTGGTGAAAATCTCTATCAAAAGCCAAAAGTGCAGCAGAATGTAGAGCTCAGATAATCCATATAAGACAAAATGCACAATAGTGTCCATGTGCAAGATCTTGGTTTTTCCTCATCTAGAAAATTATGTCCAGTTTTGTTCTTACATGGTGAGTGATAAAGTTGCCCTGGAAAAGGTTCAAATTGGGGGTCATTAGATTGATAACAATTATTAAAGCCCTGGGTTATCATGGTCGGCTTGGGGAGTTCGGTCCTTTACTCTGCAAAAGTGTAGACTTTAGGAGGATTTTGATTGAGATATTTACTAGGATGGAGGAACTAGAGTGTGAGTATGTGGATCGACTCTTTGAATTAAAGTTAGGAAGAACCAGGGACATGTGTATAAGTTGCATACGCATTGAACGAGGTTAGATGTCAGGAGGGTTTGTGCACAGTGTGTGGATTCACTACAAATATTCAAAAGGAAATGGATGACTTCTTGGCTGAGGCTTACATCACCGGGTCTTGAGTAATGCGCCTCAAGGTCAGTGTGGACTCCTGGAACTCACTTTGATCTCCTGCGTGGGAGAGGTATTTCCCAGAATCTTTCTTCCCACATTCCCCCCTGCTCACCCCTCCTGAATAGGTGTCGGGATTTTTCCCTTTCCAGGAGATTACATGACATCTGGTAGCTGGGGAGCATAGTGCTCAATTACAACATGTGACAGGTCTGATATACCAGCTACTCGTTTGCTGTCTGTCATTTACGTTACATTCATGTGATCCTTTCTAGACAATCACAGGTAAGTACAAAGAAAAATATGCACCACAGTACCACCTAGCTGGAAGGTTCAATGGAAGGAAGACTGAATAGAAAAATTCAAGTTTGACAGATATTACGAGCAGGGTTTTTAGTCCCTGATGGTGGCGAACATGGAGATAGGCAGGTGCGCAAATTTGTGCCATTGGCTGATGTGCTGGTTTGTTGCCTCCATCCCTGCCCTGGGCCATTTTCCCAGAGGTGGGATGACGAGGGAACAGCAGGGATACCCATTCACAACAGGCAGGTAGCCGCTTAACAATTGTTATAGGCCAATTAATGTCTTTTGACGAGGCATTGGAGAACAGCCCAGTAGCCTGAAGGTGGCAGAATGGGGGACCATCGCTCCAGGCACGTTTCGAGGCATCCCTGCCCAGCCTGCCTGGACACACATCCACACGGTGGCCAAGCTGCTCAGTCTATCTTAAATGTAAAAGCTAACAATGTTGGAGCGAAGGCATCTCCATCCTGAGGTACCCCTTCTCTCTCAACCTGGATCGGCTAGCTTCTGCTCCTTCCTCCTATTGGCCTTCCAGCTTTGGGAGCCCACCCACTGTCCTTAATTGAACAGCGAGCTCACCCTCTAGCCACGAATTGACCAATTTGGAGAAAATTATTGCTGGGTGACTGTTTCCCACAGAGTACAGGCTTCTCACCTCCATTTAATCCTGACATTGGGGTTCTGAAGCCTGCAAGAAAAAAGCCTGCCCAGTACGTCAAATGTATGACTGTGACAGAAAAAGTGCTACAGTAAATAAATGTTACAGGTAATAAAAGCTTCAAGTCCATGTTGTTATTGTTATATGTGCATATCGTATGTTACATGTTGAAAGTTGCATGTGCACAGACAAACTTTTCCTATATTGTATAGCGGCATTAAAACTTGAAAACTTGAAAAAGTTCACCAAAATGTATATGTACAATGGGGGCATAAAGTCCAAAAGCAAGGAAGTTATGTTATACATGTATAGAACGTTAGTTAGGCCACAACTGGAGTATTGTGTCCAGCTCTGGGCGCCGCACTTTAGGAAAGATGTGAAGGCATTAGAGAGTGCCGAAAAAATTCACAAGAATGCTATCAGGGATGAGGAACTTCAGTCACATGGATAGATTGGAGAAGTTAGGACAGTTTTCCTAGGAGAAGAGAAGGTTCAGAGGAGATTTGATAGAGGTATTCAAAATCATGAGGGGTCTGGAAAAAGTAGATAGGGAGAGACTGTTCCCATTGGTGGAAGGATCGAGAACCAGAGGGCACAGATTTACTATAATTGGCAAAAGAAGCAATGGCAACATGAGGGAAACCTTCATGCAGTGAGTGGTTAGGATCTGGAATGCACTGCCTGAGAACGTGGTGGAGGCAGGTTCAATCAAGGCATTCAGGAGGGAATTAGATTATTATGTGAAAAGGGAGAATGTGCAGAGCAATGGGGAGAAGGCAGGTGAATGGCACTAGGTAAATTGTTCCTTCAGAGAGCCAGTGCAGACACGATGGGCTGAATGGCCTCCTTCTATGCTGTAACTATTCTGTGATTCTGTGACATCTTTAAGCACACAGATAAAGTAAATGGCCTTTCCTATAGTTGAAAGAATTCCATAGCCCATCCCCCACTATACGCCAATATTCTTTATTTCATGGGAACTCATTTTAAGTTTTGAAAACTTTGTAGGATAAGAATTCCCTTAGTTGATAAAGCCTCGCAGTGAATTCCAACGCAATAGTGTGAATTTGTTCTGATTTTGAGCAATGAAATGTATCAATTGTCAGATGTAGAATTTTACACAATCTAATTCACTGGTGAGTGGGGTTAGAGCCTGAGAGAATTCTCTGTTCCAACAGCTCTCAAGAATTGTGATTTCAATTGAAAGTGTTACCATCAGTACGAACCAAGCTACCGATTGGCTCAAAATAAAGTGTAGGACAAGAAAAGCCCAAATGATCCATCCAGCCTGTCCCATCCAGATATGATGCAGCCTATGTAACATCCTGCCATCCCCAGTCACAGACCCTCCTCGTCAAAAAGAAAAAGGAAGCATTCGTAAGGGCGAGAAGGCTGGGAACAGATGAAGCCCTTGAGGAATATAAAGAAAGTAGGAAGGAACTGAAGCAAGGAGTCAGGAGGGCTAAAAGGGGTCATGAAAAGTCATTGGCAAACAGGATTAAGGAGAATCCCAAGGTTTTTTTATCTATGTGTGGAGCCAGAGGAAATGGGTGATGTACTAAATGAGTACTTTGCATCAGTATTCACCAAAGAGAAGGACTTGGTGGATGACGAGTCTAAGGAAGGGAGTGTAGATAGTCTGGGTCATGTCGTTATCAATAAGGAGGAGGTGTTGGGCGTCTTGCAAAGCATTAAGGTAGATAAGTCCCCAGGGCCTGATGGGATCTACCCCAGAATACTGAGGGAGGCAAGGCAAGAAATTGCTGGAGCCTTGACAGAAATCTTTGTATCCTCATTGGCTACAGGTGAGGTCCCAGAGGACTGGAGAATAGCCAATGTTGTTCCTTTGTTTAAGAAGGGTAGCAAGGATAGTCCAGGAAATTATCGGCCGGTGAGCCTTACATCAGTGGTAGGGAAATTATTAGAGAGGATTCTTTGGGACAGGATTTACTCCCATTTGGAAACAAACAAACTTATTAGCGAGAGACAGCATGGTTTTGTGAAGGGGAGGTCGTGTCTCACTAACTTGATTGCGTATTTTGAGGAAGTAACGAAGATGATTGATGAAGGAAGGGCAGTGGATGTTGTCTATATAGACTTCAGTAAAGCCTTTGACAAGGTCCCTCATGGCAGACTGGTACAAAAGGTGAAGTCACATGGGATCAGAGGTGAGCTGACAAGATGGATACAGAACAGGCTCGGTCATAGACGACAGAGGGGAGCAGTGGAAGGGTGCTTTTCTGAATGGAGGGCTGTGACTAGTGGTGTTCCGCAGAGATCAGTGCTGGGAACGCAGGTGGATAAGATAGTCAAGAAGGCATACGGCATGCTTGCCTTCATCGGTCAGGGCATAGAGTATAAAAATTGGCAAGTCATGCTGCTGCTGTACAGAACATTAGTTAGGCCACACTTAGAATATTGCGTGCAATTCTGGTCGCCACACTACCAGAAGGACAGGAGGCTTTGGAGAAGGTGCAGAAGAGGTTTACCAGGATGTTGCCTGGTCTGGAGGGGATTAGCGATGAGGAGAGGTTGGATAAACTCGGATTGTTTTCACTGGAACGACGGAGGTGGAGTGGCGACATGATAGAGGTTTACAAAGTTATGAGTGGCATGGACAGAGTGGATAGTCAGAAGCTTTTTCCCAGGGTGGAAGAGTCAGTTACTTGGGGACATAGGTTTAAGGTGCGAGGGGCAAAGTTTAGAGGGGATGTGCGAGGCAAGTTTTTTACACAGAGGGTGATGAGTGCCTGGAACTTGCTGCCGGGGAAGGTGGTGGAAGCAGGTACAATAGTGACGTTTAAGAGGCATCTTGACAAATACATGAATATTTATTTTATTTTATTTAGAGATACAGCACTGAAACAGGCCCTTCGGCCCACCGAGTCTGTGCCGACCATCAACCACCCATTTATACTAATCCTACACCAATCCCATATTCCTACCACATACCCACCTGTCCCTAAATTTCCCTACCACCTACCTATACTAGGGGCAATTTATAATGGCCAAATTACCTACCAACCTGCAAGTCTTTTGGCTGTGGGAGGAAACCGGAGCACCCGGAGAAAACCCAAGCAGACACAGGGAGAACTTGCAAACTCCATGCAGGCAGTACCCAGAATTGAACCCGGGTCGCTGGAGCTGTGAGGCTGCGGTGCTAACCACTGCGCCACTGCGCCACTGGATGGGATTAGAGGGATACGGTCCCCGGAAGTGCAGAAGGTTTTAGTTTAGACAGGTATCAAGGTCGGCGCAGGCTTGGAGGGCCGAATGGCCTGTTCCTGTGCTGTACTGTTCTTTGTTCTTTGTTCTTTGAAGCAAAAGCCCTAAGCCAATTCAGGGGGGTTAAAAGGATTCTGAGAAATTCCTATCCGATCCCCAAATAAATCAGACAGGATCCAGTGGATTGTAGCAACTGGTAATAATAGTCACATCTGGCATCACTTACCTTCTATAACTCAAGATGTCATTCACTTACAGAAACTCATCCAGATCCCCTTTGAAGGCATCAAACCGTCCTTACTCACTGCATGTTCTGACAATCTGTTCTAGAGGTCAATGATTCACCATGAAAAGAAAACTTCCCAGTGTTTAACATAACTCTACATTCTGATTTTGTACTGATGCCCTCTAGTCTTCCCCTGCACTCCCATCCAGCTTAAATAACAAATTCCTCAGTCTGTCCTGGCCAAAGCTCTGAGACTTGGTATTGTCATGCAGGCCCCCACCTGCCAAGAATGAGACAAACATTATTTCGCCACATGAACATTAAAACTTAAAATTGCTGCTGGGAAGAAAAGAGGGCCTATCACAAGAATTTGCCAGGCCCCTCGCTGGAAAGAGCTGTTTTGCAAACTAGCAGCCAGTGTTGAAACAAAGGACCCAGTCCCTGCTTCCCCAATACACAGAAGACCTGGTCAGACCAGTTTAGTGTCATGACAAACTGGCAGTTGGAGTTTTTTGAATTTGAACTTGCCACAGAGTTTTAAAACTCAGCAAGCTGTTTGCTCCAGGACTGGAAAAGACCTCTCTCCTGTCTGCTCTCATCTCTTTCTCACGAAATTGAAGACACAGGAACACCAAGAGAGAAAGGTCTCCTACAGTGAACAAGTTTTAAGAAGAATACCGGGAACAACAAAAAGCAAGACTACCAAGTAAAGGACTACAGTGAGCTCGAAGCACAGTATCAAGAAACACTTCTGATATTGCCTCAAACCTCATAGATATCTTTCTTTTAAAAAGAGAAAATTATGTAATTTAACAGTTTGAAATCCAGAGTTGGGACATTCAGCAAGATATAGGCCATAATGGATGCCCAGGATTGTTGACAAGGCAAACATTTCACTAACGTCACCTGACCCCTCAATAAAAACATATACTGGTACAAGTCCCCTCACTCAGTAGAGTATCTTGTAGCACTTAGCAATGAGGAGAAGGAGAACATCAAATGGGCACAGAAAGAAAATAATTTGAATTTATATCACATCTTCAGGATGTCCCAAACTGGCTTACAGCCAATGAAATAATCTTGAAGTGTAGTCAGTTTTGTTTGGTAAACAAATGTGGTAACCAATTTGTGCATGAACAGCAAATTAGATAAATCTGTTTTCGGTGCTCTGTTTAAAGGACAAATGTTGGCTAGCACACCAGAAGAACTCTCTGCTCTTCTGTGAATAGTACTGAGGGATCTTTTTTGTCCCACCTGAACTGGCAGACAGTGCTTCAGACTCATATTTCCTCTGACAATGCCACACTTCCACATATTGCACTGTAGTCAGACGTTGGTCAGACCACACCTGCAAGTACTGTGTACAACTGTGGTCTCCATATCATAAAAAAGACATAGAGGCACTGTGGGGTGGGGGGGGGGGGGGGGGGGTGGGTGCTGTTTGGAGGGGATGTTTTACAAGGAGGATACCAGGAATGTGGGGGAATACCTATCAGAAGAGGATGAACAGGCTGGGTCACTTTTCTCCTGAAAAATAAAGGCTGAGGGGTGACCAAGCAGAGGTCTTTAAAGTTATGGAAGGTTTTGATAGAATAAACACAGAAAGTTTCCACAAAACTATCCATATAAGATAGTCACCATGAAATTCCATAGGGAATTCAGAAGAAACCTCTTTACCCAGAAAGTGGTGAGAATGTGGAACTTGCTACCACAGGGAGTGGTTGAAGAGAATAGTATAGATTCAGTTAGGTAAGGCTAGACAAGCATATGATGGAGAAGGGAATAGAGGGTTATGCTGATAGTGTTAGATGAGGAAAGACGGGAAGAGGCCGAGTGGAGCATAGGTGCCAGCATGAGCTGAATGGCCTGTTTCTGTGCTGTATCTCCTATGTAATCCTATGTAGTGTCAGACTAGATTATGTGCTCCAGTACTGGACTGGGACTTGAACCCTCCCAACCTGTTATCTCAGGTGGGCAAGCTACCATTGAACCACACTGATACAGAGTTTAAGTAGGGTGAGAGAACCAAAAAAATGTGGAAGATGTTAATTATATATTAAGTGATTGTTTAGTTTTGTTCATGTGGTGGGCGTTAACTGAGGAATCACTTGTGAGATACTGGGCTGGATTTTACCTTAGGCAGACGAGAATTCGCCACCGACGTAAAAGTCAGTGGCAAACCCACTTCCTCCTAGCCCGGGGATCCGTCCTGCATTTTACGGGTCCCTGGGCTTTAATTGTCCCGAGGTAAGACTTCCACCCACTTGAGGGAGGAGGTTCGCCTCATTGAGCTGCCGGACAATCAGCGGACCAGTAGCTCTTAGTCCCAGCAGCGCCACCAGGAGTGGTAGCCACTTCTGGGACCGCAGCCCAATCGACCAGATGGATCCAGGAGTGAAGGTAAGTTGGGCACGCCTCACCAGGCAGATCAGTCCTTCCCTGGTGAGGCTGGAGTGGTCGTTTGGGGGGAGGGGGCGGCTTGGGACCCGGGGATGGGTTGGGAGGCGGGGGCGGCCCTCAATCGGGCACCCTGTGCACGACTGCCATGGCGCACCACACCCCCGGGGCGTGGAAAGGCAGGCAGTTATCGCTCGGCGACATTTCACGTCCCCAGCACACCTGCATACCCGTGGAGGCGGGCGCGGGCCCTTAAGTGGTCGTTAAGTGACCACTTAAGGGCCTTGCTTGGCCGCGGGCGGGCCATTTCCCCCGTGCCCGACCGCCGTAAAGTCGACTGGAGGTGGGATTGGGGTGGATAGGCGTCCCGGAGTCTCCTGCTCAATTTTACGCCGCCCCAATGCCACCAACCAACCGGCTGGGACGGCGTAAAATTCAGCCCCCTGAAACTGTGTTGGTTGGTATAGAGTGTATCTCTGTAAATAAAGGCTTATAAAGTGTGTAAAGGCTAGGCTCTAGTTCTATCCTTCACCACATAGCATTTTGGATGTTTTTAAGAAGATTTTGAATGAGATGAGAGAAGTGATGTGGTTTAACACAAGAATTCCAGTGGGAAGGGACAAAGTAACAATATTATGTAATCTAGTTTATTTCATTAGTTAATTCAGATTTTTTTTGCTTGAGTTGTCGATGTTATGATGGAGTATGATGCTACATGTAGCTGTTGTTGTGGCAAAAGTAAAACTTGTTGCAACTATCACAAGGACCTCTATTTGGCTGTCTCTGTTCGTCCAGACTGGATGAGTGAGACAATGTACATGTAAACCGTGATTTGTGTGATTTGTGATTTGTGTGATTTTCTAGGCTAGGTGTATGATTGGCAGTGACTTTTAAATTTAGCTGACAAATTTATTCAACTTAATAAGAGCTGGTGTGAACTGTTCAAATAATTGAGTGAGTTAGATTGAAAGCTTCAATGAGGTAGATCTTACACGGGCACAGGATAGCCAATGAACAAGGTAAGATTAGCAATAAAAACAGAAAATGCTGGAAATACTCAGCAGGTCAGGCAGCATCTGTGGAGAGAGAAGCAGAGTCAATGTTTCAGGTCTGTAACCTTTCATCAGAACATCTGCTTCTTTCTCCACAGATCCTGCCTGACCTGCTGAGTGTTTCCAGCACTTTCTGTTTTTATTTTGGATTTCCAGCATCTGCAGTATTTTGCTTTCATTTAAGGTAAGATTAGGCACATTTTGATAACATCCTGGGCACTGGACACCAGGAGCTGTGAAGTTATTCTCATCATAAAGGGTTTCTCACCATAAAGACTTTCTCTGTCCCACTTTCTGCCCTCTCTCTCCTCCCATCTGCTACCTTCCTCCAATCCCCATCCACTATCCTTTGACTTGAAGACTTCACTTGGACTCATCTCCTCAAGTGCAACAACACGGGAGATCACCTAATATTTAGAAACTGCAGTGGCACTATCATGCAGGCCCCCCACCTGCCAAGAATGAGCCACTCATATTTCACCACATGAACATTGATTTTTAAACTGTTACTGGAGTAAAGAAAGAACTTGTTTTTAAAAAAACCCACCAGGCCCTTGACTGGAAAGACATTTGCATAGTAACGGACAGTGCTTGGAAAGGACAAAGGGGCCACTCCCTGCTCCAATTTAATCCACAATGGACTTTTGATTACGAGACGTTGAAGGTGGAGAGGCTAGCATACCAGGTTAACTGCTAAGACGGCCGAATACACAAACAGACGTGACCAGACCTATTTAGTCACATGACTAACTGGCTGTTGGAGTTTTTTTGAATTTGAACTTGCCACCGAGTTTTAATACTCAGAAAGCTGTTTGCTCCTGGACTGGAAAAGACCTCTCTCCTGTCTGCTCATCTCTTTCTCACCAGCTTTGGAATCCATTGAAGACACAGGAACCCCAAGAGAGAAAAGTTTCCTGCAGTGAACAAGGTTTAAGAAGAATACAGGGCCCCAACGACGAGCAAGAATTACCTACAAGCAAGAACTACCTACAAAAGGACTACAGTGAGCTCGAAGCACAGTAACAAGAAACTCTTCTGATATTGCCTCAAACCTCTCTGCTTTATTTTTTTCTTCTGCTCATTTCTGTCTTTATTTGCATGTGCATATCACGTATGCATGCTAGTGTGGGGCACAGCGTATATCCGTAGGCGTTAACCAAATTAGAGTTTAAGTTTATATTACAATAAAGTTCACTTTTCTTCTTTAAACCTAAGAAGGCCTATTTGTGCTCATTTCTTTGCTTTATAATTGGAAAGCGGTGAACAAGGATTCACCAAAGGGGAAGCTCAAAATATGGTGTGTTAAAAATCAAACCCTGTTACAATAAGACCAGATGAAGACTGAGAAAGACCCCTAGCCACCTTTCTCACCTGGTCGTAACAGGCACGGTAACACTGATACTGTTAAGAAACCTGTATATTAAATATACATACAAGTCAAATTTAAGAAAACATAACCAGTGTAAATATGGCGGCGACAATATTGCATCAAAAATGACAGAACTTGTGCAATAACTCATTTTGAAGGAACCAGTAATATATTCAAATTCATTTACCTATAAGCTCTATCAAATGTTGCAATTTGCTTTCAATAAACTAGCCCACTGACCTTGGCAGATTGTATTGTAGGTCGTCCAGGAGCCAGATGCTTGGCAGGTTGTTGAAATGTTCCCATTCAGAATAAATCCTCAATCACAAGTAAATGTGCACACAGACTGGAAATGGTTCTTTCCATGGAAACCTTCACAGTTAACTGTGCTATGATTTGGTTTTGTAATGACTGGGCATGATCTAACTATAAAGTAGAGTTAAATGCAGAGTACTTTGTGAAATGCATGTGAGACCAAAAGGTTTGTTTCCTAACGCCAATAGCATTTGTTTCAAACTATTCTGCATGGGACACCATTAAAAGTATTGAGACGTAACAGGAAATCCTGTCCTAACTTCTGAAAACAGTTAAGAAGATAAGAACACAAGAAATAGGAGTAGGCCATTCAGCCCCTTGAGCCTATTCCACCATTTAATAAGATCATGTCTGATTTCTTTACCTCAGCTACACCTTCCCACACCATTCCCATATCCTGTGATCCCCATAGTCTCCAAAAATGTGCCAATCTCTGACTTGAATGTACTTTTCTAGTCAAAGGAAATGGTACTATAGTGGCAGAAAATGTTTAACAGCACTGAAAATAATATACAAGGGAGTCAATAAATGCCTGAATAAATGTTTGATGGCACATGAACAGAAACTTGAGGACATTTACGGACTCTCTGAGACACCTTCTGAACCTCCTAGAGACTTTGAACACCAATCTGCTGTAACCAGAAAGCCTGGGAACATTTATAAAAACTAAAATTTTTGGCCTAAATAGGAATGAATGCAATTGTTGCAAATGGGAAATATTTTTGGATTTGTGATCTACATTCGTTTAAAGCACTGTAATTCTCTGTCTTAATGAGTAAAGACTCTGCCCAGTGTAATACCGAGCTATGGAGGCCAAAAGATCCCATTTTGATCATAAACGGTGCTGAGTTAAGTGATCTCAGTCGAAGCAACAATTGGAAACTGTGGTTCATCTCAGTGTTTCTGGGCGAGAAAAGGAAAAAATCAGCCGGGATTCCAGCCCTGCTGGAGAATGTGTACCTGTGGATGTCAGATAAAGACAGGATGCAGCTCTGCTGTGAAACTGTTCAGAGTGCAATAATTTGCCAATATCAATAGAATCATTCATGAAAAATGTCCATTTGGACAAAGAGACAGAAGACCTCAGGCACATATGGAATTCTGCACCAGCAAGTGTCAGTGTCCTTTGGAGATTACATTCTTGAATATGTATTTTTTGACTTTTGTTTCTCCAGCACTTACCATTTTCACAATTGTTTCCATAGAAGCCTTGGTCACAGATGCACCTAAAACCACCAGTCAATTCAGTACATGTACCCCTTCTGTTGCAGCTTGTTGCTTTGCATTGCTCTGTGGAGACATTAGAACAGCATTAACATTAGGTCCACCTACGCCAGAATGGCATTTAACATAGATGCATGTAGTGTAATCCATGTGGGTTCGGACCTTTGCTGAACATGTTCACACCATGCAGAGTTCATAACAAAAGTTTTTTAAAGAGGAAAATAGTCTTAGTCTTATAATGCATGCATGGGTCTTGAAATAAATCTTTATCATGATCATAAATGCTTATGGTCAGTGGTGAAAATCCCTATCAAAAGCAAAAAGTGCAGCAGCATGTATAGCTCAGATAATCCATATAAGACAAAATGCACGATAGTGTCCATGTACAAGATCTTGGTTTTTCCTCATTTAGAAAATTATGTCCATTTTTGTTCTTCTTACATGGTGAGCAACAAAGTTGCCCTGAAAAAGGTTCAAATTGGGGGTCATTAGATTGATAACAATTATTAAAGCCCTGGGTTATCATGGTAGGCTTGGGGAGTTCGGTCCTTTACTCTGCAAAAGTGTACACTTTGGGAGGATTTTGATTGAGATATTTACTAGGATGAAGGAACTAGACTGTGAGTATGTGGATCGACTCTTTGACTTAAAGTTAGGAAGAACCAGGGACATGTGTATAAGTTGCAAACGCATTGAATGAGGTTAGATGTCAGGAGGGTTTGTGCACTTTTTTTTAATTTTCAAAATATACTTTATTCATAAAAATATGTAAAAATTACATTACCAGTTTCAAACAGCACCAAGTCAAAAAATACAAACAGTGCAAAGGCAGTCTGTTTTCTTCATTACAATCATGAGTTGCCTCAGAACCCTTCCATTTCACATTTGTCATGCCAATTACAGTTTTACATTTTACAGCAAATGAAAATTTTCCCGATACAGTTCAAGGGGTTTCCCATGGATCCAGCCCCTCAGTTCAGCTTGGTGGGGTGACCTTACACTGTGGTCTTTCCCCATTGAGCCTTTGCTGCGGCTGCCCCAAGCTTTAGTGCGTCCATCAGCACGTAGTCCTGGACCTTGGTATGTGCCAGTCTGCAACATTCGGTCGTGGACAACTCTTTGCGCTGGAAGACCAGCAAGTTTCGGGCAGACCAAAGGGCGTCTTTCACCGAATTGATAGTCCTCCAGCAGCAGTTGATGTTTGTCTCGGTGTGCGTACCTGGGAACAGCCCGTAGAGCACAGACTCCTGTGTTACAGAGCTGCTTGGGATGAACCTTGACAAAAACCACTGCATCTCTTTCCACACCTGCTTTGCAAAGACACATTCCAGGAGGAGGTGTGCAGTTGTCTCTTCCCCACCACAGCCATGCGGGGGCATTGCGCGGAGTGGGCGAGACTTCGGGTGTGCAGGAAGGATCTGACAGGGAGGGCTCTTCTCACAACCAGCCAAGCTACATCTTGGTGCTTGTTTGAAAGTTCTGGTGATGAGGCATTCCGCCAAATGACTTTGGCGGTCTGCTAGGGGAACCATCCGACAGGATCCACCGTCTCCTTTTCCCGTAGGGCCTTGAGGACATTCCGTGCAGACAACTGCATGTTGGATCGGTGGTCAAAGATGTTTTCCCGCGGAAACTGCTGCACGAAGGATAGGTGGTACGGCACGGTCCAACTGCATGGAGCGTTCCGCGGCAATGTGGAGGGTTTGTGCACTGTGTGTGGATTTACTACAAATATTCACAAGGAAATGGATGACTTCTTGGCTGAGGCTTACATCACTGGGTCTTGAGTAATATGCCTCAAGGTCAGTGTGGACTCCTGGAACTCACTTTGATCTCCTGCGTGGGAGAGGTATTTCCCAGAATCTTTCTTCCCACATTCCCCCCTGCTCACCCCTCCTGAATAGGTGTCGGGATTTTTCCCTTTCCAGGAGATTACATGACATCTGGTAGGTGGGGAGCATAATGCTCAATTACAACATGTGATAGGTTTGATAGACCAGCTACTCGTTTGCTGTCTGTCATTTACGTTACATTCATGTGATCCTTTCTAGACAATCACAGGTAAGTACAAAGAAAAATATGCACCACAGTACCACCTAGCTGGAAGGTTCAATGGAAGGAAGACTGAATAGAAAAATTCAAATTTGACAGATATAACGAGCAGGGTTTTTAGCCCCTGATGGAGGCGAACATGGAGATAGGCAGGTGCGCAAATTTGTGCCATTGGCTGATGTGCTGGTTTGTTGCCTCCATCCCTGCCCTGGGCCATTTTCCCAGAGGTGGGATGACGAGGGAACAGCAGGGATACCCATTCACAACAGGCAGGTAGCCGCTTAACAATTGTTATAGGCCAATTAATGTCTTTTGACGAGGCATCGGAGAACAGCCCAGTAGCCTGAAGGTGGCAGAATGGGGGACCATCGCTCCAGGCAGGTTTCGAGGCACCCCTGCCCAGCCTGCCTGGACACACATCCACACGGTGGCCAAGTTGCTCAGTCTATCTTTAATGTAAAAGTTAACAATGTTGGAGTGAAGGCATCTTCAACCTGAGGTACCCCCTCTCTCTCAACCTGGATTGGCTAGCTTCTGCTCCTTCCTCCTATTGGCCTTCCAGCTTTGGGAGCCCACCCACTGTCCTTAATTGAACAGTGAGCCCATTCTCTAGCCACGAATTGACCAATTTGGGGAAAATTATTGCTGGGTGACTGTTTCCCACAGAGTACAGGCTTCTCACCTCCATTTAATCCTGACATTGGGGTTCTGAAGCCTGCAAGAAAAAAGCCTGCCCAGTACGTCAAATGTATGACTGTGACAGAAAAAGTGCTACAGTAAATAAATGTTACAGGTAATAAAAGCTTCATGTCCATGTTGTTATTGTTATATGTGCATATCGTATGTTACATGTTGAAAGTTGCATGTGCACAGACAAACTTTTCCTATATTGTATAGCTGCATTAAAACTTGAAAACTTGAAAAAGTTCACCAACATTTATATGTACAATGGGGGCATAAAGTCCAAAAGCAAGGAAGTTATGTTAACCATGTATAGAACGTTAGTTAGGCCACAACTGGAGTATTGTGTCCATTTCTGGGCGCCGCACTTTAGGAAAGATGTGAAGGCATTAGAGAGTGCCGAAAAAATTCACAAGAATGCTATCAGGGATGAGGAACTTCAGTCACATGGATAGATTGGAGAAGTTAGGACAGTTTTCCTTGGAGAAGAGAAGGTTGAGAGGAGATTTGATAGAGGTATTCAAAATCATGAGGGGTCTGGAAAAAGTAGATAGGGAGAGACTGTTCCCATTGGTGGAAGGATCAAGAACCAGAGGGCACAGATTTACTATAATTGGCAAAAGAAGCAATGGCAACATGAGGAAAACGTTCATGCAGTGAGTGGTTAGGATCTGGAATGCACTGCCTGAGAACGTGGTGGAGGCAGGTTCAATCAAGGCATTCAGGAGCTAATTAGATTATTATGTGAAAAGGGAGAATGTGCAGAGCAATGGGGAGAAGGCAGGTGAGTGGCACTAGGTAAATTGTTCCTTCAGAGAGCCAGTGCAGACACGATGGGCTGAATGGCCTCCTTCTATGCTGTAACTATTATGTGATTCTGTGACATCTTTAAGCACACAGATAAAGTAAATGGCCTTTCCTATAGGTGAAAGAATTCCATAGCCCATCCCCCACTATATGCCAATATTCTTTATTTCATGGGAACTCATTTTAAGTTTTGAAAACTTTGTAGGATATGAATTCCCTTAGTTGATAAAGCCTCGCAGTGAATTCCAACGCAATAGTGTGCATTTATTCTGATTTTGAGCAATGAAATGCATCAATTGTCAGATGTAGAATTTTACACAATCTTTCACTGGTGAGTGGGGATAGAGCCTGAGAGAATTCTGTGTTCCAACAGCTCTCAAGAATTGTGATTTTAATTGAGTGTTACCATCAGTAAGAAACAAGCCACCGATTGGCTCAAAATAAAGTGTAGGACAAGAAAAGCCCAACTGATCGATCCAGCCTGTCCCATCCAGATATGATGCAGCCTATGTAACATCCTGCCATCCCCAGTCACAGACCCTCCTCGTCAAAAAGAAAAAGGAAGCATTCGTAAAGGCTGGGAACAGATTCCCTTGAGGAATATAAAGAAAGTAGGAAGGAACTTAAGCAAGGAGTCAGGAGGGCTAAAAGGGCTCATGAAAAGTCATGGGCAAACAGGATTAAGGAGAATCCCAAGGCTTTTTCTACGTATATAAAGAGCAAGAGGGTAACCAGGGAAAGGGTTGGCCCAATCAAGGTCAGAGGAGGGAATCTATGTGTGGAGCCAGAGGAAATGGGTGAGATACTAAATGAGTACTTTGCATCAGTATTCACCAAAGAGAAGGACTTGGTGGATGACGAGTCTAGGGAAGGGAGTGCAGATAGTCTGGGTCATGTCTTTATCAAAAAGGAGGAGGTGTTGGGCGTCTTGCAAAGCATTAAGCTAGATAAGTCCCCAGGGCCTGATGGGATCTACCTCAGAATACTGAGGGAGGCAAGGGAAAAAATTGCTGGGGCCTTGACAGAAATCTTTGTATCCTCATTGGCTACAAGTGAGGTCCCAGAGGACTGGAGAATAGCCAATGTTGTTCCTTTGTTTAAGAAGGGTAGCAAGGATAATCTTGGAAATTATAGGCCGGTGAGCCTTACAACAGTGGTAGGGAAATTATTAGAGGGGATTCTTTGGGACAGGATTTACTCCCATTTGGAAACAAATGAACCTATTAGTGAGAGCAGCATGGTTTTGTGAAGGGGAGGTCATGTCTCACTAACTTGATTGAGTTTTTTGAGGAAGTGACGAAGATGATTGATGAAGGAAGGGCAGTGGATGTTGTCTATATGGAATTCAGTAAAGCCTTTGACAAGGTCCCTCATGGCAGACTGGTGCAAAAGGTGAAGTCACATGGGATCAGAGGTGAGCTGACAAGATGGATACAGAACTGGCTCGGTCATAGAAGACAGAAGGTAGCAGTGGAAGGGTGCTTTTCTGAATGGAGGCTGTGACTAGTGGTGTTCCGCAGGGATCAGTGCTGGGACCTTTGCTGTTTGTATTATATATAAATGATTTGGAGGAAAATGTAGCTGGTCTGATTAGTAAGTTTGCGGACGACACAAAGGTTGGTGGAGTTGCGGATAGTGATGAGGATTGTCAGAGGATACAGCAGGATATAGATCGGTTGAAGACTTGGGCGGAGAAATGGCAGATGGAGTTTAATTCGGACAAATGTGAGGTAATGCATTTTTGAAGATCTAATACAGGTGGGAAGTATACAGTAAATGGCAGAACACTTAGGAGTATTGACAGGCAGAGAGATCTGTGCGTATAGGTCCACAGGTCACTGAAAGTGGCAACGCAGGTGGATAAGGTAGTCAAGAAGGCATACGGCATGCTTGCCTTCATCGGTCAGGGCACAGAGTATAAAAATTGACAAGTCATGCTGCTGCTGTACGGAACCTTAGTTAGGCCACACTAGAATATTGCGTGCAATTCTGGTCGCCACACTACCAGAAGGACGTGGAGGCTTTGGAGAGGGTGCAGAAGAGGTTTACCAGGATGTTGCCTGGTCTGGAGGGCATTAGCTATGAGGAGAGGTTGCATAAACACAGATTGTTTTCACTGGAACGACAGAGGTGGAGAGGCGACATGATAGAGGTTTACAAACATATGAGTGACATGGACAGAGTGGATAGTCAGAAGCTTTTTCCCAGGGTGGAAGAGTCAGTTACTTGGGGACATAGGTTTAAGGTGCAAGGGACAAAGTTTAGAGGGGATGTGCGAGGCAAGTTTTTTACACAGAGGGTGATGAGTGCCTGGAACTTGCTGCCGGGGGAGGTGGTGGAAGCAGGTACAATAGCGACGTTTAAGAGGCATCTTGACAAATACATGAATAGGATGGGAATAGAGGGCTATGGTCCCCGGAAGTGCAGAAGGTTTTAGTTTAGACAGGTATCAAGATCGGCGCAGGCTTGGAGGGCTGAATGGCCTGTTCCTGTGCTGTACTGTTCTTTGTTCTTTGTTCTTTGAAGCAAAAACCCTAAGCCAATTCAAGGGGGTTAAAAGGATTCTGAGAAATTCCTTTCCGATCCCCAAATAAATCAGACAGGATCCAGTGGATTTTAGCAACTGGTAACAATAGTCACATCTGGCATCACTTACCTTCTATAACTCAAGATGTCTTTCACTCACAGAAACTCATCCAGATCCCCTTTGAAGGCATCAAACCGTCCTTACTCACTACATGTTCTGACAATCTATTCTAGAGGTCAATGATTCACCATGAAAAGAAAACTTCCCAGTGTTTAACCTAACTCTACATTCTGATTTTGTACTGATGCCCTCTAGTCTTCCTCTGCACTCCCATCCAGCTTAAATAACAAATTCACCTGAACAGAATCTAGTCTCTTCATTAATTTAAAGAGCTCAATCAAATCCTCTTGGAGCTTTCATTTTTCCAAAAAATAAAATGACACAGCTCCCTCAGTCTGTCCTGGCCAAAGCTCTGAGACTTGGTATTGTCATGCAGGCCCCCACCTGCCAAGAATGAGACAAACATTATTTCGCCACATGAACATTAAAACTTAAAATTGCTGCTGGGAAGAAAAGAGTCTATCACAAGAATTTGCCAGGCCCCTCGCTGGAAAGAGCTGCTTTGCATTCTAGCAGCCAGTGTTGAAACAAAGGACCCAAGCCCTGCTTCCCTAATACACAGAAGACCTGGTCAGACCTGTTTAGTCACATGACTAACTGGCAGTTGGATTTTTAAAAATTTGATCTTACCACAGAGTTTTAAAACTCAGAAAGCTGTTTGCTCCAGGACTGGTAAAGACCTCTCTCCTGTTTGCTCTCATCTCTTTCTCACGGAATTGAAGACCCATTGAAGACACAGGAACACCAAGAGAGAAAGGTCTCCTGCAGTGAACAAGCTTTAAGAAGAATACTGGGCCCCAACAAAAAGCAAGACTACCTAGAAAAGGACTACAGTGAGCTCGAAGCACAGTATCAAGAAACGCTTCTGATATTGCCTCAAACCTCTCTACTTTATGTTTTCCTTCTGCTCTTTTCTGTATCAATTTGCATGTGCATATCGCATATGCATGTTAGAGCGGGACGTGGCATGTATCCATAAGCGTTAACCAAATTAGAGTTCAAGTTTAAGTTGTAATAAATTTCACTTTTCTTCTTTAAACCTAAGAAGGCCTGTTTGTGCTCATTTCTTTGCCTTATAATTGGAAAGTGGTGAACAAGAATTCACCAAGGGGGGGTTAAAAACACAATGTATTTAAACATAAACCCTGTTACAATAAGACCAGGTGAAGGCTAAAAGGGACTCCTAGACACCTTTCTCACCTGGTTGTAACAGTATCAGCCCTCCAAAGATTTGCTATCCTGCACCTTGTGAGAAGACAGGACTGGAGACAGTCTAGATGCAGCCAAACCAAAGTATCATAGAGGATAAGTACCATATTTCTAGTTTTCTATTTAACTGTCCTAGCTATACATCCTCACACCCTGTTCACTTTCTCTAAAGCTTTGCAGTACTGGTCCTGAATTTTCAGTGTTTCATGAACTTTAACCTCCTTCTCCCGCTCTGCAGCCTTTAGAGGGCAGCCCTGCATAATATGCATTTGGTCAGAATTACTGTAACTTCTGAAAAGAGTGTGCTTGTTACCTAAAGGAAAATGCTGCTATTGCTGCAGAAAATATTTACTAGTCTATGGTAAATGTTCTAATATAAATTAATGCAAAAGTCTGATGACATATGAACAGAAACTTGAGGACTTTGTGACTTCTCTGGGACCCGTTCTGGACTCCTCGGAACTTTAGAAACCTATTTACTGCAATCAGCAAGTCTGGGAAAATGACAATACCTGCAATACAGCAAAGACGGGTGTATGGCGGTAGGTCACAGATCAGCCATGATCCGATCGAATGGCAGAATAGAGGCGGAACAGGCTCAAGGGGCTAACTAACCTACTCATGTTCCTATACCCCAATATAAAAGCTAAAATTATTACTTATATAGCATGAATGCAATGGTTGCAAATGGGAAATAATTTTGGATTTGTTATCTACATTCATTTAAAAGACTTTATTTCACTGTCTTAAGAGCAAAGACTCTGCCCAGTGTGATACTGAGCTATGGAGGCCAAAAAATCCCATGTGCTGAATTACCTGCAGCAGCTGTTGGAAAATTGCAACTGATCTCAGTGTTTCTGGGCGGGAGCAGGAAAAAATATCAGCCAGGGTTGCAGGCCCTGCTTGAGAATGTATACCTGTGGATGCCACATAAAGACAGGACATGGCTGAGCTGTGAAACTGTTCAGAGTGCAATAATCTGCCAATATTAATAGGGTCATTCATGAAGAATATCCACTTGGACAAGGAAACAGAAGACCACAGGCACATAAGAAATTCTGCACCAGCAAGTGTCAGTGTCCTCAGGAGAGTACATCTTGAATATGTATTTTTTGACTTTTGTTTCTCCAAAACTTACCATTTTCACAATTGTTTCCAGAGAAGCCTTGGTCACAGATGCACCTAAAACCACCAGTCATTTCAGTACATCTACCCCTTCTGTTGCATGTTGTTGCTTTGCATTGCTCTGTGGAGACATTAACACAGCGTTAACTTTGTGTCCAAATCTGCCAGATGGCATTTAACATAGATGCATGTAATGTAATCCATGTCGGTAGGGCTTCTGCCAAACATTTCATACAATAAAGCGTTCCTAACCAAAGTCTTTTTGGGAGAAAATAGTGCGAGGTTCTATAATGCATGAGTATTTAAATAAATCTTTATTATGATCAGAAATGTTTATGATCAGCGATGAAAAGCTACAGCAAAAGTAAATAGAGCATTAGAATGTATATCTCAGACAATCTGATATAAGACAAAATGCACTATAGTGTCCATGCACAAAATCTTGGTTATGCCTCATCGAGAAAATTTTGTCCAGTTTTGGTCCCTTACATTCTGAGTGACATAGAGGCCCTGGAAAAGGTTCAAATCGAGGGTCATTAGATTGCTTTGTAATTTAAAAGCCCGGGGTTACCAGGGTTGGCTTGGAGAGCTCGGTCATTTACCCTGGAAAATTGTACACTTTGTGGGGGGTTGGTGTGGGGTTGTTTTCGATTGAGATATTTACTAGGATGAAGGAAACAGACTGTGGTCATGTGGTTCGACTCTTTGAATTAGATAGGTGATGGAGAACCAGGGACTTGTTCATTAGCTACATAAACATTGAAGTGGGTTAGATGTCAGGAGTTTATTTTTTCACCAAGGACCTTGGTGAAAATTGTTTATGCAGTGTGTGTGGATTTGCGACAAATTTTTTAAAGGGATGTGTACCGGGCTGTGGCTCACATCACTGTGTGCTGGTTAATGTGCCTGAAGCTCACTGTGGACTCCTGGAACTCACTTTGATCCCTTTCTGGTACAGAGAGGAATTCCCCAGAATCCTTCTGCTGGTAGCTGAGCCTCCCCCTCCTCCACTTTTCCTAATTTGGTTCAGGGATATTTTTTACCCCTTGCAGGACTTCTGGTAGATGGGGAGCAGTAAAACTCATGATGCTCAGTTACCACATAATTGAATGGGATAGGCTTGATAGACAAGCTACTCCCATTGCTGTATGTTAGTTCCATTCTGTTCACGTGACCCTCTCTAGCCAATCACAGGTAAATACAAAGTAGCATTTGTACCACCACACCTAACAACCTAGTTGGGAGATTCAACGAGGAGGACCGAATAGAAAAATTCTAAAGCATGTCATAAGCGTGACTGTGACAGGAAAAGTTTAAAGGAAATAAATGTTATCGGAGAGTGGGACTAGCTGAGTTGATCTTGCAGAGAGTCGGCATGGACATAAAGGGCTGAATTGCCTCCTTCTGTGCAGTAACAATTCAACGGCCGGAATTTTAGTGAGCCGAAAAGACCAGGGTAAGAGGCGGGGCAGGCTGAAAATTCAGGAGGAGACACGCCCTAATGGAAGCCCAGTGTCATGATGTCGGTTACAAATTTTCCGAGTGGCAGGAAAATTGGAGGTTGGACTTGCTGCTACGATGCTGCGGGACATCAATTTACCTTGTTTAGAAGGTAATTAACCTGAATTTACATGCAATGAAATGGAATTTTATGAGGCGATATGTATTTCGCGAAGGTCACAGGGGAATCACGGGCCCTCAGAGCTCCGACTGGTTAAAGATGGTGGCAGGGAGGTGAAGCCATTTTGAAACTCTCTGCTGGCTCGAAGGGAAAGAGTGGGGAGCGGAGGCCATTGCCGGCCATGGGTGAGAGGCCACTAAGGGTAGGAGTTGCATCGGGTGGTGGTCGTGCAAGGGTGGCATCTACAGCTGTGGGGGGGGCGGCTGCGGGGGGGTGGGCGATCCTGAAGAACAAGGCAGCACTGCATGCATGGCTGGCAGCACTTTCAAGATGGTGCCAGCACCTGCCTTTCAGTTGTGTCACCAAGATCAGCAGCTCTTTGCCCGCCCCCACACATCCATTGGACGGGCCCTGCACCTCCAGCTGTTAAGTGGCCGGCTGCTGCATGATCGCAGTCAGTCTGCCGCATGACACTCATACGGCAATGGCACCCACTTCTGTTGCCACCACCATGACCTGCGCCATGCACATAAAATTCAGTCCTATGACTCTATGAAATAAATGTGCATATTGTATGTTATATGTGCAAATTGTATGTTACATGTTGTATGTGCAATGACTAGATTATACTAAATTTCATAGCTGCATTAAAACTTGAAAAAGTTCACAAAACTTTCAACACACATATAAAGTAAATGGCCTTTCCTGTAAGTGAAAGAACTCCATAGCCCATCCCCCATCATATGCCAATATTCTTTATCTCACAGCATCTTATTTTAAGTTTTAAAAACATTGTAGGATAAAAAATTCCATTAGTTGATATAGCCTCGCAGTGAATTACAATTGCAATATTGTGAATTTATTCTGATTTTGAGCACTGAAATGCCAATTGGTAATCCAGTATTGTGCATCAACTGCCAGATATTTAATGTTACACAATCTAATTCATTGGTCAGTGGGGATGGATCCTTATAGAACTCTCTGTTCCAACAGCTCTCAAGAATTGTGATCCCGATTGAAAGTGTTATAAGCAAGAACCAAGCTACCGATATGATGATAAGAAAATATAGGACAAGAAAATTCCAGCCTGTACCATCCAGATATGATGTAGCCTATGCAACATGAACTCAGTCATGCAACCACCTCAGGGAAGCAAGAATCCTAAGCCAATTCTGGGGGTCGGGGAGCGGGGGTGGGGGGGGGAGCGATGGGGGAGGGAAGTAATAGGAATTCTGAGAAATTCCTCGCTGATCCCCAAATCAATAGACAGGTTCCAGTAGACTGTAGCAACTGGGAACAATAGTCACCTCTGGCACCACTTATCTTCTATAACTCAAGATGTCTTCCACTCACAGAAACTCATCCAGATCCCCTTTGAAGGCCAAACCATCCTTACTCACTACATGTTCTGACAATCTATTCCAAAGATTAATGATCCATTGTGAAAAGATCACAGGTGTTCAAACTTGCTATCCTGCGCCATGTGAGGGGACTAAAGCTGGCACAGTCTTCTAAATGCAGCCAAAGCAAGGTATTGTACATGTTAAGTATCATGTTTCTAGTTTTCTATTTAACTGTCCTAACTATACATCCTCACACACTGTACACTTTTTCCACACCCCTGCAGCACTAGTCATGAATTTTCAGTGTTCATGAACTTTAACTGCTCACCATTCCCCACCCCACAACTTCTCCCGGTCTGCAGCTTTTAGAGGGTAGCCCTGCATACTGTACACATACCTGGGAATACTGTACTTCTGAACTTCTGAATGAAAAAGCTGCTATTGTTGCAGAAAATATTTACATTCACACCGCAAATGAACTAATGTAAGTTAAAGCCATAGTCCTACAGCATGTGAAGGGAAACCCAAAGGACTTTGTGAATCCTCTGAGACTCCTTATGGACCCATTTTGAAAACCTACATGCTGTCATCAGAAGTCTGAACAAATGTATAAAAGCTAACATTATTGACTTAAGCAAAAATGAATGCAATGATTGCAAATGCGAAATAATTTTGGATTTGTGATCTACATTCATCTAAAAGACATGCACCACCTGAATGAACAAAGACTTTACTTAACTATGGAGGTCAAAGGATCCTATTTCATTCATGGGCTGTACTGAGTTAGTCAGAGCAACAGTTGGATAACTGCAGCTGACCATTACTCTAAGGTCAGTCCTAGATCAACAGTTTAGTATTCATTGTATCTAAATGGACTTACACTTCCTTACTTAACAGGCAAATGTTAAACATTACTATTAATATAAGATAAGCAGAAATCAATATTAGTATATCGTTAGGAGACTTTCTGGGCCAGAGAAAGGAAAAATCAGCCAGAATTCCAAGCCTTGCTGGCGAACGTGTGACTGTCAATGAAGACAGGGTCAGACTTAGCTGTGAAACTGTCCACAGCCCAATGACTTATCAATAAGGTTATTCATGAAGAATGTCCTCTTGAACAGGTAAAGGAAGGCCACCAGCACATATGAAATTGTACTCTAGCAAGAATCTGTCCTCAGGATATGCAGTGTTCCTGGATTATATTTTTGAATACATACTTACTGCTATTTGTTTTCCCCAGCTCTTACCATTTTCACAATTGTTTCCATAGAAACCTTGATCACAGGTGCACCTAAAACCGTCAGTCAATTCAATACATCTACCTCTTCGGTTGCAGGTTGTTGCTTTGCATTGCACTGTAGAGACATTAGCACAAACATTATTCACTCAAATGTGATACACTCACTAATAAATCTTTACATTATGTAGTCTGATTAACTGCTGAGATTGCATTAATTAAACAATAATGCACATCTACATGATTACCAGGAAATAGAGACCAGGCATACAATAAAAAGATAGGTCAATCCTACAAATTAAGCAGGCTGTCTTCAATTTTTTTTTTACTATAATGTATACGTGTCATATTATTCTTCTATCACACTCCAAATTATTGAAGGATGCGGCCAATATTTGTGTTTGAAAATAGTGCCTGTTTCACCTTGGCTGAGAGCAGGTTTTAAACTTAATTAGTGAATGAAATGGAAGATCTCAGAGAATATTTGCCTTAGTGGATCTCCTCATTTCAGCTCATATCCTCAAACACAATACAGTGTAACCAGTAGAAAGAGAGGATGACCAAGGGGCCGAATAGCAGGGAAAGAAAACCTAAAGTCTGGACTGAGGGAAACAGGCAGGTAAGCACTAACACAGAGCCAGTAGGAAGGAAGATCCCATGGCAGGGTGTGATGAGTGGCAGAAGGGTGCAGGTGAGCATTTGGGTAAGGCACCTGACTGGGGAAAGGTGGCAGTGTGGGAAGGAGTCTCTGGAGTTAGGTTCACTGGGAGAAGAGGCCAGCGGGAGTCATGGGAGTAATGCTGGTCAGGAGTTAAGGCAGCAGGCAACAAGCCTTGGAAACAAAAGAGACGGCCTTAAAAAATGTATCAGGGAAAGAGAAGCAGAAAAAACAACAGGGAAGGGGTAAGACTGGTAAAGTGTAACTATAGAGAGCTACTATTCCAGTTAAGCCTCTTGACCTGTGATAGAGCTGGAGATCAGTGCTGAGGGGACCATATCACCATCTATATTAATGATCTTGATGAGGGTGTTGGGGAACTGTTCATTAGTTCATGGGTAACACAAAGATTTATGCTTGTTTTCTAGGACCTTAGATGAGGAAAAAAGAACTACAAAAAGATCTAGATGCAATGAGGGAATGGGTCCACATCTGCCAGATTTAACATAGATACATGTCTTCTTTGGCCTCCTTGTCTTGAGAGACAATCGGTATGCGCCTGGAGGTGGTCAGTGGATTGTGACGCAGTGCCTGGAGTGGCTATAAAGGCCAATTCTCGAGTGACAGACTCTTCCACAGGTGCTGCAGAGAAATTTGGTTGTCGGGGCTGTTACACAGTTGGCTCTCCCCTTGCGCTTCTGTCTTTTTTCCTGCCAACTGCTAAGTCTCTTCGACTCGCCACACTTTAGCCCCGCCTTTATGGCTGCCCGCCAGCTCTGGCGATCGCTGACAACTGACTCCCATGACTTGTGATCAATGTCACAGGACTTCATGTCACGTTTGCAGATGTCTTTAAAGCGGAGACATGGACGGCCGGTGCGTCTGATACCAGTGACGAGCTCGCTGTACAATGTGTCCTTGGGGATCCTGCCATCTTCCATGTGGCTCACATGGCCAAGCCATCTGAAGCGCCACTGGCTCAGTAGGGTGTAGATACATGTATCTACAAATAATGCAAATGGATAGGGCTTTTGCCAAGCATGTTCACACTATGTCTTTTAATAGCGCATAGTCCTAGATGTTATAATGCATAAGTCTATATATGTTTATTACAATTACACATGTCCACGATCAGTGGTAAAAGGTTATCGCAAAAGCAAATAGAACAAATTTGGATGTCTCGCACAAATAATCCAATGTAAGAAAATGCACAGTCGTGTCCTTGCACAAGATCTCGGTTAGGCCTCATCTAGAATACTGTGTCCAGTTTTGGACCCTTTATATGGTGTGTGATATAGAGGTGCAAACGAACTAATGTAAATTGATGAAAAAGTCCAATGACACATGAACAGAAACCTGAGGAATTTGTGGACTCTCTGAGACCCCTCGAGACCCCTCGCAACTTTGAAAACCTACATGCTGTTAGCAGCAAGTGTGGGCAAATGTATAAAACCTTAAGCAGGAACTAATACAATGGTTGCGAAAGGGAAATAATTTTGGATTTGTGATCTAAATTCACTTAAAAGACATGCCTTAATGAGCAAAGACTTTGCCCAGTGTGATACTGAGCTAAGGAGACCAAAGGATCCTGTTTCATTCAAGGGTTGTGCTGGTTTAGCCAGAACAACAGTTGGAAATTGTCGCTACCTATTGCTTTAAGGTCAGTCCAAGTTCAACAGCTGCATCTAAATTGACTTACACTTCCTTACTTTACGGGCAAATGTTAAACGTTACTATTGATATAAGATAAACAGAAATCAATAATAGTATATCATAAGGCAACTTTCTGGGCTACAGAAGGCGGGTGATATTGAGACCTGGAATTATTCTAATGCAAATCCATCATCCTGCATTTATTACCATTGAAGGGCATATGTCACACACTCTCATGCTGCATCGAAATCAGCCTGAGGTGTATTTATAATATGCAAAATCCTGACTCTCATAAACCTCCTTGTGTAATCAGTAAACAAGAGGACTGTACCCATCGATGCCTTCCTCCAAATCATTGATAATTGCGAAGAGGAATGGACCTAGCATGGATTACTGTGGTACTTCATTAATGACCAGACCCCAGACAGAGTTCAGGTTATTAATAATTGCTATTAATAAGTGAATTTAATCAATTAGCAATCCAACTTAAAATTTGACCCTGATATAATGCAACATGCCCTGAATACAGAAATGTGAGCTGATTAAAATGTGTGCTTAATCAGGTCTCCATCTTTTACAATAGTGAAGCTGATAAAAACAGCACCACAGCTACATTAATGAGAATAATACTTCTTGTGTGCATTTACTTGGAGACTAAAATCAAAAAATATACAACATTTTATTACAGCATAAAAACAGAAAATGCTGGAATGCTCAGCTGGTTAGGCAGCATCTGTGAAAACAGAAACAGAGTAAAGGAGCTGGATCTTCTGGCGGGAATTGGGATCCCTGACGTCAGGTCCATATGGGAGTTCCGAGCCTGCCCATGTTGTCAGCACGCTGCTGGTGCATTTGGAGGCACCCTTGGTTTCCTGTATAAAAGTAATAAAATAGAAAGGCCTGAAACCAGTAGGACCATTGGGGTGGAGGGGAAACCCCTCTGCATGACTATCGACAGCTGCAGTTGCAGCTTTTCATCCCTGCAGCCCCATCATTGGGGCATGGAGGTTCCGGTACCGATGGCTACCCAGTCTGCTGTCGGGATACCGCCTCTATTGAGCTAGTTGCCTCCGCACACGGTGAGGTGAGACTTCACTGTCGGTGGAATACTGGTGCTGTCGCAAAATGGACCCGAAGTGGGACCTTAATTGGAGCAACCAACCCAGTTCCCAACCCATCCTGGGAAAGTGCCCCAGAGGTGGGAATGTGTTGGAGAACCATCCCGACACCAACCACCACCACCAGCCCCCTCCCCCCACCGCCCCCCTGACCTTGTCTTCTTTCAGCCATCCACCTGAAAATAAAGAAAAATAAATAATAGAGACACAAGAGAGAGAAAAAAAAGCAAAGAAAGGAAATTAAAAGGGTCCAGGGGTTATGATCTAAAATTGTTGAACTCAATGTTGAGTCTGGAAGGCTGTAAAATGCCCAGTCGAAAGATGAGATGCTGTTCCTCGAGCTTGAATTGAGTTTCATTGGAACACAACAGGAGGCCATGTCAGAAAGGTCAGAGTATGAGAAAGGTGGAGAATTAAATTAACAAGTGAGAGCTTGCTCAGTGTCCTGCTTGTGGACTGACCAGAGGTGATCTGCAAAGCAGTCACCCAGTCTGCATTTGGTCTCCCCAGTGTAGAGGAGAACTGTTCAGGAGCTGTTCAGGATCCTGCCATTCACAGTTCCTCCATACACATCTTTTGTTTCTTTACTTGTCCCATTACCACTCCCTTTGGCCTTGCACCATGAAACCTTTTGTCGCTTAATCTCTCCTGCCCTCCACCCTATCCCTTTTGTCTGTCCCTTTTGTTCTTTTTCCCACCCTCCTGCCTTCACTTGCTCAAAACCTATTAAATATCTAACTTTTCCCAGTTCTGATGAAAGATCACAGACCTGAAACATTAATTTTGTTTCAGTCTCCACAGAAGAGACCTGCTGATTATTTCCAGTGTTTTCATTTCAGAGATCCAGCATCTGCAGTATTTTGCTTTTGTATTTTATTAGCGCAAAAGGAGGCGATGCCTCCTTCATAAACTTCACTTAATCCAGATATCCGTGGCTCTGTCTCTCACACAACGTCCTACACACCCACTAGCCCTGTCTCACCCAAGCTGTCCAGGGTCTCTGAGCACAATTATATCAAGCTCAAATCATCATAGTAATTTTCAAAATCTCCCAGTTTTGCTCCACTTTATCCAAGCTATCTTCTCTAGCTGTAAGTCCCAGCTGCACCCTGTGCTCCTACAATTCTGAATTACTGTTTGTCCCCAATACACAATCAACTAAGTCTTCATTTACTGTCTTCTACTCATTGGAACTATCTCCCTAAACAACTGTTCCTTGAAATCTTTCTCTTTCAAAAGCTTCTTAAAATCTATTTCTTCAATTGTCCTTTTGACTGCTATGCCCTTAATTTTCTTTTCACCTTCTGCTCAGAACAATCCTTTCTTTCTTGTCAAGTGCCTTGAAACTTAACTATATCAGCCCCCATATAAAAATTCATGTTGTCCTGAAGAGCATTTTACTGATACTTGCAGTGGTTTTAAAACTTTTCTGTGTGGGCACTAATAGTGACAGACTTCCAGGAACCCCATTATAACCTTCCAAAGGGAAAACAATCCTATTCCTGCTAGAAAACACAATTTCTTGGTACACAGCCAAAACTGAAGCCCATTTATAGTGAACAGGTGGAAAATCTTAATGGTGTTACAAAATAAATGCTAAATAAAGAAGTCTGATGATACACAACCTCATGGATGTCTCATACATATAGAGTCTGCTTTGCGATAATTAGAGATATGAGAGAGTAATACTTACATTGTTGGCACACAGAATAATTTTTGTCAGAGCAATTTTCATCATTCCATTCACGGCTACTGAGCATCAAAACACAATTCTCTTCTCCAAAGATGAAGGAGTAGTAGTTGTTGGGCTCTCCCGTTGCCCAGTTGGTGTAGGACACCATTCTACCTGAACCAGTATGGCACCAGTTTTGCTGACATCTTGACACTCCAATCCAGACTTCTTTGCCACCTGCAATTAATGATAAATACTGCTGCTGTTTTGCATTATAGATTTCAGCTAGTCCATCAAACATCCAAACACAATGTGATAGGGAATGTTGGAATGATCTTTCAGTTCTCTGTAACCTGTAGACTACACTTTCGGAAATACATGGATAACCTAAATATATGAAAAAGAAAAACAAAAATTACCATGAATTAAACTTATTTCTGACTGAGATTCATAACGAATAGACGTGAATTCTTTGAGAACCATTGTAATCATAGATCATGAGCAAGTTATAATACTTTTATACAGCTGTTAAAATTCAGATCAGTAAGATTGTTTATAATATATGAATTAGTTTGACAATTGCATTTCTAAAACTCTACGTCTACATCCTTGTTAATACTTAGTTGCAAAAGTAATGGCATGACATGTAATAAGTCATCATACCAGACACGAAAAGGATTGTGATAATGTTGCCCCACATGCTGACAGAATTGAACCTAATGAAAACAGCAGAAGAATAACTTCATCTGAACGAAACAGCTCATGTTTAAGAGGAAAGGCCCAACAGTCCTTGATTGTGATGAAAATAATTACTTAATGAAAAACCAATTTTAAGTCAAATGAACAAACACTAAAACATAGACTTTTTGTGTTTATTAAGATGTTGTGTAATTAAACTAAACTTGCAAAACAAACTCAGCTGAAAACATTTTGATGTTGTTCCTCCCCTTTCTTTGTAGATCTTGGTACAGTCCAAGTCCAATGTGGTTTCAACAATTACTTGAGAAAACATATTCCAAATAAGACAGAGAAGTACTGGACAAAGGCAAAAAAGATTTACAACAATGATACCAGAAACGAGAGGGTACAATCGTCAGGAAATACTAAACAGGCTGGGGATCTTTTCTCTAGAAAAGTCAAGACTGAGAAGTGACCTGATAGAAGTTTTATAAATTATGAAGCATTTCAATAGGGTAGAAGTGGAAAAGATATTTCCACTTATGGGGTAGTCCAAAATAATAAATACAAGATAGTCACTAATGAATCCAATAGGGAAGTTAGGAGAAACTATTTTACTCAGGGAGTGATGAGACTGTGGAATGTGCTACCAAATAGAATGATTGAGGCGAATAACATATATGCATTTAAGAGGAAGATGGATAAACACATGAGGGGGAAAAGCAATAGAGGAATATATTGATAGGGTGAGATGAAGTAAGCTGGGAGAAGGCTTGTGTGGAGGATAAATATCTTCATAGACCAGTTGGGCTGAATGGCCTGTTTCTGTGCTGTAAAATTCTATGTAATTCCTTTTGATCTACTGCATGACGACTTAATCATCTGCACTCATTGCTCTCTCTGTGGCTAAGGAGATGACCACAACACTCAACTTTTATGGCACTTATTTAAGATAGCCACAGGTGATCTCTGTAATGTAACCTACATTGCAGTATGGCCATGCTCCTGTTGATTCCCTTTACAGTAGACCTAGTGAATTCACCAACCTTGGCATCCCAGCAAATTAGCAGTGAGTTGAGCCATGTTTACAGGGTTGCTGGCTTCCTCAAAGTCCAAGGGGCACTCACATTGCTTTGCTTCACTTTTTTCCACAGAACACCCCCTCAACTACCTCAACAAGAATGGCTTCCACTCCCTCAATGTACAAGTGGCTAGTATAATGGCAGATTTAGAATGCCCTGAGATTTACCAGCATGCATTACAGTTGCCATGGTCTAGAAGCTGCTATGCCAGCTGGTCTTTATTCCCTGCCATCACAGCTGCAGTATGTGCTTCCATCAAGGTGGAGGTACTGACTGATATCGGATCAGTTCTTAGCTATGGGTCTGCTGCAGATTCCAGTGAAGCTGTCATGTGCTCCATTGGTGTCTGCAATGAAGAAAGTGCATTCGACCCCTCGAGCCTACTCTGCCATTCGATGGCTGATCTGATTGCGACCTCAACTCCATTTTCCTGTCTGCCCCCCATAACCCTTGACTCCCTTGTTGATCAAAAATCTATCTAACTCAGCCTTGAATATATTCAATGACCCAGCCTCCACTGCTCTCTGGGGAAAAGAATTCCACAGACTAAAGACACTCTGAGAGAAAACATTTCTTCTCAATTATCTCAGTCTTAAATGGGAGACCCCTAATTTTTAAACTGTGTCCCCTAGTTCTAGACTCCTCTACAAGGGGAAACATCCTCTCAGCGTCCACCCTGTCAAGTCCCCTCAGGATCTTATATGTTTCAATAAGATCACCTTTCATTCTTCTAAACTCCAATGGAGATAGGCCCAAACTGCTCAATCTTTCCTCATAAGGTAACCCCTTTATCCCAAGAATCAGTCGAGTGAACCTTTTCTGAACTGCTTCCAATGCAATTATATCTTTCCTTAAGTAAGGAGACCAAAACTGTACACAGTATTCCAGATGCAGTCTAACTAAGGCCCAGTACAGTTGTAACAACACTTCCCTACTTTTATACTCAATTCCTCTTGCAATAAATACCAACATTCCACTTGCCTTCCTAATCACTTGCTGTACCTGCATACTAATTTTTTGTCATTTGTGTACCAGGACCTTATTGAATGCCTTTTGGAAATCCAAGTACACCGCATCTACAGGTTCCCCTTTATCCATCCTGCTTATTACTTTCTCAAAGACATCTAATAAATTAATCAAACACAATTTCCCTTTCACAAAACCATGTTGACCCAGCCTGATTATATTATGATTTTCTAAATGTCCTGCTATTAGCTCCTTAATACTGGATTCTAGCATTTTTCCTATGACAGATGTTAGGCTAATTGGCCTATAGTTTCCTGCTTTCTGTCTCCCTCCTTTCTTGAATAGAGGTGTTACATTTGCGATTTTCCAATCCGCTGGGACCTTTCCAGAATCTAGAGAATTTTGGAAGATCAGAACCAATGTATCTACTGTCTCTACAGCCACTTCTTTTAAGACCCTAAGATGTAAACCCTCAGGTCCAGAGTACTTGTCAGCCTTTAGTTCTAATAGTTTTCCCAGTACCTTTTCCCTCGTGATTGTGATTATTTTAAGTTCCTTCCTCCCTTTTGCCTCTTGATTTTCAAGTATTCTTGGGATTTTTTGGTGCCTTCTGCAGTGAAGGCAGACACAAAATACCTGTTCAACACTTCCACCATTTCCTTGTTTCCCATTATTCATTCCCCAGTCTCATCCTCTAAGGGACCAACGCTCACTTTAGTTACTCTTTTCTTTTTTTAAATACTTGTAGAAACTCTTACTATCCATTTTTATATTTCTAGCTAGTTTTCTCTCATACTATAATTTATCTCTCCTTTTTTTAGCCATTCTTTTCTGTTGTTGCTGCAAATGAAAGCTGTAAACACTGGAGTCAACACTTATTTGTTGCCACACATCCTCAGCCACCAACTTGGAAGTGCAACTTCAGGGACATTTAGAAGGTTTAAGAAGTGAGAAGTGGAGCAAATGCTTTGCAGGTAGCATTAAAAAATTGGAAGCATACTGTTGATGCATGGTATCCCTTTTGCTTTGAATGGGCAGCCACTGGCCACTTGACACTCTTCATCAGTCTAGAGAACTAAAAGTGATGCATAGAGGAGACAGCATTCATCTGTTTGGACATCTTCTGTCTTGCCTTCTGTACTCCAGCTATATTTGGTGGAGTTCTCTGAGCCTCCCAAATAGACACTTTCACTTTGCCAGTAAAACCCCAGGCTCTCCTTGGTGAAGGATATACTTTTGGAAACTCCTCCAGCCATGTTTAGTTGGCTTGCAAACCAAAACCAGCTGCCTCCCTTTAAGAAGTTCACCAGTCCTTTAAGGAATGCTTCACTCCAAGTAACCCAACTTCAACCCTCAGCTAGAACAATGCTCTCAATGCATGGGGAAGTGTGCAGGGTGCATTTATAAATTATTTAAATGAGCCAACCTGGTGGAATCCGTTTGGGTCAGGAAACTGTTTCTGCAATCCCCACTGTTTTACTCACAAGAGGAAATGTAAAATAAAAACAGAAAATGCTGGAAACATTTAGCAGACCAATCAGCATCTGTGCAGAGAGCAAAAAAGTTAACATTTTAGGTCTAATCCTGCCTCTATTTTTGGGGCCGAGGGAAAGCCTTCCCATACAGCTAGTGAACAGAAAGAATTGCAGATTTTTAATCATGTGAGTGCTGTGTATGAGTTCCAGACCATGCCCTGGACTCCTGCAGAAAGCATTCTTGGAAGGTCAATCTTCTGCCTTGTCTTCCCCTCCATAAAGCAGGTATGTCCTAATATTTGTGGCCATTCAGTTGCTTTTCATGTAATCTATGGGTCGCATATAAACCTTTTGAGTTTCTATTATTGTGTACATGCTCAGCATGGCCCAGGTTTTCAAATCCCTTTGATGCTTTACCTATTTTCATAAAAGGCCCTAAATTTGCCACTTGTAAAATTGATAAGCCTCATGAGTTCATATCTTGTTGTCTCAGGATTTTGCGTGAATGGGAATTCCTTATGTTTCAAAGGTTTGGATTTTGAGGTAGAAGACTGGCAAATTGGAAAATATTGCTTTCTGATTGGTGGAAAAGGACATTGAAAAAGAATATTCTCTTTAAGATGTTGTGATCAGAATAGTGGAACAGAGGAACTAGATCTTTGAAAACCAGATGGCAAGCGTTCATATGCCAGAACCATTTTGCACAGTCCTAGAGTATGATCTGACCATAATATTGCAATTTAAGCAGGACTTCCTCCAGATTCTGTTTGGCTGTACAGTTCAACATTCTATTTGCAATATTGACTGCTGTTGCATGATTTGACATGTTGTGTGCTGCATTTACTAATACCCCTAGATCTCTCTGAACTCCAATCGTAACTATTCCATCATTATAGAATATTTATGGCACCCTTCCTCCTTGTGTTTCACATCTGTCTCTACTTTTACCTTTTTGTTCAGTTGGGTGTAAAAGATTCCATGACACTATTGGAAGAGCAGTGAGTTCAACACTCGTCCTTCAGTTGACACTATCAAAAACAGATTAACTAGTCATTATTATTAATGGTACCTTTGGTTGAATTTAATAGGGTGGCGGGAGCCCTGATAACCCACCCAAAAGCCAAAGGCAACCCCGCCTCAGCAGTCTTTGGGAATTCAGACCCGATTTTTGGCTAATCCATCATCTAGGCGGAACTCCTGTCCCCTTAAAGGACGAGAGTCCGCCCCCAAGAGCTGTCAATCAATCTTCAATCTCAGCAGCGCTACTGGGAGCGGTGGACACTGCTGGGACTGCACTCAACTGAGAGGGCGCAATGATAGAAACCGGCCTCGCAACGAGGTGATTGGGGTCTGGGGTTGCCAGTACCGTTTAGGCAGGCCTGGCGAGGCGGGGGGTTAGGATAGGGGTAGGTGTTGCCACAGGTGCAGACTTGCTGCCGTGGCCCCCCCCCCCCCCAGTGGGCCACAAAGTACACAATTAGGAAGGCCCTGCACCCCCCCCCCCCCCCACCCCCACCCCACCGAAGCCAAGCGGGAGGCTGCCAGGGCTTATTAGGTAGTGGGCCCACCCTCCACTAATAAAATGCCAGTAGCAAAAGAGTCACTTAAATGGCTCAATTAGCTTCTGGGCAGGAGGGCTGTCCTCCACCTTCCCTGTAGCTGGCAAAATACTATGGCAACAGGAACGACCACTCCCCACCCATTCCTAGAGAGCTGGTAAAATCCAGCCCCTTATGTGTAAACTGGTTGATGTATTTGCCAACATGACAGACACTTCAAAACAAAAGATAACTGGCTGTGAAGCATTGGGAGGTATCTTGAGGATGTGAAAGGTATTGTATAAAATTTAAATGCTATATAAATTTTCTTCTTGATTACAAAAGATTGAGATTAACAAAACAAAGAGCAATCATTGACTTTAGATAACGACAAGGTTTTTGAAATCCAAGATCTTTGTACAAGGAATGCAACTGAAGTAAGTTTAGATCAAACTTTTTAAAAATGGTTTTCAATAATTAAGTTGTGGATGTATAAGATGCATTGACAATAAAGTGAATTACACTGGAATGGTTTTTTTAAACCTTTATTTGTAACAAAGTAGATGTGAAACACAACTTTTTCTGAGTTTGTACTTCAACTATCATACCGTTAGAATATATCAACCAACATTTGCTTGCCACAGTGATTTTTCTTTTAAAATTGTGTCATCCCTACTTGTAACATGCACACATTGACATCACTTGAGGATTCGAAGCAGTTTTGAATTCAGGAATCCATATAAATCCATGAATAAGATTCAAACTGTATTATATTATAAAAATAATAGGTAGGAGTGGAGTAAAAGCATCAAGAGTCTCTGGGGCTGATAATATGTACGCATCATTCAAGCTTCAATCAGAACCCCTCAATGGTATAACTGCCAGGTTCACTCCCTCCTACCAATTCATTATTCTATATATTACCTCAGACCAGCATAACCAATAGTATCATACATGGCCCTAAACAGAAGCCACTCTTACACACTTAATGCCATTAATGCAACCCATGTGTGAATATTCAAAATGACTTCTCGGTTACACTCAGGGTTGAATTTCCAGTGCCAGGTGAGGAGATCCCTTAACGAGCTTTCAATTTCTTACCAAAACATCACAACATTCACTGACCAACTGATTTGCTTCCCTAACTGCCTCCTGCAAGAGGATATTAGATTAGTATACATTCCATGAACTTTGCACACCTGTATTCCAAAATGAATAGACACAGCAAATAAATGATAAAATTCACTGTGGTTCTAAGTTGCTACACTGTATACCAGGACTGCACTGTAGTACCACTTATGGCCAGAAACTGGTGCTGCTAGAAACAGTGATCTCTATAAGCTCATGGTTCTACAGCAGTTTGTAAAGTGCATATTAATATGGAGTAACTAAATTTTAACATGAAATTTTAATTTTAAAAATGCTAAATGGCCAAAAATAGAACATACAGAAAATCTCTGGACTGAATGAAATCACAGTACCAGCTGGAAAGTTTCAGAGCTGTATATCACCCAAACAAAATACAGATCCCCACATGGTTCATATTACTGTAGTGTCTTTCCTCGAATGGGTCGGCGAAAGGGGGCAAGGAGGTTGTCACAATCATGTCCAGTAGACTCAACCACAATTCCACTGGAGGTTTAATCTCCAAATTAATTTGGAGAAACTATTTTTTTGGGGATCAATACTATAGGGCTTCACGTTCAGGATACAGGCTGAATTATATTGTCACTTTATCCCTTTTGGGAATGTTTGGATACTTGCGTTTCAGTTTGTAACAAAAGCTTACTTGCATGATTTTCCTTCTTAAAGTTTTCAAATACAAAGCCTTTTAATGGTCTGTATACTGCTTTTATGAACTTCTGCACTCATTTAATCATACACAATACCACTTCTGCTGCAGTCTTGCTGAATTGTAGACATCTTGACAGAATGGGCTCTCAAAGCTCATGAAGTGAGAATACATTTAGAATAAGTTTACTGATCATTTTATACATTCATCATACAGTATCGAAGATCCTAAGTACTCCTTTAGAATTTACATGATATATTTGCTTGTGAATGCTAACAGGCAGTTTCTAAATTAAAATTACCAATACATTCATACAGTCTAAATAAGCAAAAGTTATCTTAAGTAATGCCACGGCTTGTGTACTGGTTGATGAAAGGGCCTCAACAAAGTTGCTGTTCAACAAGCCTTTAAGTTTCAGTGCATTACATGGTGGTTAACTACAGGTGTGATGTTCTTATTCCAGTTTTCCAATTATGCAAGGCTCAACTTGGTAGCTGATTCCAGTAGATTAAAGAAGTGCGTGTAGAGTTTTAAAAATTCACACAGAAATGACACTTTAGAAACCAGCATCAAGAGGTGCCTCCTAGCTTTGAATCAGGCAAAAATTTGTAATTTCCACTAGCAGCCTACCTACTTGTTTGTTTGGGTAGCATGAACAAGTGTAAGGTAGCCTTCTTCAGATCTTCAGCTCTCCCATTATAGCCTTGGAACAAGTAATCATTTTAGACGAACATTTCCTGACAAAATATGAACCCCCATATGGCTGGAAATTTAGTAGCTCAAATCGATTAACCATGACAGACTGTAAATGTCGCGTGTCAGAAAGTGTTAAAAAAAAGTCCAATAAAAAACTCAAATGCTGTCCTTGTGTCGTTTGGGACTGCACATTTGATTATTTTGAATCTGGCTAATTTTTCTCTCGTCAGTTTTACGTGGGTCTCCCATCTTTAAAAAGGTAATAAAAATAAAAGATAAGACGACTGTTTAATAATCTAGCTATTTAATCCATTTGTAATTTGTTTTATATATTGAGTATTATTACTTAAGGTAATTTATTGCTGCAATGTAAATTGCTTCAGAAACAAAGTATTATAACATTTTCTTTAGGTTAAAAACAATTTTAAGAAACCTAAAAGCTGCAGTCACAGCACTATTTAGAATAGCACTAAAGTGTACTCTGTCTGACAGATCACATTATGTACCACAGCAAACTGCAGTTCAATATAAACCAATAATAAGCTTAACCTCAATTTAAAGGCAATCAAATCTAAGAAAAAAAGATTGTTTAAGCACAAGGAATGCACCAAAAAGATTTCATTTAAAAAAAAAGCCGGCTTGTTAGCTATTTCACAGTACTGAATCAGCATTCTGGCAAGTCCCTGAATTCTACTTCCCAAGGTACTGTTGCAGTTGCAAAGGGAAAATAGTCGAGAGGATTACAAACCATGTTGTACTTGAAAATTATTACGGGACAAGTAGTGGGAAAAAGAGAGACCTTGTACAATGGAGGCAATTCAGCTTCTCATTGGGATTAAATCTGGTTTCTAACAGTGTGAAAACCAAAATTTATATACAAGGCTTAGGCACCAAGTTGGTTTTCCTGATGTCTGCAAGATAAAAGAAAATACTGCTAAATCTTATTTACAAGACAAGAATTGAATTTCAAATGGCCACTACCACTCTTAGGTCATGATGGTTGGCCAATTAGCACCTTTTCTTTCTAGCACGTGCAACTATGTATTAATAATAAAAATGTAATGACAATGTCATTAGTTAGAAAAGGAGTTTTCTACACTGAGTTTCATTAAGATCAAATAGCGCCTGCAGAGCAATGTGTGCATACGAGTTGCACCCTTGAAGAGGGCACCAATGCAATTATAACAAAATAACCAAATATCAACATGCAAATTATTCCAGTCATTCTAAATACAGGACAGGGAGCATCCTTGAGGTTTCATTATTCTGTATTACCTCAATCAGCGCTAGCACTAAAACAGAGGCTAAACATTTAGCAAACGTTTTAAAATATTTTACTGCATTATGGTTTACAGTTTTGATGAGACACAAAATGGAAAATTAAACACTGACCATCTTCCCTGCATGGCTCATTGGGCACAAACTTTTGGGTTTTGTTTGCTGCTAAATGAAGCCAGGTCAATGGTTCAATTCCACAGTTGACTTAAAGGGGACTAAAGATGGGATATAGGATTAGAGTAAATGGGTCCAATGTGGAGCTATTACTAGTACAGATAAATGAGCCAAAGAGCTTCTTGCAGTACTGAAATTTATATATATTTTTTCAATTGTAAATGAATTTATATGCACTTTAAAATAAATCCTGTCCTAATGGCAAATTGAAACTAATACAGTATCCAAGTCAAACCTTGCATGACAATTTGCAACATTTGGCAGTTCAGAACAATTACAATCTTCTACAATAACAGTCTTTTACAAATTACCCTAGGCTTAGTGGGCTCTGACATCTTTTAGAATGGAGGGGGGAGATTGGAGAGGAAAGAGATGAAGTCAGTCAAGTAAATTATTACAAGATCTTTTGTGTATAAAATCAAAGTAGTAGCCAGGAGGACAACAATACAGGATTTCTAGGAAAAGCTCGAAATAAGATAGCATAGGGGCTGTTAAGGTGCATCAGTTGTTGAGTGGGAGGGAAATGGGATCTTCATTTCAAACTGCTTTTATTTTCCTTAGCTTGCATTACATCTGTCCTAGAATGCAACACAGCCCCCAGAAAGATTCCTCGGACTTTGCTGAATCTGCATCTTTTATGCTATCCCTTCTGATTAGAGGTCATCATCTACTTCAAACTGTCCTGTTTATACTGACGTCCATAGATATGCCGTTATTCTGATTCTGTTCCAGTTCCGCCTGAACTGGATAATGCAGACTAAGGGATTGCAGGCAACTGGCAACTCAGCAGCATCTTCACTGAAATTCAAAGTGCTCCACTCTGCGGTTGGCAGTATAATGGTAGAAACTGAATGCTGAGTGGGTGGAGACCTATATTTATTTAGTACTCCATTTATTGTGTGACAGTCCCTTAAACGGAATACAAAATCACCTTTAACTTGGAAAAGCATGCAAATTTTGCAGTGATATCTTACTAAACAGAATGTGTATTTTTGTTTTAATTGTATAATATACCTGTATCAGAATACACCACTGATTATGATATTACAAAATGCTGTTAATCAGGTAACTGTCCTAGAAATTGGACCCACATATAGCTGGCAAAACACATCTAAATTATGGTAATAGTCTGAACTAATTTCCTACTGAAATGTTCGGGTAGACCATTTACAAATGTTAACAGCTGGCTAGATGAAAAGGGGTTGTACATATTGCAGCTTTCTAGTTACAATTTGATGCTGATAAGCATGCTCATGCTTATTCACTAATTCACTTCATTAAGCGTTACAAGTTTACACATTCCCCTTTTTAAAATCTTGATCTTGTTCCTTGTAAAAACACCAATCCAAGGTGTTTTTTTTTAAAAAACAGGATATCATGTAACAAGCACATTTGAAGCTCTCCTCTTACGCAATGTAATGTCTTTGGCCTTGACCACCACCATCACCAAGATCCTTCTTCATTGTAATAATGCTCTGGTTGTTTAAACTGAAACTTCAAGGCTTAAATACTCAGCTTTGCTACAGCCCTGGTTACATAAGTGCTTTTCACACATCAGTAAGCAAAATGTTCGCTTAGAATTGGCACCACAATATCAATACTCCCACATTCTGCAACAAAACAGAGCTGAGGGGGGAAAAAGAAAAAAGCTTGTCCTTTTGTTTTTACACTGCCAGCCAATAACATTTAAAAAATAAAGCACAATATTCAAAACCTGTGCCTAGCAGTAGGCACATTACTCTTCATTTCAAATATACAGTAGCATACAACCAGTCTGTATTTGACAGATCAGCCAAGGTCTCTTCTGAGGTTTCATGGAGCTTGACTACGTATAAAAGATAATCTCCGGGACCTGTCCATCTTCGACTGATGTTCCATTATTATTTCCAGCAGCATAACAGAAAGTGAAGACTGTTTTTGTGCCCGTTGTCGGCGATTCGTGGATGACTTTACGAAGTCCTTTTGTGCCATAGTGTGAATCTGGCCCCTATATATGTACATACATATAACGATTCATAGTCAAAAACATCTTCAGGGATTGTGGAAACAAAAATAAATTTGTACAACTAAAACTGTAGCGCTGCAGAAGTAATGTCATCTTTTAACTTAGTTGTGAAAATTACACAATGGAACTTAAATTTTTGATAAAATGGTATTCAAATAAGGCTGGGAGGGACAGCAGGCTGTGCGATCGCACAACTACAGATTGATTCTTGTATGTTAAACACATCTGCCCAATGAATTTACTATATGGGTGTTTTCTATGGAGTGGGTAGGGAAAAAAAAAAAAGGTACAATAGAGGCACTTTCCCACTTATGGAGGAGGGAAAGGAGAGACTACGAGATGCTCTTATTGCTGGTTACTTTAAAAAGTACAACTTCTACTAGGTACAGAGCAGCCATCTAGATACGTTATTTGAAGAGATGCAAGAGGAGAGAAATTTAAGTTTACTTCTTGAAAAGATAACCAGAGAGGAGGGGGAAAAATGAAGGAAAGGGAGGAAAAGAAAAATCAAGGACAGCTATTGGGGAATGAATTAAAGACACTAAATCTCAGAGAATGTTCGGGTGACAATGAACCACTTTGCACTTATGATATACAAGCAATGTGACCTCACCAAAATTAAGTTAGTCAGATAATTTAAAAAAAAATCATGTAATGTAAACTGTGGCGTTCATGGGCCAAGTTTTTCCTTCATTTCCACTTTTTGTTACTTCCAGTAGCTATTATCGTGGTGGCAATACCAGACCATGAGATTCCATGAAATCAATGCATCGGTACCTAATCACTTCATTGCCAATTTTGTAAGTGATAATCCACCATTGAGTCCCAGGAATTAACAATGCAAACGCTAAAATGTCTTTTTTTTTTTTAAAACAAGTCTGTTGGCATACCTTCAATGTAGCACATGCGGTATAGTTAACATTGGGTAAAATCTCCACTGGTTCCTTGAACATAACCCTGAAAGTGTTGGATGATCCATCACAGCTAAAACCAGTGTCATTCTGTCCTAAAATTGTGTTACTGTCAGTATGGATAATCTAAAATAAAATCAAATGCAACAGATTGCAATAAGTAAACCTTCACAACTGAATCAGAAAAGAGCATCTGTAATTTTATAAATCATTTTGAACAAAGCTATTACTGTATGAACACAGGCTGAATGTACATGATTTATATCCTTTGTAGTCAGATGCAAATTGACCGAAAAGCAGCACAAGCCCAAAGTGTTAATTTTAAATGAGTAACAGATAACCCTTTGTGCATCCAACATTTGACATAATCTCCAAAAACCTAGTTGTTCTGAAGGAGGAGAAAAATACAGAAGGATTAAACCCTGAAACAAAAATGGGTGTGCTTGTCTGGGTGTGTTTAACTGAGGCATCGAAACTAGTTGAAATGTATGCACTGAATATGCAATAATTTTTTCCATGATTAGAAATCCTTTTTGTTCTCTTCTCTCCCAAAAAAACAACTGCTTTAAAGTGCCTAATTTTATATCAGTGATCCTATCTCATTACATATTCCTTTTGTTTGATGCCTGCAGCTGGTGACTGTTACTACCCTACATTAGAAAACACACACTTTTAACATCTTCAAATAACTCTCAACACCCAGAATAGGTTTATGAATAAGGAAGCAAACCAATGTGGCATTATAAGAGATCACAGGACAAAACTTTTTCTTCGTCAATATTAGTAAAAAAAAAGTTGCTGTTGAGTATAGCTTTGTACTCATGCTAACTTTTCACTTATCTTAGTAAGATACACCTCCAGGTAATACTGCAGCAACTCTCTAAGCTTACTCTAACAGTGTCTCCCAGTCCCATGAACTTACCACCAAGAGCTGCAACATTGTGGGAACCCTATCACTTCCAAGTCCCTCTCAGTCACACACCATCCTGACCTGGATATATACTGCTGTTCATTGCTTGGTCTAAATCCTGGAAACCCCTACCTAATCCATTGTTGAGTATCAGTGTCACAAGGACAGCAGCAGTTCAAGGAGAAAGCCCTTCACCACCTTAAGGCACCTAGGGATGGGCAATAATTGTGGCTTTCCCAGTCCCACATCCCATAACCATTAAAAAAGCATTTTGTACATCTCTGAAAATGCACGACAATTTTTTTTTTTAAAAAGATAATTTTTTTTTTAAGGAGGTGGTATTTTACATTGATTGCATGCCCACCTACATTCTCTCTCAGATCATTTGATGATTTGGTAGAATTCTTTAATTTTACTTTACATTCATTTTAGAGAATTACAGAAAATTATTTTAAAACATACTAAATGTAAGAGCAACAGTTCCTATTTCTTTTAAAAAGTTTTTAAATTCAAAAAGAATGCAATTGGTTGCCCCATGCAGCTTAATTCCATTTACTCTTGCGTTCATATTTACCCTCACTTCCAATATACCCCCACCTTACTTCTTTCACTCATCTTCAAACTCATTTAGTAATTTATGTTCATTGCCGAGTCCTCACAATTTCCGTTTGCACAGTAAGCGAGTTATGTTAGCATAGGCAATAATTATATAGGATCGTATTACGGTTGTCAGCTATGGCTCAGTTGGTAGCATTTGCGCCCAAGTCAGGAAGTTGTGGGCTCAGGTCCCACTCCAGGACACCTTTGCATTGCTGAGGTGCTGCCCTCTCAGGTGGCCATAAAAGATCCCACAGTATTTTGTTTGAAGGGAAAGGGGAAAGCTCCCCAGTGTCCTGGCCTATATTTATCCCTCAACCAACATCACAAACAGATTACGTGTTCAATGTCATACTGATGTTTGAAACCCTTCTGTGTGCAAACTGGCTGTCACATTTCTTACATTACAACAATGACTACACTTCAAAATGTACCTAATTGGCTGTTAAAGGCACTATATAAATCCAAGTCTTTTTACCTGTATATTTACTTGATAGTCTGTGGGCCCATGTATTGACCCATACAAGCCAAATCCAACCACAAATATCCTCCTATTCACAGTAAACCTGTGGAATTAAAAGTGTACAAGATACATTAGAATAGTGCAAATGCACCTTCCTCTCCCAACAGAGCAAAACTGACCAGTCAATTCCCATCTAAAACTCAAACTCTATTCAAATCAACAATCTTCGGAGGCATCCCAAACGGCACTGAATTCCTGTCCTACACTATACATCTCATGTTAATTGCAACTATTATACTCTGTTCCAAGGATGATTTGCTGGTCGAGAACCAGAAGACACCAATTTAAGGTGAATAGCTCAAGGCCCAAAAGGCAGCATGAGGAAAAACGTTTTTATGCAGCGAGTGGGCAGGCTCTGGAATGCACTGCCTGAGTGTAGTGGAGGCAGATTCAATCATGACTTTCAAGAGAAAATTGAAGAAAAAAGAAATTTCAGGGCTATGAGGAAAGGGCTTGGGAGTGGAACTAGCCGAGTTGCTCTTGCAGAAAGCTGGCATGGACACAATGGGTCTAACGGCCTCCTCCTTTGCTGTAACAACTCTATGAAGTTATACTTTAATGTTAATGTTAGAGTGTCCTAATTGCAGCACTCAGTACATTATTATTTATAGTGCCTTTATCCCTGATGCTGCTTTTTCCATGTTAGCTTAACTTAAGCTACTCTTCAGCTGCTCAGTTTCTTTTCAAATCATGTAAGGCTACTAGATTAGAAAATGCTGTGACCGTATTGATGCAAAGGTAATTGGTGGATTTGGGACCTAAATCCACCAATGAGAAAGCAGACTTTACTAAACTTCAGAAGTATGAAAGAAAGAGACTTCGAATATAAAAATGAGTATTTAACCAGGCCAACACGAGATACTTGTTTAGCAAGTGACAAAAGCAGTACTGTCCTTGAATTCAGTGTTTTGTGTTGCAATTGCTTACGTATGGCCTGTGGGGTTCCTCCAACTGAAGCAACTGAGTGGCCTACGAAGACAAAAAGTTTGGATTTCCTAGTTTTAACAGGATAGAGATTTGCAAACAGAATTACTGAACTAGAATCCTACAGCACAGAAGGCGGCTATTCTGCCTGTCGTGCCTGTGCTCTTTGAAACAGCTACCCAATTAGTCCTTTCCCCATGACTCTACAAATTTCTCCTTTTCAAGTATATATCCAAGTCCCATTAGAAAGATATTACTGAATCAGTTTCCACCACGCTTTCGGTAGTGCATTCCAGTTTGCAACAACTCACTATGTATAAAAAATTCTCCTCATCCCCCGCTAGAATTTTTTTTGCCAATTATTGAGTAGCTGGGAAGATTGAATTTCCAAGCTTAGTTATTCATGTCTAAAGATTGGATTTATATTAAGATCTGGGTTCTGAATAGTATCTGAAAAGACTTTTTTTGCTCAAATTTCCTCACATTTTGTTTCCTCCTTTGTTGAAAACAGCAACATCTGCTGACAGGTGAAAGGTGCATCTTATGGTCAATCTTCTAGTAGCAGATCATTGGGTAGCAATCTGGAGCAGGAATCCTGAATGATTAACAAGTCCACAGCACACAAAGGCCACTTTGTGTGCATGAACCATGACCCCAGTTTAGATGTTAACTCTCTCAGATGAAGATGGATAAAGCCCACAGGCATCCTGATCCATAATTCTCAGTATCAAACCACAGCTTCCAGTTATCAACTGAACCCTTAGCAACGCACATCTGTAAAAACACTTTACCTTATCCGGTCACTTGTACCACTGTAGCCCCAGCGGCTTTCCACCTGTTGGAAACGATTGATGCTGCACTCTTTTCCTCTCAGACAACAGCGGGGTCGATCTATAAACTCTACTCGAGGCTTCGGATTGACTGTAAAATGTAGGAAAAGACTAACAACTTCTCGGTCTGTTAGAATTCCTGACTGTGCAGGTCCTGTGGGAGGGGAAACATTCTATTACTTGATACTATTCAACATACTATAAATTTAGAAATCAGTCAACAACAGAACAAATTTTCTATTTGATGCTGATTCACACAGAACAAGAAGCTAATCTCAGCCATGATGGTAGAAGGACACTGAAAATTAGCTTCAGCACTTACAGGCTGAGGGGAGAGAAAAAAAAAAATCTGATTGATATCCAGTGACCACCTATAAATTATATATGCGAAAATCATACTGGCTCAGGATCAGGCCCCACTGCAATATTCCTCACAGTTGAGTAGCATGTTGGTACTGTCAGGCTATGTCCATACAAGAATGGGTATCTTAGCACAGTATTAAAGGATGCTGACATTTTTGGAAGTGCACACTAGCATGAGACAGCACCTTCAAGAAAGCAGGAGAGAAAATTGGGGGGTGGGGGTAACCAAGTGGCAAGGAATGTTGCTGGTCACAAACTGAAGGTGACAATGTAGTCTTTCAATTTATGGATAATTGTAATAAAGCTTTACTTTTGTCCTTTCCCTCCCTGTTAATAAAAAGATTTTTCTCCTTCCTTCAGGTCTAACTAATGGCACCAATGATCTAAAGAAACTCAATGAATTTCCCTCCTTTTTGGACACTTTCCTTGAGCATCTCAAAGCACAGCAAAAATAAGGAACTTGCATGGAGATAGTGAGGAACCCTACAATTAAGTTGCCTCTCTTTTGAGCCCACCTGCACTCATGAAAATATTTTTACTTGGAATAGAACAATCCAAGCCTCTGATTTCACAAGTAATCTATATATAACGTTCTGTAATTGGTTGACAAGAGATATGTTGTGTTTGTGCAAGTGACAAAAATCACCCAACTGAAATATCACACAAATCAAGGAATGAGGATAGGGAGGGAAAGTGGAGTTGAGATAGATCAGCCATGATCTTATTAAAGGGCTGAATGGCCTACTCCCATTTCTTATGTAATAAGAGTTTGAGCAGCAATTAACCCTAGAGGTTGCATTCAGTAGATGACTACAGGATCCATTTAGTTGCTCTCCTTTACAAACCACTGCTTTGTGGTTCTTAGCAGTTTCACATTGGTCAGATCTGTTACACAGGCTTTGAACATATAAAGAGGACTGGGTGGATGGAGCAGTTAGTTCTTGGAAATAGACATAAGAGCACAAATTAGACAAGAGGTTCTGAATAAAGATAAACCAATACAATTAATCTTGTTGCAAGTTCTGTATTACTTTTGTCCACTAAGGCCTTACACCTTACATCAGTGGTGGGAAAGTTATTGGAAGGGATTCTGAGAGACAGGATTTATATGCATTTGGAAAGGCAAGGTCTGGTTAGGGATAGTCAGCATGGCTTTGTGCATGGGAAATCATATCTCACGAATTTGATTGAGTTTTTTGAGGAGGTGACCAAGAGGATTGACGAGGCCAGGGCGGTGGATGTTGTCTACATGGACTTTAGCAAGGCCTTTGACAAGGTCCCGCATGGTAGGCTGGTCCGGAAGGTTCGAACACATGGGATCCAGGGTGAGCTAGCCAATTGGATACAAAATTGGTGATAGGAGGCAGAGGGTGGTAGTGGAGGGCTGGTTTTCAGATTGGAGGCCGGTGACCAGTGGTGTGCCGCAGGGATCGGTGCTGGGCCCTCTGTTGTTTGTCATACATATTAATGACTTGGATGAGAATGTAGGGGGCGTGATTAGTAAGTTTGCAGATGACACCAAAATTGGAGGTATAGTGGACAGTGAAGAAGGTTGTCTAAGGTTACAACAGGATATAGATCAACTGGGTAAGTGGGCAAGAGATTGGCAAATGGAATTTAACGCAAACAAGTGAAAAGTGATACATTTTGGGAAGTTAAACCAGGGCAGGACATATACAGTGAATGGCAGGGCCCTTGGGAGTGTTCCTGAGCAGAGAGACGTTGGGGTGCAAGTACATAGTTCCCTGAAAGTGGCAACACAGGTAGACAGGGTGGTGAAGGCGGCGTATGTCATGCTTGCCTTCATCAGCCGAGGTATTGAGTACAAGAGTTGGGATATCATGTTACAGTTGTACATAACGTTGGTTAGGCCACACTTGGAGTACTGTGTGCAGTTCTGGTCGCTGCACTACAGGAAAGATATGATTAAGCTAGAGAGGGTGCAGAAAAGATTCACAAGGATGCTGCCTGGTTTGGAGGGCTTGAGTTATAAAGAGAGATTGGATAGGCTGGGTCCGTTTTCCCTGGAGCAAAGGAGGCTGAGAAGGGACATGATAGAGGTATATAAAATTATGAGAGGCATAGATAGGGTAGACAGCCAGAGTCTGTTTCCCATGGTAGGGGTGACTAAAATTAGAGGGCATAGATTTAAAGGTGAGAGGGAGGATGTTGAAAGGGGATCAAAGGGGTAAATATTTCAAAGAACACAAAGAATAGTGGGTGTCTGGAATGAGCTGCCAGAGGTGGTGATGGAGGCAGGAACAGTAGCAACATTTAAGAGGTAAGGAATTAATGCAGGCAGGTGGGATTAGTATAGATAGGTATTATGGTCGGCACGGACGCAGTGGGCCAAAGGGCCTGTTTCTATGCTGTACGACTCTATGACTCTATAAATAAGAGAAAGTAAAAAGTTGGCACCTGTTCAATAATTTTACATTATCTGAATCTATCCTATTTTTAATTTTACACAGTTACACATTGTCCAGTTGAAGCAGGTCACTATGGACCTTTGAATTCACATTACTAAATTAACATATACTACAAAAGTTTTACAGTTTGTGCTCAAGCCCTATTCATTTCAGCCAGAAATGCATCATATAAAATTTAATTCATTTAAGTTTATATTCAGAATCACCTGCTGCAAACTCCTCGATAGTCATTAGTGGAAACCGGATGAGTGACAGTGCTTTTCCCAAAACTTTACGCTTGTTTTCAGGAGTCAGTTGAAGCTGCTGTCGTTGGCATTCTGCTTCTGCCCAGCGAACCACGGCATTAAATAATCGAATTTCCCGAATCCCAAGAGTATCTCGTTCTAGCACCGCCATTAGTGTATCTGTAATAGAGACTTACATTAAAGCCGGCAATTTGGAGGTTTCAAGATAAGAAGTATGTTTTAGTAATAACACTACTTCAAAAAAAAAAAACCCTCAGTTAATATCTGGATGCCAATATATAGGGTGACTGCAGTGCAAGTCATCTGCTCAGAAATCAGTGCCCAAGGCCAGAAGCTTAATTTTTTGAAAAGATCAAAGGTTAGACAGCTCTTTGAGTGCCAACTGGAGTTTTATAACACCATGACAAATCTCTGAAAACCCAACTGGACAACTGCCATCTTGTATAGGCAACCAAAGTAAACCAGAGCAAAGATGATACTGCAATAGAAGACTAGCAGATTGTGTGTGACTAGCAAAATTCACAAGTAATGTATGCAGGAATCCAAAGCACAAACTTTTAAGTTTTGCAGACATCCTGTCACCAGCACTTTACCTCAGCACTGAAAATGTATCCAATTTATTTGCACCAGATAAACAAAACTGCTGATAATAGCTGCAGCTATTCACAAGTGTGCTAGCTGTAAAAATATAAAATATATTAAATATTAAATTTAAGGCCGATAAGGTGGTTAAGACATATGGAATCCTTTCCTTTATTAGCTGAGGTATACAATAAAAGAGCAGGGAGGTTTGCTGGAACTGTATCATTGAATCATTGGTTAGGCCACTCATTACAGAAAGGATGTAATTGCACTAGAGTGGTTACAGAGGAGATTTATGAGGATGTTGCCAGAACTGGAAAAACACAGCTTTGAGGAAAGATTGGATAGGCTGGGGTTGTTCTCCTTGGAACATAGGAGGTTGAGGGGAGATTTGATTGAAATGTACAAAATTGTGAGGGACATGGATAGAGTGGATGGGAGGGGCCTATTTACCTTAGCAGAGGTCTGTGACTAGGGGACATAGATTTAAAGTGATTGGTAGAAAGATTAGAGGATAGATAAGGAAAAATTCTCTCACCCAGAGGATGGTGGGGGGTCTGGAACTCACTGCCTGAAAGGGTAGTAGAGGCAGAAACCCTCAACTCATTTAAAAGGTGTCTGGATATACACCTCAAGTTCCGTAACCTGCAGGACTATGGACCAAATAGGTGGGATTAGCCTGGGTGGCTCATTTTTCGGCTAGCGTAGACACGAAGGGCCAAGTGGCCTCTTTCTATGTTCTAAGTGCAGGGAAATTGTATACTTGTATTAAAATTTGTCAGGGTTTTATAAGTGGTCCTGGGATTGATACAATACCAATCATGCTGCCTCCTATGTCAGAACAAACCATAGATACTGAATCTTTTAGGGGTACCAACTGTTGAAAGTCCCGCTCTTCAGAAATTTGGTTGATATCTGATTAAATTCTAACTTGTAAGGAGAGTTACTGATTTTTAGATTGAAAGTATGGTGTGGATATTCCTTACTGTTCTGAAGAAGTAGATCCAGAGTAGCTGAATTCTTCTGTTACTAATGACACTTGGTGGTTCAAAATGAGTTGCTATTTATAACAGAATACCCACCCAGAAAAAAAAAAGAACATTTTCACATGCTGACAGGAAGGGGAATAAATTCCCATCAATTGTGGTAAATGCTAGAAATGCAAACCTTCATTCGAGGACAAGGGCAAGATCCCCAAGATACCTAAACCAAGATGAATCAATGAAGTGCCCAAGACAAGGAGAAGGATCAAAATAATGAACCGATAGTAATTTGCAATTCGGGTTTCTCTCAATCTGTTGAATTCTCCTTTTTGTACCTTATATAATTTAAATAACTAAGTATGCAAATTTAACCATGCACTGCTAAGAGAAACGGCACACAATTTTGCCAAGAGTTGCTTGGGAAGAGAATCGGTTGACAAAAATGTGGGGAAATGATAAATCAATGCACAAGAATTAAATGGAATGTTTAAAGGAATAAACAGCATTAAGAACCATCTCAAATGTGATTATGTATGCAGTGTTATTTTATTTAAATTAGATTTAAAAACAAGTTAAATGGCATCAGAAAAAATTGGATTTCATATTTGATATTAAATGAAAATCTGGGAATCAGATGGGAATATGGTTAAGTGTAAGATGAAAAGATTTGGATTGGTGCATCATGCTTGGAAGCCTTGCAAGCAAAATGATATTGTTTTGCGTTTGTTTGTGTGATAATGGAAAATACTACTGCTCGCTGAAGATAAACTGATGGAGTATTTAAAGTGGAATCATATGCTTGTTGGAGAACAATATACACAGGAATTTGCAAACTAGCTGAAGATACTGGTGAGGGGAAAAGGAGGGATCTGGACTGCACCAGACACCATGCACAGTTCAGGAAAGGTAGTACTTGCCTATGTGGCTGCGATGCGCTGTGGAATTCATTATCAATATGTGGTTTCACTCTGCATTATGCACGTCGATCGATGGAACTTGATGAGAATTAATGTTCAGAGTAAGGAAAATATTACATTATACAAAATTTGTATCTTATGGTGGATAACATTTTGCATTACACCAACAAAAAGAAAAACAAGAATGACTAAATATGGGGAGATAATATTGGTGCCCATTAGGGTCCACAACGTTACAAAAATTCAAGTATAGGCTACTCTCTATACAGAAGGCTTATGGTTGGTTGTAAATTTTGGTAATAAATGGATTGTGTATACTTAAGTGATTAACACAGAACTTAGAAATCAGATTACGTAAAACTTGAAGTAATTACAAATGATATCAAGAGGGATATGACTGTTAGGAACTCGTTCATGGTGGTAAAATATGTATAATGCAGGGGAAAAACCTTGAGTGAGGTTATTGTCTCCTGTGTTTCTAATTGTCCAAATAGTAGCAATGACGACTAGTGTTCAGTGGATTCAAAGGCTAGTGGGAAGTTTAAAACTCTAGTATGAACAGTTAAAAATGGTGGGGTTATTGAATCGTGAGTGAGGGATCAGAAAGTGATTTTTTTCATCCTCAAAGAGGGGACTACAAGATACCCTAGGGTTGCTCTCATCTTTCATTTAAATGGGTTGTGGATTTGAACTGCAGCTGGAAATAATAAAAATGCTTAAAGTTGCTCATTCTCAGGACGCTTTAGAATTTAATGTGGCGGGGTACAATTTAGCTGACTATGCTGTTTAGCGTCTCCTGAGATGCAAGATGTAGGTTACAGGACGCGATCCACGTCTGCTAACTTATTTTTGTAGCCACATTGTGAAGTGAGTTGCCAAGACAGTCTTGAAACATGAAGTGGGACAGGTCAGCATGGTATCTAGTTTTGAAGGAAATCTCATTTCTGGGGTGGAGGGGTCTTGTTCACAATAACACTGGTCATGTCATAATGAATCAGCAATGGATAGCCTGCACGAGAATTGGTCGATAAAGATTTTTAGCTTTTTCTAACAACTGAGATCATCAGGACAAAAGACGAAGGTTTCCCCTCTATTCAGGAAAATAATAGGTAATCGTGTTTATTGCTCTATATTGACTGCTTAGGGCTCCCAACGCCGGGACGAAAAGGTGGGGGATCCCCGCCACTGCTTCCTCCCCCCAGAGCAATCCTCCCGCCTTTTTGTATCAAAATTTTAAGAGACGGAATCCCTGTTCCTTTAAAGAGGTTAAAGGGATGGGGATCCCGCCTCCAAGACTGCTGGCCAATCAGAGGGCCAACAGCTCAGCAATATTGGCAGTGCCAACGGGAGTGGTGGTCACTGCCGGTACTGCAGAGGCTTGGGACCCAGGCCCAGCGGTGGAACCGCAGACCAGAGGTAGGTGAAGCGAGGTTGCCGGGTCCAGTCAGGAAGGTCCTTACAAAGGGGTGGGGTGGGGGATGGTTGTTTAATCGAGGGGGAGGGGGATCATGGGGGGTGAACTTGTTCCTGGTGGAGAATCTCCCATAGGCCACAAATTGCCTACAAAGGAGAGAACCCCTCCCCCCCTCAAGCCCAGAGGGAAGGCGCCTTGCTTTACAAGGTGTCCTCCCTGCACGGCAGAGGCCACCACCAAACCCTCCCCACCCCCCAGTAAGATGCCAGCGGCAGCAGGAAAAGGCCCTCCCTTAATGGTCCACTCAAGGGCCTCAATTTGCCTCTGGGCAGGAAGGCCGTTGTCAGCCAATCCCGCCCCCAGGAAGATCACTGGCCAAGAGCTCTCTGCCCCACCCGTCGCGATTCTCCGTGCTTTCCCCTCCATCTCTGGCCCCACCTCAGGGGGCCCGTAAAATCCTGACCAAGTCTTTGACACATACAGTGGGCAAACACAATAAATGGATACGTTGCAATCATATTTGGTTTGTCAGATTCAAATTTTGTTAATCAATATGATGTTGTTAAAAAAACACAAATCTGGAGCCAACTATAAAATGCAGCAACACACCTTATGGTTAAGACGACATCAATAAGACTGCACAAGCTTCACTCTTAAGGCACAAGCAGTCATCTCAGACCCTTGATTTTCTATTGCCTTGTCAAGCTGCATCATTCTACATTTGCAGACCAACTGTTTGAATCAGAATCTTTGAAATGTAATAATTATCTTAAATATTTTGGAAACTAATGTTTACAACCAAACTAAGAGATTTTTTAAAAATAAAAATAAAATTTTTGTGGTACAAACTGGAAAAATATATTTTGAATTAGGAGAATATAGAAAATCCAAAACATAAAGCAAACTCTTTCCATTTCCTATCACATCCCAGCAATGTAATCCTTCATTACCTGAAAAGAAAAACCCTCAAGTGTTTGTTAAAAAATGTTTAAAATCTAACATCCTTTTCCTTTCAATTGGATTAGTTGTATACTTACCTAAATCAATATCTGTAAAACCTTCTGCATTGATTGCATCTGAAGTATTTTTGTCAATATTTTCCAGGCATAAGCTGGCAAGCTGTGGTTCATCAAAGAGTCTTGCCTGAGGAACAAACAAATGTATTAGGTTTGCACAAATCACAATCAGGCAGACATTTTCCTCCTGCAAATAAATAGGTTTAAAAGTGACAAAAACATTTTATAGTCTTCAAAATTTGCCATCTCATTTACCCTAGTGTTGGAAGGCATACTAAGTTTAAAGCCATGCTGCTGGGATTATAGCATTTCTTTTTAAAAAAAATCTCATTTCAAATGATAAATGTTCTAATTTTTTTTTTTAAAAAACAAGTCATTTAATTCCATGCATTTTCAAGTACAATCCAAATAGTCAAGTAGTAGAAATAAAGTGGACTAAATTAAGACCAGGGATGCTTATTGCTCTCATTATAGGGAGTTCTACGATGAGCCAATTTCCTTCATTAAGAAGCTTTCCCTTTTGGGTTTACTGTGCTCATTACACTTTTAGTATAGGTTGGATGCAAATAAACATTAAGATGTAAACAGAAATGATGTCTAATACTCAAATAGAGTTTATTATAAGGAATGGCTAAAGAAAACAAAGACTGCTATTAGATCAGCTAAACAACTAATGAAAAAGAGGATCACAGACAATTGTGGAAGCAATGGAAAAAGCTGTTTCTGTTATGTGACAAGTCAGAAGGATGCCTAAGGACAGGTTACAAAGAACTCACTGGTTATGGTGGAAATATTAAATTCACTCTTGAAGATTATGCTCGACTGTTAGAATCGAATTGTTTTAATAACAAAACTAATGATATTAAATTAGATGAACATACTGTTTTAGATCAAATTAAAAAATAGAAAGGGTAGCCGGGCTAGATGATATCCACCAGAGGGTCCGTCAGGGAGATAGGACATGTATTGCGTGAGCCCTTAGCCCATATTATTAATAGCTCGCTGGACTCTGGGATGGTTCCCATACACTGGAAGGTGGTTAATGTATTGCCCATCTTTAAAAAGGCGACATCACGAATATGGATAACAATAGGCCCATTAGTTTGACGTCAGTAATAGGAAAGTGCTTAAAGAATTCATTGGGATGCAATATATGACTACTTGGATAGAGCGGGACATATTAGGGACACCAACCATGGCTTCATAAAAAGGTCATTTCTTACAAATCTAGTTGTATTTTTTGAAATTACGAAGACGGTGGAAGAGGAAAGCCCAGCAGACATCGTCTACTTAGACTTCCAAAAGGCTTTTGATAAAGGTACCAAATCAGATGCTTCTGGTATTAGCAATATATTGAGCTGGATTGAGAACTGACTGGCAGGACATAGGCAAAAAATAGTTATAGATGGATTTGGACCTCTATGGAGACCGGTCACCAGTGGTGTCCCACACAGATTGATGTTGGGACCGTTGAGCTTTCCTATTCTTATTAATGATCTGGACCTAAGTGTTGGGGGTATGATCTACAAATGATATGAAGATCTGTGCGAGTGTTGGGACTGTAGATGATACTCAATTGCTTCAGGTAGATCTTAATGTGTTGGGAAATTGGACTCACGGCATCCAAATTAAGCATCATTTGCCAAAGTCTAGTGTTATGCATGTGGGCAGGGTGAATGCTCAACATTCATACACCTTTCTGGGAAAGGCATTAAAGAATGTGCAGAAAGAGAATGCTCCAGGCATTCTCGTGCATAGATCTCAAAAGGTACAAGAGCAATGTTGTAAAGCGATAGAGCAATAGAGTGTTGAAGTGTATTTATAGAACGATTGATAAGACAAGGCATACGACTGTCAAAAGCAAAATACTGCGGATGCTGGAAATCTAAAATAACAGAAAATGCTGGAAATACTCAGCAGGTCAAGCAGCTTCTGTGGAGAGAGAAACAGTTGAAGCTTCAGGTCGATGATTTTTCATCAGAACAGTTCTGATGAAACGTCAATGACCTGAAACATTATATATTATTTTGTCCTTGTACAATACCTTGGTCAGGCTTCAATTGGAACAGTGTCCCCAGTTTTGATATCCTCATATAGTGGGTGATATTGCTTTGAAAAGGGTGCAGAGGAGGGCCACCAGACTAATTCTAAAGTATAAAAAGCATCTTAGTTATCAAGATATGCTAAAAGAATTGGGACGCTGCACTTTAGAGAAACATAGACTGAAGTTTGTAAGAACGTAAGAAATAGGAGCAGACTAGATCATGTAGTCCCTTGAGCCTGCTGCACCATTTAGCAAGATCATGGCTGATCTTTGATCTCAACTCCACTTTCCCACCTGATCCCCATATCCCTCGACTCCCTTAGAGTATAAAAAATCTATTACAGCCTTGAATATACCCAATGACTAAGTATCCACAGCCCTCTGGGGTAGAGTTCCAAAGAATTACAACCCAACGAGTGAAGGAATTTCTTCTCAACTCAGTCCTAAATGGCTGACCCATTATCCTGTCCCCAGATCTAAATTCTCCAGCCGGGGTGGCGGGCAGAACTGCCTCTCAGCATCTACCTAGTCAAGCCCTCTCAGAATCTTGTACGTTTCAATGGGATCATCTCTCATTCTTCTAAACGCAAGAATATAGGGACAATCTACTCAACCTCTCCTCCTAGAACAGCCCTCGCATCTCAAGAATCAATCTGGTAACCTTCTAAGACAAGTATATCCTTCCTTAGGTACAGAGACCAAAACTGTACACAGTACTACATGTGTGGTCTCACCAAAACCCTGTATTACAGTGTAAGATGAAGAAGGGAATAGATTGTGTTCCAGTTGACAGTTTGTTCCAATTAAATAGGTTAGAGGGGACCAAGGGTCGCAATTTTAAAGTTGTATAAGGCCAGGTCTGGGTTAGATGTCAGGAGATGGTTCTTTTCCCCAAAGAATAGTGGATGTCTGGAAAAGGCTGCCATTTTACACGATGGTCAACTCGCTGAATTCCTTCAAGCAAGGCTGTTTTAATTGGGGAAGACATCATCTCTTACAAAAGGTAGGTACTTCAGAGCCAGAGTGATCGCCTAGATAGGCCAGAGAGGAATTTCCCAGATTTTATTTCCCCCAAATTGGCCTGGGTTTTCAATCTGGTTTTTTACTTCCCCCAGGAGACCTCTTGGCTTTTGAGTGGGGTGGAGAGTATATATATGTGGGCCAGTCTGGATGGACCAGAGGGTCGTTGCTTGTTCTATTAAAAGAGCAAAGGTTTGTATGAATGTAGATGTTGTGGAACTGCTCTATAAAGCTGTAAAATAAATGTTAATATCACTTCTAGTTTAACCAAATGGTACACATAAGCATCAGTTCACCTTCTGTCACTGCCTATGACACTTGCACTGGTCAATACAGGAAAAAGCTTTTTAAAAAAAAAATGACTCTTGGGGCCTCATGTGAAGGCATATATGGGTTACAGCTTGTGACATCATACTTCAAATTCTGCTCTTCTGTATTTAGTCTGCAAACGTTTTAATACGCATGCTTTTTAGATACTTTTTTTTGGGGGGGGGGGGGGGGGGGGGCTGAAGACTGAGGGAAATTAAAAAGAGAAAAAAGAGCAAAGGGCCGAGATGAGATTGCTCCCCAAACCCCCATTTTCCCCCCTTTCTTTTCAGAAGATGGCAAGTTGCATCACATTACTATTTCACTGGTGCTGACAGCTCTCTAGTACCTTATCCAAGTTGGCTATTTCCTCATGGACATCAAGTTCAGTCTGTTTAAGGACAGTCTGTTCAAACTTAGATGCATGATAGTTAAGTCCATTCCCATGCTCAGTATTCAATACAAGAAATTGATCAGGAGCGAGACCCTAGACTGACATTTTCCCCCTCAACCAGGAGCTAATTGCAATGTTGTCACAACTGCTAACTCAGAACAAGTCAGGTGTAGAATTATTTGAGCAGGATTCCTATTTGTTCCTCTTATTGCTGATATGGTCTGATGTCTTTCCAGTGAAGTGCAGACATCTACCTTCAGTGCAGTGGAGGGACCTACTCAATATCTGGTAGTTTTAGCCAAAATAAATCAAGGTGAATAATTTAGGTTTATAGATTGAAGACACTTCTTTAATGGTCCATTTGAGAAATCTGCCCCAGGCATCTCCTCCTCATATCTGAATTAAGTAGACAAAATTGTAGGCAAGGTAATTTTTAAGGATTGGAGGCATAACGTGAAGGTTAATTTACAGCCAGCAAGTCTAAGGCCCCTGCTAGTTTCATATTTTAGCTACAATTTTCCACCTCGCAAGTAGCAATGAAAAGGTACCAGGACATGGATTAAGCAGTTGGCAACAGTAAACTGGTATGTGGCATTGGATTCGGACAGCTAGAACATCAAGAAAGCTGACATACTACCAGATATGAAGTAGGTCCCTCCACTACACTGAAGGTAGATATCTACTTCATAGATGCTAAGAAATCCTAGGTTCAGAATGATAGCTGGCGCGAACTGAAAGTCAAATATGTGAATCTGCATTTATATAACTGTAGTTCTTTTCCTATCCCTAAAGCTCTGCTCCTCCAACTGGTGGATTTACCACTTGATGGAATTTTGACTGTTGCCATACTGTGATGTAGAATGGCAGCAAGACACTTTATATGGTGAGTTGTACTGCTCACCGGGGACCAGGTAGCTCAGTTGGCTAGATGGCTAGCATGTGGATCAGAACAATGGCAACTGCACAGGTTCAATTCAGTTCAGCAAAGGCAATGGGAAACCACCTCATATGCCCTCTTCCCTAGTCATGCTCATCTCTCCTGCATGAAGAAAAAGAGCAGAGGACCTGCCCTTGGGTAGAAAACTGCCATGGCACGGTACTGCTCACCATGCTGCTTGCGAGTATCATGCATATGTTGTCTTTCAGGTCAAATTGGCTCCAAGATCGGAGATTGGATTAGTCACTTGGGAACTGGATGCCTGACATAATACTTCAGGGCACTGTTGATGATTGATCCCTTAACCTGCTTCACTAACAGCACCTTAAAAGGTAGACATTTCACTAAGGACGGAGTGTGTTCCTACTTGGTTAGAGATAACTCTTTAAGCCATTGCCTTAAATGGGAAAAATGGTTTGAATTAGACAAGAAACAGAATTAATAAAACAGAACAATTAATAGTGCTCTGTTACAAATAGGCTGTGCATTACACCTAGTCAAATTCTGCACATATTTGAGGGAGCCCTATGCTTTGGATCTTATCAACCTTCACTGAAATGTCCTGTACATATGAGCCAATGGGACTGTGTAACCTAAAGACAAACAGAAACTGTCTTTGGGGATTTTGCAGCAGTTTGCTATGTTGATGAGTTGCACAATGTTAGAAATTTAACTAACCAAAAAGAAAAAAAAAAAAACTGAAAAAGCATCCTACTTCAAAATATTTGGAATGGAGGTTCAGTAATATCATAGTTAAGTAGCAGATCCTTGGTGCAATATTATTTTAATAAGTGAACTGTGCAAAGTCTAATGTACCTTGAACAGAGAAAATCAAATCAAAATCGATCCAAAGCATTCATTACACATTTGGCTCCAAAAGCAAACAGTGTGAAAGTAGATGTTTCCCTGACTTTGTTTTAGATTGCCGTGCATGCTGTCCCCTTCAAACCACTTACACTGCTGAATCTGACTCCCTTATCCCAGCACAGATCTACTTTTTGTTGGGTCTACAAGTTTACTGTGGGATAAGGAAGGCAGATTAAGTAATGTAAAAGCTGGAAGCTGGCTCATGGATGTTGATAGTTTGGGATCGAAATTAAAACAAAAATCCACCTGCCCAATCATTTGCTTTTAGTGCCGAGTCAGGTCCAACCACAGTCGGCACTTTCACCACAACTGAGAACATCACATTATCATGACAGGGGCAGCATTTAACCTACAGCCAAAAATGCTACCTTGAAGCAAACAAAATTAATGTTAATTTATAAAACACAACTAATAGTTTACTTTGTACTGAACATGGCTCTGCACTTTTCAATAAAGTGAATACATGAGAAGAAATAATTCAGACTGTTAACAGGAGAAAAAAACCTGTGTACAAAACATTAGCATGATAACCCTGAATAAGTAAACTTGAAAGCTTTTTATTTAAAAAGTTACTGTTACTTGAAATTCTGTAGTGATGATATGCTTTATGGCAATCAGAAAAAATGGTGCTGCCCAATTAAATCAAACTATAGGCCTAGTCAGCTGCTCTACAATGCATAAATTAACTGCCCAGTCATAATTTCAGCAAACATCCTGTACTAGTACAAATCATTCATAGCATAATCCTTTCGCACCTCAACAAAATTCATGTGGAAGCAGCAGCCTGCCCAAATCATTTGCTTTTAGTGCTGAGTCAGGTCCAACCACAGTAGGCACTTTCACCACAACTGAGAACATCACATTATAATGACTGAAGGGCAGCATTTGACCTACAGCCAAAAATGCCATCTTGAAGCAAACAAATTTTAATGTTAGTTTATAAAACACACAATATTTGCCAGTTCCTTAATAAATGAGTGAGCCTAGAGGATTCCTACTTGCAAAATAGACTGCAAAAAAAGACCTAGGAAACAAAAACGCAGAATGATCCATCAGCGTGAACCTCACTTGTGGAAATTTACTGGTAGTCATAACATAAAATAGTAGACTGAAGTCTTATTTTTGGTGAACAGTATTTGAATGTAATAATGACTATGTGGATTTCATAAATTGTCAAAATGTAGTTAAATGCAAGTTGAAAGTGTACAAGACTGTTAGCCACTCACCTGTTAAAGAAGGATTTTTAAGAGTATTCTTGACACACAAGCTTTAAAGGAGCATTCAATCCTGGTGGTTTCAACAACAGAGACTGAATTTACCAGATTTTCTTCAATGCATTAAAACACAGAACATTGCCTAGTCTGATTTTGGTGATACAGGTAAGGTTTCTGATTCAATTTCTGGTTTGTGCTGATTTAGCTGACCTTATTCAGGCTAATGGATTTAGTTAAGTCTTAAATATCCTAATCATTCATCAAATGACCCCTACCACATGTGGATAGTCAGGTACAATTATGACATCACCCTCCCAACATTCTGGAATAATCTTCTAGTAGTCCGTCTGGGCTCACACTTTAAGAACAGCCACAAGAGGAAGGTAACACCACCACAGAACCTCACTACAAAAGCCATTGTTTTCAGAAGAGGGATGAAAATTTGAGTTGATGTGATTGGGTGGACAGGAGAACCTTTCCTAAATAAATATCGACTGGAGCCAGATGGATTAACCAGGCAGTTCAGGAGTGGAGGCGATTGAATCACAGGCAGAAGCGGCAGTAGTTTGAGTTTGTTCAGAAGCATCAGCTGACAAATTTAAGATGATACTTTTAAGATGTATAAATTGTTGTGATTACGTGGTGTAAAGTTTATTTTAAATTGCTTAAAGGACGTTTTGAGATGAAGAGAAATTTCTTCACTCAGGCGTGTGAGTCTTTGGAACTCTCTACCCGAGGGTTATGGATGCACCACTGTTAAGTATATTCATTCAAGGTGAAGATAGAGATATTTTTGATTTCTCAGGGAATCAAGGGATATGGGGTTGGTTGGGAAAGTGTAGTTGAAGCAAAAGGTCAGCCAGAATCGTATTGAAAGGTGGAGGTTGCTTGAGGGGGCCACATGGCCTACTCCTGCTCCCATTTCTTGTGTTCTTATTTTATGACTGAGAGAATTTTGTAAATGCATTTAGATCAGGCCTTTGCATAAGTGAACATGACACCAGGTAGACTTTGTCTATCCCCCAATGCTGTCTCATCAGAGTACCTCCATCTCTCATTAAAACCCTAAATAATTGCTATTCTAAGATTGCCACCAACCAATTTTTAATGTCTACTTTCAAATGTGTAGCAGTCTAGATTGTAATCAGGATAGAATGCTCTTTTAATTGTTTGTGATCTCATACAGTATAACAGATTAACAGAATGTAAAATTAATCGATTTATGCAAGACATGATAGTGAATTCTATACAAGTGTTTAACAGAAATTTATTATTTTTCCACCACTAGTTCCCACAATTGAGTATAAATGCAGTTATATAATTACAGATGGGAGAGAGAGAAAACAGGATTCAGATAGGAGTTTATTCCCAGGGTTCAGTAGTTTCTTCCCACAGCCCCCTCCAAAAATAAGTCCCACCAGCATTTTTCCACTAGATTGCTTTTCAAGTCTCTCCTGCCCTACCTCTCCCTCTCCAACTTGGTCTCCTTCCTTAAATTCCTCGTCCCCGTTTAGTGCTTTCTCTTGATCCTCCCTGTTCCGTGGCCATACAGAAACTGAACCCTGGCATCCAGACGGCTGTCCCACGACTGCTTCACCTGACCTTATGCAGGTATTACCACATATAGCTCTGTGCCTCTGCAATATTATTAAAAACAGTTTTACAAACTGCAATCTTAAAATGTAACACCACAGCTACGTATGGTATAAAAAGGTCACATAACAGGGAACAGTAATTTTAGCACAGTAAACCATCCTACAAGCCCAAGCTTATGACTCATGATTGTGCTTGGTACTTTGTTTCCAATTAACTCACGACTGTTTGCTATGTATACTCTACATTAACCATACCGCCCTAAAATAAATATGCATGGATTCTGAATAGCGCTATATAAATATGGGCATTTCTGCACAGTGAACTTTGGTGAATCAAATGCCCCAATATTTAAAAGTATCATAGTGTTCCAGCCTTCCTGTCAAAACCAAAATCTTAAGCTCCAAAGTTGGTGGTCTACTTACTCCAAGGAATATGCTATTGAACAATTTATCTCGCCTTTCAGCCAGACCCTCTCATTCATCTTTGACATTTTTTTTCCCAAGTCTGTCCCTCTCCCTCTGGATTTCATTTCTCACTTTGATCCCTTTCATTATTTCTACACCTTTTTCCATTGTTCTTTCTCTATAGTTTGTTCAACCTCTCAAGATTTATTCAATTTTCTCCTTTTTGTAATTAGTTTCCTTTACTCAACTTCTGAGGTGTTAATAAAATGAGTGCTTCTATCTATCCTAGATGCCAGTAAAACTAAGAGTTTAAAACTTTTAAGCTAAAAATCAGTACTTTCCTCAAGGTTGCAGTGCACTTTGATTCTTTCTTGCAAAGTAAATGCACCAAGATATGGATTGGAAAAGGTTTAGGGAATACCCAATATTTAATGTTTTATTTGGTGTTTTGATTTTATTTAATGTTGGTGTTTGAATGCAAATTCCTCATTATTTCCCCAATAGTAAAATATTACAATATTAGGCAGTTATGCTGCATGGTATCAGATGTTGTATAATGAAATCCACTTATTTATAGTATAGTTGGAGAATAAACCAAAAGGTAGTATATAATCAGATTATGATGGTTATACTGGAACCTGGGACTTTGCAACAGTCAGTTTACATTCACAGATTTTTCGGAATTAAGAATGCAAGAAATAGGAGGAATAGACGATAAGGCCCCTTGAGCCTGCTCCGCCATTCAATCAAATTGTGGCTGATCTTTTTGCCTTAGCTCCCCATATCCCTTGATTCTCTGAGAGACCAAAAATAGGTCTCTCTCAGCCTTAAATATACTCAGCGATGGAGCATCCACAACCCTCTGCGGTAGAGAATTCCAAAGATTTACAACACTCTGAGTGAAGAAATTTCTCATCTTAGTTCTAAATGATAGATTCCTTATTTGATTCCCTTAACCAAAATCAATATGTTCAACAGATTTTGATTCAAAGCCACCAACAGAAAACCATTTTCCTTGCATTATGTAACATCTGTATCCAACCAGCTTCAAGGCCTCTGCCAATGCAGCTCTAAGCTAGCTGCAAGGTGGCATGTGAGAACAGCCAGGATTGGTTTTCCCCCAATGGAAAATGACTGACTCATAATTAACCTCTCCCTTCAGCAGCACACACAACTCGGCAGAATGGGGAAACTGAAATCGGAGTTATACAGTAATTCATACCTAGTTACAAATAGCACTCTCTCTTTAAAAATAGAAATTTGGTAGTTTCATGCCTACCAACTATGCATTTTTCTAAAAAAGGTTACCATGCAATATGCAAAATGCTAAAAATATTTGAAAGTCACATCAGCTGTTTTGTCATTCCTTATGAGGACATCAACATCAGACTCAATTCAGTGTATGCTGCTGCAACATAGGTTACAACTTACCTCTTTCTATGCATTCAAAATAAAAATGGCTCTCTGACCTCAACAGTTCAACCTGTGTTAGTCTTATAGTTAAGAAGTATAGACAGGCTCACCAGTGCTTATGGATAAATGCATAGCGTGGTACTGAGCCATACAGAATCATAATTGGAATTGGCTATGGTAAATAGTCTGACGACGCTCTATGCCTGGGCTCACCCATCAAAAATGATCTGTAACATTACATCTAAAGAATTTTCCAGTACTGACAAAAAGTCACTGATCTGAAATATGAACTCTGCTTCTCTCTCCACAGATGCTGCCTGATTTGAGTATTTCCAGCTTTTGTTTATATTTCAGATTTACAGCATCCTCAGTATTTTGCCTTTGTAGGTAAAGAATGGTCACTTGATTGAGGTCCAGGTAGGCTATTGGACTCTACTAAAGGGTATCGCAGCTTAAGTGGTCACCTTCAGAAAAAGGGAGGAAAAAGAACAAGAAAAGTGGGTAAAAATAAAGTACACTTGGTTGGTTATGGAGCTGGATTTTTACCATTTTTTTGATAAAAGCAACTGTCTTGTTACTAACCAACATGATTAAATGTGGAATCATCATACCACATTACTGAACTGTACTACCATAACTGAAAACGTTAAGTGTGGATTATTATATGGGAAAACAACTAGGCTTGAAGCTATCTTCAGAAATATGCAAACTTAGGAGCCACTCTATTCTGCAGCTACAGTTTTCTTCCAGATAACCAAATCAGCCCAAAATACACCTGAATGACAGCAACTCTACAGCAGGCAGACCAAGTTGTAACTCTTTTTTTAGGATGTACATTTGCCTAATGCTATTTCTATGCAAGGGAATGATTTTTAAAACAAATTCTCTCCCAATAGAACAGCTAATTTATTCATTGAGTAGCTTAGCCAAACAGGGCTGGTTCCCTAACAAACACAAATCTCAAGGAGGGATAGCAATAGATCAATGGCCTTGAGTTTTTGGGTGGGGGAAGATGTGGAAGTGGAAATAATGCATGCTTAGGGTTGCCATTCCTGATACTTACCCTGTGAATCCAACTGTAAGACACTGACATTGGACATGTTCTACTGACATTTCCAGCTCAATCCAAATTTTTGATTTAGTCAATAAATTCTAAAAAAAAGTTCTGATGCATTCCCAATCAAGACAGAGTCATTGATGGCTTATGTAGGTCAGCTTCGAGCAGCTTGGTCATCTTTATATGAAGCTAAACAATGAACTAGGTTTATTTTTATTAAACTAATGGAAAAACTGAATCATAAATTGCATTCCAGCAATTCCTTTACTTAAAAGCAGCCTTGCCTGAACTGGAATTAGCCTAAAAAAAAACTGGAAAAAATTTCCATAACACAACAGTGCAGCTGGGTAGACTAAAACCAGTTCTGCAGCACTTAATGTATTTACTTCTGCACATTAAATTTCAACTTTTTGTAATATTCTGCTTTTTTGGCATGGTAGCCAATAACACATGGGGAAAAACAAAACTGAAGGCTTATATACTTAGTAATAGGATCAACACTTACCATCTTTCTCAGTTTCTTCTGCAGACAGTTATCATGCACGACATGAATGTTCCAACGTACCTGTGTAAGAAGCATAAACGCATTGTCTGCTCGGAGGTTCTTCTTCAAGAACTCCACACAGTGTGCTTCAAGGGCAGGTACTGCATACTTTTTAGCAGTGTACAGCGTAGTCATAACAGTCTCTGGTCCAATCTGGACTTCGTCAGAATAGAGGAATCTGGAGAAAAATAAAAATGTCAATCACTTTTCTGGAACTTCAAATAGACACAAAAAATGGTCTGGTACAGAACATAAATATAGTTCAGTCCTTAAAAATGGATAATGGAGTGGATTTACATTAATGATTTCTTACAATGCGATTATGCTTCAATTCATAAGCAAGCATATGATGGTTTACAGTTTGGTTCACATCAAAATTTAGGGTTGCCACTTTTTCCCAAATACAAAACCAGACTTTGACAGAAACTCTATTTAAGCTTCTTTTAAGGGTATATTTTCAAAAGACTGCTAGGATTGTATACAATACAAAAAATTTAAAATCTCTTATTCAGACTGCATCATCATTGAGTGTTCCAAGATGAGAATATTCATCATATGCTGGAGAACAATCTGATGTGAACACTGGGCAAGGCTAAGCCAGAACATAAAGAACAACCACGTAGGTGGAGCATGCATGGCTATTCAATGGTAGGAGGAGATGGAAGCATCAACCAAGGCCGATGATATCCTCATCCCATGTCCACACACACAGTACTGTATAGTAATCAGAAGTGGGAATCCTCAACAAAATTTCCCCCTCCCTGATCCAGGACCATTGTGGCCAACTGTAGTATCTGCATTGCTGCCTCATGCAAGATCTAAGAATTCAGCACGTGACAGGAATTGAACCTAGGCCTTTCCTGGTCTCTACAACTCAACATACAATGCACTGTCATACTAAATCCATGGGCATTTTCTCATTTTTTTCTGAACAAAATTTCTATATTGTCTCATTAGATTTAGTGGATGTTACCATGAGCTCTGGATTAGTGGAAGCATCAAACCATAACCCAGAAATCCTAATAATTCCCTTATAGATAATATCCTCTAACACAATCCTTGCTACAGCATACTGTGGGGGTTCCCAAAGAACACATTGTTCATGTCCATCTAGTTCATACACAAAGCCTACAAGTTCCCAAAGACCCAATTATTCATGACTCCTTCATTTACAGATAAACCATAATACACTGATTAACATGCTTTTATATGGTTTCCAACGTCAGTTACAGGATGGTACAGTATAATTATTTTTAAAAATCATAATGCCCCCATCATCCTTTGTAAATATTCTGTGATAACTGACAATTAGTGATGTAATTGAATTCTACAGTACAGCTATTCTAAGCATTGTATGCTTCGGGAATTTATTACGAAATAAAGTTAATCCATCAACTTGCTGCTGAAAGACTTTCCAACATTTTCATAAAAGTACCAAATAATCAATTTGGTTTAATGTCTTCCAAAACATTACTTTCTATAATAACACATCAAGGTCACCGAGACCATGTCATGGTAATAAGTAACTCTTATCTCCAGTAATGACAATTAAGTAATTGCATTAAAATAGCACAGTACCATTTAACACAATATGAACTTGAATTATCCAGTAATTCAAATTAAACCAATTTGAATTAACAGGAGTAAACAGCATTGGGTGATGTTGAAACTGGAATACTTACAAAAAATATTTTACAATGTTTCAATTTCCAAGCCAAACTCAAATTCCTGCAACTGTCTTATTAAATTTCAGCAGCCAAGCTGTGGAACAGATACACTGGGATGAAACAAGCCTGGGTAGTAGGAAGTTTCCTTGGAGCTTGTCCATTTGTTCCCTTCTATTTATCACCACTGAGTCAAGAGGATTGGTTTCATACTTCAGGATGTCCCAAAGCACATCACTGCCAATAAGTACTTTTGAAGTGTAGTCAATGTTGTAATGTAAGGAAATACTCCGTCGCTGTGGGGCAATGAAGAGCACTATAAACTAGATGCAATATAAAGCATATAGAATCATCTCTCTTTAATAGGATTTCAACAGCATTGGAGGAATGCAGAGTCTATCCTCCTAAATCTGATCCACAATCAACAGAAATATTTTAGAAATGATAAACTGTCTCGGAGAACCACTTGAAGGTATCTTAAGGTTCATCTCCATGTTCAAGGGTTCCAACAAAGTGATGTCTCTATCCCTGGATGCCATATCTTTGGATACCTATTGCATTGAGGTTATTGACTTGGATCATCAAAGGCTGGTTCTTGTCCTTAGTTACTAGGATACACCACCTCTGAATCCTATCGTCTGGAAAAATGTATAACACGTTTGCTTCGGCTCCCTCCATGTTTTGTTCTCCTGGCTAAGGAGCCACTGATACACTATCAAAGATTGTCATTGCGTCTAGGAGTCAAAAACATTGTTGATGATTTGAATGTACAGAACTTTACCTTCTTTTCAGATCACCAAAATATTGAACTGAAGAACCAACTCAGCAGCCTCGCTGGGTACAAAATTAACAGAAATATCAACTATCCATAGCTACAATCCCAGTAGGTGTGCTTTGTGTTTTTTGCATGGCTTTTTTGTGTACATAGGAATAAAATGATCAGAGATGGTGAAATCAAAAATCATTAAGATCTACCAATGATGTACACCTTATCCTGTTTCATGCTCTCAGATGCAACAGTGCTTTAAAATTGAGCTCGAGAAATGTACTTGCATTTATTCTGCCACGTGGCAATGGATGATTTTTAAAAACATGCGCAAATTTGATTTTAGTAGCTAGTAGATATCAGGGAAAGCTCAAAAGTATTTCTGTACACCTTCTCTTAGGTAAGCCTTTAAGTATATTGGCCTGGATTTTGCAATAGTAAAGATGCTGAAAATGTCAATGTTTGCCATCATTACTCCTCTGAAAGTGCGAGTCCATGCATGCGCAGTTAAATGGGGAAATCTAGAAGCTGCTGTCAGTGATTCTACTGGTTCTCCAGAAGACACACTGTTGAGGTCTGCCTAGTCTGCATCAATTAGAAATCATTGAACTTCCACTGTTATGCTCTTAGTTTCACTGTAAAAACCCTTGACAAAATATAGCTTGTTGAATCAGTTGTAACTGGGCTTTTAAACACTGTATTAAGTTCATAATTACTGCTAAACAGCTTCATTGGCCCTGAAAATGTAATTTTATATTTGCTGAATATCAAATTTCTCCATCTGAAGAAATTCCACATTCTTAAATTTTTTTTAAAGTTTATAGTATTTTAGCTTCTATCTTAAATTGTGTGATCCTGCATGTATGTCCCAATCATTTATTGCACTGTCTGTAAAATTTATTAAAAGTAAAGGGATTGTGCCTTTTACTTCTTGATTTGCTGTCTATGGGAATACTTCATTGAGACTGGCTGCTTACCCCGATTGGTGACATCATTGTTGTTGGACACCCAGAGAGCCCCTCGACTTGGCGCCAGATTCAAACGGACATCGGGAAAGGGAAAATCCACGCCACGGTGATCATCGGTGGGGAGTTTTATTCAGCGTCAGTGGCGAGTGCCATTACTTCGCCACTGACAGCAAAATCCAGCTCAATAAAAACAGCAGAAATCAGACAGGCCAATAATCATATAATTTTGCTTCATATTTCTTATTTGATCCCCGCTATATCAGATGTATTTTTTTTTTAAATTAAATTGAATTCCCCAATAACATCCTTCATTTTTATGGGCACAAATGAGTTCCTGCAGCTAAATCAGAAAACAGGCAAAAGCATCACAAAAAAATAGTGCAGATGATCAGAATTCGAAGAAACTAATTGGTAATCCGGGCAGAACTGCCAGTGTACAGTAGGAAACTGAACTCAAAGAAACATGCTCCAAATTGGTACTGGTGGTATCAATAATTCAATCACTAATAATCTGTCACATAAAAATTATTGCTCTACTGGCAGAGAGGCTCGAAAGGTGATTGGGCTGGCTGAAGAAAGATGGGTGCATTAAAATGACATTGAAATAAAACCACAACTCTCCTTCAAGGCTGTGTCTTGATTTGTTTTTGCAAAATTACCAAAAATCTCAACATAATTCTAACAAAGCACCCACAACTGGGGTGGTCAAGGGCTCCAGTTTCTGAATGTAATACCAATATCTCTATGAATTAGCTTCAAAGAAGTGTATGCAGAATGTTTCTATCAAATTACTCACCATGCGTGTGCAACAATTTTGTCATGACATTAGCAATACTATGATGTACCAAATGTGTATGGAACAGGGCTATTTAAATGATAAAAATCAAGAGGGTGTGTCTAGATTGAGATTCAGTGCTTTCACTGGGTACAGTTGGACGAGAGGGGCTGGCACCTATTGCCAGGAAAAACAAGTCTCCCTAGGCCTGGCCGAAAAAAACCTAACGGTTCTGGTTTTTATTTAACCCTGACTGAGGGAGATCTGAGCCAAGAGAGCTAGCAGCTGAAGAAAAATAAATAAATAAAAGCAGCAACAGAATAGTCAGATGAAGAGCCATAACCTACAAGACTACAGACCAAGAGCTAGAAAGTGGGATTAGGCTGGATAGCTACTTGTTGGCCTACATGGACATGACTGGCCAAATGGACACCTTCCGTGCTGTAAATTTCTATGAAAAACTTTGGGCATGATGAAATACACTATTGCAAAGTGTAGCACAAAATAAAGATACTTTATGATTAGTGACATACTGCTAAAATTACTCGTTTCTATTTTGTGGACTGTTAATTTTGCACCTGAATAAATATTTTACTTGGAAACCAGGAGAGTTACTTTGCAACTTTAAACTTGATCATAAATCAAGAAATGGCTCACATGCTTGAAAATACGACTGAATTTAAGGTCAATCATCTTTCAAATAATCTTCCCAAATCCCAAAATCGGCATTCAATTTGTATATTAATTTCACCAAATCGAACAATAATTTGGAACAATAAACACAGAGACTTAGCATCTCTGCCCTTGCCTTTTATTGACTAAGATCAGGTTCATATCTACATCAGAGAAAGAAACCAACTCAGTTTACAACAATTTGCATTTGTATAACATCTAGGCTTGGGCTGATAAGTGGCAAGTAACATCTGTGCCGCACAAGTGCCAGGCAATAACTATCTCAAACAAGAGAGAATCTAATCACCTCCCCTTGATGTTCAATGGCATTACCATCGCTGAATTCCCCCACTATCAACATTCCAGGGCTTACCACTGACCAGAGACTGAACAGGACTGCAAGAGCAGGTCAGAGGCTAGGAATTCTGTGGCGAGTAACTCACCCCCTGTCTCCCCAATGCCTGTCCACCATCTACAAGGCACAAGTCAGGAGTGTGATGGAATACTCTCCACTTGCCTGGATGAGTGCAGCTCCAACAACACTCAAGAAGCTCGCCACCATCCAGGGACAAGGCAGCCCGCTTGACTGGCATCCCATCCACCACCTTCAACATTCACTCCCTCCACCACAGTGGCAGCAGTACAAGATGCACTGCAGCAACTCACCAAAGCTCCTTCAACAACATCTTCCAAACCAGTGACCCTCTACTACCTAGAAGGACAAGGGCAGCAGATGCATGGGAACACCACCATCTGCAAGCTCCCATTCAAGACACACACCATCCTGACTTGGAACTTTATCGCCTTTCCGTCACTGTCGCTGGGTCAAAATCCTGGAACTCCCTTCCTAACAGTACCTACACCCCAAGGACTGCAGCTGTCAAGAAGACAGCTCACCACAACCTTCTCAAAGGTAATTACGGACGGGCAATAAATGCTTTCCTAGCCAGCGATGCCCATATTCCACAAAAGAATTTTAAAAAGCCCTTAACATAATGTCAATCCCTTCACAGGAGCATGGCCAACCAAACACTTAGGTCACTAAACAGTCAGGACCATTTGCTCATGAATTCCACTGATGCAAAATGTTATGGCTTGATGAGTAAATGCACTGAGATAATGAGTTACACAGAAGAGGAACAGTTTAATTATTGGTCTGCTGATTTCTGTCACAACGGTAACTAAAGCACAACTTAAGGTTCTTATTCCTGGATTGCTTTTTAGCAGTAGTCTGTAAATAACAACTGTATGGACATGAGTGGAGAACAAAATTGTATTCCTATGCAGCAAGTATTCTGCCAACACTCACATACCAGCCCAGGAACTTGGGTTGGGCACTGAAAGGTGTATGCTGCCCATTGAATTGTACCCTCGTGTGCGTCACCACCTTCCGGACATGAGGGAAGAAAGTTGTGGTTGGCAACGGAAGCAGGATTTTACTGCTCCTTACTTTCACCACTGCTGGACATGGAATATGGTGGAAAAATGCTGCAACATCCACAAGCCACCATGAATATCTTAAGCATTTGTACCATTTTCTTATCTTTTAAACTTCTCATTAAATTTGTATAACTGTACCCTCTGCAGCTACCAAAAGGGTCAGTTGAACTGAGAGAGAGAAAGAGAGAGAGAGAGAGAGAGAGAGAGAGAGAGAGAGAGAGAGAGAGAGAGAGAAAAAGAGAGACACACACAGACAGAATGGAAACCCCACGTGCTGAAGGGGTTTCCCTAACAGCCTCCCAGGGAAAGCATACTCATCCTATTTAAAATTAGGTCATGCAGAACAAAAGGGTCACAATCAATTCCCAGGGCTGCAACTGCCCTCCCTAACCTAGGGAGAGGAAGAAAATATTATCCAAGGTTCCCGTTCCTGCTCTGCAGCTAGTGGCCCCCTGATAGCTTCGACATTAGGCAAGATCAGGGTCAAGTTTAACGACTCCCATAGTTGAATAGTCTACCACATTGCCTAGGCTCAAACAAAAATTACACTGATACATGTAAATATACATGATGATTAATGCTGCCATCCTACCACCACAGATAATAGCAGTTAATTTAAATAAGCTTTTGAAAGACTGGCACTGAAGGAACACAGTGGTCAGAAAGTAAGTCATACAAATTTGGCAGCCAGTAGAAAATTTTAATTTGCAGAGACAGTGTTGGCTATACTGTCTTGAGCCATGCATCATTGCTCAATTTCTTACTAATCATTGCTCAAATTCTTACTAAAGTAAGATGCACATCAACAGTGACCGTCACACCAAGGTGGTCTTTACAGGATACAAAACTCCAACCCAGTGTGGTGTAAGTTTGCCATATATTGCACCAAAGAGCGCACAGCCTATATAGGAGCATAAAACACGCTGTCACCAAAGGTTTTTTTTTGGGGGGGGGTGGAACGGAGAGCCTGGCGACAATCATTAATTTTAGGAGAAGGTGTAGATTGGACCAGGCCAGATTGGCCTGGTCCAGTATACACCTTCTCCTTTGTTATCTCTTGCCCCACCCCCACCTCACTTGCTTATAATCTGTGACTTTTCTAATATTTGTCAGTTCCGAAGAAGGGTCACTGACCCGAAATGTTAACTCTGCTTCTCTTTCCACAGATGCTGCCAGACCTGCTGAGTGATTCCAGCATTTCTTGTTTTTATTTCAGATTTCCAGCATCCACAGTATTTTGCTTTTATATCATTAATTTTACTTCCACACAATGATGCAACAGTGGAAGAAAAACTGGGTGCAGCAATAAAGAGAAGTCTGGTTCCTCTCTAGAAAATGTTGATGCCACACTTGCTAAAATCAAAGTTATAGCACAACACTGCGATTTTTACAGGAATCCAATTTGCAGGAAGAATCTTCAGTTTGATGAGGGAGAACAGCTTTAATGCTCTGCAGTGAATTAGCCATCTTGCCTTCGTTTTTCCTGCGTAATAAGTATGGAAAATAAGCCTCTCCCCGTCAACCAAAAAAAAAATTAACCCCACACAAGCGTAGCTGCATTATCCTGCACTGAACATGACCTCACCTCGCCCAAAAACCTAGAGTGGTACAATGCAATTTCAGTACCTTAAAAAGGGCAAGTCTGCCTTAAGCAAATCCCCACTTACTCAGCAGAGCACCACCATCCTGAACAGTGCTGCAACCTTCTGCTGACTGTATGAATGAAGCCCTCAAGATACAAAAATCCGCCCTCCCGCCTCCCCCGCGACACACAAAAAGGGCGTGAACCACTTCAAAAACCTTCAACTGCGCCGTCCTTAACCGTGTAACTGTTGAATTTGAACAGACGACAAATACAACATAGAAATTAAATTTCAAAAACACATTCACCGGGTGGGGGGATCAACTTTTAAATGTCGAAGCCTATAGTTGTGTCAAAAAAGGATGTAAACATTGAAAAATAAAAGAGAGGATAAATCTGCACGTTTTCTTCCCCCAAATCCTTCGCTAAACAATTGGCCGCGATCCTAAAGCTTTTCTGCCGCTCGGACTGTGGGTTTACCAGAGCGCGGCGATGGGCCTCGACCCCGGTGTCGATTTAAATAAATGAAGCGGATTAACTGCCCTCCCGTCCCCGCCCGCACGCTCCGGCCTGGCCCGGAGGCCGCACTCACTTGAGAAGGGCGAGGAAGGCGGCGGGCTCCACGTCGGGCAGCTCGATCTCGGTGGAGGTGGTGGCCATGCCGCCGTTGAACATGGCGTCGAAGACGGCGCTGCCGACGGCCAGCACGAAGCGGTGAGCGGGGATGCGCTGCGTCCCCATCCCCTTGCCCACCAGGAAGTGCACGTCGCTCAGGATCTCGTTGTTGAACAGGAAGGCGAAGCGCTCCTTAACCGTCGTCTTGGTGGCCTGCCAGTTGTACATGGGTTCCCGGTAAATCACCACGGCGGCGGCTGCTGCTGCTGCCCCTCCCGGCCCAGCCCCGGCCAGCGAGGGTGGCGGCGAGGAGCCGGTACCCAAGCTCGGACTCCCCAAGCCGCCGCCATTCGGGATGTTGACTCGGTTGCAGGCGCTGAGGTTGCTCCCTCCCGCCGCCATCTTGAAGTGGCATCTGTTTACAAACAGCAGCTGCAGAGCATGGCCCTCCTTAAAGGCAGATCAAAGTCTAACTCCCCATTGAGGGCACCCTTCCATCCACCACTCTCATCTGTCTTTTAAATAACAGATGAATAAATATCATGAGCCTTGTTTTATATCTTTTGAATATAAAGTGACCCACTGCCCTCAGCCCCCTTGCTGAAATTATCACCTGCAAATCCACTGGATTGCATTTTGCTTCTGCTTGGAGTCTGACTCCCCTGTGACCCTTTGAATCTTTTTTTATCTCAGCAACTTCTCAGAACATAGGAGTCCACAAGTGAGCCTTATGACTAAACATGACAATGCGGTGCACATGCCAACCAATCACCATCAAAACTGCACTTAAAAAAGGAGAACTTGAAGCATGTTGTATCCAATTGTGGTCCCTCTGAAAATCTTCATCGAGGTGGTTAAAGTGACAATGAAGGAAGGAAGATTGGAAAAGGGCATGATGGATGTGGTGAAGTTTGTTTCTGGTCAACTGGATGAGCTGATTTCTGCAAAGATAGTTATGCAACCCACCACCAACAGTGATGATCACAAAGCACCAAAGAAACAGAAGTGTAAATGACAAAAGAGAGGACACAACAAACAGAAAAAAAAATCAAAGAGCAGAGTAAGAAACTGAATATGAAGACAACAGAGTGTATTGTGTGCTATACTATATAACTATATTAAAAATTTGATGTACAAAATTATTGTTGATAAAAGACGTTAATAATTGCTTTGTAGTGTTGTTTTCCTGGTGGTGGTGTTCTCAGGCTATAATACATAGAATTATACAGAATTTACAGCACAGAAACAGGCCAGTCAGCCCAACTGGTTTGTGTCAGTGTTTATGCTTCACACAAGCCTCCTCCCACCTTACTTTATTTAAGCACATCAGCATATACTTTTATTCCTTTCTCCCTCATATGTTTATCTATCTTCCCCTTAAATGCATCTATGCTATTCAACTCCATATGGTAGCACATTCCACATTCTACCCAGTCTCTGTCAAACATGATCAGTCTGTTGAAGTTCTCAGGTGCTTTTGATTACATGTGGGACACATTGGGCTAGGTAAGTAAAAATTAATCATCAAAATTGAAGCATAAGCAACATTTTCTGACAATGGGAAAAATAGGGTTGAGCTGATCCAGTTGCCAAGCTTGTCATTGCCTGCGGCTGCTGATGGTTGATCTGCCTCAATTTTCCAATGGGAGGCCATCCATTTCATTGAATTGGCTTCAGTTAAATGAAAGGCTTTCCCAGTGAGTTTGGTCTATTGTAGGATTCAGAAAATCTGGCAAAGGATCAGTTCTTATGGGGTTGCATCTAGTCATTAAAGGGATAGAAAAATGTAGTAATTGTTCACAATATAGGAACAGGAGTAGGCCATCTAGCCCCTCAAGCCTGTTCCACATTCATTGTAGGTGAAATGCTTATTTGGAAAGTCAGTGCAGACACGATGTGCGGAATGGCCTCCTTCTGCACTGTAATAATTCTGTAATTCTGTGAAATCATAGCTGACCTGTGACCTAATTCCATATGCCCCATATTAACACAAGAACACAAGAAATAGGAGCAGAAGTAGACCATATGGCCCATCGAGCCTGCTCTGCCATTCAATACGATCACGGCTGATCTTGGGTTTCAATTGGACTTTCCTGCCCGCTCCCCATATCCATTGATTCCCTGCGAGACACAAAATCTATCTAACCCAGCCTTAATTGTATTCAATGATGAAGCATTCACAACCCTCTGGGGTAGAGAATTCCAAAGATTCACAACCCTTTGAGTGAAGTAATTTCTCCTCATCTTAGTCCCCTTATCCTGTGTCCCGGTGCTTTAGATTCCCTGACCAGTGGGAACAATCTCTCAGCTTCTACCCTATCAAGCCCTTTCAGAATTTAAAAAAAATTCATTCATGGTATGTGGGCGTCGCTGGCCAGGCCAGCATTTATTGCCCATCCCTAATTGCCCTTGAAAAGATGGTGGTGAGCTGCCTTCTTGAACCGCTGCAGTCCATGTGGGGTAGGTACACCCACAGTGCTGTTAGGAAGATGGTTCCAGGATTTTGACCCAGTAACAGTGAAGGAACAGCGATATAGTTCCAAGTCAGGATGGTGTGTGACTTGGAGGGGAGCTTGCAGGTGGTGTTGTTCCCATGCATTTGCTGTCCTTGTCCTTCTAGTTGGCAGAGGTCACGGGTTTGGAAGGTGCTGTCTAAGGAGCCTTGGTGCATTGCTGCTGTGCATCTTGTAGATGGTACACACTGCTGCCACAGAGAGTGAATGTTTGTAGATGGGGTGCCAATCAAACAGGCTGCTTTGTCCTGGATGGTGTCGAGCTTCTTGAATGTTGTTGGAGCTGCACCCATCCAGGCAAGTGGAGAATATTCCATCACACTCCTGACTTGTGCCTTGTAGATGGTGGACAGGCTTTGAGGAATCAGAAGGTGAGTTACTCGCCACAGGATTCCTAGCTTCTGACCTGCTCTTGTAGCCACGGTATTAATATGGCTACTCCAGTTCAGTTTCTGGTCAATGGTAGCCCCTAGAATGTTGATAGTGGAGGATTCTGCGATGGTAATGCCATTGAATGTCAAGGGTTAGATTCTCTCTTATTGGAGATGGTCATTACCTGGCACTTGTGTGGCACGAATGTTACTTGCCACTTATCAGCCCAAGCTTGGATATTGTCCAAGTTTTGCTGCATTTCTACACGGACTGTTTCAGTATCTGAGGAGTCATGAATGGTGCTGAACATTGTGCAATCATCAGCCAACATCCCCACTTCTGACCTTATGATTGAAGGAAGGCCATTGATGAAGCAGCTGAAGATGGTTGGGCCTAGGACACTACCCTGAGGAACTCCTGCAGTGATGTCCTGGAGCTCAGATGATTGACCTCCAACAACCACAACCATCTTCCTTTGCGCTAGGTATGTCTCCAACCAGCGGAGGGTTTCCCCCTGATTCCCATTGACCTTAGTTTTGCTCGGGCTCCTTGATGCCATACTCAGTCAAATGCTGCCTTGCTGTCAAGGGTAGTCACTCTCACCTCACCTCAGAATTTTGTATGTCTCAATTAGATTGCCTCTTGTTTTTCTAAACTCCAGAGAATATAGGCCCAGTTTACTCAGCCTCTCATCACAGGACAACCCCCTCATCCCAGGGACCAATTTAGTAAATCTTTGCTGCACTGCCTCCAGTGCAAGTATATCCTTTCTTAAACGTGGAGACCAAAACTGCACACAGTATTCCAGGTGTGGTCTCACCAAAGCCCTGTACAAGTTTAGTAATACTTCTTTACTCCTGTACTCCAAACCTCTTGCAATAAAGGCCAACATCCCATTTGCCTTCCTAATAGCCTGCTGCACCTGCATGTTAACTTTGTTCGTTCCTTGTATGAGTACCCCCCAGTCTCTCTGAACATCAACACTTACCAATTTCACACCTTTTAAAAATATTCTGCTTTTCTATTTTTACGAACAAAGTGAACGACTTCACACTTCCCTACATTATACTCCATTTGCCATCTTGTTGCCCACTCATTTAACCCATCTATATCTCTTTGCAGCCTCTCTACATCCTCTCCGCAGCTTACCTTTCCACCGAGCTTTGCATCATCAGCAAACAGATACATTATGCTCTGTCTCTTCACCCAAGTCATTAATATAGAGTGTAAATAGCTGAGGCCCCAGCACTGATCCTTGTAGCACCCCACTATTCACTGCCTGCCAACTTGAAAATGCTGCATTTATGCTCACTCTCTGCTTCCTGTCTGTTAACCAATCCTCTGTCTATGCTAATATATTCCCCCCAACATCATGAGCCCTTTTTAAAAATTCATTCATGGGATGTGGGGGTCGTTGGCTAGACCAGCATTTATTGCCCATACCTAATTGCCCTTGAGAAGGTGGTGGTGGGCTGCCTTCTTGAACCGTTGCAGTCCACATGGGGTAGGTACACTCACAGTGCTGTCAGGAAGGGAGTTCCAGGATTTTGACCCAGCGACAGTGAAGGAACGGTGATATAGTTCCAAGTCAGGATGGTGTGTGACTTAGAGGGGAACTTGCAGGTGGTGGTGTTCCCATGCATTTGCTGTCCTTGTCCTTCTAGATGGTAGAGGTCGCGGGTTTGGAAGGTGCTGTCTAAGGAGCCTTGGTGCATTGCTGCAGTGCATCTTGTAGATGGTACACACTGCACTCACTGTGTGTCGGTGCGTGGAGTGAGTGAATGTTTGTAGATGGGGTGCCAATCAAGTGGGCAGCTTTGTCCTGGATGGTGTCGAGCTTCTTGAGTGTTGTTGGAGCTGCACCCATCCAGGCAAGTGGAGAGTATTCCATCACTTGACGTGTGCCTTGTAGATGGTGGACAGGCTTTGGGGAGTCAGGAGGTGAGTTACTCACCACAGGATTCCTAGCCTCTGACCTGCTCTTGGAGCCACAGTATTTATATGGCTACTCCAGTTCAGTTTCTGGTCAATGGTAGCCCCTAGGATGTTGCTAGTGGGGGATTCAGCGATGGTAATGCCGTTGAATGTCAAGGGGAGATGGTTAGATTCTGTCTTGTTGGAGATGGTCATTGCCTGGCACTTGTGTGGCTCAAATGTTACTTGCCACTTATCAGCCCAAGCCTGGATATTGTCCAGGTCTTGCTGCATTTCTACACGGACTGCTTCAGTATCTGAGGAGTGACGAATGGCGCTGAACATTGTGCAATCATCAGCGAACATCCCCACTTCTGACCTTATGATTGAAGGAAGGCCATTGATGAAGCAGCTGAAGATGGTTGGGCCTAGGACACTACCCTGAGGAACTCCTGCAGTGATGTCCTGGAGCTCAGATGATTGACCTCCAACAACCACAACCATCTTCCTTTGCGCTAGGTATGACTCCAGCCAGCAGAGGGTTTTCCCCCTGATTCCCATTGACCTCAGTTTTGCTAGGGCTCCTTGATGCCATACTCGGTCAAATGCTGCCTTGATGTCAAGAGCAGTCACGCTCACCTCACCTCTTGAGTTCAGCTCTTTTGTCCATGTTCGAACCAAGGCTGTAATGAGGTCAGGAGCTGAGTGACCCTGACGGAACCCAAACTGAGGGTCACTGAGCAGGTCATTGCTAAGCAAGTGTCGCTTGATGGCACTGTTGATGACACCTTCCATCGCTTTACTGATGATAGAGAGTAGGCTGATGGGGCGGTAATTGACCGGGTTGGACTTGTCCTGCTTTTTGTGTACAGGACATACCTGGGCAATTTTCCACATTGCAGGGTAGATGCCAGTATTGTAGCTGTACTGGAACAGCTTGGCTAGGGGCGCGGCAAGTTCTGGAGCACAGGTCTTCCGTACTATTGCCGGAATATTGTCAGGGCCCATAGCCTTTGCAGTATCCAGTGCCTTCAGTCGTTTCTTGATATCACATGGAGTGAATCGAATTGGCTGAAGTCTGGCATCTGTGACGCTGGGGACCTCAGGATGGGGCCGAGATGGATCACCAACTCGGCACTTCTGGCTGAAGATTGCTGCAAATGCTTCAGCCTTATCTTTCGCACTGATGTGCTGGGCTCATTCACGGCTGGATGTGGCAGGACTGCAGAGCTTAGATCTGATCCATTGGTTATGGGATCGCTTAGCTCTGTCTATCGCATGCTGCTTACGCAGTTTGGCACGCAGATAGTCCTGTGTTGTAGCTTCACCAGGTTGATACCTCATTTTGAGGTATGCCTGGTGCTGCTCTTGGCATGCCCTCCTGCACTCTTCATTTAACCAGGGTTGGTCTCCTGGCTTGATGGTAATGGTAGAGTGGGGGATATGCCGGGCCATGAGGTTACAGATTGTGGTTGAGTAAAATTCTGCTGCTGCTGATGGCCCACAGCGCCTCATGGATGCCCAGTTTTGCATTTATAGACCTGTTCGAAATATATCCCATTTAGCACGGTAGTCGTGCCACACAACACGATGGAGGGTATCCTCAATGTGAAGGCGGGAGATCGTCTCCACAACGACTGTGCGGTGGTCACGCCTACCAATACTGTCATGGACAGATGCATCTGCGGCAGGCAGATTGGTGAGGACGAGGTCAAGTGTGTTTTCCCTTCTTGTTGGTTCCCTCACCACCTGCCGCAGACCCAGTCTAGCAGATATGTCCTTTAGGACTCGGCCAGCTCTGTCAGTAGTGGTGCTACTGAGCCACTCTTGGAGATGGACATTGAAGTCCCCCACCCAGAGTACATTCTGTGCCCTCGCCACCCTCAGTGCTTCCTCCAAGTGCTGTTCAACATGGAGGAGTACTGACTCATCAGCTGAGGGAGGGCGGTAGGTGATAATCAGCAGGAGGTTTCCTTGTTCATGTTTGATCTGATGCCATGCTTATCTTGCCTATTAAACTTTTATGTGGCACCTTATCAAATGCCTTTTGAAAATCCAGGTATACTACATCTACTGGTTCCCCTTTATCCACCTTCTAGTTACATCCTCAAAAAACTCTAATAAATTTGTCAAACAGGATCTCCCTTTGGCAAAACCATGCTAACTTGTTCTAATCATACTATGCTTTTCCAAGTGCAATGTTAAGACATCGTTAATAATAGTTTCCAGCACCTTCTCAATGACTGATGTTAGGCCAACTGGCCTGTAGTTCCCTGTTTTCTCTCTAACTCCTTTCTTGAAAAGCGGCGTAACATTTGCCAACTTCCAATCTGACGGGACCATACCTGAATCAAAGGAATTCTGGAAAATCATAGCCAGTGCATCCACTATCTCTGCAGCTCTCTCTTTTAGAACCCTAAGATGTAGGCCATCTGATCTCGGGACTTGTCAGATTTTAGTCCCTCAAGTTTCTCCAATATTTTTTCTCAACTGATGTCAATATCCTTAATTTCCTCACTCTTTATAGCCTCTAGGTTCCTGCCTTTTTCTGGTATGGAACTTGTGACTTCTACTGTGAAGACAGACATGAAATATTTTTTCAATGCCTCTGCCATTTCCTCATTCCCCATGATGATTTCTCCTGTCTTTGCCTCTAAGGGACAAATATTTACTTTAGCTACTCTCTTCCTTTTTATGTACTTATAAAAGCTCTTACAATTTGTTTTTATATTGCGTATATTAATAGCTTTGGTTAGCAAATTTCTATCAATCTCAAATTTAAAATTAACAATTGATCTAGTATAAATTGCTGTTTGCAGAAGAGAGTTCCAAACTTCTACCACCCTTTGTGTGTAGAAATGTTTCCTAATTTCACTACTGAAAGGACTGGGTCTAATTTTTAGACTATGGCCCCAGTCCTAGACTCCCCAAACATTGAAAATATTTTCTTTCTATCTGTTCCCCATAATATCTTGAAAACTTCGATCAAATCACTTCTTAACCTTCTAAATTCCAGGGAATACAACCCTAGTTTGTGTAATATTGCCTCTTAATTTAACCCTTGGAGTCCAGGTATCATTCTGCATTCCCTCCAAGGCCAATATGTCCTTCATAAGGTGTGGTGCCCAGAATTGCTCACAGTACTCCAGTTGTCATAAGAACCTAAGAAACAGGAGTAGGCCATTTGACTCTTTGAGCCTGCTCTGTCATTCAATAAGATTATGGATGGTCTTCTACCTCAAAACCTCCCGCACTATCCTCATCCCTTAATTCCCTTTGTATTCAAAAATTTAGTGATCTCTGTCTTAAATATACTCAATGACTAAGCACCTACAGCTCTTTGATGTAGAAAATTCCAAAGATTCACAATCTTATGAGTGAAGAAATTTCTCATTTCAGTCCGAAATGGTTGACCCCTTATTCTGAGACTGTGACCCTCTAGTTCTAGACTCCCTAGCCAGGCAACATCCAGCATCTACCCTTTTAAGCCCTTTAAGAATTTTATGTTTCAATGCGATCGCCTATCATTCTTCTAAGTTCTGGGGAATATAGGCCTTGTCTACTCAATCTCTCCTCGTAGGACAATCCCCTCACCCAAGGAATCAGTCTAGCGAACCTCCCATCAAGACAAATATATCTTTCCTTAGATAAGGGGACCAAAACTGTACAGAATATTCCAGGTGAGGTTGAAGTGATTTATGACCTTAAACCCTCATAGGAGCTAAACCGAATCAGGAACACTTCTTCGGTAATCTCTCTCATCTAAGTTTAAACCAGGCAAATCTCACAGACATTTGTTTGGCTCTGAAGAACTGGACTAGCCCTCCCTCAAAGAGGGACCCTGTGCAGTGGTTAGCACTGCAGCCTCACAGCTCCAGCGACCCGGGTTCAATTCTGGGTACTGCCTGTGTGGAGTTTGCAAGTTCTCCCTGTGTCTGTGTGGGTTTCCTCCGGGTGCTCCGGTTTCCTCCCACAAGCCAAAAGACTTGCAGGTTGGTAGGTAAATTGGCCATTATAAATTGCTCCTAGTATAGGTAGGTAGTAGGGATATATAGGGACAGGTGGGGATGTGGTAGGAATATGGGATTAGTGTAGGATTAGTATAAATGGGTGGTTGATGGTCGGCACAGACTCGGTGGGCCGAAGGGCCTGTTTCAGTGCTGTATCTCTAAACACTAAACATAAACATAAATCAACAGAGAATATTACCATCTTTCGGATAGCCTCTTTTTTAATAAGCATCAGCTAGGTCATAAATATACCAGAAATTATATGCATCCGGGATTCTCTCTTTAATATGTATCTCCCCACTTAAGGAGCTACAAAGAGAGGTTCTTGCAATTGTATACAGAATACTACATGAGATGATGGACTAACTTATTTACAAATTGATTAAAGAATTGAACATGCAATACACTTTAAGTGGCTAAGTATATCACAACATTGAAGATTACTAAGAGATGGAAAACATAATCCTATTTCTAAAATAGAATCCAAAAAATTTAACCTTGACAAGGTTACAGCAGAATATCTTAGAATGTCCATCAAGTTCAAAATAAACGGTTACCTTAAATTCCCCAAGTAAGCCTCCTGCCTAACAAGATAAACCTCCTAGATTAAGAGTAGAATTATCTTGTCATGCAGTTAGCTTTCTTCACCATGAGGTGAGAAGCATTGTTGAGGAATTCAATACTTCTAATTTTTCGACTGCGAAGTTCCTATGTTTATACAGTTTCCAAACTGATTAGGTCAACCCATAAGAGGGGTGACAATCCCAGGCAGCGGAGGCACTCAGGTTAAAACCTCCCTGTACATGGATGACGTCACCGTCTTCTGCTCGGATCCGCTGTCCGTGTGCAGACTGATGAGCATCTGCGACCAGTTCGACCTGGCCTCGGGAGCCAAAGTTAACCACGGCAAGAGCGAGGCCATGTTCTTTGGGAACTGGACTGACCGATCCTTTGTCCCCTTCACCGTCAGGTCAGATTACCTGAAGGTGCTGGGGATATGGTTCGGAAGGGCCGGGGCGTGCACCAAAACCTGGGAGGAGCGAGTAGCCAAGGTACGACAAAGGTTGGGCATGTGGGGGCAGCGATCTCTTTCCATTGTGGGTAAGAACCTGGTCATCAGGTGCGAGGCGCTCACGTTGTTGCTCTACGTGGCGCAGGTCTGGCCCATACCCCACTCCTGCGCTGTGGCAGTCACCCAAGCCATTTTCCGCTTCATCTGGGGATCTAAAATGGACCGGGTCCGGAGGGACACGATGTTCAAATCTCTGGACAAGGGCGGGAAAAATGTACCCAACGTGGCCCTCATCCTGATGACCACCTTCGTGTGCGGCTGCATCAAGCTGTGTGTAGATCTCCAGTACGCAAACTCCAAGTGTCACTACGTGCTGAGGTTCTATCTGTCCCCGGTGTTGCGAAGGATGGGCCTGGTCACATTGCCGCGGAACGCTCCATGCAGTTGGACCGTGCCGTACCACCTATCCTTCGTGGAGCAGTTTCTGCGGGAAAACACCTTTGACCACCGATCCATCAGGCAGTGGTCTGCACGGAATGTCCTCAAGGCCCTACGGGAAAAGGAGACGGGGGATCCTGTCGGATGGTTCCCCGAGCAGACCGCCATAGTCATTTGGCTCATCACCAGAACTTTCAAACAAGCACCAAGATGTAGCTTGGCTGGTGGCGAGAAGGGCCCTCCCCGTCAGATCCTTCATGCACGCCCGAAGTCTCGCCCCCTCCGCACAATGCCCCCACGGTGGCTGTGGTGGGGAAGAGACGGTCGCCCACCTCCTCCTGGAATGTGTTTTTGCAAAGCAGGTGTGGAAAGAGATGCAGTTGTTTTTGTCGAGGTTCATCCCAAGCAGTTCTGTAACACAGGAGTCTGTGCTGTACGGGCTGTTCCCAGGGACGCACACCGAGACAAACATCAACTGCTGCTGGAGGACTATCAATTCGGTGAAAGACGCCCTTTGATCTGCCCGAAACTTGCTGGTCTTCCAGCACAAAGAGTTGTCCACGACCGAATGTTGCAGACTGGCACATTCCAAGGTCCAGGACTACGTGCTGAGGGATGCACTAAAGCTTGGGGCAGCCGCAGCAAAGGCTCAATGGGGAAAGACCACAGTGTAAGGTCCCCCCACCAAGCTGGACTGAGGGGCTGGATCCATGGGAAACCCCTCGAACTGTATCGGAGAAATTTTGTGTGCTGTAAATGTAAAAATGTAAATGGCATGACAATGAAATGGAAGGGTTGTGAGGCAACTCATGATTGTATAGAAGGTAACTGATCACCTTTGCACTGTCTGTATTCTTTGACTTGATGCTGTTTTAAACTGTTTGGGAATGTAATTTTTATAGATTTGTATGAATAAAGTATATTTTGGAAATAAAATTAAAAAAAAGATTAGGTCAACCCTTGCAAATGTGAGTGTCACTTCTCTGTGAATGTTCCTCCCGCTTTCAATACCCTTATAAGGTTGTATCATTCATTATTATTCTTAAATATTTAATTGTTGAGAATTCCCTTTCATGAAGTTGTGAGCTTTTATCTGATCAAAATGTTTGTAGTGTTTTATAGTAACACTGTGACTTTGGATTATTGGTAACTTATTTTCATAAAAGTGTTTTATTCTTAAAAGCTCTTTAACAAAGATCTTTTCCGTAACCTCTGTTTTTTTTCTTTTGGGTTAACTTTGGGTCACAATAACATCTGTTTCTTATAAGTGATGTTCCATTTTGTGATTGATCATTCGTAATGGTTCTTTGATACTATTCTGTACCAACTTCTTAGGATGACCTGTCTATATTCTATATCATTATCAGCTCATTAAGATTATAGGTATCAGTATGTACCATGTACAGTGTGTCTCACTTCCAATGTAGCAGAGACGTTGGGATGGATTTTTAACGAAAAGGATCATGAATTTTTAATCCTGCTTTTAAAAGGGAATCGAGGAGCTTGGAAACTAACAATTTATTCAATCTTTAATTAGATCAAATTAATCTTTCTTCCTAAAGCGTAATCTTTAACTATATTTGAATTCTACCAAATAAAGTGTAATGTATTAACTTTATCTGAATTCTACCTAATTATCTATATTCTTTCCTAATTATTCCTATTATACCTATATTTCATCACAAGGTCTCACCAAGCCCCTATATAATTGCAGTAATACTTTTTTACTCTTATACTCCAACCCCTTTGTAAGAAAGACTAACATACCATTGTCTTTCCTAATTGCTTGCTGTACCTGCATGTTAACTTCCTGTGATTCATGTACATGGACACCCAAGTCCCTCTGAATACCAATATTTCCCAGTCACTCAATATTTAAAAAATACTGTTTTTCCTTCCAAAGTGGATAACTTCTGTTTTCCCAACAAAGTATTCCATCTCGACCCCTCAACTGTCTCTAACTTGTTGGACTGCTTGTCCAACATCCAATACTGGATGAGCAGGGATTTCCTCCAATCAAATATTGGGAAGACTCAAGCCATTTCGATCATTCAACCTTTGCAGGTTGATTTATATCCCTTTGCAGCCTATGTTTGTCCTCCTGACAGCTAACTTTCCCACCTAACTTTTAATTGCCAGAAAACTCGGTATTACACTCGGTCCTCTCATCCAAGTCATTGATATAGACTGTAACCAGCTGATCCCTGCGGTACCCAACTAGTTACGGTCTGGTAACCCGAAAATGACCCGTTTATTCCTACTCCCTCCAATCAGTTTTCTCTCTGCCACAGAACCAAAATGGCTCTTATCAAAGTCACAAATGATATCCGATGTGACAGTGACAAAGGCAAGCTATCCCTCCTCATGCTTCTCGACCTATATGCATCCTTTGACACAGTTGATCACACAATCCTCCACCAATGCCTCTCCACTGGCATCCAGCTGGGTGACAGTGCACTTGACTGGTTCAAATCTTATCTATCTAATCGTAGCCAGAGGATTGCCATCAATGGTTCCCCTTCACATTCCTGCAGTTACCTCTGGTGTTCACCAAGAATCTAAACTTGGCACTCTCTTATTTCTCATCTATATGCTGTACGTTATATCACCTTTATATCACCACCACATCTCTCGACCCCTCCACTGTCTCTAATTTCTTAGACTGCTTGTCCAACATCTAGTACTGGATGAGCAGGAATTTCCTCCAATTAAATATTGGGAAAACTCAAGCCATTTCTTTGGGTCCCACCACAAACTCTGTTCCCTCACCATTGACTTCATCCCTCTCCATAGTAACTGTTTAAGGCTGAACCAGACTGTTTGGAACCTTAGTATTATATTTGACCCCGAGATGAGCATTGCCACATATCTGCGGTGTCAATAGGACTGCCTATTTCCACCTCTGTAATATCATACAACTCCACCTCTGCCTCAGCTCTTCTTCTGCTGAAACCCTCATCCATGCCTTTGTTACCTCCAGACCTGACTAATCCAACGCACTTCTGGCCAGCCTCCCATATTCTATCCTGCGTAAACTTGAGGTCATCCAAAGCTCTACGGCCTGTGTCCTAACTTCCACCAAATCCCATTCCTCATCTCCCCTGTGCTTACTGACTTACACTGGCTCCCTGTTAATGCCTTGATTTTAAAATTCTCATCCTTGTTTTCAAATCCCTCCAGGGCCTAGCCCCTCCCTATCTCTGTAATCTCCACCAGCCGTACTACCCTCCCAGATATATGTGCTCCTTTAATTCCAACCTCGAGCACCGCGATTTTAATCACTCCATCATCGTTAGCAGTGCCTTAAGATGCCTACATCCTAATCTCTGGAATTCCCTCCCTAAACCTCTCTGCCCTCGACCTCACTTTCCTCCTTTAGGACACTCCTATCTACCTCTTTGACCAAGCTTTTGGTCATAGAATCATAGAATGGTTACCGCATAGATGGAGGCCATTCGGCCCATCATGTCTGTGCTGGCTCTCTGAAGGAACAATTCACCTAGTGCCACTCCCCTGCCTTCTCCCCATCGCGCTGCACATTCTTCCTTTTCAGATAATAATCCAATTCCCTCTTGAATGTCTTGATTGAACTTACCTCCACCACACTCTCAAGCAGTGCATTCCCGATCCTAACCACTCGCTGCGTGAAAAAGTTTTTCCTCATGTCATCTGCTCTAATATCTGCTTATTGGCTCATTGCTTGCTTTGTAATGTTGCTGTGAAGCACGTTGGATCGTTAAAGGTGCTACTTAATATAAGTTGTTGTTCTCTGTTTTCTGTCCATTAACCAATCATCAGTCCATACCAATATATTACTTCCAATCCCATGATCCCTAATTTTCTGTAATAACTTCTTGTGTGGCACCTTATCAAGTGCTTTTTGAAAATTCAAATACACTACATTCACTAGTCCCCTTATCCACCCTGCTAAATATGGGCTCAAAAAACTCTAACAGATCTGTGAAACACAATTTACCTTTCATAAATCTGTGTTGACACTTCCTAACTGTCCTGTGACTTTCTAAGTGCCCTGTTACCACAACCTTAGTGATAAATTCTCGCATATTTGCTACTACTGCTGTTGGGCTAACTGGCCTAAAGTTCCTTGTTTACTCTCTCCCTCCTTTCTTGAATAGCAGAATTATGTTTGCTACCTTCCTAGAATCTAGGAAATTCTGGAAGATCAAAATCAAAGCATCTACTATATCTGTAGCTATCTCTTTTAAAACACTAGGATGCTGGCCATCAGGTCCAGTGTATTTGTCGACCTTTAGTCCCATTAATGTTTCCAGTACTATTTCTTTATTAATACTTGTATCTGTACTTTCCACATTCTCACAAGACCCTTGGTTCCCCACTATTTCAGGAGTGTTTTTTCTATCTTTTACTGTGAAGACAGATACAAAGTATTCATCTAATGTCTTTGCCATTTCCTTATTCCCCATTATAATTTCTCCTATCTCTGCTCTAAGGTGCCCACATTTACTTTCACTAATCTCTTCCTTTTTACATACCGATAGAAAATTTAGCAATCTGTATTTATGTCTCTCACTAGTTTGCTCTCATTTTATTTTCTGTTTTGGTATTAATTTCTTGGTTATCCTTTGTTGAATTCTAAAATCATCCCAATCCTCATGCTTATTACTCTTTTTGGCAACATTATAAGCCTCTTCTTTTAATGTAATACTATCTTTAATGTTACGACCAGGTGAGGAAGGGGTCTCAGGCTCCCCTCGCACCCCTTCTCTGGTTTGGCCATGACAGGGTTTATCTTTTTAAACACAGTGACTTTATCTTACCACTTCAGTGAGCCCTTGCTC